>NC_051851.1:99992905-100608169 GCF_905115235.1 Hermetia illucens | reverse complement strand
GATACCAATCCGCAAATATTAAATGTATAGATTTTACGATATAGTAATCAGTATAGACAACACAAAAGGTTAATTAAGGTAGACATGTACAGTTGAGGACTAAAGTGTTCGCATTCCCTCTTTTTATGGTTTTGTGTCAACACAAAACCTTATTAAAATTGGTTTACTGTCTGTCTGTCTACCCGTCTGTCTATCTGTCCGTCACATGCATTTTTCTCGGAGACGGTTATAGCGATTGACACCAAGTTTGGTAGAAAGGTGGGAATTGTGAGCGTGAGTTACAGACTTTCACGTTGAATTTAAGGGGGGGGGGGGTCCCCATCTATGCAAAAGGGGGGTGTAATTTTTTTTCATCAAATATAGTGACGGGGGTATCAAATGAAAGGTCTCGGTTAGTGCTTTTCGAAGCAGATCTTAGTTTTGACATTTGTTGGAAAGGTGGGTTGTGCGGGGGGTTGAAAGTGATCATTTCTTTATGGGGACCATTCTCAGAAACTACCAAACCGAAAGATCTGAAAAAAATCAGGAGGCTGCCACTGTATGGTGCCTGGGCTCCGAAATACCTCCCATACCGATATCTGTTCTAATAAAGTTAATAATAGTATATTACTATTTTTCTTATAATTGGCTGGAAACCCCCACCCATTTTTAAGTTCATCCTAGCACCACGAAATTTGCAGTGGTGTACGCTACAATGTAGAGCACAATCTTACCAAGTTTGGTAGAAATCGCACGATTACTAACAAAGTTATAATACGTCAAAGTTGTTGTTTCTTGGAAAATTGAGGACTATGAATGTCAATATCACCCGAAAGTGGACACTCTCACATAATATATGGATATGTTACGTGCTAAGTACTAAGAAATACTCAAAACCTTTGTACCTGAAGCGTCCAGTTTCCGGTTTCTCGACTTGTTTCAAATATTTAAGAAATTAATAATTCGAGTACATTTAAAATCTATTTTATTCATCATCATCATCAGCGGCGCAACAACCGGCATCCGGTCTAGGCCTGCCTTAATAAGGAACTCCAGATATCCCGGTTTTGCGCCGAGGTCTACCCGTTCGATATCCCTAAAAGCTGTCTGGCGTCCTGGCCTACGCCATCGCTCTATCTTAGGCAGGGTCTGCCTCGTCTTCTTTTTCTACCATAGATATTGCCCTTATAGACTTTCCGGGTGGGATCATCCTCATCCATACGGATTAAGTGACCCGCCCACCGTAACCTATTCAGCCGGATTTTATCCACAACCAGACGGTCATGGTATCGCTCATAGATTTCGTCATTGTGTAGGGTACGGAATCGTCCATCCTCACGTAGGGGGCCAAAAATTCTTCGGAGGATTCTTCTCTTGAACGTGGCCAAGAGTTCGCAATATTTCTTGCTAAGAACCCAAGTTTCCGAGGAATACATGAGGACTGGTAAGATCATAGTGTTGTACAGTAAGAGCTTTGACCCTATGGTGAGACGTTTCGAACGGAACAGTTTTTGTAAGCTGAAATAGGTTCTGTTGGCTGACAACAACCGTGCGTGGACTTCATTATCGTAGCTGTTATCGGTTGTGATTTTCGACCCTGGATAGGAGAAATTGTCAACGGTCTCAAAGTTGTATTCTCCTATCCTTATTCTTCTTCTTGTTTGACCAGTGCGGTTTAATGTTGTTGGTTGATTCGTTTTCGGTGCTGACGTTGCCACCATATATTTCGTCTTGCCTTCATTGATGTGCAGTCCAAGATCTCGCGCCGCGTGCTCGATCTGGGTAAAGGTAGTTTGTACATCTCGGGTGGTTCTTCCCATGATGTCGATATCGTCGACATAGGCCAGTAGTTGGCTGGACTTGAAGAGGATCATACTTCTTGCATTTACCTCAGCATCACGGATCACTTTCTCGAGGGCCAGGTTAAAGAGGACGCATGATAGCGCATCTCCTTGTCGTAGACCGTTGTTGACGTCGAATGGTCTAGAGATTGATTCTGCTGCTTTTATCTGGCCTGGCACATTGGTCAGGGTCAGCCTAGTCAGTCTTATTAATTTCGTCGGGATACCGAATTCTCTCATGGTCGTGTACAGTTTTACCCTGGCTATGCTATCACAGGGGGCTTTAAAGTCGATGAACAGATGGTGCAACTGTTGTCCATATTCCAACAGTTTTTCCATCGCTTGCCGTAGAGAAAATCTGATCTGTTGCTGATTTGCCTGGAGTGAAGCCTCTTTGGTATGGGCCAATGATGTGCTGGGCGTATGAGGCTATCCGGCCTAGCAAGATAGCGGAGAATATTTTATAGATAGTACTCAGCAACGTGATACCGCTATAATTGCTGCACTGCGTGATATCTCCCTTTTTATGTATGAAACAGATAATGCCTCGTTGCCGATCGTCAGGCATTGATTCGCTGTCCCACACCTTGAGCACAAGTTGATAAACCACTTGGTGTAACTGGTCTGGATGAATTGCACGGACTATTTCTCCTAAACTTGGTGGTGGCAGTATTTGTCCGTCGTCTTCAGTTGGTGGGACGCCGATGTTCTGGTTGTTCAGTAGCTCATCAAAGTACTCAACCCATCGCTCCAATATGCCCATTCTGTCGGAAATCAGATTTCCCGCTTTGTCTCGGCAGGATGAGCATCGAGGTGTATAAGGCTTCATCCTGTTGACTTGTTGGTAAAACTTCCGCGCCTGGTGCGGTTGCTCCCTGTACTTTTCTAGTTCACAGACTTGTTGGTTCTCCCAGGCTTCCTTTTTCCGTCTGTGAAGTCGCTTCTCCGCTCGACGGAGTTCGTGATAAGTCTCTGCGCGTGCCCGCGTTCTTTGAGAATGCAACATTACTCGGTATGCGGCATTCTTCCGTTCCGTTGCTAGCTTACATTCATCGTCAAACCAGCCGTTCCGACTCCTTTTGCGACTGGGGCCAAGTATGTTTGTGGCCGTATCCATGATAGCGTTCTTCGGGTGATTGTGAAGTTAATTTGTTGATGCTTCATCTCTAGGGCCTCTGTTGACTGCAGTTATTGCGGCATCCATTTCCCTCTTATGGGTGTCGCGGAGGGTTGTTTGTGGATGGCTTCAGTTTTCACTCTCACCTGATTGTCAGAGGGGGTTCTAGGTGTTATTGTTATTCGAGCTCGGAGCGCCATGCCAACGAGATAGTGATCCGAGTCTATATTGGCCCCCCTATATGTTCTGACATTTATATTTTTATTGAAAAAGTTTAAAGCAGAATTAATTTTGTATCCATAACGACTCAAAAATCCAAAACAATAGCAATATTTCAATGAGAATAAAAGTGTTCCTACCTGCGTAGTGTACTCAAGAATAGTGTAAAGATATCGAAAAAGTAATTTGTCAATATTCATTTGCACTTGTATGTAACCGTTGTGATATCAATAAAACAAGCCTTTCAATTTCTTCTGATGGAATTTCTGCTCAATATACACGCGAAGTATTTTTTAAAGGTTTCTTGTGGCTCACTTTTCGTTATGGAATTTAATCCTTTAAAAGTTCCTAGCAATGATTAATTAGAATAACATCATGGGATTGGATTATTGTCTTCTTGGAGAATCGAATGCTTTCCAGGACCAAAATTCTGCACGCAAAGATGTAAATTTTCTTCTAACAGGCCCTTATCTTGATGTCGATTCATTATACCTTCAACATAAGCGAAACAAAAAAAGCTGGCTGTTAGAGCCGCTCAACCATTACATGCCCTTTATGATGCTCTGCAGTTGGAAGAAGATTTTTGGATTGCAGTGCTGTGCTTTGATAGCATCTCCTATCTAGGATTGAAAGTCACGACCGATAACAGCTACGATGATAAATCCACGCGCGGCTGTTTGCGGCCAACAGAGCCTATTTCAGCTTACAGAGACTGTTCCGCTCGAAACGTCTCACCATAGGGTCAAAGCTCTTACTGTACAAGATAATGATCTTGCCAGTCCTCATGTATTCCTCGGAATCTTGGGTTCTTAGCAAGAAAAATTGCGAACTCTTGGCCGCGTTCGAGAGAAGAATCCTCCGAAGAATTTCTGGTCCCTTACGGCGGACGGTTTCGTAGACTGTCAGGCTACGGATAAAAGCCGATTCAATAGGTCACGGTGGACGGGTCACTTAATCTGTATGGATGAGAATGATCCAGCCATGTATACATCCATAATAAAACCCATTTTGATGTATGCATGCATCGTCCGGTGGCCAAGACTGAACTTTGCTAACAGGAGGAAGCTGCTAACGCAGATTCAGAGACTTGGTTGCCTAAATATTACTGGAGCAATGAGTACTACGCCGACTGCGGGACTTGAAGCTATCCTAAATTTACCCCCCATTCACTTGGAGGTGAAACGGAAAGCAGCCAACGACGCATATAGGCTCGATACCATTGGGGCGTGGAAAGGCGGCCAATCCAACGGGCATGCGTCTATCTGGAAATTCCTAGAAAAACATCCGGTAGCCCTGATGCCGACCGATCATATGGTTTCCAGATTCGTCTTTGAAAAGACATACACTGTCGTAATCACCGAAAGAGAAGAATGGTCGACAAGTGGCCATGAGTCTTTTCAGATTACAGACCTAATAATCTTCACCGACGGGTCAGTCACGCAGGATGGATCGGGTGCAGGTGTGTTCTCGGAGAATCCGATTATAGAACTGGCCCGACCCCTCGGAAAAATGACGACCATATTCCAGGCGGAAATATATGCCATTTCATTGGCAGCAGAAGAATGTCAAATGACAAAAATGGAGGGGTCGCACCATTCGAATCTGTTCCGACAGTCGGGCGGCATTATCAGCACTAAATGGCAACAACATATCAAGCCAGTTGGTGTGGAGTTGTCATCAGGTGCTGCTGAAACTTGGCCGACTGAACAAAACATTCCTGATGTGAGTGCCGGGGCACTCTAACATCGCCAGTAATGTGGCTGATAGACTGGCTCGCCGAGGGCCTGGAACCAGCTCTTGGAATCCGACCATCTACTGTCAAGTCTACTCTGAAGCTTGAAATTGCAAGGATTCACGCAACCGAGTGGAGAAATTTGAACTCTCGCCAGCAAGCGAAAATCCTTGTGAAGGAGCCCAGGGCCACTAGAGCGGCATTTTTGTTGTCCCTTAAGAAGTGGGACATGAAAACCCTAGTAGGGCTTTTGACGGGACACTGCCCCTTAAACTACCATATGGAAAAGATTGGGGTAGTGGTTTCAATATCTGTGGTAGAAAAAGATTAGGGAGATCCTGCCTGAGATGGAGCGATGGCTTAGGTCAGGACGCCAGAGCAGGTTTTAGGGATATGGAATTGGTGGACCTTGGCGTAAAACCGGGATGTCTGGAGTTCCTTATTAAGGCAGGCCTAGACCGGATACCGGTTGTTGCACCGTTGATGATGATGATGATTGCAGTGCTCGGTTTTTAACAGACATTTCCTTAATTATAATTCCGTAGGAAATGGCTTTGGTTTCATACGCGAATAATACTTTTTTGTAAAACTCTTCATCTTTTTAGATGTAACACCAAACCAAAATCTATACGGGGCTTGCTGCTCATTAATAATCTCCGGGATGCTGTCCTCCTGTTTGGTCCTTTGCAAGTTGCTGACCTTTATCCATAGACAAGACATCTGTGGCACTTAGTGGGGACCATTCGCATTCGTATCCTGCGTATTATCCATCCAGTTTTGATTTTCCCGCTGCTAAGGGATTTCCTCGCATATTGTTCGGGGATTTCGGTCAACGCGTAGTTTTTGGCCTCGAGCATTTACAGAGGTGATACTTATCTGGGCACTACTTACGTCTGGGCATTCACACTTTATCTCCTCCTCGCCTTCAACCTTTTCTGTGAGGCAGCCTAAATCGCCGATTTCTAGAGAGACCATAGGGTCAAGACTAGAAACAAGAGGGGGCCCAGTTCGTCGAGGAGTCCGCCGCCCCTCGTTTTCAGTATGAAAGACACCTCTGCTCTGTTGTCTTCGGGTTTCATCCTGTAGCGATTTCACTAAGGATTTCCACAAATGTCTTGCCTTCCGTCGGCTTAGAGCCGACAATCTAGTCCTTCTCCGTTTCCTCGTCTTTACTGATACTGGCTTTTGGTTTGCAGCCCCCTTGTCTTGGGACAGATGGATCTCTGGCTCATCGTGTGCAATGGAACGGGCCGTAATGGTCAGGACCGGGGGTACCCTCGGTGCAGCTCCTACCCCAGTTCCCTGAGGCCTGATCTACGCTTAGCTGATCCCGGAATTCACGTATGTATATAAACACGGACGAATTAGCGTTCGCTCGGGGGTGCGCGGTATACTAACACTGGTTCAATGCACAGTATCCGACCAGGGTCCCGAAGAGATCGGCTCCTAATACAAGTCACAACTACCACATTGACAAAGCTAGGGTCACATCACCCCGTCGACCTTGAAAGAGAGTTGTCGACGGGTCTGAGGAATCCTAGTGTTCCCCGACGCGGTTCATTCTTCACCGATAGGCTTTCTCAAGGCCACTACCTAGGACGCAGTTATACTGCCAGCTAGGGAGTCAAAACTACTTACTCGGGCACCTTGGGGACGTCACACCCCGTATCGTAAGCGACCCGTTGAAGGTCGTTCACCCCTGAGGTCCTTAAGGGGTGTTCACAATAAATTTTCAAAATGTAATAATATATTAATATTAGTTACTTGTATATTAACTTTGGTTGGGCAGATATCGTAATGACGAGTATTCCGGAGCCTAGGTATCATGCACTTGGACCGCAATATTTTTTTGCAGCTCTTTCGGTAGGGCAGTTACACAGAACAGGTCATCGAAATAATTGACCAACTCTGGATCGCTGCACCCCTCCACTTTGCAACCAATGTTAAAATTAATATCCGCTTCGAATATATTCGGAGAATAAAAAATTCAGCATCACTCTTTTAGGTGTATTGTAAACCGTCTTAAATTTTACGTGCAGCAATGTAATTCACCGTTCCGGGTGTTTTTCATGTTTTCAATAAAACCTTCAAAAAGGCTAAATGGAAATTCAGAATTAAAACAAATCAGAATACCGGAAGATGGACGCCCCAGGTATAAAGATTTTGTGTTCATCTTCCATGAGAAACTTTCTGTGCACGTTTTTCCACTCGTACACTGCTAACAATTTTAAATATTCTTCGATATATCTCCAAACTCCAACTCCGTCGTTCATATGACTTCAATGTTTATCGTGATTTTCACATGAGATATAAAACTTGGCCCTCCTATAACATTGTTAATAATAGTTGGATTGCTTTCGGAATTATGGTTAATTTTATCATTTATGCATCACAGTTTGCGAAATTTGCTTAGTCGCTTTGAAGTTTCCAAAAAAGTAATTTTATTTATGTTACATTATATTCTGAAGCCTACCTTTCAGGTGGTGTGTACAATAATCAAATTAAGAATATAATGATATTCTAATTTCAATATGTGCATTCGATGTCGCCGAAATTTGATTAGCAGCAGTGCCATTTGAAGCGTCCTCTCGATGAGTTCTCTTCAATTCTTGGTGTTTTGTAAATATTTCAGAACAACTCATCGAGTGTTAGTTACACTATTTATAACTCAAAAACGGATGAACCGATTTGGCTGAAAATTGGTGGAGAGGTAGCTTAGAACCAGGAGACGGACATAGGATACTTTTTAACCCGTCCGACCAAGTTTCCGTCGAGTCACTATAAAACGTGGTATAACAAAAACGCATCTGCCATGGAATAACAAAACGCAAATGACAGTTAAAATTGGTTTCCGGAAATGGAGCAGATTCTATACATTTTTTTACTTATATCCTGAAATAATACACTAATAATAAACTTATTTAAGATAATGTTATGCCCACTTCAAAGCATCTATAATAGGAGATTATAAATTTCTACCTTCTGTCTGGTTGGCAGCTTTCAATGAATGGTTTGAAGTATGTTGGTAATTTTGAATTGAAAAACGCAACAAGAAATTTATGGAGGAATGGCAGCGCTGTAAGATAGGACAACGCCTGTCGGGTCAGTTAGTATCTAATAAATTCAAATTCGGAATATTACAATGGCAAGGGGAAGCCGCCTAGAAGAAGTGGAAAAACGCCAAATTGCGGTTTTTAAAAAAAGAAGACTTTCAAACTGTGAAATTGAATAAATAGATCGAAGGGAGTTATGCAGAATTTCTTCAAACTGGGTCACCAATATGGCATTCCCACTTAAAATTTGCAGGAAACATGAAGATACGCCGTCGATAAATCAACATATTTCATATTTTCATCTTTTTAAACTGCAAGAAATGCGTACATATTACAGACGTAGATATTATGCTCACTCTAGACAAATAAACATTGCCTATTACCGAATACTGTATTCTATATGCATGTATAAAAATTGATCGTACTCCCATTTTTGATTTACGTCGTGCATAAAATTACCCCGAAGCTTCATTTACATATGTATATAAACACATTCATATGTCTGCCTGGAGTAATTGATATTGATATATAAATGATTCTCTTGATTCCTATTATTCACGTGAGCTCACTTGGTTGTAATATTGACGAATTGGCCAAATACCATTATTAACTTTATTTGTGCAGACATCGGAACGGGACGTGTTTTGAGTCCTCGATTCCGTTTAGATACACCACTGAGGAGGATCATATTTTGGGCCGTCACTCCACTATATTTCACCGAATATCAGAAATCATTTTTGTAAAGTACTAATCGAACCCATTTGATACTCCACATGACCACATTCTGTGGAAAAAAAATTGCACCTCCCTTTCCTATGTATGGAAAGCCACACGTCTGCGAGTGCAATAAATTTACATGAAAAGAAACATTTTGACCGTCTACAACTTTGTTAATAATACTTGAATTGCCTTCATTATGTACAATAATATCTGCTATACTGATGCCAAATGTTGTACTTCTATTACGAACTTAAGGGGGGTTTCAGGTAAAGTTCTAAATATGGTAATATACTATAATTTATTTTATTTATACGAATATTCAAACGGGATATATTTTGAGGGATAGATTTCATATACATGTGTGCTTTTTTCCAGATTTTTCGGTTGGATAGGTTTTGAGAATGAGAGCTGTTAAATTTTTTGGCTCATACATTTTGAACGCTCACTCCCTGCGTTTCATCCTTTATAAGATGTTAGATAATTTTCGGGAAGTGCTAATTGAGCTCTTTCATTTCATACACCACATGGCTACATCATGGGAAAAAACAAAACATTGCTTCCACGTAATCCAAATACAAAATGATGTAGCTCGTTGCACGTGAAGCAGTTTATAGATCACATATTCTTACCAAATTTCGGGACGATAGCTCCATTCACTTCCGAGTAAACCTTGTGTGGCAGACGGACACAAAACCTTAAAAACAGTATAGACAGTAGATTACATTCAAGAGTATATATGTACATAGGACTCGACAATATGGAAAAGGTAAAACTCCCCCCATGGTAAAAATTCCCATTTCCTCTATGCCAGATCACTGTATGTTAATGCCAAAAAGCTCTAACCCTTAATTAAGGGTGAGCTTTGACATCTCAACGAAGACGACAAACAACGTTAATGAATGGGTCAAATATTCAAGAAAATGTATTAAAAATTTTATTCATTATTCAGTTATATAGATATGTATTTATAAGACGGAACAACTAAAAACATATCGTCTTAAAACAGTGCATCTGGGACGAAGTCAGTACCTTTTTTGGCGACCAACTATCTTGGACAATTGGAGTCGCAGCATTATGCATTGGCATTGATGCTGCAAAAGGAGTTTTTCGTGGACGATATGATAACCGTAGGTAACTCCCTCGTATGAAGATGCATAGGCAATTGCTCTATTTAGGCGGCTTTAGTCCTTGCAAATGGTGCTCAAACTATCTGGAAGTATTAACTACGAAAGGAAAATCAACACCAGTTTTTGGACCTAAATGACGGGTCTGCAGCAAAAATCAAGTAGATATTCAAGCTGTGATCAATTGGCTGCTAGACATTTCATGGTTGGAGGACTCTTATCAGCAACCCCTGATGCAGATTGTCAAATTAAGAATATTAGCATTGCTTCAAATTGCAAGCTTGTGATGTCGATACTTTACGAGTCCAGACGTCGTTGATCAAGGGAGTACCTCCAAGAGCTTCGGAGTGGGCACAAGTGGCAAAAGCCGTATCGAAACATTGAGGTTGGTATTTTAGTATCCCTGAAGGAGGATATCACTTCTTCTTTACAATGGCCAATGGGAGAAGTGCTGTGAGCTTCAAGTACTGGTTTTTAAAATGAATCCTCCTCGGAAACCGGGGCAATTGAAGATTCGTTAAGTGCAATAAGTGGACAGTTAGCTCGAAAATTCGGTAGTTTCATACAAGTCGTGTCATCTGACAACGAGCAGTAATCTACAGGATACAAGGTGCAGCAATGAACACAGTATCAACAGCATAGGCTTCCGAGTAAGACAAGAACCAGTTACACACTACTAACTACGACAATCGGGAATACAGGAAGTTAGTAAGTCAATCATTCTTTGGGGTATTAGATGAAATATTCGAAAACAATTATGAGTATGATATTCGAAAATCACTGTAATATTAACGTTCAGTTTAACGGTTTTGAAGGTAAGTTTAACATGACTGCACAAACACAAAGCTCTCCACGTTGACGTCTTTATTGGCACTGCATATAAAATTATTAATGAGCAATTTTATTAACATCCAGAATAAGTTAATTGCAACTGTAACAAATAGTTAACAAAACAAATTAGACCTATTGTTAATAATGCCACTACAACTGGAGTAGCAATTGCAAATCATCCGCCGATCACTGTCATCAGATCAAGTTATACCGGGCTCCCCATAGATGCGAAAGGGGGGTGTACATTTTTTTTCACAGAATTTGGTCGTGTGGGCTATCAAATAAAAGGGTTCAATTAGCACTTTTCGAAACTAGCCCATTATTTGTTCTTGGGTAGAATATAGGGGAGTGACTGCGCAAAATATGACCCTCAAAACGTGTAACAGGTCTCGTTCTCAGAACCTATCCAACCGAAAAATCTGAAAAAAAAATCACAGTGGTGTATCTAAATGAAATCTAAGCCTCACATCCCTTTCCAATATTTGCACAAATAAAGTTAATAAATAAAGTATTATATATTTCATATTTTGGAAATTTAGCAGGAAACCTCCCTTAGGTTCACGCTAGGATTACACACTTTGATATAAGGGATAACATAAGGCATAACTTTGGGAAGTTTGAAGGAAATCCAACTATTATTAACACAGTTATAGTAGGTGAAACTTTAAGTTTTGTGTGAATTTCGGGGATTCTAAAACGTGTATGAGGTCATGATAACATAACAATTTGTCGAGACTACAACAAAGTGAACTCACGTGAATAGGAGCTCACAGGGAAACATTTCGTTTTAGTTTGTTAATCATTTATTTGTCAATATAAATTACTCAAGAATACATATATACGTATTTTTTGTATATGTAAATTAAGCTTTGAGGTAGTGCCTAATTCAGATAAATATATTTCTACATTGAACAATCGGTATTCAATATACATACTTTATCTGTACATATGTCTTTAGCGTTAATTAATGTCACTTTTGTTTGATTGGATTTCAATCAAAGGAACTTTCGCTATTGCTAATGTTGTAGGTTAACTTATATTTTTAACTTGTTTCCGAATTCCGTTTCCACCACTTTAAGAAAATTTCAGTATCGTCTGGGCATTCGCAGTTACTACGATTCTTTACACCCTTGTGATCAAACTCAGTAAATTCATATTTATGTATATAACAAGTCGGGAAACCGGAAGCTGGACGCTTCAGGTACGAAAGGTTTTGTGTATTTCGTAGTACGTAGCACGTAATATATCCATATATTATGTGAGAGTATCCACTTTTGGGTGATATTGACATTCGTAGTCTTCAATTTTCAAAGAAGCAACAAATTTGAGTTATTATAACTTTGTTAGTAATAGTGCGATTTTCACCAAACTTGGTAAGATTATGCTCTATATTATTGCCTATATCACTGCAAAACTTCATGGTACTAGGATGAACTTAAGGGAGGTTTCTAACCAATTACAAAAAATTGTAGTTATATACTATTATTAACTTTATTTAAACAGATATCGGCATAGAAGGTATTTCGGAGCCCAGGCACCATATAGTGGCAGCCTCCTGATTTTTTTCAGATTTTTCGGTTAGGTAGTTTCTGAGAATGGCCCCGTTAAAGAAGTGACCACTTCCAACCCCCCGCGCTCCCCACCCTTCCAACAAATGTCAAAACTAAAATCGGCTACGAAAAGTACTAATCGACACCTTTAATTTGATACCCCACATGACTATATTTGATCAAAAAAAATTGTACATTGTGTTTACACAAAACCTTAAAAACAACTTGGAAATCACTTTTGTATAAATGGGTTTTCAATATATTCCGTTATATTCATTTTCCACATTTCATGTTCTTAATATTAATTAACGCTACTTTACAACATTATTATTGTTATTATTCAATTTAGAAACTTTAGTCGCAGGATTCCACGTCTTACCTTTGCGAGTTTAACTATATGGTAAACGGTGGAAGGTTTTTCGTATTTATTTGATGGGCCGCGTGAGAAGCCGCGTGTGTCTCCCGGTGATTGCGACAGAAGACCGGCTTATTTCCATGCGGTCTTTTCCTGTCCCAACCAAAGGCACTTTCTCACCGCTAGTCCTCCACTCCCGTTGCGAGTTCTGAAAAAAGTGGAGAGTTCCGCGCCATCTATTTGTTCGCATTCGCAATGTTCGAAATAAATTTCCAATGCTGCGAATCCTGCCGCGCCACATGTTTACTGCGGAAATATGTGTATAATCAATTTATATACTTGCATGTATAAGTATAGTATTCTAGGCAATAGGCAATGTTTGTTTGTTTAGGGTGACAATAATATCTCCGTCTGGAATATGTACGTATTTCTTGTAGTTTAAAAAAAAAAATATGAAGGAGGGGGTTTTTAGTCTTATACGAATGGAAAAATGTGTGTCGGAAGTCTCTCATATAAGAGGAGCACAAAACCTGTATACCCGGAGCGCCAGCTTCCGGTATCCGACCTATTTAAATTTGGCCATTGCAATAACGGACTTGTGGTGCATTGTCCTAATAAAACAACGCTTTCTTCTTATCCAAATTCCTCGGTTTTTGCTTGCTCAAGCGTTGCAATAAGTTCGCATAAGACTCGCTGTTGGTAGGTTTTCCTTTTTCAAGAAAGTCAATGAAAATTATCCCACCCGCATCCCAAAAAACCGACGCCATGACCTTGCTTGCGGATGAAAGTATCTTCGCTTGCATTGGAGCCGGTTATCCCTTTTAAATCCATTATTTTGACTGTTCTTTTGTGTCGGGTGCGGAGTGGTAAATCCATCTTTTATCCATGGTTATGAAACGGCGCAAAAATTCTGCTTTGTTGCTGTGAAACTTCGCAAAACATTCAATTGCAACAAAAACAATATCGTGAAGGTTTTTGCTTTTGTGTGAGCAAACGTGGAAACTAACTTGTACACGGCATTCTTATGTCCATATATATAACCAGAGAATTGCATTCATCAGCTTAAGGGGGTCATCCCGTATGAAGGCCTGTTTTTTAGCTTTTTTTACAAATTTTTTGTGAAGAACTGGATAAAGATACGAATACAAATTTTTCACCATGGATATTTTAACATCTTGAGCTTACATAGTAATTTTTCCAGCCTGATAGCATAGTTAATTATTGAAATACATAGCAATTTATATACCCATTTCCAAAAAAAGGTATTTTTCTGCTGCCACGCTAGAGGGGAGGAGAAAGTAAACGGCATTTTAACGTACAGGCTTAACTACAGTTCGCAAACTAGGATTATTAAAAAATATTAAGAGCTAAATTTTTGGTGCCTTGTTGAACTTTACTTTTGTGAATTTTGCTGTTTTTTCCAGGTTTCTTTAATGAATAAAAAAGACTACTGAATGAATCGCAATTATCCTAGTTTCCGCACCGAAGAAATATGTTCTGAATGAGTCGCGAAAATTTTAAAGAATTTCTTTGGATAGATTTTGGGCTATGGTGGCAGCTGATTTTCAGTATGCAGTTTCGAGAAAAAAGCATTTAAAAAGTAGATTGCTACTTTTAGCCATAAAACCCTAACTGACCATTCATCTGCTATACCTAGTCCATAAACCTCAGGTTTCATGAAGAAACACATGTCCAACCAATTGTTGTCCTTTTAGCGAAGTCATTCGGATCGATAAATACGAGCTTTATTACGGCGATCGACCTAAATCTTGCATGTGACTTATCACCTGTTTGACACTATAATTTCCGAACGACTCCGAATATCAAAAAATCACTTTATCCATATAATCTACACTATATATAGATACAATTGATGCCAAAAAAAATCGGTTCCGCGGGTCCGACACACGGGATGACCTCCTTCAATGGCCTCATATCGAGTTCAATATGTCAATGAGATTCAGAAACTAAAGGATGCTGAGAATGGAGTAACAATCATAGTTCCTAATTCCCAGAGTGGCATCTTGAGCACACTCAGTCTGACGGCATCAGTATTTACAATCGGATGCTTAATTTTCGGATGGCCAACCCATCGAAAAATCAACAAGGTGGGAAACCGGAAGCTTGACGCTTCAAGTATAAAAGGTTTTGTGTTTCCCTATGTGAGGAGTATAACGTACTTCTCCATTGGCTGATAGCATTGACCCGCGATATTTAAATCGCTCAGTTCTGGGCAGGTTACTGCCATTGCCAGAACTCAGCGATTTAAATATCTCGAGTTAATGCTATCAGCCAATTGAGAACTGCGTAATGAAATTGCTTCACGCGTTAACGCAATCTGGATTAAGTGGCATTCTACAACTCTATAGTTCTGAGTGTTGTCTGACTATAAAAGACAATGAACGGCGTCTTGCGGTAATGGGGACGAAGATGTTGTATTGCACTGGTGGCGTAACACGTTTTGATCACGTCTGAAATGAGAATATCCGCGATCGATATGGGTTTGCACCGATCATGGAAAAACTGTAAGAGAGGCGTCTTCAATGGTTCACGTAATTTGCACTAACGAGAGTTTACTTACCAAGATTGGTCTGAACATCGAAGTCGAAAGTAAGTGACCAAAAGGCCGGCCGAAACATCAAGGGCTTTATACGCTGGATCGGAATTTAAAAGCCTTGCGATTAGATTTTGATCAGCCATTTGATAAAATAAAATGACGAAACCGATCACGACGAGCCGACTCCGCTTGTGAATGGACAAAGGCTGAAGAAAAAGAAAAAGGTGACTCGTTACTCACGCACTTTGCGTGAAAACTAATATCAGTTTCTGAAAGTACTTATCGAGACCTTTCATATAATACCCTACACGACTATATCCGGTGAAAAATTTTTTTGAATCCCCCCTTTGGATATATGAGGAGCCCCCCTTTAAACTCCACCTAAATTTATACCACTCGCGTATGCGTGGGATTTCATAGTTCCCATGTGTCCACCAATTTTCGTTCGGATCGGTTTAGCCGTTTTGGAGAAAAGTGCGTGTGGCAGAAAGACAGACTGACAGACAGACATTGAATCGATTTTAATAAGGTTTTGTTTTACACAAAACCTTAAAAATTAACTTTCCCGTATTTCTACGCCTCTATCTAGCGTGTCCAACATTTCACGTACCAGACACAAAAGAATTGTTCCATACATTTACTATGAGAGTATTCATACTATCCAATAGAAGATTTTTCTCCGTCCTAGAAAGCGTAGTAGTTTTTCGTTTTTTAGCTTGGAATCTATCATTAACTTGGATGGATGAACGAGTCATTACAATGTCATGCAATAAGTGCAGTAATTGCATTTCTCGACAACAACCATATTAATTTGTATGCAAAAAAAATAAAATACTTGTGCAAAATCCCACTAGGATGCGCAATAATTTTCTTCCACCATACAAATTCAAGCCGGGAGATGAGTCTTCTTGTGATGTCTGATACACTCTGTGCTGGATATGAAACGCCTTTTGCTGGGTACTATAGGAAATGTATGGAGGTATTCTTTGTGTGACACATTCAGTGCTGGACACATGTATATTTGCATGCATGTTCTGTGGTTAAGGCTAGGTCATGGCTAGTTACGATTTATTGCTTGTAAACTTGAATATTGATGAATAACTAAAAATCGAGTGTCATTTGTTGTAAGAATTGTTTCAAAAAATTAAATTCGATCATTTGTTCTCGTAAGTTACCTCTTCCACGAGATGTTTAGTTTTAGGAGCTTCAGATGCTAACACAGCCAAAATGAGAACTCTACAGTTGAGGATGCTGAGAGTCCGGACTCCGTATTCACTTGATGACGCACCGGACCCCTTGAGAAGCAACCTACTCCCTCTCTTGTAGTTCACAGACTCCTCTTTTAAGGTTTTGTGTGAAACAAAAACCTTATTAGAATTGATTCGATGTCTGTCTGTCCGTCTGTTTCTCCGTCTGTCTGTATGCCAATTTGGATTAAGCACCAAGTTTACCAGAAAGGAAGTTGACTGACGGTGTATCAAGCAGAGACATATCTTAAGACAATAGTGAATATTTTCAGAAAATTTTAGTGGATTTGAAAACGAGGGTAGAACTGTAGAGTGAATTGATAAGATTGATTCCTACATTCTACCAATTAGCAAAGCCACACCAACACCAAAACAATTCGGGAAACCGGAAGCTAAAGGCTTAAGGTATGAAAGGTTTTGTGTTTTGCTTATATAAGCATATTCGAATGGGTATTTATCCCATATGTACCTGGTTTGTAATGTTTATGCATTTAGATTGTCAGACCATTCAGTCTGTAGTATGATACTAACATTCAAAGGCTTAGTAAATTTGTAGCAGCATTTGAACGGCAACTTTAACCTGTTATAAATTTGTTAGTTGATTCTAGGATAGACTTAGGGAGGATTCCCAGTCACTTTCTAAAAAATATGCTTATAATCAATATAGTAATATACTATCATTAACTTCATGTAGATGTAGATTATTTTGAGGCCTTAAATACCATATGCATTGACCACATTTCTTTTAGAACGGGTCCTTGGAGTAACTGACCGTTTTCAGACCCTACGCTGCTACTAATGGCAAAACTATTACCGGTTTCGGGAATTACTAATCGACACCTTTAATTTAATAACCCACATACGCTTTGCATGTACATTGAACGTGGAACTATGTTAGCCACTGCATGAAAGGGGATTCACAGGTCCCACTTTTGTTTTACACAAAACCTTAGTGATCCCATAATAAAGATTATTCAATTAAGTGTTCCAAGGCAGTAACTCCTGCGAAAACAAAAATATGACTTCCCGGAAGGCGGAAATAAAAGAAGCTGTAAATATTGAATTGGCAACAGGGGGACAATAAATAAACGCTTTTGAGATTGCGCTATCATGTCTTTGCAATATTATTTTAAAGATTCCATTTGATATGAGAAGACATTCTTTGTTGCTTTCCCTTGTTTTTGCTTATAATCCGGATGAAGGAGCTTTTCCCTTGGGAATGGCTATTTATATCTCACTAAGTCGTAATATATGCTCTTTATATACTTCCAACCTCTTTAGCATAGGCATATTTGAAACAGCCTTCGTAATCTCATATTTCATATTATGGATACGTGATATGTGTTTATCGTATCTGCTTTTCCTCTTTGCCATTTTTTGCAGGTATTTTATCTAAATCCCAGCTATCTCACAAGTGAGGAAAAATATTCAATTACCAATGCGGAATCTTTCATTGTATGATGATAAGTTCACGAATTTTCGAATTAACATGTATAAATGATTACGGAATGTCTTTTATATATTATAATTTCAAACGCAAGCTTTATATAAGAAACTGACGAAGAGACTTGCAGTTTGAATATTTATCTAAATTTGCCAGATATTGAGTCGAATATCTGTAATAGGAGTATTAATCCCCTCGCAGTCCCAGCGGAGTTTTTTTAATTTCAACCAATTGCAACACCCTAGAGGGTAATAAAAAGTGGTATGTTTTCGGAAATTATGATAATCAGAAACCTTGAGGTGTAGGGTTTCATCGTCTGTAATATGTTTTCCTCGAATCGTTCTATACAAACTTCACAAAGCAAACCCTTCCTGTCAAGGGGGTGTCTGTCTGTTACGGATAATTTATTCAGGACAGGATGGACTTATTTCTACGAAACCGAGAATCTGGGAGACAAGAAAATTTTCAAATGCAGTGAACTGAACTGAAAAATTCAGACTAGGTTCTCCATATACATATACATATGTAAATATGGTGGTTTCTTACTCCATATACATGTAGTATATATCTATACAAATACAATTTCAAATGAGAATTTTTGATTGTCTTATCGAAAAGGGTTGATGATTAACATTAGTTCAGCAAAGGGAAAATGGTCGAAAACATATAGAAAATATTTGAAAACCATTTCAACGATTTTCGAAATAAAATTAATAATATTATTATGCGTATATCGAATTTCCCATGCTTTGGCCAGTTACTGCTTTATAAAACTCGTACCACACTCGACTCACATGCACTAATACTTTGGTTTGCGTAGTGCACTAACAAAGGTAATTTTATATAAATTTTGTGTAACTGTTTATTTATATTTAATTTAATTTCATTCATATAATCTTTGACAGCATATTACTTTCTTACTTTAAAGGCTAGAAAGCTGCTCGACTAACACGCTTGTAATTAATTTGACTTCGGAACTTCTTACTGAATGCCGAAAGACTTTCGATAGTGCGACACCTTTAACCCTAGCTAACTAATATTCATTCAAATAAATTCATCCTGCCTGTATATGGTCGCTTCAACTCCCTCCAGAATTTTCAGAGAAGCTTGCACTCGTCTTCACTGTTCTGTACGATCTAGGCCGACCAATACCCGTTCCCTGCCCTGACATAACAGGCGAACCACACCTACGCGTCATCAATGCCAGGCCTGTAATTCATCTAAACTTTCTTAGCAATTCCCCAAAATGTTCGTCCTTTTCCTCCACTGTTCTATGCAACGTAGTTCTAGGGCGACACACTCGTCGTCCGTCCTAGGATAGTAGCCTCCATTGGATGGTACAACTTGCAATGGAGTTGTGCCCTGCTCTTGTGTAGTCTTTCGCCTTTCACTTCAGTTTCTTGGTCAATACGTCTACAGGTATCTCACTCGCACGCTAACCAGAGTACCCAGATTACAGAAGGTGGACAGGAATTGATGAAAACTAGGAAATGGTAGTTACTTTCCGCGACTGGAACATTGGCGAGGAATAACTTGAAAACCGAGATAAAGTGCTACTTCCACTTCTTCAGGTGCTCACCATCGTGAATGAGTGGTCGATCGTTAACTAGCCTTTAGGCGACCGTCGAAAACGTTGTCATGACACTTCTGCCGTGATGCGGTATACGCTTCTGAAATCATTACTATCTGCAGCAACTTCCCCAACCAGCGCAATAATATCTTCTTATGTCAAGACATTTACTACGCTGAACTTCCTAGGATTTGATTCAATTGCATAGCTCAATGCGTAATGATCGCCAGCACCTGCAACGATCACCACGATCGATGCGCTTACATGGAGTCAATATTCAATATTCTCAGGTGCATTATTCAAGGTATCAATGGACAGCGGTTGGTATTGCACAAATCCTGCCAGTAGTGGCGGATGCAACACGCAAAAGAAGGCAAGTGATCAAGAAGTGATTATCATTTTCGAGATCGATGTCGGCGCCTCTCATGTCATCTAGAAGGCAATTCCTAAATTTACTGCTAACCTGAAATATGATTGTCTAATACGATTGAATCCACGATCAAGGTAGAGTGTGCGAGGATTCGAGGAGCATTCGATGTCGTTATCGAGGAGCGTAATCCCAAAACAAATCAAAAACTAACTTCAACCAAAAGTCGATAATAGTTTCGTTCTCATTCGAGGTATGCATAACGATTCATCAGCAAAATCATTTCGAAATCTGCATGTTACTACTAAGTTACTCTAAGAAATCGCTGTAGAACCCAACACCCTAAAATCAGTTGTTCGAGTGCCCAACGGATTGCAACCTTGAATTTCAGAAGGAAATTCCATCGAATGTTTCATGGCAATTTTGTAGTCCTTTCTGGAGATAAGTCGTTTTAGAAAACAGTCGTGGGTTGTTACGAAATTTGTGTATATTATTGGATGCCTAGATATGAAGAACGATTCTCAGTCGAAAATTCGTTTCTACCCGGCATGACAGTTTTCTCCACATTCATAGCCCGAATAATTCACAATATTTTGCTCTGGATGCGCGAAATTTGAATGCAAAGGGACAAAGGGCGATTTCTGCGAACAATCCCATTTTCCTTCAACGCAACTTCGTTTAGCGAATGTTCAGGGATTGAGATTGCATAGATTAGAGCAGGAAATCCCTACAGTACCCCTTTACGATGTTATGACTTTTATGTTTCTGAATTCAATAAAAAGCGCTTAAACACCAACGTTCCGATAACAAGCATGAAGTGCCTACGTGAGCGTTCAAGAGCTTAAGCGAAGAAGGCATTAAATGGATTACGATATACATATTAGGAAAAATGTTTTTCCAGGGTTATTTGGAAAAATCAGGCGTTTTTGTAGGAAAAGTAAATAAATTTCCCATTTGTATTTTAAATTTCCTCGTACCACGATACCCCGTTAAGGAAGAATTTTTTGCTGCCATCCAGAAAGGCAACCAAAACGTAAAGTTTGCTGAATGAGCCTAAAAAAAATTTATCTAAAATTGCAAAACATAATTTGGCGAAGAAATATTTTCAATGCTCACATACCGTGGGGAATATCCAAAATTGAAAAAAATTACTTTCACACGGACTGAAGGTGTTCAAAGGCGACAAGTAACCTCGTGTGACACTCATGTTTCCTTTTATATCAACTATCAGATTTCCGTAGATAAGAAGTTATAGAATTTCAAGTTCACTGTCGCATGGATGTCTGCAGCTATCTATAAATGAGAAGCGTTGTAAGTGGATATCCACCCACCAAGCCAAAGGGGTGAAAGGTGATTGTAAGTCACTATGCGTTCAGAGTTCCAAATATACCCACACTTGACGAAAGTTTTCGTGTTACAATCCACAGCGCAGCGGATACCGGAATTCAAGGATAACCGCCTGAAGCTAGAAAGCTACGTTGCACAATTTCAGAAACTATCCAGCTGAACCACCTCCGTCCTTCACCTGCCAAGCAAATATTTGATACCTGATGTTGAAGTTGTATTTCCCACCGAAAACAAAGGAAAGGAATTCTTTTGTTCTTTGTCCCGAGGACCAGATATTTTTCCGTGGTAAAAATAGATGTTTACAACATTTTGCAGAGCTTACAAATATGTTTTTGTTCAAAGTGGGAAAAGGAAATCTTTCTCTCCTTAATGTATTATCTTTTTCGAAATTCTGGTAAAAGTATCGAGGGAGTCATCCATAAAATTCATCCATTCCTGTGGTATATTTGTATATTTAATATACATATTCCAAATTTAGTTCCATTTACTTACTGATATGATGAATTTTCTGGCGCTCCTACCACGAGTATTTATGCGGTTTTGGTATGGATAGTCGAATATACACGCGTATATGTGCATGCATAAGATAAATTCTCTACCTGTATATGATGCATTCCTCAGGTGAAACTGAATTCGTACTTCAAAAGGGTGAAGGCATATAGATACATAAATGAAAAGGTAATTCTTAGATACTTAATCCAATATCTCTGGTCGAGAGCGTTCTTTCATTCGTGAATTTTTCAATACTCTGCACATGATTGCTGATACGAACCAGGCCTATTATAAGGATCACATATTTGATGAATATTACGATATAATCCTTATTATAGAATCCAATGCGCCATACGATTCGGAACCCACGATTTGCAAATATTACAGTTCCAAGACCAAAACATGAGGAGAGGGTGGCTCTAATCTGAATGGACGTAAAACTTTCAGGTGTTTTAGGGAATCGGTGGGGAAAATTTTACGAAATAATATTACAAGTGACCGTCAACTCTCCTTATACTCTGCTAAGATATTGTCTTTCCCAGGGGACTGAGAATTAATTGAAAGTATTATCAGCTTGCCGTTAAAGGGTAGAAATGCACGGACCTTGAATCGGTATTTCTGCGATACCAGCTGCTCATTTTGGGATGGAAGACGCGGGACTCTTGTGAGCACTCGTTTATCTCATGCTTAATTTATATCAGAAGCAAGTGTGCGACCTCGTGTTAACAAGATATTGACGGTCACCCATCAACGGAGACAATACAGAGTAAAACGAGATTGTCTTTGAAGTAGTGAACATGGTCTCGCAGACGCTTCCTGGTCTGAATCCCAAAGGAATCTTTCCTATGAATTTGCTCCAACGTGTAACAAATGACCATTGTGAGCGAGAGTAAGTGCTTCTTCCATTTTCAATTCTATAAGAAACAAGTCGGGAAACGGGAAGCTGGAATCTTCACGTATTAAAGATTTTGACAAATTTTTATGTAATAATATTTGACTACACAATAGTTCTACTTATATGGTTATAAGAAATAAAATTTTGACGTATACTTTATACTAAAACTTAAGTTACTTAACTTTTATTGGGCATATATCGCAAGGTGGAGTCTTTTGAGGCCTGGATACCATATGCATGGACCACCATAATTTTTTTCGGATTTTATTGTTGGGTAGTCTCTGAGAATGAAAATTTTTGAACGCATTTTTAATAAACGTATTCGCGACATAATTTGTAATAACCGCGAACAAAGTGGAATTTGTTAAGGGCTACGAAACTACACTGACGTAACACACATTGCCGTGTCCGGCACTTGTGCAAAGTAGGTCGATACATCTGGGAGAACACTTAATACCAGATGCAAAGCTGAAACTTCTGGAAGTGGGGAACATACTAAAGTTCCTAACGGTTACAGGCCTGCTTCAGATACTATGATCAACAGGTACACTATAACCAGTAAAAGGGGCACAATAGTTCTTCAAGGGCGCCGTGCGACTTTCCCTTAACAGAATAATAATAATAACACACGTTGCGCGGTTACTCATGGCGAGATTCTATGAGAAGCATTGCCCTCTTTATATTGCTGATCACATTGCCTCCTACAGTGTACTGTAGTGTATCGTTACGGTCTTGAATGAAGTGCTCTAACACACTTCAAGGCCCTGATCCAATATGGATTGTTGCGCCAACGATTATTATTATTTCCGAGTTATCACAATCTCGGCAGATGCCGGATTTTACCTAATACTAGCACTAGGTGCCAAGCATTTAGGCTCAGACGATCCTACCTACTTAAAAACTCAATGGGCACAGGTTGTGGTAGCCGGTGGTAGGTCAGTGGGAAAATCCGTCGAGTATTCCCCGCAACATCGAGCACGTATCCAGAATGGTGTACTTCTGCATGGTTTGAATCAGATTCTGCGAAACTCCCAGGACATCAAGGGAAGCCGTGAGGGATTTAGGTACAATACCTGTAGCTGACAATATTATGGGAACTACAACCACCCGCTCGAGACGCCAAATTTCTTTGATTTCCCGCGCCAATGGCTCATAGTTCACCTTCTTCTCCACGTATTTCCGTTCAATATTGCTATTATGGGGGATAACAACATCAATAATATGCGCGGAGCGACCTGTCTTGTCAACTGTACGTCATTCTTATTGTGTGCAGTATGCCGATCAGTCAGAACTTACCTGTCAAAATGCATGCTGTAAGCAGAACTATCAAGTACTGCTTGCGCCTCATATCGGTAAACAGGACATGTTCCCGTGATCAGCCCATGCCTGTATGCAAGGTTTTGATGGATAACCTTACATACAGCATTATGCCTGGTGATGTATTGCACCGGTGCCATAACAGTACTGGTCCGACTTCATCCCACTCAGAGGATTGAAAGATCGATCCTTCAAGTTAGGTGGAGTCAGTCCACAGTCTGCCTTACAGACAGCAGCATGCAAGGGACTCGCCTGCTCTTTGCTGTAAAAATAAGCGCGCGTCGAGTCGACTTGGCAATGATGTTGTGCCGCCACGTCAACCACGCCCAACCACCTCCGATGTCACGAGGCAGGTTCATCCGCTCCACGGCTCCACTTTGGATGATGCATTCGGAATTTGGACATCGTTGTCCGTATCCGCCGCTGTACGTTTTCCAGATCGGTCTTCGTCCACGGCAATATTCCGAATGTATAAGCCAGTGAAGGGATAGCGAATACTTTCAACGTGCTTATTTTATTCTTCCCCGAGAGATGTGATTTCAGCAACAGCTTTACACTTCGCAGCAATTCGGACAGCAGAGCATCCTTCAGATCACCAACTCGAGCATGGGTTCCTTGCAGAATTCCTAGGTACTTGTAGAAGTCTGTCTCGGTCATAGCTTCGATGTGGAGGTCACCAATGCTATGTCCGGCATGCGGCTCGTGATGACCTTTGCGGATTGCTTGGATTCGACACTTGTCTAATCCAAACTCCATCCGAATATCACGGCTGAACATGTCTATTATTCGCAACAGAATTCTCAGATGTCAGTACCAGCATACAGCTTGATGTCATCTAAGTGCATCAAGTGTGTCAGTTCGCACTTAGCACGTAGGCCATATTTTATTGCAAAACCATGTCCTCTAGCATCATTCAGTAGCCATGAAAGAGGGTTCAGTGCCAGTGGAAGATGCCCCTCCGTATACGGATGCGCTCTGACGTATTAGCACCTTCAGATATACGCACTGATAAGGTGGTATGCCACCCTTCCATGACTGTCGCCAAAACTTTATTAGTTTCGGATCAATGCGATACAGATGTAGGATGTCGATTAGCCGGAACGCTGTCGAAAGCCTTAGGATAATCGATATAGCAACTGAAGAGGTTTCTTTGGCCTCTAGTTGCTTGTCCTACAACTACCGAGTCGATAATGAGTTGCTCTTTGCAACCCCTTGACCCAACTCGGCAGCCCTTCCGCTCCTCGGACAGAATGTTGTTGGACTCGAGGTGCGCATTGATCCTTCCACCAATAATGGAAATGATGAATTTGTAGAGGGTTGGTAAGCAAGTGATCGGTCTTGTGTCTGCGGGGTCCTGCACCGTGTCCTTCTTAGGGATAAGGTAGGTAATCCCCGCAGTGAGGAAAGGTGGAAATTCCTCCGGCCGACTCATGACCTCATTTATACTGCGTGCCAACCGACTCTGTACGCTGGTAAATTTCTTATACCAGAAATTCTGCACCCGATCCAGACCTGGGCCCCTCCAGTCCTTCGAGATGTTTATGGCTCCTCGAACTTCCTCTTTGGTAACATCCGCAAAATTAATGCCAGGTGTATTGGCATGGCGGGTGCCTTCGGCGGTGATCCACTGAGCATGCTGGGCAGGTAACCCCCAAAGTCCACCCCAACACTCTTTCGCTTCCGTAACCGAGAACTGTATTGTCTGGACGCTCTGCTGGGATTCATTGAGAGATCTGAAAAAGCTCCGCTGGTTCCTCGCGTATGCTGCATTCTGGACACGTTTGGAATACCTTTCGCCATACCGTCATAACCGACTGCATATGACACAAAGTTTCTGTTTTAGTGTGTCCAGAATTTCAACAACGGGTGTCTCGCAGGGGATGGCACAGTTCCGGTAAACCCTCTACACTTTATTTCTCAACCGTCGGCTGGCATTTCCAGTGCTGATCTGAATCAGTCTAGCAATGTCCTTAGTGAGTCCCGCCGACGTTCCAGACGAATTTTCCATGGTGGATCCCTTTTGTCACTCAAACCAATGACACGAAAGCGAATCTTCTGACCGTGCAATCTAATAGCCGCAACTGCACTACAATACACAAGTGATTGTAGTTGCAGCAGCGACATATCAGCACACAGTCGAGATGCAATCTCATCATTGATTTCAGATAGAATTCCCAGAGTTGCTGGAGATGCATAGAGCCTGGGAATACCTGGTCTATGCAAAGGATACATATCCGAGAATTCTATACATGCTCTTTGGAATTCGTCCCGAACCTCAGCGGAAACCTCCGCTGGACGGTGGAGAAGAGTGCTTCGGCGAGTACTGAACCTGTTGCCTGCAGTGCGGCGCGGTGTTGTTGATGCCGCCGCCTCTGCCCCCATCGACTCTCGGTCACCAGTTTCCCCGATGACCTCAAGTTGAACACGTTCCCTGATGGTGGCCGGGATTGTGTCGCTGCGAGTAATAAAGCGGTACTGGTCTGCGACTCGCTGCACAGTCACGTGCGCGAATTGCGGGAAACGCTCGACGAATCTCTGGTGCAACAAGGGGCGGTAAGATGTTGTACCCGCCCCCGCCGTTATTTCGTAGTAGGAGCGGATGATGATGAGGTTCATTTCTTCAGTCTATTTCATCCGCTTCCTACGCGAACCTGCTGAAGTGGTCGTCACAGATTATGGCGAAATAGCTGCAGCAGGCGGAGCTGTGCTCCTGGTCGTCATGGCGCCTAGACGTCGAACCGCCCCACGACTAGCGGTTTCAACGCGGTGCTGTCCATTACGAGAGACCGACCCAGTCACCAAGTCCGACGACTCCCGCCGGTTATCCGTACCGGACCTTAAATTTCTCCTTGTTCTCATTTTTGGTGGTGCATTTTATCCCTAGCTGCCAGGTGTTGAGATAGCTTCCTTAGTGAGTAATCTGCAAGACTGCAAAGTTCCTGCACTTTCCTCACCTACCCCCTGAGACGCTGCGGTGGCGTACAGCCATTCAGACTGAAGCTATCCATCCCTCCTCCTTTCAGAACCGGGCTTGGGACCGGCTTCCGCTTATTATTATTTTTATTAAAGAAGGCGTTTGACCGTGTGCCACACAAGCTCATGTGACATGCTTTACGGCAATATCTACCACCAGAGGGACTGACGCGCTGCTGACACGGCAAAGTTCCTAGTGTGGCAGGTACATCAAAACTCCTGCGTATGTCTGTTAATGTTTATCAAGGAAAAGCCTCTTACCATACCTGTTTCTTGTTAAGATACTGTCCACCAGCGACCTATGCGCTGCTTTATGATATGGTTTCGTAGAAAAACTCATTATGAGCCCTTCTGGTCGGTTTTGAGTTCTGGTCGAATATCAAAGACATTGACAAAGATATTGCATTGAATCAACGGCGTAACATACCATGATCTCATTTGAAATGAGAAAATCCGCTGTCAATATACGGTTGCCTTGATCGTTGAGAAATTGCGAAAGAGACGCATATGTAATTCGCGTTGATGAGAACTCACTTACCAAGATTGGTCTGAACATTGAAAACAATTGACGATTGAATGGCCGACCCAGACAGTGATGGCTTGATACGCTCGATGATGACTTAAAAGCTTCCCGATCAGAGCAAAATGGCGATACGGATCAAATTGAACCGACCCCGGTTCTGAATGGGACAAAGCTGAAGAAAAAAATCAGCACGTTTTCTTCTCGTTATCATATTCTGGTACTTTTACTGGTACTAATGTTCAGTCGTTTTGAGTTGTAGTAAATTTACATAAACAGGATAATTTTGAGCTTCTACAAATTTATCTGAAATACTAGGATTTTCCTCGAACTTGGCAGTGCGATATAGATACTTTATATCATCGACTTTATTACTACATTTTGAGTGTTAATATGGTTTTGTTTTACGCAAAACCTTAAATATATTTCCCTAGTGGTTCCTCATCTAATTACAATACTAATTATTTCCAGGGACGCTCAACTTTCGTTATCAGACGGGCGGCGCCGCTTTTCGAGACGTCTTCACAGGTCAGTTGTTCAAATATTATAATACAACAATTACTTGACGTCGAGTAATATTATTTATTTGTTAACTTATTTGTTAACTTTCTCACTGTCTAATAAATGGTTTTCGAAAATATTTTAAAGGGCTGATTCCGGAATTTTCTTTTTTAAGTTTTTGTTGGAAGCGAAACCTTATTAAAATCGATTCACTGTCTGTCTGTCGAAACGGTTACACCTATAGAAAGGTTGGAGCTGTGTACTCCCACGCTTGCTGGGAATTATATTGCTCCACGTTGAACTTAAGGGGGTCTCTATACACCTAAAATAGGGATGCATAATTTTCTTTAGTAGTAGTCCGGATAGCTGAGTGGTTAGAGCACAAAGCTATCGTACGGAAGGTCACGGTTCAAGTCTCAATGATGGCAGTGGAATTTGTATCGTGATTTGACGTCGGATACCAGTCGACTCAGCTGTGATGAGTACCTGAGTCAAATCAGGGTAATAATCTTGGTCGAGTGCAATGCTGACCACATTGCCTCCTAGTGTACCGTTATGGTCTTGAATGAAGTGCTCTAACACACTTCAAGGCCCTGATCCAATATGGATTGTTGCGCCAACGATTATTATTATTATAATTTTCTTTACCAAATATAGTGAAATGTAAGATATCAGTTAGTACTTTTCCAAGCAAATATTAGTTTGGACATTAGTTGTAAAGGGGAGGGTCCACGGAACTGAAAGCAGTCAAGTACTTCAACGGCACGTTCCAACAACTCACTCAACCGAAAAATATGACTTCTAGGCTTCAAAGTACTTCCCACTGCGATATATGCCCAAAAAAGTTAATAACTAATATTATCATATTTTATATTTTGAAAATTTGAAAATTTACGTATGTGATTCCGTATCTGTTTGGTTTGCCCGTTGGAAGGTGAACACCACCCAGTTTTTTGATTAACCTGTGGCAATCAAATACAGCATTTTGCACACGTCACTGTATCTTCAGCAGTATAGTGATTTGTCCTTACCAAATCGATAACTTCCATGCCCACTTAAGAACTGTGTTAACTTGTAGATTAATTGCCCGTGTGTCCAATGATGCAGTATGTTCGACGTCCAGTCTATGACTCTTCACACTCCATTCTGCGATAAATTCGTACAGCTGCCGTCGAAAGACGGACACGGCTTTGATTTACCAAAACGGGAGCATCCCTGCTAGTTCGAATTTTGCTTCTTCTGATGTTTTTCGGTAAGCACGGCATATCCAGAGTGCACTTAGTCAATACGCCTACGTAGAGTAGCACGGAATTAACTGCCTTGAAATAAGTACACATTGATTTTGTCTTGGCTCGCCAGTGTTTGCTAGTATCTTTAAGATCATTACAGCGATGGAGGACACTTTATTTATTTGTTTGCCAACTTTTTTCTCTTGTTAGATTAGATTTACTTCTGTTTTATGTTCAGCAACTGATGGGCTAACATTTTTCAACCAGGACTTGATTTATCATATCGCTTCATTTGTCAAAAGATCTTATTCTCATTTAGGCGTTTTGCAACTACCATTATCTCGATATTATCTGCGCAGCCAATGGTTGTCATACTGATAGAAAGGCCTAGCCTAACTGGCCATTATTCATAATTAACTACAGTAATGGGACATACCCCGCAAGTTATCGGGAATATTTCAATCCATCGTCTATAGTACAGTCCTCTCCTCAGTAGAAATTGGACAATTTGACTAGGACTTCGGTGATTTTCTTCCATTTTGCTATCACTGCGCAGCATTTGCCTTCTTGTATTGTAGTGTGCAGCCTAAACCAGACCAGACATAATATTGATTTTCCGCAATAACCAAGGGTCGGTTGTGAAAGATGTATATATATATATATCCGTCTATATGAGGAGGGGTCACCTAATGGTTTACCCGGCTTCAGACTGATTATCAGCATTTCTAGCTTCCATTGCTCGGAAAATTCGTCTTCTCATTTAAACTTGGGCAAACATAGCTGTGTTTGTCTCTTTTCTGAGGTTTTGTGGGAAATAAAATCTTATTAAAATTGGTTTACTGTCTGCCGGTCCGTCTGTCTGTCTGTGTATCTGTCTGCTTGTCATACCTATTATCTCAGAAACGATTACTCCTATTAATGCGAAACATGGTAGAAAGGCTAGTTTAAGGGGGGAGGGGGGACGTACGTGGAATTTTTGAGGAATCACTATATATGCAAAGGGGGGTACAAGGTTTTTTCACTAAATATATTCAAAGTTGAGCCCAGTTTTGACATTTACTGCACAAGTGAGAAGGCGGGGACTGAAAATTGGTAATTTCTTCCACGGACCATTTCTCAAAACCTAGTATACCGAAAATGTTTTGAAAAAATCACGCAGCTGCCCATAAACGGTGCCTAGGCTCCATACTGATAGCTGTTCAAGTAAAGTTAATAATAGTACATTAGTGTAATTTTTAGTAATTGACTATAAAACGCCTCTTGAGATCATAGTAGAATCGTGAAATGGCAGTAGTATAAGGTATGATATAAAGAATGATTCTGCCAAGTTTTGCAGAAATCGCGATATCATTAACAGGTCCTAGTGGAACAAATGTCCAATCAAACAGTTTTATAAAAGAAATACACAAAACCTTTCATACTGAAGCGTCCAACTTCTTGTTTCCCAACTTGCTTTTGTTTATTGGAGGTGGAAAGTTTCAAAAACTACCGCTAACTACTGTCAGATGGTTATGTGAGGCTCGTACCCACTAGAACCACCTCATTCAAGAGCCCTCATCTTGAAGTCTCGCTTTACCAGGCTTTGCTTACAGTGCCTAAAAAAGGCGTCCTCCAGAACACCATGTCTATGCTGAAAGTCCGGCATGGTCTCACTAATCGTTTCCTCGCCAAGCAGTATGGCGACTTCCATTACAGCGAGATTCGGAACTCATGAATTCACTGAAGTGATATTTAACCGAGCATTGCATCACCGGACATTCACGTTTGATGGCCCCTCCACTTCGTCCTTCTCTGCGAGATGGTCAAGATCTCTTACTTAGACTAGACCGCCTCATAGAACGTACTCGTACTCTTCAACCCTAATTGAATTGGGACGATACAACCCTTCATTTTCCATTTGGAAAACACTGCCTTTCTGGTTTACTTTATAGCGAATTTAACTGAGGACTTCCGCCTTTCGTCAGTTTAATGAGCAAGGCTGACAGTCTAGTCCTTTCTCATTGCCTCGTCTTTTATGTTGGTGGTTTACCATTTGTAACTGTTGCGACAGACGGTTTTCTGACGGCGTGAAGTATTATTTCCTTTTGTCATCCTTTGTTATACTTTTTGGTGTCCTGTAGACTATTTGGATAAAGTCGCCTTCAAATACGTCTTTCTCTTCCTGCGATTCGAATGGCGCATACAGTCTTTTTAGTGGGAAGTTTTGTGCCTGTTTCTGTTTCTCGCGCATTTTCTTTTGGACTGCCGATCGTATGCGCTTCACACTGTTTCGCATTTCCTGATGAGCCTTTCCTCTTTGCCAATAGCAAGAACAGTCGCGCTCTCACTTGGCGTGTGTCCGAATTGCCCTACTCCGGTTTGGGGATTTCCTATTTCACTATATTTGGGCATCTTGGTATTATGTCGCGTGTTTCAGCCCTAGGTGGTTTTCTCGCTGAACTTTTTGGAGAACCACGCACTTTCGTGCGGAGCCTGAGCCGCAGCCAACTCGTCCTCCCTCCTTACTATTTGATCGATTTTTTGAATGTTCTCCCTCTTCTTGTTCTCTATGAAAATCTTACGCATCGTGAGTAAAAAAGCAAATAAGAATTGGCAGGAATATATGTACCCTTGGAACACCTAGGCACACCACAACTACCACCTTGGTAGAGCTAGGCTCACATCCCCCTATTGACGTCGGCAGTCGACGGTTTCCAGGACTCCCAGTGTGCCCGACGTGAGCCGATCATTCGAGCTTTGTTCTCCACCAAGAGGCTTTCTTGAGGCTACTTGAGGCTAAATTTGACTTGTGACTTTGCGTTCAAGTAGCTAGGTCGCTACGCTAGGAGTACTAGTACTTTGCAATAGTTGCGATATGATCGGTTGATTAGTGGTAAAAGCACTGAGCTGAATGAAAGTTTGTAGTTTAAATATCCTTCGTGACAGAGTGATTTTTATCTAAGTTTGAAGTCGCTTATTAATCGACTTAGTTGTCACTGAGTGCCGGAGTCTAATCAGTATAATAATCTCGTGTGAGCTCAATACTGGTGACATTGTCTGGTAGACAAGCTCTAGAAGTCAAGTACCCTAGCAGTCTTTGTTGTAATATTTTAAGGCTTTAAAGATATCTTTTCAAAACATAAATTAAGATTTCTAATGAAATCTCTAAAGTTCGAATGATTAACAAAATTCGAAACGATCTTTACACATGGTTTCTCAAAGTTTTGTAGAGGGTGGAAAAGGAGGGGAAAAACTAATCGCTAGACACCAGATGAGGTCCTCCTAACAAATTGGTGATTAGTGTGAACGTAAACGCTTGAGTAAGCTCAAGGATTGAAATAATTAGTAACGTTACCCATAGTTAACGTGTTTAACACAGATTTAAAATTTTAAGTAAGAATTCAAAGACAATAGACCGGGAGACCGACAGAAGAAACGCTTATATATTCAAGGAAGACAATTTGAAAAAATCAACATCTGAAATCCGATGACAAAAGGTTTTGCGGGAAATGCTGACGTTGATTTGCAAATTTTCGAGAACCTCCTGATTTCAAGAGTTGAGAATTCCAATCCCGCGGGCACCATTATTCATCTTTCCATTTCTTTCATTTTCAATTAATGCCTACTCCTAACTGGATTTTGAAGAAATGAGTAGATAGGGGGATGGTATTACAGCAATACCCTTACCCTTATTATGTGGAAAGAATTTAAACTGTAATAGAGAAAAGGACTCGAACAATTCCTTCTGCGCAAAACTGAGGATGGGGACATTTATCTCAGCACATGAACATCGCCAGCAAAGTGAAAAGAAATGTGGCCAAAATGTAGTTAAAAATAAGAAAAATATGGCACTTCCTTGTAAAGCGCTTGTCATTTTTTTAAGACATTGGGATGGCAAGAAAATATACTTCATCTTCGTAATTTATTGGCCTTGGGTATAGTGCAGGCATATATTCTCTTCTTGATGGTGTCGTTTCATTCTGCAAAGATGTTTTCTTGGTAATTTCATTTGTACATTTCCCTGTGGTCTTCAAGAAATTTATTGTCGCTTTCTTCCACACTAAATTCTGCAGGTTCACATAATCGATAACGGCCAGCATGGTAGGATATTATCTGCAAGGAAGGTGAATTGATTTATGAAAAGTAGTGAGTGGAAACGGCCATACGGCGGCCTACATAAACGCCTGGCTAGGGATTGCGTCAGAAATTACCATATACATCCGCATTTATATCATCTCCTAATTCTGGTTTGGCCTTTGCTATTGCTTTCCGAATGTGGCTGTTATTTCCATTAAGCTCACCATTGAGAAACACCCTGTAGGTCCATGTTACGACTATTATTTAACGCTGTGGAGGATATACTTTTCTATTGGGCTAAGAGAGGATATGATACACGCCGAAAAGGACTTAGTCCCTAATCATTGTCTGGTAAAACTGTTGGCTATTTGTCTGGCAATTTTTCATTTCCTTTCCTTTGCTTTCACTACTCCTTTTTGAGTTGATTTGTTTGGGTCTTCAAGGTCTGATATGACTTTAAATAATATTAGGGCGATGTGGATTTTTTCTTATTTACCAGTTTTATATTCTGGCGCCTGTTATGTTGCGAGAATTAGTTTTTCCGGGTTGAAGGCTTCAAACAGATCCTTCTTAACGGCTGCCTTGTTTGTCTATCCATTCGGAGACTATCCAACGTCAAGTGTTCTATTGTAAATAAATAAAAAAATAAAAAATCCAGCTTTAAAAATTATCATATTAGGGGATGTTAGGCTTGGATGGCGGAATTGGTTCAGTTATTCTCCTATTCTTAAAAAGCTAATTGCTATCTGCTAAAATTCACGCGAATGCTCTTCACTTGAAATGCCGAATCAGCAAATATGCCGAGGAGTCCTGGCTGTGACACTCTGTAGTACCCTTCAAGTCAGGCACATTATGGGAGTTCCGCGTTCCAATTAGATTTGGTGTATTGTAATTGCCTGATGCAAAGAGATGAAGGGAGAGCATGGAAGAGGGGAGGCCAATTTTTCGGTAATTCACTAAATCAATTTGGTAAGCGTTGGTTACCAGCCATAGGAAACCAAAAAGGAATACGATACAATGTTCGATAAATTTGTTCGCGATAAATAGTTGTCGCGTTTGTGTTAAAGTCAATAGTAAATTTTCTGCTTGGGGGATTGTAATTGTATTTTGAAGCGGAAATTAGTTTGGTACGTCTTGAGTTCGACAATAAATTCCTAAACCATCGAGTCAGCCTGCACTAAGGAAAGGCAACTCAAGTCAAATTCGAATCGATTTATAGAAATATTATATTTGCCATCCGTAGAGATGGAGGTTTCAGGCTGTTTCAATGTGGCAACGAGGGCAAGAAAAGAACTCGATGAAGGTGGCGTTTACTCGTATGAAATGTCCTAGAATTACCTTCTGATTATCTTCTGATTTAAATCGGAGTCCGTAAGCTTGGCGGTTTAGATATGGGAAGTTTTATTGACCTTTCATGTAAGAATATTTGGGTACACGATGGTTCCATTTAAACGAGGATCGTAGTGTACATACGTTTAACATATCCGGTATACAATTCGATGTGGTACTGACATTTTAATTCTTTTAATTTCATGCGAGAAGCGTAACTTTGGTAATAATACACAGCAGGATCTCCACCAAATTTTACATTATGCTGCTTAATATTAAAACTTATATTATTGGAATTTTATGGGTCTTGGACGAACTTCAGGGGAAAACCACATTAGAAGGCTTTTTCTCTTACACTTTTTTGAGATTTTTTTTCCTGGGAATTCAATCAAATTTGGACATTATATTAGTCATATTCCGAAAAACTTTGGATATTTATTTCAAAAGTTACGTGACACTATTCTGCTGAAGGTCGCTATTGATGGTTTCCAACCGCAAAACATGTAGTGGTTCCAATGTTTGTCTAAAACTAAAAAACTTCTAATTTTACATCACTAATTTATTTATTTTCTAACAATATGAACTACAATGCAGCTGAAAATTACTGAAATAAAAAATTTTTGCAGGTGTTCAAAAAAATATTTTGGATTTTCAGGATCTTTCTCTCATTGATTACGCAAAAAGGTGCCGTTAAAATACGATTTCATCCCAAATATTTGTTCATATTCTCCATAATTGTGTAAAAAAAAATCAATTCTGAAAAACTCCTAATGTGGTTTGCCCTTAAGTCTGCAGTAAATTTTCAAAATATTATAATATACTATTTTGAACTTTATTTGACCAGATATTGTAATGAAGATTATTTTGGGGGCCTAGATCACCATAATTTTCTCAAATTTTTAGGTTGAGTAGTTTCTGAGAACGAGTCTTTGAAGCAGTTTGCTCCTTTTGGACCTCCACACTCCTCCTTTTTGTAACCAATATCAAAAGTAGCATCTGCTTCTAAAAGTACTAATCGGGACTTTTCATCTGATACCCCACGTGGTATCCACATTCGATAATAAAGATATGCACCCTTGTTTTATTTGCGTGGAGATTCTCCTCAAGTTCGCGGTGCATGCGTGGGAGTTCATAGTTCTAATCTTTCTATATAATTTCGTATCAATAGGTGTAACCGCTTCTGAGAGAAGTCTATATGACAGGCAGAGCGTGAACTGATTTTAATAAAGCTAAACCCCAAAAGGAGAGTTATTGTTGACAAATAAGAAGAGCTCATGAAACTTGGCCACTTTATTTTTAGTGTGCAAATTGATACTTGATAATTCCACGAAATAAAATGGTATAATAGCTCCTCAAGTTATCAAGGTATTACTTCCTTGAAGTGCCACTTTGTGAGGAATCAACACGTTTAGATCCCATGTCCGATGCGTTTTCCGGGGTCATTTCAGATACTAAACTTTCTTTTGGATCATAAATATTTTGTTTGTTTGGATGGCTTCGTGGTAAGAGTGCTAGGATTCGCAGAGTAAGGTCGCGGTTCAAATCTCACTCACTCAGTAGCAAAAGGATTTGGATAGTGACTGGATGTCAGATACCAGATAAATCAGCTGTGAATGAGCACCTGGGTCACATCAGGGTGATAATCACAGGCGCACTGTCGCAACGCCGACCAAACATGCTGCAAATCAAATCGGATGTCGCAACTAGGGCTGTTATTACTACATTCTGACGTTCACTGTGATCCCATTCACCTATGACTTTAGCATCTCCTTTATGAAGCCGATTTTCCCTATGATTCAGGATGAACTTAAAGGAGGTTGTACAGTCAATACCAAAAATTACTGTAATATATATGTAAAAATAATATAAGTCATAAAAAACAAATTACATTGTCCACCTTTACGGTAAACCTAAAGGTCGTCCGTTACTATTCTTTCTTGCAGCGCGGCTCGTGTTACGTGTTCTGGAGCAACTACTCTCTGACTAGGGTCTTTTTGTGCCACCTTAACGACAAAGGACTTCAGTTTATCAGGAAATTGTTTACTAACAACACAATAAATCAACAACAAACTAAGAAAATTACTTTGAGCACATTTCTTTTTCCAAGACCTGAACCATAAATTGGAAAATTATGTTGAACACTTTTTTTCGTCCGAAAAATTGACGAAAATGGCAATAATAAAAGTGGTTACTTTACGCCAACTTTTTCAAAAATTGAAATTACACATCTAATTCTATACAAGATATTCTACAAGATCATATACAACATGTAACATGAAGTTTAAAGATACATTCGTTTTTTAACGGAAAACCTCTTTTAAAACTTTGAGCAGGCTTTTTTTTTGCCACCGTATACATTAGCGATTCCGATAAATCGTATGGTCAAGGGACTGGGGGTTTGTTTCAAATTATAGGACGCTGCGGATATAAACAATGCTGTCGGAACGAAAAAACGTATAGTAGTATGGAAAAATATGGCAGAAGGGTACTAAAAGCCCACTAGCGGGAATCAGAGACCCACACCGTTGCAATTTTTCCGCGGGACCTGATACCAAGAGTGATTAGAAAACACTTAGCATAGTGGAATAACTATTTGCCTGATCTCATCATTTTTCAAGATTTTGTGTAAAACAAAACCTTATTAAAATCGTTTCACTGTCTGGCTACCTGTCTGTCACATGCCCTTTTCTCCAAAACGGCTAAACCGACCCCCCCCCCCATACAGTGAGTAACATAAATATAGGCGGAGTTTAAATGGGGGTTCCCCTTACATGCAAGGGGAGGATTCAAAATTTGCTTGACCGGATACAGTGGGTATCAAATGAAAGATCACAATTAGTGCTTTCCCAATCTGATATTAGTTTTGACGTGAAATGTAAAGTGCGTGAGTACGGAGTCAAAAGATACACACTTAAAGTGAGGCAGGACTCATCTTCGGAAACTATCTAATTAAAAAATCCGAAAAAAATCAAAATATGTACCGTTTGGATATCAAAATATGGGTCATTTTGATATCTGCTCAAATAAAGTTACTAATACTATATTGCCAACTTCTAGAAATTGTCTGAAAACCCCTCTGAGGAATACTAAATTTTGCAACAGTATTGAGTATAATAGGCCATGAACGCCAAAGCTATAGTAGTTCAAACTTTCTGCTTCAAAAGCCATGCAAATAAGATTCTGACGTCATAATTAACGAGAATAATTGACAGCCGAGTGAAATATTAAAATTCCATTCCTGAGCAATCAACTTCTCCCCAACCGTTTTTAAGGTTTTATGTGAAGCAAAACCTAATTAGAATCAAGTCGATGTCTGTCTGCCACACCCGCTTTATTCGGAAAAGGCTGGACCGATTGTCACGAAAATTGGTGAGAGCATGTGGTCTGTTGTTCCCTTGCATATAGCAAGTGGCGCTATTTTGTGTTGAGTTTAAGGAGAGGCTCCCCATACTTGTGAATAGAGGTCACAACATTTTTTTTCGCAGAATGGGGCTGTGTGGGATGTTAAAGGGCTCCATTAGTACTTTCCGAAAATGGTCCCATATTTGATATTGGATGAAACATAGGGGAGTGAGTGCTCAAAATATGATCTTCCAAAAGTGTAACAGGTCTAGTTCTTAGAACCTATCCAACCGAAAAATCTAAAAAAAACACAGTGGTGAATCTCTGCGAAATCTAGGTCTCAAAATAAATCCTATTCCTATATCTACACAAATAAAGTTAATAACAGTACATTTCCACATTTTAGAAATTTTTCCGGCAACCCCCCTTATGTCCATCCCAGAAGTACCAAATTATAAACAAAAGTATAAACAAAGTTATAGGGGGTAAAAATTTCCCATTTTAGTCATTTGTATATGAATATCAATTACTCCAAACAGGCATGTGTGCACGTAGGTATATAGTATACGCGCGCTAATGAAATTTGCGGGTAGTGTCTAATTCAGATAGATATATTTGTACATTAAACCAGCCGTACTTAATATACGTACTATATATGTAGATATGTATGCTTTTGTGCACGAACTAAACCGGATTAGTTTATGTTCGTGCATGTGTATGTACAGTGGGTAGTTTGTTTGTTTAGGGTGAGGATAATATCTATGTTTGTATTATGTACGTATGAGGATAGTGCAAAGTACGTTGCCTCGAAGCCTCGTCCTTCACCTGGGCTTGGGGCGAGCATGCAAAGTAAATTCCTTAGGCTGAATCCGGAAATCTTTTTTTGAGAAAATTTGCAGTTTCTGGAGGTAAAATTTGAACAAATTCGCCAGTATGAGTTTGATTGAATGGGTGAGGCATATAGAATTGGAGTGGGACATTATACAATACCCGGTCTCGGGCCGGGAAGTAAGTTTATTTGGGGCGCTGTAATAAGATATATATAAGAAAGACTAACCGCCTGATAACGACTAGATTATACGAACACATCAAGGAAGCGGTAAGAAGGGTCCGAAAACAAAAGTCGGGCATAAGATCATCAGTTGCAGCGTACAAAGTCGAAGAAGATCATACCATCCAATGGAAAAATCTTGAGCTCTTGCGTCATACAAACCGAACGACAACGTTGGACCCTTGGGAATGTTTAGAAATTCTGAAAGAAAAAATTGATTATTAAACACGGTAACTGCCCCTCAAACTAATAAGACTCGCCACGGTATTTGGCTGACAAGTAATTAGGTAATTAGTGAAAAAGTATAAAAGAATCTTATAGTCTCAGTAGTTTTGTACTGAAGAGACTCCCGAAATATATATATATTTATATATATAATATATATACGTTTAAAAAAAAAATGGTTTGGAGAAAGCTACTCCTTGTCTATTATTTTAGGCTGGGCTACAAGTAGGAGACGAAAATCTAATCCCTTATTTGGGGTCATTGCCCTGTAGGAAGACAAACGGGGTTCAGTACTCAATGTCGCCTTTTGAAACAAATGAAGCCACATCACATTAATGTACACTTGCTTTTCATGTTCTAGTCAATAAATACCAATCTTTGAAGCCTTAAGTTAATTACGTCTCTTTACCAGGCTTTAGGGCGCATGTATATCGTGAGTTTTAAGTATTGGCATACAGACATACTGCTTTCTATTAAACCCGAACAGGTTATATGCCAGGCCGCAGCATTGATTAGCGAAAGTCTAAAATTAAGGGCGGCTATGAAACTTCACTTCTCCCAACATACCCAATGTTGTAAGAGTGATCCTGTTTGCCGTACATGTCGCTTCATCTTCCTCCAATATAGTGGTGCTTTCGAACGGAGTTTTCTGTGAATTGCAAATCGAGCTGCGGTCTTCCGCAATGGGTACTTTATTTCGAACTCTCGCTTGTTATTTTAGGTATATCTTTTATGACGTAGTGGATTGCATTTACCGCAACCGCTTCTTTTTTTTTGCGATTTTACGGAAATGTTGAATTATTTCACAAAGTGACCATAGGCAGCACACCTATGCCACTTAGAGTTTTCGGTCATTTGGTTATTCAGGAAAAGGTGTTTTTGCAAATATTAAATTGGTTTCTGTTTATGTTGCAAAGTTCTGAAAAGTACCCATTTAACTGAATAAGTCGGGATACCAGAAGCCGGGCGCTTCGGGTATAAAGGTTTTGTATTCATCTTATGTCAGGAACTCTCTTTGCAAGATTTTCCATTTACACATAGCTAAGAATACAAAAAACTCCGTCATATTTTTCCAAACGCCAAGATACACATAGGTACATACAAATCAAGGACATAAATACTGTGTTCACCCTAAATAAGCAGAAATTGTCTATTACCGCATGGCGATGCATGCATATATAATATATGTGCGTATCAATATTGTTCTAATGTATCCTCACGGATTTTCACTTTAATCCGTGCCGTGTTCAAAAGCACATATCTATGTTACGTGCGTAAATTAAAAACCGCTGGTGACCAGATGCACATATGTCATTCGTTACTACCCACAAGCTTTATTAGCATATAAGTATACATACACATGTCTACCTCAAGTGATTGACACTAAAATGCAAATCACTAAAAAAGTCAAACAAGTCGGGAAACCGGAAGCTTTGTGTATTTCTGAGTATGTACTATATTATGTGAGAAACTTGGTGAGATCATGCTCTATGCTATACTCTATTTTATGGTGCTAGCTTGAACATAAGGGGGGTTTGTAGCCAATTACTGAAAAATATAGTAATATACTATTATTAACTTTACTTGTACAGATATCAGTATGGAAAGTATTTCTGAGCCAGGCACCATATAGTGGCAGCCTCTTGATTTTTTTCAGATTTTTTGGTTTGGTAGTTTCTGAGAATGGTCCCCTTAAAGGAGTGATTACTTTCAACTCCCCGCACTCCCTACCTTTCCAGCAAATTTCAAAACTAAGACCGACTTCGAAAAGTATTAACTGAGACCTTTAATTTGATACCCCACATGACTATATTTGATGAAAAAAAATTTACACCCCCCTTTTGCATGTATGGGGACCCCCCCCCACTCAATTCGTCGTAAGAGGATGTAACTCACTGTATGCGTGAGTGTTCACAGTTCCCACCTTTCTACCAAATTTGGTGTCAATCGCTATAACCGTTTCCGAGAAAAATGCGTGTGACGGACAGACAGACAGACAGTAAACCGATTTTAATAAGGTTTTGTGTTTACACAAAATGGGGTGTATTTTGAGGCCGAGATTTCATATAATTGCATCACTGTGATTTTTTTTCAGGTTTTTCAGTTGGGTAGGTTCTGAAAACGAGACCTGTTTCGCTTTCTGGGGCACACATTATGTGCCCCATCTCCCTTATGGTTCATCCAACATCAGAAAGTACTAATCGAGCGTTTTCATTCGATATCCGACATGGCCAGGCTCTGTAAAAAAAAATTATACTCTCCTTTCGCATGTAGCTCCTCTTAAAATGCAATGCAAAATGGCGTTACTCACTGCATGTAAAGGGACATACAGATCACATGTTCTCACTAAATTTCACAACAATCGGTTCAGCCGTTTTCGAGTAAAATATTTATAAATGAAACAAGTCGAAAATCGGAAGATCGGCGCTTCAAGTATGAAAGGTTGTGTGCATTTCCTGTATAAGAATATTTGAATGTAGAACTGTGCGCGTACCTCTTACTGTATATGCATTTTCGAAAATAGTTCATCTGGCAGACAAGGAGACAATGAACCGTTTTTAATAACGTTTTGTTTTGCACGAAACCATTAGAATTGCTTCAACTGGAACTATCCTGTCGTTGATGATTTATTTGAAATAATAAAAACTGGTTTTTCCTATTCGCTAGTGTTGTTTTATATCTTGCAAATACCGATATTTCGGGAACCACTTGTTTCCTTCATCAGTGTAAACAAGTCAATAGACTTGTTTGCACTGATACATACTTCTGGGACGGTTACCAGTAGCATCATATATATTGATGATGTCTAAGTATATCAAGTGTGTCAGCTTGCACATAGGCACTATTTCATTGCAAAATATTGTCCTCTAGTATCATTCGGTAGCCGCGAAAGGGGGTTCAGTGCCATACAGAACCAAGGCGGACTCAATGAATCTCCCTAGTTGATACTTCTCCGTATACGGATAGACATTGCATGTCCAACAACTACCGAGTCTATAATGAGTTGCTCTTTGAAAACACCAGGATCGAACTCGGTCGCCCTTTTGCTACTCGGACGCAATATTGTTGGTCTCGAGTTCCGCATTGACCCTTCTATTAATAATGGATGTTATGAACTTATGGAGGATTGGTGAGCAAGTAATCGGTCTTGCATCCACGCGGTGCTGCATTTTTCTTTTTAAAGGCAAAGTGAGAAAAAGTGGAAATTTCTCAGACCGACTAATGACCTGGTTTATGATAAGTGCCAACCAACCACAACTTTTTATACCAGAAATTCTGAACCGGCCAGGATCTGTATACTCTGGAGGCTCTATTGAGATTCGTTGAGAGATCTCAGAAACTCTGCTAGTTCCTTGCGTACATTGCATCTTGGATTCGTCTGGAGTCACTTTCGCCACACCGTCATAACCAACTGTATACGACAGATAGTTTCTCCTTTAGTGTTTTCATCATTTCAACTACTACGCCGGCGTTCCAGACGAATTTTTCATCGTGGATTTCTTCGATCCTCAAACCAATAATGTGAAAGCGAGTCTTTCGACTGTGAGATCTGACAGCCCTAAGTGCTCCACAATACACCATTATAAGGCGTAATCTCATCATGGATTTCGTATAGAATTCTCGGAGTTGTTGGAGATTTTCGGAGCCTTAAGATACCTTTCTAAAATTTTAAACACGAGACTTCCGTCGGGCGCGGTGTGGAAGAGTGCTTCTGAGAGTAAAGAAACTGTCGCCTGCAACGGGCGTGGTGTTTTTGATGCCGCCTCCTCTTTCCTCATCGACTCTTGGTCACCAATTTCGAATCAAAATTTCTAGTTTCCCCGTTTTCTTATTTTTGGTAATACAAGTCCGAACAAATAAACTGATTCTACTTTTCTTTTTGTCAATGATTTTATATTTTATATGTAATATCATCGTTTCAAAGCTTCCAGCAGGTGATGGTACAGGTTCAAGGGTTATTATTTTGAAAACGCCGTAGAAAAAACTCCTTTTTCCTAAACATTGTATATTTTAGAACCCACTTCGGCACGGGCTGTAGGTCGGACTGTCCAACAATAGTACTCAGTTGACATGCACTAGAATTATCTTCCGATTAGTTCCTGTTGTTAAGGCTTTGTGTAAAACAAAACCTTATTAAAATCGGTTTGCTGTATGCCTGCCTGTCCATCACACGCATTTTTCTCGGAAACTGTGGGAACTGTGAACGCTCACACATATATTGAGTTACATCCTTTTACGTCGAATTTAAGGGGTGGTTGCAGATGATGTCGCAGCGCTTGTTGCTGAACGCACTGTCGAACAGGCGCAAAGCAGACTCGGCATATTGATGCGACGGGTAAGCGGATGGATGACTACTCATGGTTTCAACCTTGCACTGGAAAAAACCGAAGTAGTCATCCTGACTAAAAATGGAATTCCGACCCTGCGTCCCATATCGTTCGGCGAGTCGATAATCGAGTCAAAATCAGCGGCAAAGTACCTCGAGTTGACTCTTGACTCAAAGATGAGCTTTTCTGAGCAAATCCAAGCAGCAGCAAATAAGGCTGCGGCTGAAGTTTCGGCGTTAAGTAGGCTAATGGCAAACATTGGGGGTCCTACGTCTAGTGGGCGGCGTCTCCTGATGAGTTCAACGCAGTCTGTCCTGCTCTACGGTGCAGAGGTATGGGCTGGCGCTCTTAACAAGGTGGTTAATTGTAAACGCGCCTCGCGAAAATGCAGAGACGGGGAGCTTTACGGGTGGCGTTTGCGTACCGCACTGTCTCTGAAACGGCCGTGATGTTGATTGCGGGAGTGATCCCCATTGCCCTTCTTACAATTACCCAATTTTTAAGTGGGCATGGAAGTTTTCAGTTTTACCTGCACAAGATTGGAAAGGCGCGTTCTCCGGATTGTGTGTTTTGCAATGGAGTTGTGGACGACGCTCACCACACTTTTTTTCTTGTGGAAGGTGGAATGGGGTTCGGCAGCAGCTCTATTTAAACACAGGGGATCTCTCTCCAGATAACATTGTTGAAGAGATGCTGAGGACTGCTGACAGGTGGAACCGTGTTGCCCATTACGTTCGGGCCCTTCTCGTTGCTAAGAAGATAGAACTCGACCGGTGGAGGAGCCAGATGGCAGGGGGTTCCTTGAACTAACAGTTCTCTTCCTCCTCTCCCCTCCCGTTGGTGAAAGGAATTCCCTAATTTGAAGGCTCCGCAAGGCCGGAGAGTACGGGGACTAGTCCGAAGTAATGTGACAAACGGTTCCAGGCTAGCTCTCTGACGATGGGGAGGTGTTTAGTTGGTAGTCCGACGACGTACAGAATCGGGAGTCCAACACTGTGTGCATAAATGCATTACGCTACCCTACCCCAAAAAAAAAGGGTGGTCCCCATACATGCAAATGGAAGATGTAATTTTTTTTTACCAAATATATTCATGTGGGGTATTAAATGAAAAGTTTCGATTAGTACTTTCCAAAGTCGATCTTAGTTTTGACATTTGTTGGAAAAGCGGGGGGTTCGGGGGGTCCAAAGTGTTCATTTATTTAACGGGGCCATTTTCAGAAACTGCTCAACTGTAAAATCTGAAAAAAATCGAGAGGCTGCCACTATATGGTGCCTAGGCTCCGAAATACCTTCCATACCGATATCTCTTCAAATAAAGTTAATTATAGTATATTACTATAATATTCAGTAATTGGCTGCAGAACCCCCCTTAAGTTCGTCCTGCCACCACGAAATTTTGCGGCAAGCTATAATATAGAGCTTGATCCTACGCAGTATGGTGGAAATCGCATTATTACTAACAAAGTTATAATAGGTCAAAGCTATCACTTCTTTGGAAATTCAAGATGTTGAACGTCAATATCACCCGAAAGTAAATATTCTATATTATTTTCAACATATAAGGGAAGGGGGCGGAGGGGCGGTTAAGAACCTTTTTCATCATATCATATATGTAACATACATGCCCGTATATGGAAAATACATTATAAGCCATGCCATCCTTTCTGCTACTGAAGATAGATTCCGCTTTTATGATCTTTGCGCTACAGAAAACTTGTTATAATTCCCTAATTCCTTCCACTAGGATCTACAATGAAAGAAATTTCAGATGTTTTGTGGATTCGAAAAGTGATGTTACTGGAAAGGTAAAAGGATGTGGGGTTCCCAATCGCAATCCTATTATGTCATTTTATTGTTAAGAAAGGAACTCCTACATATGTACATATATAGGTTGAAAAGAAACGGTTGTAAAGGTTGCTAAATAAATTACGACTGTGCCATTGACAGGTTTGTAATCTGTAAGCATGTGGCCGTAACTAGTTAAATTGGGTAACGGTTTGATGGATTAGACTAAATAAAGGACACTGGGAGATGGCAAATTCGAAGAAGAGTTATCTGGAAAAAGTAAGATTTCTACTGAAAGTAATCTCCTCCGTACACGACCTTGGAAAAAATGTCCTTTTTGTTCGCTTTAACATCCTTTGGCTTCAATATAGCCAGAAGTGTTATATTTCACATTGTAGATATTGTGCTGGAGGGATCAATCGAGGGACAAGTCACGTTGAAACACTTTTCTTGAACTGAACTGCAACTTGACGAGAGCAAAGCTATTCTCAGAGTTTTATCAGAAGCATAAAACTCACGAACACTCTTTTTGTCTCAACATGAAGTCATTTATTCCATCTCACGTCCGTTGAAAATGGGTCGTTCATAAACATAGCACGTCACGATTTTAACTGTTATTAGACACATATTGTACCATTTATCCTTTAGCAACTCATACATAGTCTCACACGTGCATGACAGTTCGTAGAGTGAATAGGACGAGCATTTCGGGTCCTTAGAGATAATTTGTTGCTTTCATCGGATCAGGAAAAATTAAAAGTCCACTAGAAAAAGGAATTGCTTGTCGTCCAAGAGAAACAAGTGGTTCATTTTGGTGATGGTTGGGCTATTCTCAAATTGAGAACGTGGGAGGAGTTGGTGTAAACTTTTCGATACACGGGATAAATTCTAAGTAGCTCACAAATCACAGATCACGTTGACAGAATTATACCTGGGTATTCATTGAGGTTGGGGCAGGGGCTGGAAAATAAGGTTTGCAGCTGAAGAAAAATAAGACAGCTTGAACCGAATAGCGCTTATCAGGCTTATGATACAAGTGGATGCTGTCTAAGGCGAGGTCGCTCAATTTGAGGGTACTAGCTGCAGATGGCTTGCTTACTTTGGCTATAATTTCTAAGGTTTTGTCTGTCTGTCTGTCCATCCTTCTGTCTGTCTCTCATACGCACTTTTCTCAGAAATGGCTGAGAGAAGGTGGAATCTGAGCATTTTTCTACGTTGAGTAAGTTCTTTTCTCCGAATATAGCCATGTTGGGTAGCAAATGAAAGGTCTCGACTAGTAATTTCCGAAGCCAGTCTTAGTTTTGACATTTATTGGAAACCGGGGAGCGCAAGGCTGTAGAAGTCAAGAAGCTGCTTGTATACGGCACACAGGCCTCAAAATACTCGCCATTTCGATATCTTCTGAAATTAAGTTAATTATAGCATATTACTATATTTAAATAAACCCCTTTTCAAGTTTATCCTTAAATCATAAAAATTTGCAGTAATTTAGATACAATTTGATCAAATTGTCTTTTCCGTCTAAATTATGTAATACTAGTAGTAGTTTGGCATGCTAAATATACATGTACATTACAGGCTACGTACAAATGGGATATTTCTGCATTTAAATATACTTACACAGGAAGTAACAAAATATTTCATACTTGAAGGATCAAGCTCCCGGTTTTCGATTTGTTCTTTGAAGCTTTCAGATAAAACTCCATGCGAAAAAAAGGTGGTGGTATGTAGGTTTTAAGGCTAATATAGTATGATTGATGCATCGGATTAGCTAAAAGACAATGAACAAGATTGGGTCATATAGGATATGTTCGATTACTACTTCTTATTTGCATTTATATGGAATAAAATTCCATCATTCGTATTTTCGAACGATTGGCGGCCAATTCCTCAATTGCACAAATGCTTTAGGCAGCGGCGTGGTGGTTAAAAACTGCAAAGGCAAAAGGGGAGCTGCGGCAACCTTAGTTCAACATCGACTACTGGTACGACCAAAGTGTTGCCCGACAGTGGGAGAGCTATCTTGTTAATCAAACGGCAGATATACTGAGTAGCGCGCCTAAGAATATCGATGCGCAGTTTGCAATGATTTCAGAAGAAAGAACTTGCATGTGGCCGCAAAGTTTTCGATGGTCTTTTGAAGAACGCCAACGGTCAACTTGTCATCCACGATGATGAACAACTGAAGAGCTGGAAAGAGAACTTCACCGAACTGGTATGAGAACTTCACAGTTTTTAACTGCAGATCTACTACTTCCACTGATATGGGAAGGTTGAGAATCCAAGACCCTTCTCAAGAGTAAAAGAAGGGGGTGATCGCCAAGATCCTAAATAAGGGGACCCGTTATGAGTGTGACAATTAGAAGGGTACCTGCGTACTCCCTGCTATCGCAAAGACAATAGCTAAAATATTCCCGAAATGCATCAAAGAGCATTTCGACAGCTTGATGGACAACGAACAGGCCTTATTAATCATTATCATCATCATTAATCATTTTGGAACAGTGCGCGAAATTTTGATCTTCGCTGTATTTGCTCTTCATCGAAATACTAATAGCTATTGTCAGAGCCACAAATGATGGCGCAAAATGTCACACGGCTGCACCGAGGCAAAATTTTGGAGGATTTTCAAGTCCAAAGCAGAGTTCGCCAGGATCGTATCCTGTCATCGATATTATTCCTTCTTATTATCGGTGACGCTCTTCATGCTGTCTTGTCCGGTGGATGTGGAGGAATTCAATGGACGATCACATCTTTCCTCAAACACCTCGACTACACTGGTGACATCTGTTTGCTTTCTCACCGAGTCATGGACCTTGGCCAGATGGCTCTGAATTTGGATAGAGAGGCAAGTAGAGTTGGAGTGAAGATAAACATCAACAAAACTAAGGAATTAACATTTGACAAGCTATAACTCAGTCCCTATGGCACCTACAAACAAATGGATTCATTCTTTTTGTTGTTTAATATGTTTTGTTTTTGTTTAATATCATTTCTACATGAAATACTTTGCTCTCGAGTTACTTGCGAAAAACCGTTCGTATATACCTAATATGAGTACATACAGTAGGACCAAATACAGTCTCTGGTACGGGTGTTGATGACGCCTGTATAGTTTTATTGTGTATGCTTCCCCGTCTCATGCATCGCATACATGACACTAATACTAGAGAAGAACGTCGAACATGTGTGACATTTTTCTTCTACCATACAAATTCAAGCTATTCGCCGGGAGGCGAATCTCCTATGTGTAATATTTTTGTGTCGACCATAGTTCGTTTCATTTCGTGAATGTGTGATCATTTTTGAGAAAAACGCATGTAACAAGGAGGTAAATGAGCGGACAGGTGGTAATGTTGAAACTGTGATCATCAAAAGATGCAATGTTATGTTTATTGAGCTAAGAGGGGTACCAAACAGGCATCTAAAATGATCAAATTTGAATCGGGGGATTGTACTGGTCACATTAATCATAATTTTAATGTATCTGCCACACTTTAGGCTTTACATTGTGGGTCATCGTAGAGCAGTTCAACTCAGCAACAAATCTCTCAGTCGCTGAATTTGGACAGATGAATTTGTCCAGGTTTTAATTCTAGATTGTGAATGAGGATTATTTCCTTGGAATACCCGTACCACGTCTATCACGCCAGTAGGGCCACAGCTCTTGGCAAATAGCAATTTCAACGATTTCGTGAATGCGCTTGCCAAGTATGCGTTCCAAAATCTTTATTGTACTCGACAATAGCTAAATCGGACGATAGTGAAAATATTCCACAAAACTCCGTAAATAACAACTTTGCCGTTATTAGCGGAAAAAACATGAGGGCGCAGCCTGATTTGTGACTTATTGCCGGCATTATGAATTGTAGCGTGATATAGTAACCACTAAATTAACCACGCTGCAATTTCCGCTATCCTTATATTGCTACAGATAGAATTTTGAGATGTAGCAATTTTGGAATGAACTCGAAATTGCTTTCAATATAGAACTCATAATAGTTGACGATATTCACAATTGCTCCATTATACACCTTACTTAACTCTACCTGCTGACTTCCTGTATTATATTGGAAACTTCGAAGTTGATTGATGCGGAAATGTTCACCAATTTATTGGCCACCAATATAAAGGCCAACGGCAATAAGGATCACTTTATAATGCCTCTACGCCAAGGCTCCACCAAAATAGATGGGCAGATTGGCGAAATCAGGCAAGAGCGTGCCGAATGGAAGCAAGAACAGAGAATTACGAAAGGAAATCCGTAAAAGCAAACAGAATATATGATATTTAATCAACCCCTAGGGAGGAGCGTCGAGAGCGTTAATGGCTGAGCTGAAAGGAGGACGACATTGACATCATGAGAAGAACCACCCCAGACGTACAAACTGCCTTCATCTAGATCGAGCAGGCGGCTAATGGGGGGAGATCTTGGACTGCACATCAATGAAGGCAAGACAAAATAGTCCTCATGTATTCCTCGGAGACTTCTTAGCAAGAAGAATTGCGAACTCTTGGCCGCGTTCGAGAGAAGAATCATCCGAAGAATTTTTGGCCCCCTACATGAAGATGGACGATTCCATAGCCTACATAATCTGTGAGCAATACCATGACCGTCCGGTTGTGGATAAAACCGGGCTCAATAGGTTACGGTGGGCGGGTCACTTAATCCGTATGGATGAGGATGATCCAGCCCGGAAAGTCTATAATGGCAATATCTATGGTAGAAAAAGAAGACGAGGCAGACCCTGCCTAAGATGGAGCGATGGCGTAGTTCAGGACGCCAGACAGCTTTTGGGGATATCGAATTGGTGGACCTCGGCGCAAAACCGGGATGTCTGGAGTTTCTTATTAAGGCAGGCCTAGACCGGATACCGGTTGTTGCGCCGTTGATGATGATGATGAAAGGAGGTGCCGCGTGGGTCAGGTGCGCCTTTCTGTTCCGAAACACACTGAAGAGTTTACTTGTAAAGCAAGGCAGATGTACTATTGCTATCGACAGAGAGCATTCGAAGAGCTTTATTTTATTTTTAATAATATTGGATGCGTTTTCTTGGTCGGCTTTGATTTTTAAGAAGGTGAAAATCTTTAAAAACTCTTGCCGCACGTGAGAGTGTCGGATTTTTATCCACTAAAACCACGCCCGACTCCCCCCTCACTTTCCCCATGGAACCACTTTTCCGTATTACATCACTGGGCAGAGTTAGCTTACTGCAGCAAGGTTTCCTTCCGGGGTTCGTAACCGCATCTTTTTCACTTCTTTTACTTTTCGTAGTTTATCCTGGATTGATGCGATCATCGAGTTAATCGCATGCCAATCAATCCTCATGGCAAGCTTCTATTCTCCAGACAAAATTTTCTGGTGGTAGCACTTCACCTAGAGTTTCCTCTAGGTTCCCCCTTTCTTCCACGAACCTGGGACATTAGAAGAATACGTGCGCTGAGATCCCATCGCAGTTTGATCATGTGAGGCGTCCAATTTAAAAATGTACAGGTATTGACAATATCCTCCATAGGAAGTGAGAAACTGCGAGAGATTATAATTGACCTCCCCATGCTTTTCCTCCACCCTATCCCCGATGGAAGGGATCGACAAAGCGGTAGGAGGCTGGCGAGTTCACTAGCGGGTCTTCTAGTGGGCAATGAGCATTTCCTAGGCATCGACGCGTCACATGCTTTAAAGATGCATTGTGTGGTATGGAGAGTTGGGCATGTGGCTCCGTCCTTAGTTCATGGAGTCTTCGTTAACTCGCGAGGACATATTATGCGCCAGTGCAGGGCTGACCAAAGTCAGACCTATAATTGGACCGTATTCCCCTTTTCTGATAAGTGTTTACTTCACCTTCTCTGGCAACACATCCAACTGGACAAAAGCTTCTCATAAGCACAGCGCCCTTACGTTAGTCTCTTTGATGGCCTACGCATTAAAGTCACTGGCTAGCACCTTTGGACCTCGTCCGCTTGCGTCGCGAACAAGATCCTCTAACAGGCCTTCAAACTCAGCTAATGTGGGGCTCGGTGGGGCGTAACAGCTGTATACCAATATCCGCGCAATCTCCATCGCGGATTCGCATGTGGTCTTCGTAAGCAAATTTTGTGCGACACTTCAGTGATTGAGGTTTATTTGTATTAAATTCATAATTTCAGGAGTTTACCACTTCCGGTAATATGCCAGTTATCCTGTCTGTCGTTCGCACAAATTATATTTGTGGTCTCTATTGCCTTGGCAATATGTCCTTTCTGCCCACACTTGCGACATCGATCGTACCGATCAACTCTCTAGTGCATGCCTTCACGAAGTGTCCAGACATTAGGCATTTGGAGCGCCTCTTTTGAGAGACCTGCTCCCTTAGCCAGTAACCAACCCATGCAATTCGAACCTCGCCTTTGGTAAAGAACTTCTGCGCTGGCAGTCGAATTGCGGCTGTTTGAGTACCGCCCTAAGCTTTTCTTAGATTCACGATAGATTCTTCTCCGAATTCCTCCAACTTGAATTCGTATTTTAAACTAATGCAGGTCTCTTCTGTGGAGGCCCCAAAGTTCTGAATTCCTGCGCCGTAAGTATAATTCTTCTCAATTCGCCCATATTGGTTTTATTTTCAGGGTGTTCTTCCCATAGCCGTTTTGGTCCACGCACCAGAGATGAGCAAACACGAGCCTACGCACACGTTACACGCACAGTCAGGAAAGAAAAGTGTTTGAATTCGTATTTACATATAAGTAGGTGTGCACTATCCGCTGCATGGTGGTCACGCCTGATGGGAGATTTGGCAACTCTTGACAGGTTTATTCCTCTAAAATATAATAATATCCTATTATCAACTTTATTTGAGCAAATGCACACGAGTCATATTGATTGGAGAAGGGCTGACAACCCTACACGAAAAACAACTTGTTATGAAGCCACAACAGGAGCCTCGGACAGGATGGACTTAAAAACGACGGACCCGGCAACGACAACGGATCAACGATTTGTGCATTTTCTCATGGACTGTGCGCTCCTCATACAGAGATGAAGCTAATGAGCAGCTAGCCGATACCCTGTCCCAATATAGGGCTGATATAACAGCGTTACAAGAGGTGCTATGGACAGGGACCGGTTTCCTAGAGAAGAGCCACTACACCATATATTATAGCGGTCATCCAGTAAACCATGTGCTCGGAGTAGGTTTCTTAGTCAGCCAAAAAATGAAATCTGCTATTATCGGCTTTGAAAACATAAGCGAACGGCTATGCACTCTGCGTTTGCGAGGCAAATTTAGAAATATAAGCCCCATTAACGTTCACACCCCTACAGAGGAGACTGCAGAGTCGGAAAGGATACCTTCTCGAGGCAGTAGAACGAACCCTCGAGGCCTGTCCCAGATATGATATCAAAATCATACTTGGGGATTTTAACAGCCAAGTAGGGAAGGAGCCCGTATTCAGGCGATACGTTGGCTCCCATAGTTTACACGAAAAAACAAATGATAACGGACTGCGGATTATTCAATTAGCAGGGTCACACGAAATGGTTGTTGGAAGTACCTGGTTTGCAGGGAAAGCAATCCACAAACATATGTGGGCCTCTCCAGATGGGACCATTTTCAACCAAATTGACCACGTGTTGATCGAACGCCGCCACCTCTCAGACTCGATGAATGTCAGAACATATAGGGGGCCAATATAGACTCGGATCACTATTTCGTTGGCATGGTGCTCCGAGCTCGAACAACAATATCACCTAGAATCTCCTCTGACAATCAGGTGAGAGTGAACACTGAAGCTATCCACAACACAACCCTCCGCGACACCTATAAGAGGGAAATGGATGCCGCAATAACCGCAGTCAACAGAGGACCTTGAGATGAAGCATCAACAAATGATCTTCACAATCACCTGAAGAACGTTATCAATGATACGGCCACAAAGATACTTGGCCCCAGCCACAAAAGGAGTCGGAACGGCTGGTTCTACGATGAATGTAAGCTAGCAACGGAACGGAAGAATGCCGCATACCGAGTAATGTTGCATTCTCAAAGAACGCGGGCACGCGCAGAGACTTATCGCAAACTCCGTCGAGCGGAGAAGCGATTTCACAGACGGAAAAAGGAAGCCTGGGAGAACCAACAAGTCTGTGAACCAGAAAAGTACATGGAGCAACCGCACCAGGCGCGCAAGTTTTATCAACAAGTCAGCAGGATGAAGCCTTATACACCTCCATGTTCATCCTGCCGAGACAAAGAGGGAAATCTGATTTCCGACAGAATGGGCATATTAGAGCGATGGGTTGAGTACTTTGATGAGCTACTGAACAACCAGAACATCGGCGAGTTGGAGGTCCCGCCAACTGAAGATGACGGACAAATACTGGCACCACCAAGTTTAGGAGAAGTCCGTGCAATTCATCGGCTAAAAAATCATTAGTCGCCAGGAGCCGATGAAATTACAGCCAAATTGATTAAATATGGAGACGACCAGTTACACCAAGTAGTTCTTCAGCTTGTGCTCAAGGTATGGGACAGCGAATCAATGCCTGACGATTGGCAAAGAGGCATAAATAAAAAGGGGGATATCACACAGTGCAGCAATTATAGAGATATCACGTTGTTGAGCACCATCTATAAGATATTCTCCACTATCCTGCTAGGCCGGATAGCCCGATACGCCCAGAACATCATTGGCCCATACCAAAGAGGCTTCCCTCCAGGCAAATCAGCAACAGATCAGATTATCTCTCTGGGGCAAACGATGGCAAAACTGCTGGAATATGGCCAACAGTTGCACCATCTGTTCATCGGCTTTAAGGCCGCCTATGTTAGCATAGCCAGGGTAAAACTGTACACGGCCATGAGAGAATTACGTATCCCGACGAAATTAATGAGACTGACTAGGTTGACCCTGACCAACGTACGAGGCCAGATAAAAGCAGCAGGATTACTCTCAAGACGATTCGACATCAACAAAGGTCTACGACAAGGGGATGCCCTATCATGCGTCCTCTTTAACCTGGCCCTCGAGAAAGTGATCCGTGATGCTAAGGTAAATGCGAAAGGTACGATCCTCTTTAAGTCCACCCAACTACTGGCCTATGCTGACGATATCGACATCATGGGAAGAACCACCCGAGACGTACAAACTGCCTTCATCCAGATCGAGCAGGCGGCAATTGGCGCGAGATCTTGGGCTGCACATCAATGAAGGCAAGACAAGATATATGGTGACAACGTCAGCACCGAAGACGAATCAACCAACAACCTCAAACCGCATGGTCAAACACGAAGAAGAATAAGGATAGGAGAATACAACTTTGAGACCGTTGACAATTTCTCCTATCTAGGGTCGAAAATCACAACCGATAACAACTACGGTGATGAAATCCGCGCACCGTTGTTGTCAGCCAACAAAGCCTATTTCAGCTTACAAAAACTGTTCCGCTCGAAACGTCTCACCATAGGGTCAAAGCTCTTACTGTACTTACTGGCCCCCTACGTGAGAATGGACGATTCCGTAGCCTACACAATGACGAAATCTATGAGCGATACCATGACCGTCCGGTTGTGGATAAAATCCGGCTCAATAGGTTACGGTGGGCGGGTCACTTAATCCGTATGGATGAGGATGATCCAGCCCGGAAAGTCTATAAGGGCAATATCGATGGTAGAAAAAGAAGACTAAGCCTAAATGGAGCGATGGCGTAGGTCAGGACGCCAGACAGCTTTTAGGGATATCGAATTGGTGGACCTCGACGCAAAACCGGGATGTCTGGAGTTCCTTATTAAGGCAGGCCTAGACCGGATACCGGTTGCTGCGCCGTTGATGATGATGATATATATTTTGAGGCCTAGATTTCGTATAAATGTACCATTGTGATTTTTTTTCAGATTTTTTCGGCTGGATAGAATGAGTGAGACCTGCTTCACTTTTTGGGGCACACTTTTTGAGCCCTCATTCCCCTATGTTGCACCCAATATCAGAAATAAGTTTCGAAAAGTACTAGTCGAGTCCTTTCACTTGATACCCCACACTGCACCTGCTGGCTATATTCTGTAAAAAAAAAATTACAACCCAACCTTGGACCTCCCCCAGATCCAACACAAAATTTCGCCACTTGCCGTATGTAAGGGGATTCGTACGCCACATCTTTTCACCAAATTTCATCACATTTGGTTCAGCTTTTGCCAAGTAAGTCACAAAACGCTAAAAAAGCAGTGTATTTTTTTAATAATATGAAGGAAGGTTACCACTAAACTTGCCAGCACTATGCTCCATATTATAGGCTACATTATTATAATCTTTAACAATTTTAGAATGAAGTTAAGTAAGTCTCCAAAAACATAATAATCTGCTAATATTTGAGGCGTTCATGCCAGGACCAGTGATCACAACTCTCCTTCCCTTTGAAAGTTTCAAAGTTAATACCTAATTTTGGAAACAGGCTTTTCTTTTATTAACCCATATAACCATATTCGATGAAAAAAATTTGTAAACCCCTCTTTTGCATTTATGGGGACCTGGGAACCCTTTAAGGGGGGGAAGGCCTCTGAGGAGGTTTTTGGAATCGGTTTTGCAGAAATTTCAAATCGAAATTCGGTTCCTTTAGATTTTATGAGTGTAGAACTTAGCGCTTATCGGGTGTAAGCTCAGGTTCGAGACAGCCGCTTTACGTCCTTACGTAATCTTGTGGCGCAACTTAAATAATGACTTTCATTTTCACTTTTTTCACTTGCACTTTTTTTCAAAATGACTTTTTAAACATTTGCGGGAATTCTATCCCCAAAGGTAATAAACCGATCATTGTGAAATGGGAAAGTATGATTCTTTATAAAATTGCGAAGGATATGAACCATCCTTTGGGCAGTTTTTTTTTAACAGCTTCAGACTTGTTGATTTTGGTTACTTTTGTCCGCATTGAGGTTTATATTTTAGAAAATAAGTTAGTAGTGAAAAATTAAAAGCTTTTTGGTTTCAGATGAAAATTAGAGTCGCTATACTTCCCGCAGCGGAATAATGTCACGTAGCTTTTTTTGGCTTAGACTTTTCAAGAAAATTCTCAAAAGTTGCTGGGAATATGTTTTACATGATGTCCAAATTTGATTGGATTCTAATTAATTTTTTCTGCTAAATAAATCCCAAAAACATAGTAAAAGCCTTCAAATGTAGTTTCCCCCTAAAGTTAGTATAAAATAACATCATTCACTTCATGTGTATAGGTTCACGATTCCAAGTTTCCTATCAATGGGTAGGACGCTTTCTGAGAACAGTAAGTGTGATAAACAAACAGAAAGAACTTTCGAGTTTCCCGACAACGAGCTACAGATTAATTCACGTCACCTGAGTCCTGTGCTAAATGATATCTATCCTTGCACAAACATGCTGTTCTCCATTGGAAAAACCTCCAGATCCTAACTCCCCTCACCGCCATTGAACCCTTGTATGCATCCTGGTCACTGCTTGGTGGAGCTTAGTATACATATCTTCAAAGTCTTTTCTTTCATGATGTTATCGAATAGACTAGACCCTTAGGGAACGTTCAAACTGAAAGACAAGTATCGGCTATTCGAATTATCTTTGCCGTTGTAATGTGTATCTTGATAATAAGGCACAGCAAAAAGTCGTAGCCAATTGCAAGGAGTCCGTATAGCCCCAGCACGGAGTATCTTAAAGTGAATTATATTTCTGCGAACTAACTTGGCATTAACTTGAAGATTATGGATTCGGGATTATGGAGGGGACGCGGAGATCAGAGGCAGTCTTTATGTCTATGGAATTTCATATGTTTCGTGTTTCAATGTACTTTTGTTTGACTAGGTTGAGCCAGATACAACACCAAAATGGAAATAGTTGCAATGTAAACTATTACTTGCTACCGGTTTAATTTGCTTATTGGTTCATTAGAACCAGTTGTATACATATGCACATATCTCACTTATGCTAGTCCTAGCTCCTGGCGTTTATACAAACGAGAAGATACATATGTAGCCCTGTCGGAAATTAACGGGTCAGTTTTGAATTTCATATTTGCTCAGTAAATTGAAAATGGGAATTAAACGAAGGAAATGGTTAGAGTGATTGATTGATCAATCGATGATTATTCAAGATGGCCAAGAAGGTCGTATTTATCGTCAAACAAAAATTAATGGTCAATATTAGCTTCGGAATAATAACTTAGAATTTGGTTTCATCTGTGGTTGCGGACATAGAGAGAACTGGATCTGACGAAGATGAGCTGCAAATTGTTAAACGTTCAGTTTCATGGCTGTATAGGTTTCAATTGGTTCGTGGTTGAAAATGAAAATCGACACGAATAACCGTTTGGTATTAGACACGTTGGGCCCATCTTTAATTATCGGATATTGGGGGGAGGTATTCATATTGGGTATTTGATGCACATACATATGGAGTTGCAACAATGACAGTTCACCGTATTTCTAGTTTTCTTAAAAGTCGTGCGTTTAGAAAAGTAGCAATTTCCTCGGCCGATGTTTTTCAATGGTGACATATTATCCCAACAACGGAGGCTCAGCTCCTATCCATATACAAAAAAAATTATCTATGCCTCGCCCCACAGAATGATAATTTGTCTAAATCATACCGAAAATTTAAATTTTAAGGAAACCTCTTGTAGTCATGCGTCTCCCATGGGATCATAAGTGAGCTCTGAACGATATGTTATAGCACTTCTCTAAAAGTTTAAGACTTCGTATATAACAAGGTTTTGTATAAAACAAAATATTATTAAAATCGATTCAATGTCTGTCTGTCGGCTTGTCTGTCTGTCACACTTACTCTACTCGGAAACGGCTGAACCCATTGTCACGAAATTTGGTGGGAAAGTGTGGCCTGTAAATTCCTTTACGTATAACGAGCAGCATCATTTTCTGTGAAAAGGAGGTTCCCCATACAAGCGAATGGGGGATGAATTTGCTTTCCCAGAATGCAGTGATGATGTGTATCAATTCAAAGAGCTGTTACATCGATATAATTTTCCTGGCCGCTTTCGAGATCTGAATACTCAAATTTTAAGTTCGGAGTTTGAGTCGTGAAGCTTCGGCCACGGAAGGGAAATTTATCATGATGGTTGCTCTGTTCTGCTTTGCCACGCTACATGGCTTTCTGGAAAGGAGAAAGTGGCGTTGGTACCGACCATGGGGACCGCATGAGGTCGTTTCTCTCATGAGAATTGTTCGCGAACGGTGTCATTGCTGTCGGTCATCGTCACGTTGAGTGTGAAATTCAATTTTCCTGCTTTTATTGCCCGTAACTGGTCGCACATGAAAATGCAACAACCATGGGTCCAAATGTATCGGTAATTGAAAAAGTTACTAGTGAACAGCGCCTTCGATTGCTCTAATTTGCATCAGGCACATCGAACATAACGTGTGAAGGTTTCTCAGCATTAAGAGGATCAACTAGTCCACTACGCTTTTGCCTAGAGAAGTGGTGTAAGCCCAACACTTTGCCACGTGGAGATAATACTTGCTTTAATTGTTTAGATTTACCGCCGTATCCAACAGCTGAAATACTCTATGAGAAATTAACACTTGCCGTAGAAGAAACGAATGCATTCGGAATTTAATTATGTAATCGCAATTGCATTGCTGACGATGGGCGCAAAGCGTATAAGTAAAGGACACAAACAGACATTTTGTTCGAACGCTTACACGAATTAGATAAATCGGTTATCTAATTGATGGTCATGTGATACTTAAGAAGCACTTTAAACCGCAATGTAAATAACATTTTTTTAGTGTAATATAAATGACATGAGGATGATTTGAAAAGGTCACGCATATGATAAAGCATAAACTTTACCTACAATATTATATCTTAGCGTTAGTTTTACTAAATTTGTCGATCCACTGCATATATCGATTTGTGACAAAATAGAAGAAATGAAATCCAAGGAGGGAAAACCGCCGTTAATGAATCTTCCCAATAATTTTGCTTCTGATTTGAATCTTAATGAAAATTATTTGGTGCATGTTCTATTAGAAATTCATAACCAAATCATCATGTAAAGTAAGGAGATATATAACGAGATCCACGAGCAGCCACTACTACATCTGACATTCGAGTGTACATAAATTGTTTTGTTACAGCCGAAATTTACTGCCAATATAAAATATTGTATCTGAGTTGAAAAAAGAGAACTAGGTTTTTTTCCTTATCCTGAAAATATTTTTATTTTTTCCCGCATACGATCGTTTCGGAGACTACGTGCCTCCTTCCTTAGTGCTAGTACCTAATTAGGTACTATTGTATCTGCTTTATAAGGAGGAGAATGTAACGCAAAACAGTCGTGCAGTCACATTTAAGAATTTTTTCATTTACTTGAGTAAATAGTTTAAATATGTAGTCTTAAGTTACTTTAGTTTCGATTGTGTAATACTAAATTGAATAACAAACTAGTCGGGAAACCGGAAGCTTGACGCTTCAGGTATAAAAGGTATTGTGTCTCCCTATGTGAGGAGCATAACGTAGTTCTCCATTGGCTGATAGCATTGACCCGAGATATCTAAATCGCTCAATTCTGGGCAGATTACTGCCAATGCCAGAACTGAGCGATTTAAATGTCTCGAGTCAATGCTATCAGCCAATGAAGAACTGCGTAATGAAATTATTTCACGCATTAACGCAACCCGTTTTCGATCGTATGGTCACGTAATTCACGCTAACGAGGATTCACTTACCAATATTGGTCTGAACATCGAAGTTAATGGTAACCAACCAAAAAGCCGGCCGAAACAACGGTGGCTTTATACACTGGATGGGGATTTAAAGGCCTCGCGATTACATCCTGATCAAGCATTTGATAAAATAAAATGACGAAACCGATCACGACGGGCCGATCCCGCTTGTGAACTGAAGGCTGAAGAAAAAGAAAAAGATGTGACGAGCAATGAGTGCACGACAGCTCCGTGCCACATAACTAAAAATTCCATTGCCCCCTATTATTTAGAAAGCGATTTAAATAAATCATTTGATGGAAACCCCTGTATTGATGACAGTCAACCTAATACGCTTCACCCTCTGAGTTTAATATAGTATTATTAGCAAATGCCAAGAATATAACCTACATCAAATATAAACAAGTGGGAATACCGGAAGCTCGCGCATCAGGTATAAATGTTTTGTGTTCGTCTTATGTAAGAAACTTCAACGCACAATTTTCTATCCGTACATAGCTACAAATCCAACATATTCCTTCATATTTTTCCAAACTACAAGACGTACGTACATATTACAGGCATGGATATTATGCTCACCCTAAACAAACAAACTGCCTATTTCCGAATACTGTACATATACGAGTATATGCACGTATATAAATTGATCGCACCCATATTTCCGATTTACTTCGTGCACAAAAGCATTCATATGTACATATATAGTACGATATTAAATATCGCTGGTTTAATGTACAAATATCTCTATCTGAATTAGATACTACCCGCAAACTTCATTAGCACGCATGTACTATATACTTACATACTCACAAGTCTGTTTGGAGTAATTGATATTCATATACAAATGACTAAAAAACTAAAACAAAATAATTCGTTCCGACCCCATTCATAAAAACTCATTTCGTTATGGTATTGATGAATTGAAATGTGATGATGACGCCATACAGGTTATGGAATGTACGAAATTCACAAAAACTGACAAAGTTTCACCCCCTATAACTTTGTTAATAATAGTTTGATTTTCTTCAAACTTATGCATTATATTTTTCATTACACCCATGCCAAATTTTATAATGCTGGGATGATCATAAGGGGGGTTGCCGGGTAAATTTCTAAAATGTGGAAATATACTATCATTAACTTTATTTGTGCAGATATCGGAACCGGATGTATTTTGAGGCCTAGATTTCGTAGAGATGCAACGCTGTGATTTTTTTCAGACTTTTCGGTTGGATAGGTTCTGAGAACGAGACCTGTTACACTTTTTGGGGGTCATATTTTGAACCCTCACTCCCCTATGTTTCACCCAATAACAAATATGGAACCAATTTCGAAAAGTACTAATTGAGCCCTTTAATTTGATACCCCACATGACCACATTTCATGAAAAAAAATGTTGCACCCTTCATTCACATGTATGGGAAACCCCCCCCTTAAACTTAACACAAAATGGCGCCACTCACTGCATGTAAAGGGAACAACAGATCACACATTCCTACCAATTTTTGTGATAATCGGTGTAGCCGTTTCCGAATAAATCGGCTGTGACCGACAGACAGACAGACAGACGGACAGACAGTTTGACACTGTCTGAATTCGAGCAAATGCTTGATAATCTTGTTCTCGACGCAAGGGGACGAAGTCCAAAGGTGATTGCTGGTGATATCAATGCTTGGGCCCTAGAGTAGAGTAGCAGAGAATCAAATGCTAGGGGCGGAGTTTAATAGAACCTTTCGCGCAGATGGACATAGTTTTGGCTAACAAAGGTGCTCTAAACACCTTCCAGAAAGGGGGGTCAGGCTCAGTTGTAGACCTTGTCAGCCCTTCGCTGGCGCGTGGTATGTCCTGGTGCTTCAGCGAACACTACACCCACAGTGATCACCAGGCAATCTTCTTTGAGACGTGTGTCGAGCCTCAGGCCAAAGAGCTATCATGCCCGAAACCGAAAAAGGTTTCAGACTTGTCTGCAAAATCTTTGGATGAGCAGACCTTCATAGACGTGTGGTTAGATCAGCCTGATAAAGCAGGCGGCTCTACAGAAAGAGCCATGTGGCTCAATGCATCCCCAAAGCATGTGACGCGTCCTTGCCTAGGAGGTGCTCATTCCCCAGTAGAAGACCAAACTACTGGTGGAATGATGAACTGACCTGTCTTCTATTAGCCTGCCACCGAGCAGATGAGCGGCTCAGAGGGCGGTAGGTAGAGTCGATCAGGGGCAGAAAGAGTGCGCCTATAAGGCAGCCCACAAAACCCTCAAGCTCGCCATCCAGCGAAGCAAGAGGAAATGCTTTAAGGAGCTCTGCTCAGAAGCGGACGTCAACCCTTGGGGGAGAGTTTATGGAATCGTGATGGGACGATTCAGAAGCCGTTCATCTTCGCAGGTCACGTGACCCACCCTCTTCCTGAAAATTATCCAGGGGTTATTCCTCCATCAAGAGGAGAGCACCGACACATTCCACCTCTGAATGTGACGGCAATCCCGCCAGTTACCAGAGACGAGCTGCTGGAGATCTGCGGTAGAATAAGAGACAATAAAGCGCCGGGCCTGGACGGAGTACCGAATAAGGCCCTTAAGCTTGCCGTGAAATCCAGGCCGGACATGTTCGCTGAGTTGTTCGAAGCGTGCATGTCCGAGGGAATATTTCCAGCGGTATGGAAGCGACAGAAGTTGGTACTTCTGGCGAAGCCTGGTAAACCTCCAAGTGAACCATCCTCATACCGACCCATATGTCTTTTGGGCACAGTGGGGAAAATGTTAGAGCGGGTAATCTATAATAGATTACTCCTGGTTGTTGAGGCCAAAGCGGCCTTTCAAATCGGCAGTATGGGTTCCGAAAAGCCAGATCAACCATTGATGCCATCAAATTGGTTACTGGCTTGGCCGAAGATGCAATCCACAGAAAGAGCAGTACTAGCAAGTATTGCATAGCAGTCACCCTGGACGTAAAAAGTACATTCAATTCGGCCAATTGGAGTCTAATACGAAAATTCTTAGCGAAGGTTGGTATACCCGCTTATCTCGTTGCTATCGTCGATAGTTATTTAACTGAAAGGAGGCTCTGGTATTGCATCGATGACGGACCCCAGGAGTACGTTGTTTCCGCGGGTGTCCCACAGGGCTCCGTATTGGGCCCACTCATGTACAACGATATACTCAATCTCCCCCTTCATGTACAACGATATACTTAATCTTCCCCTTCCGGAGGAAGCCACGGTGGTGAGTTACGCTGACGACATAGCACTGGTTATTGTCGCAAAGCATCTCAAGCTAGGCAATCACCTCACCCGACTGTCCAAATTATGATGGAGTCCCAGAGGACCCAGAGCATGTATTCTTCCACTGTCCGAGATTTGTGGAAGAAAGGAGGAATCTAGAGGAGACTCTAGGAGAGTTGCTGGTGCCAGAAAATCTGGTGCCGAAAATGCTAGCACATAAAGAGAATTGGGATGCGGTCAACTGCATGATCGCATCTATTCCAGATACATTGCGAAAGGCAGAGGAAAGGAGAAAAACGCGACCACGTGCGCCGCGCATAGAAGAAATAGGATTAAGCTAAAGTGAGCTGACTCCGCCCCGTGATGTAATACCTGATGGTGGTTCCGCGGGGCAGGGAGCGAGTCGGGAGTGCGTTTAGTGGGTAAAAATCCCACATGCTGGTGTATCCAGACCAGTGTCTTTTGAAGATTTCCACTTCCTCAAAAAACAAAAACAAGTCGGAATACCGGAAGCTCGCGCTTCGGGTATAAAGGTTTTGTGTTCATCTAATCTAAGAAATTTCAACGCATATTTTTCTATCCGTATACAGCTACAAAACTACGAGGCATATGTACATATTACAGCCATAGATATGGCGCTCACCCTAAACAAACAAACTGTCTATTTCCGAATATTGTACATTTATATGCACGTATATAAAGTGATCGTACCCATATTTGCGGTTACTTCTTATATCTATCTGAATTAGGCACTACCTGCAAAGTCCATTACCACGCATGTACTATATACCTACATACACACATGTCTCGTTGGAATAATTGATATTCATATACGAATGACTAAAAAACTAAAACAAAATAATCCTTTTCCACCCAATTCATACGAACTTACTTCGTTGTGGTATTGGTATTGATGGATTGATATGTGATGATGACGTCATGCAGGTTGTAGGGTGCACGAAATTCGCAAAAAATTGTAAAGTTTTACCCCCTATAACTTTATTAATAATAGTTTGATTTTCGTCAAACTTGACCAAATTGTGGATTACGTTCTTCGTTATACGCACGCCAAATTTTGTAGTTCTGGGATGAACATAAGGGGGGTGCCGGGTAAATTTCTAAAATGTGGAAATATACTAGCCCCCCTTAAACTTAATACAAAATGGCGTCAGTTGTTGCATGTAAAGGGAACAGCAGATTACATACTTCTACCAATTTTCGTGACAATCGGTCCAGCCGTTTCCGAATAAATCGGCTGTGACAGACAGACAGACAGACGGACAGACAGACAGACAGACAGACAGACAGACGGACAGACAGACATCGAATCGATTCTAATAAGGTTTTGTTTCACACAAAACCTTAAAAAAGGGGGAAAGGCAGACAGACAGACGGACAGACAGACATCGACTCGATTCTAATAAGGGTGAAGCGATGGCGGCTTTACGGTTTCTTACCAGGGCAGAGGCAAATCGTCAGACGCTGCCTCACCTCTGCCCTGGGAGCAGCGTGACCGTAGCGGCTCGCAGATGTTGAGTGCTCCTTTATATAATTCACAGAACACGACATGACTACGAATTACTACAACTACTACTACGACCAGGAAAGAGGGAGTAAGTTGCTTCCCATTTGGTCCGGTCCTGCATTAAGTTGATGCGGACTTAGGACCCCATCATTCCTAAAACGAATACTTAAAAAAGGCTTGGAAGAACTAGATTCTTCTTACACCTAGGATGAACTAAATGTTTTACACAAAACCTTAAAAAGGGCTGCAAATAGGTAGATTCTTCACAAATGCGACTTTAATATTTCACGCGAATGTCAATTTTTCCCGTTAATTATGACTTCAGCATCTTATTTGCATGGCTTTGGAAGCAGTAAATTGGCGCGAAATTTTGAACTCCTATAACTTTGGCGTTAATGGCCAGATTTCCATGAAATGTACGGAATATCGTCCTCTATCCTGGTACAAATTCCGGAAGTCCTAGGATGAATTCAATGGGGTTTTCCAGTCAATTTCTAAAAGTTGGTAATATACTTTAAGTAAGTTTATTTGAGCAGATATGGGACATAGTGCGAGGCCTAGATTTCATCTAAGCGCACCATCTTGATTTTTTTCGAATTTTTAGGTTGGGTAGTTTCTGAAAATTAGTACTGTCTCACTTTAAGTGTGTGCATTTTGACTCATCACCCGCGCACTTTGCAATTCACGACTAAACTAATATCGGTTGCGGAAAGTATTAATCGAGACCTTTCATTTGATACCCTACTCGACTATATCCGGTGAACAAAATTTTTGCATCCCCCCTTTGAATGTATGGGGAGCCCACCTTTAAAATCCACCTAAATTTATGCTACTCGCTGTATGCGTGGGATTTCATAGTTCCCATCTGTCCACCAAATTTCGTTCGGATCTGTTAAGCCATTTTAAAGAAAAGTGCGTGTGACAGGCAGACAGACAGACTGACTGACTGGCAGACAGACCATGAATCGACTTTAATACGGTTTTGTTTTACACCCTTAAAAAGGCTCATCGAAATTTCACGCAGAAGCATGAATACGAATTAAAAGAAACCATTTACTTTTTTTGTGAATTTCAAATTTTAACTTATCAGCTTTGATTTTATTTAGTGTGCAAAAATTATGAGAAAATAAATGTTTGTTTCATTCATAGTTTTAAGATAAAAAACAATTCAAGATGATACATATTTAAAAGAGTTAAGTTCATAACCTTGATGCATAATTTTTTTTGTCATTTTTCAAGTAAACCATGGTTTATCTGGGGACACGACCGAGCATATTGCATTTAAATGAAAATTTTTTGTTTGGGATGAGTTGTTCTGAGCCCACCTTCTACTTGATGACGGACTGCACTTATTTGAGAACCAACTTACTCCTTCTATTCAGTGCGCGGACTACTCTGTTCGTGGCGAGCGCCCAGTACTTTCAAAAATTATAATTTGGCTTTGACAATCGCAGGGCAGAGGCGATCTCATCAGACGCTGCCTCAGTGCCTCTACCCTGCGGGGCAGCGTGACCGAAAGCGGCAACGGATGGCATTTAGCTCGTTTTTATTGAATTCAAAACCCGCGAAGGGTATGAATTATAAGGACCGTTGCTTCTCAAATAAGTGCAGCCCGCCATCAAGCAGAAGGTGGGCTCAGGACAACTCATCCCAAACAAAAAATTTTTATTTTATTAGCTTAAACCAGTTTAGGTTCTAACCAGGCGATTTCGGTCGTTATAATTCATAAGCGAGCGAGCAGGCGGCGCGAGATATTGGGCTGCACATTAATAAATGCAAAATGAAGTATACGGTGACAATGTCAACGCCAAGAACTAAAGAACGAACAATATCGAATCGCACTGGTCAAACGAAAACACTAAAGATTATCATTTTGAAATAAATTCCAAATTTTATTCGTGAATAATATTTTTTCCTAAATCCATTTTCCTTTATAAATGCCTGTCCTTGCAAAATGCCTTCTTGTTCTTTTCACTAATAAATGGGATCTTACAAGATACTATAATGAATACTATAGAATGAATAGATTTGTTTTAAGTTTTAGTCAAGTATTTCATCAGCTTTGATTTATTTGTGGCGCAGCAGGGTTAACAATATTCGAAATTTATTTCGAATGTTGTTAATGCGAACAAATAGATGACGCAGCCGGCGCTCTCCGTGGCATATTCGAGCTCGCCACGAGAGGGGAAAACTAACGGTGAAACTTCCGTTGGTTTGTTGCAAACGGCTCTTAGAAAATCGATTGCGACCTACTGATCGCAGCTGCCAACCAGACACTTTCTTAAACTATCTTTTGTAAATTAATTGGACGTGCTTCCTAAATTACTTTTTGTAAATTAATTTCATAAAAAAATTGTTTTGGTCATTCCATCTACTTTTGTTGTGGTTATAATTTTTCTCATTCCCAACTACTAGCGCCGAGGGAAATGGATTTGATGAAGCACAGCCAGAGGGTACGACACAAGTAAATTCAATTATCACCTTCAGAATTTCAGTGTTCCAGGGAAACTTCCAAATAGTCATTTAGATTTTAGATTTTCGGCTGGAAAGTCCTTTTAGTCGAGCGCTCCTCGCTTCGTAGTGCACTCGAGGAATACTGACGTTGGGGAGCGTGCTTGCTCACTCCCAAAAGCTGCCGCTACTTTTACGTTTTTTAACGACCTTTTATTGGATCCTAGAATAAAAACTAATAACAAGTATTGAAATTTTAGAGCTATACTTCAGATGTATTCCTCAGCAATGCTACAGAATACATTATTAAAACAAGTCGGAATATCAGAAGCTGGACGCTTCACTTCTAAATGTTCATTTTTCAAACAAGTGACATTTGATATTGTAGCAGTCTCCTGGCTAAGGGATTAGGAAAGGAAAGGTTAGCTTTCTTTGTACTATGCCATCTGCAATAAGATCTCTCTTACTGTCGTAATTTTAAGGTGCCTGTGGATGTTTTCATTTTTTCATAAACCAAGGTGCATTGGTGATCATCCGCAGTATCTTGGGTTGGGGCTCTCTGTAGTAACTCGTTATCAGATGTCCACGCTGATCCCCACAGCTGAATTGCGTAAGTCCATATTTGTTTTATGACGGCTTTGTTGAGCAGGCGCGTATACTCAATTCATGGCTTAGAGTTTGTATTTTGAAGCCAATAGATATTTGATGAGGTACAGGGTGTGGCAGCATAACTTCCTTTTTTAAAATGCGCGCCACTCAGTTAGTTGATGTCATAGCGGAGCGCTAGTGGTCTCGTTCAAGAGGGGATACTGTAAAGTTTTGTCCCGACATGGTTCAGTCGCCATCATGTGTTGGAATAGTGAGGAGCGTGCCTTTGCCGTTGAGGTTTACTTTTCAAGCGGATGTTCGGTTATTACAACACAGCGTGCATTTCGGAATCGCTTTAATTTAGCCCCGTTGGCTCCCGTCGCAGACCGCAAATCAATTGTTACACGGGTCACTACATGCAGACAAACTGCAAGTGCGACAAAAGGAAGAACTGGAGTCCCTCGGCCCGTTAGATCACCTGAGAACATTGAAGCAGTGAGAGCGTCAATGTTGCGATCGCCACGGCGTTCTGCGCGCAAACACGCATCTGCGATGAAGCCCATTTTCATTTGTGTGGGTCGGTTAACAAACAAAACATGCGCTACTGGGCTGACACCAACCCTCGAGAATTGCCTCAAAAGCCTTTGCATTCACCCAAAGTCACAGTGTGGTGTGCAATTTCCTCAGCTGGAATTATTGGTCCCTGGTTTTTTGAGGAAAATGAGGTTACAGTGACAGTGAATTCGGACCGGTATATAAACATGCTACAGAATTTTTTTTCCCACGGCAAGAAAATTTGGATTTGGGGAACACTTGGTTCTAACAAGACGGTGCACCAGCACACACTTCAAGAGCATCGATGGCTCTTTTGCGGGAACACTTTCCAGAGCGCCTTATCTCAATTAGAGGCGATTTGGAATGGCCGGCACGCTCTCCCGATTTGTCCTCTTGTGATTTTTTTCTGTGGGGTTTTTTGAAATCCCGTGTTTATGTGAACCGTCCACGAATCCTACAAGATTTGAAGACCAACATCCATGAAGAAATTGCCAACATAACACCTGCTATGCTAACAAGAGTCATGACAAACGCCAGAAATCGGTTTACGCAATATATGGAGAATGGGGGACGCCACCTAACAGATTTGATCTTCAAAACAATGTAAATAAAAACTTTAGACATGTACCTACATTATAAAAGATAAATAAATATTTTCCGATGCATACAATAGTTTTTTTTGAGTTTTGAAAAAAGGAAGTTATGCTGCCGCACCCTGTACTTTACCTCATTCTTTTGTGAAATCATTACGTTATTGACTGAGCGCAGTTTTGTCGGTTCAGAGTGTGACATGACAGTACTTGGTTAGGCTTACGCGAATTTTGCTATTTGTTAGTCAGATTTCAATCCAGCTTACATGAATTTGTAAGCTTTTTTATTCTAGTGATCAAACCATCGTGCCACACTTTGTCGAAGGTTTAAGCCACATCCAAAAAGAGCATTGAGTAATGCTTTCTATCCTCCAATCTACTCCTTGTTTCAGAGACGATCCTATGAATTTAACTATAGTCCACAAACTAGAATTATTAAAAAATATTAAAAGATCAATTTTTGGTGCTGTGTTAAACTTTTTTTTGTGAATTTTGGTGTTTTTTCACGGCTTTTCCAATGAATAAAAAAAACTACTGAATGAATCGCAATTATCCTAGTTTGCGGACCGTATAAATATCTTTTGAATAAGTCCTGAAAATTTGAAAGAATTTCGTTTGATAGATTTTGGGCTATGGTGGCACCCGATTTTCAACATGCAGTTTCGAGAAAAACGCATTTAAAAAGAAGAATGCAATTTTTAGCCATAAAACCTTAACTGACCATTAATCTATTATACCTAATCTATAAACCTTAGGTTTCTTCAAGAAATACGTGTACAGCCTTGGCTTCAGTTCTTATCCTTTTAGCGAAGTCATTCGAATGTCATTTGGTTATAAATACGCGCTTTATTACGGCGATCGACATGAATCTGACATGTGACTTATCACGTGTTTAACGCTATAATTTGCGAACGACTCCGAATATCAAAAAATTACTTTACCCATATATTCTACACTATGTCTAGATACAACTGAAGCCAAAAAAAATTCGATTCCGCGGATCCGATCCGACACACGGGATGACCCCCTTAACTCCATTTGCAGTAAGGGAGGAATAGGTTTTGCAAATGTCACAAAATGCGAGCAGGTCTCTTCAGCCTTCTTGAAGCTTTTGAGAAGGAAAAACCAGATTACGCAATAGGCGAAAAACCAGGTAAGTAACTTTGTAACTCCTGTTCCCGTTGATCCTTAAGTGCTTGATGGAGTGACCGACTTGCTTTGGCCAATTGGTTTTTCAGGTCCGGAAATCTGTGGGCCTGTCATTGTCTTCTCAACTTGGGCTTCACTTTGACTAGCTGTAGTATGCGATGTGGTGTGATACTTTTTGGGAGATTCGCGAGACATTGGCGTGGTATAAAAAACTGTGTATCCACGATGATTGCTTCGTTGAATTTCAACAGGGCTTTGCCTACTTCACCTCTCGTTTTCAAGGGAGTATTGAATCATTTATAAGTGCTTGTATACTTACAGAAATTCAACCGGTTCGTTGATTTAGTTGTTACTTTCTTACTTATATTACTTGTTACGGGATGTGCGCTGTGAGTGTGATAATGAGGGGCAAGTGGTCGAAAAATAGTTCATACGATGGTTCGCTCGTTATCAGTTCCCATCTCAAGTTTTTAGTAAGACTAAAGTCAATCAAGTTTCGTCGATCTGCTGGTCAATAAGTGCGCTGTCCAGATGGGACGATGTCAAGTCTGGCATCTTGGACTAGCACCTTCCACAACTGTCTACCTTTGGTAGTGACCAGTATATATCCCCAATAAGTATGGATATAGACTGGTCTTGGGATACTTGAGTGTCAGTTTATATTTTGGAGGACAGTTGTTCGCAGTAATGTTTATTTCGCTCCACTCCAATAGTCGGATTGAAGTTGATTAAAGATAATCTTCTAAGAAACAGCGTTTAATGCAGGATCTGATGAGTGCTCTGGTGCCTCCCTAGGTTTTCCCTCTCGGATACTTAGTATCATACAAGCAATACCCATCAATTTGAAAATTGTTTTTGGAAGTCAGCTGCATTTCGGAAATGGGCATTATGTCGATTTCTTCGTCAAACAGGAAGCGTCGTATTTCCAGTACTGCTTTTTGCATTCCATTGACATATTTTGAGTTGGTTCATTTGTTTTTGAGGAGCACCTGAAAGGTCTGGGTCAGGTGACGCATTATTTTTTGCATCATGTTTTCGGTCGAATTCATAAATTGGTTCATCATTTAAATCAGTTTGAGGAGAAGCCCTTCCAGATTGTGAGAAGCTTCTTTTGGCTTTGAGGTGCAGACTTCAAAATTCTAGCATATCTCGCCTTGTCTCGGCAGGTTAAATTCGTTGTTTCGGTTGCGATTTTTGCTTAATTCCAGTAATAACGGGCTTTTCTTGCAATTAGCTGCTGTATGTAGATCTCCACAAGTGACACAATCACTGCGTAGAGTGTAGTATGTTTTTGTGCGACCAACTTCTTGACAATTTTGACACTGTACTGGGCCGGGTCTTTCCATCGGGTTCGAATTTCACTCCGTAGAGTGGCTGGGAAATGTTATCGCGGTTTATGATATTAGGTACCAACCTCACCCTTCAAAACTTCTTTAATTTCTGGCAAATCTACCTCTGATTCGATCCCTTTTAGCACTACTATGATGCCTTTGGAGCTTTTCAATTGCTATGTGCCCTGTTTGCCTTGTTTGTCAAAGCTGGCTATTATTTTTCTGTAGTTGTTTTCGTCGAATATTTGCATTTTTATTTCATGGATGGAGCCTTTCACGGGTGGGACTACGTGGTAAGTGTTTTTAATAATTAATCTTGGGAGATTGTCGACAAATTTATTGGTGTTTTTTTTATCTCTGGTATTTTGGCAGTGGTTTTAGTTTTGGCGTGCTTTCATCCGCTATTTTTTCTTGGTTTGGTGAACATTTGAGAATAGACTACTTTATTGAAATTTATAATTTCTAAAGAAAAGTTTTTATTTGAGAGGGATTGAATTGGGGGAAAAAAATTACGTGAGCACAAATTGTACATCGATAAGTGTGTTCCCACTTTGGAGTTACGCCTAATGAAGGATACCAGAACCAGAACCCCTCATAGTCCATCTGTCCGACCGTCTGTCCGCCTGTCCAATTTACTCGAAAACGGCTGAACTATTGTCACATAATTTCCTGAGTGGTATATGAAGCCCTTTACATTCAAAAGTGCGTGTTGAGTCTGAAGGGGGTCCCCTCCAATTTTCGTAAGGGCTGTGTAAAACGGGGGGTCAAAATGTGAAAACTTAAATTTAGACAAGACTTAATTTCCGAAACAACAATTCGAAAATATGAAAAAAATTAGGGCGATATGTCTATATGAAATTTAGGCCTCAAAATAATGTCCCATTCCAATATCTGCTGAAATTAACTTAATAATAGTATAATAGTGTATTACCACCTTTTTAAAATTGGCCAGAAAACCTTGCTAAGTTTATCTTTGGAGTACCAAATTTTGCAGCATAGTAGAGAATAGAGAGAATAAAGTAGAGAGTAGTAGAGAATAATAAAACTGGTTATCAGTACTAAAGTTACGGCAGTTCAAACTTACCAAATTTTCGAGAATTTACTGCACTTTAAGCTATGCAAATAAGAAGCTGGCGTCATAATTAACGAGAATAATTGACATACGATATATATGAAGAAGCTACTTTTCTTCAATCCCTTTTAAGGTTTTATGTACAACAAAACCTTATTAGAATCGATTCAATATCTGTCTGTCTAACTGTCTGTCTCTCATACCTGATTTATTCGAAAACGGCTAAGGCTATTGTCACGAAATCCAATGAGAGCATGTGGTCTGCGGCGCCATTTCGTGGTGAGTTTAAGGGAGGCCTCTCCATATATGTGAAGGGGGGTGTACATTTTTTTTCACAGAATATGATCATGTGGAACCAATAGAAGACCTTGATCAGTACGTTTCGAAACCGATCTTATCTCTGATATTGGGTGAGATCAATCGAACCCCCTCAAGTTTATCCAAATTTGGTAATATCCGAAGTAATAATGTACAATAATACACGCAATTTGAAAAAATTTGCTATTATTAACAAAATTATAGAAAATCAAAATTTTGCATTTCACGTGAATTTATCGCGGTCTAAGATGCATAGCAAATTCTCACAGATGAACACAAAATCTTTATACTCCCTCGTTTTCGGTGAATTACTTTGCATATGAAGTTGACCATTATAAATACAGTACTTTCTTTTTTTCGAAAAGGACGTCGTACCAGAATTTTTAACATTTTGAACAAGAAATTGTCATAAAGTGGAAATTCCTCACATAAGGAAATACAAATATTTCATACCTGAGACGTTCAGCTTCCGGATTACCGACTTGTTTTCAGAAAATAGTCGCTTTCAAACAATAGGGCTCACTTTTAAGCCTTCCAAAACAGATCAATATCGTCTGTAAGGTTGTGGGATTAGAGTTTAAAGTGTATGTACCATAAACACAAACAGCTTCCGTTTTCAGAACCTATTCAGTCCAACAATCTGGGAGTACAAATTTTTGCTTAATTACGAAATAAACCCATAACGCTCGATACGATATCAACCCTTACCAGTTGGGGTTCAAAGATACAATAAATGTCCCTCAAACATGTTTTATACACTCCGTCTTTGTACCTTGGCTTGAAATTTTAATTTGGTTTGAATAGTAAGAGTCATAAAAATTGAATGGAATGGGATACAGGGAGATTTTCAATGTAGCTTCAGACTCTAAGCCGCGGGGATAAGTTGTAGGAATTCTCGAAAATTTGAGTGTCGAATTATCATAGTTAGTCCTCAACAATACCTCGAATAGGGACTAACTTCACGCCGAAGACTTTTGGCGATCGAAAATGGACTATGATTGATCGGCAATGTGCTTTTGTACTCTGGTAAGTTCCAAACGGCTACCGCAAGGCGTGCCCTCTTGGTACAAAAGCCGGTTTCTGACAGACTTCTGACTGCGAGATTCTCGTGCAGGTTAAGTCCCACCACAATCGTACAATGCTATGCATCAAGGGAGCTTTCCAGTATAGGGGAGAATGACTTCTTTTACGAGCAATTACATGCAGTTCGGGAGGGGCTTCCTTAGGGTGACATTGTGATCGTGACGTGTAAATGGAATGCCAAAGTGGACTCTGACAATACCTTGTTCGGACATGTGATGTGGAAGCATGGGCTTGGCGACCATAACGATAATGGCAGGAAGTTTGTGGATTTCTATAACTTCCACCTCCATTTGTGGCCCATTGTTCGAGCACAGAGCCTGCCATAAGGTCAGTTAGGTTTCAACTGGACAACACCGTACGAGCAATCAGATTGATCACTTCGCGATCATCGGTATATTTAGGTGTTGCTGTGACCCCCAAGTTCAATATCGACCGCTTTTATGATCCCGCTGTAGCTAGATAGTAGAAGAAGTTGTGTACTCCGTGACGAAAATAAATTTGCGAACGATGGCGGGTAGGTGCGGTTACCGCGCTATACCCTACCATGAGGTAAATGGTAACCATGTACGTATAAATGCTATGAATATAATTGTAATCGAGTATTTGGCATTTGGCATTAATTATCAGAAATTTAATACAAGTTTCGGTGAACAACACCTAACATATCTGCCAACATCACCGTGAAACTTAATCGAAGGGTTGGATTTTTGTTCCAATGTCGTAAGTACAAATACATAGTTCCATACCTTTTATGAATTTTTATAAGAAGTTTTCTTCTTTTTCTGAACGATCAGTGAGTTCTTGGCAAACCTAGATGTCACTGGGGTTTTGGTCACGGGTTATCAGACATAAACTTAGCAATGACATTTGCTTGCGGATAAATCCGGCTGTATGCTGTAGTTGGTTGTTTATAGGGGCAATATCTCTAGCAGATCCCCAAACTAAAGTTTCGGCCTAAAATAACTGAACAACCTTTAGCGTTTAGTTTTAGTTGCACTCATATCCCTCCCTTTGTTATTTCCGGCTTTTGTTTTTAAAGATATACGTCAAGGACGTCTTGTATAAGAACAGTGAATACATATCCCCTACTGTGGATCAAACGCCATTACGCAAATAGCTCATAATCATCATTTAGACTGTCTTACTGACGGAACAATTTTTTCCGCTTACATCGTCTCTTCTCAAAAGACCTTCGGAAGAGATACTATAAATATGCATGGTAGGGTCGGTAATCGTCTACCCCACAAAATCCATGGATAAGCCATTTGAAATCTTATTCACTGAATCCTACAACATCTGGCAGAATCGTAAGGATATCCTTCAGATATGCATGCTACAGATGACAATCTGAACGGCGAGAATTATTGAATAATCTGCCACAAGTAACTTGCAAAGAACCTGAAACAAACAAGGATTTAAGAACTTTAGGAACAGAACACACACATTTCTTGAGATATGTATTTTGCGAAGCGACTTGAAGTGGATGCCCAAATTAAAGCTTCTCCGTCAACATTAAGTCGAATTTCCGGACTCCCAAGTTTGCTCTTTTCTTTTCTCTTTGTTTATTAATGCGAAAAGAAGAATGTTGCATAAATTACATTATTTGCAAGATCCGCAAAAGACGAAACAATTTGTTGTAACTTCGTTGCCCTGCCATGAACTCGCGTTCCCATAATTAACTTCATTCTCGTGTTAGAAAATAGCTCTCTTTTGCTACATTCCTTCCATTGTAATCTTGGAATTAGATGCAGAAGTCTTTTAAACGTTGGATGGCACTTCCTTCGTTCGTCCTTTGTACTGAGCGCGTTTTCGAAGATTGGGAAACTTGTTCGTGTTGGCATCAGGGTGTTATCTAAGAATGGAAAGTTATTTTTGTGGCATTTGGAAATAATGCGGTGAATTAGATTAGTAACGATTTCGAACTTTTTAAGGATATGCACAGATGTAAAGCGAAGCTAACTGAATAAGCGCAGAGCCTCAGTTGAAGTTCTAAGTTGTGAACTTTTTACTTCGCTAATTTATTAAATGGATTTATCTTCCTCTCACTCGAAAACCTTTATTTTTCGCTAAAGTCCCTTATTCAGAAGTAACAGTGCAGCTGTGAAATACCAAACACTTTAATTGCTTATACTTGAGAACTGAGCCCTAGGAGGATTTTTCGTCCCTGATGATGGATTGTCTGTGAAAGCAGTCCCTGGCCGAGCTATTCTCACATATGATAGCACTCCACTTTTGGTGTTTGGTAGATGTTGGTTAATCTGATAAATAGATTGTTCAGTATGCGCTATGCGTAGAGGTTCAACAATTCAATATCCCTAAAAGCTGTCTGATATACTCACTCACGCCATGGCTCCATCTCAGGCAGAGCCTACCAGGCCCACTTTTTCTACGATAGATATTGTCCTTATAGAGTTTCCGGGCTGGATCATCTTCGTTAACACGGATTAAGTGACCCGTCCACCGTAATTCGCAATTTTTCTTGCTAAGAACCCAGAGGAATAAATAAAGATGGGCAAGACCATAGTCTTGTACAGTATGAGCGGAACAATTTTTGTACGCTGAAATAGGCTCGGTTGGCTGGCAACAACCATGCGTGGATTTCATCGTCGTAGCTGTTATCGGTTGTGATTTTCGGACCTAGACAGTAGAAATTTTCAACTGTCTCAAAGTTGTAGTCTCCTATCTTTATACTTCTCATTTGACCAGTGCCTTTGCTCTTTGGCACTGATATTATCACCATGCATTTCGGCTTGTCTTCATTAATGTGCAGCCAAAGATCTCGCACCGTATGCTCGATCTGGATGAAGGTAGACTGTACATCTCGAGTTGTTCTTCCCATAATGTCAATATCGTGAGCATAGGCCAGTGGTTGGGAGGACTTAAAGAGGATGGTGCGTTTTGCGTTGACATCTGAATCGCGGATCACTTTCCCAGGGCCAGGTTAAAGAGGAGGTATGATATGGCATCTCCTTGTCTTAGACCGTTGTTGATGTTGAATGTTCTCGAGAATGATCCTTCAACTTTTATCTGGCCTCGCACATTGGTCAGGGTCAGCCTAATCAGTCTTATCAATTTCGTCAAGATACCGAATTCTCTCATGGCCGTGTACAGCTTTACCTTGCCTATTCTATTATATCATAGGCAAAATGTGTTAGAGCAACACACTTCAAGGCCCTGATCCAATATGGATTGTTGCGCCAACGATTATTATTATCGCTCCAATATGAGTATCAAGGTGTATAAGGCCCAGTTCGGTTGCTCCCTTTTCTTTTCGAGTTCATAGACTTGTTGTTTCTACTAGACTCTCTTTTCCCGTTTGTGAAGTTGCTTCTTTGAGAATGCAAAATTACTCGGTATGCGGCATTCGTCCGTTTCGCAGCTAGCTTACATTCATCGTCAAAGCAGCCGTTCCGATTCCTTTTGCAGCGAGGGCCAAGTGTCTTTGTGGCCGTAGCAATGATAACGTTCTTCAGGTAGTTGTGAAGATCATTTGTTGATGCTTCATCTCCAGGGCATCTGTTGACTGCGGTAATTGCGGCACCATTTTGGGCTTAGAGGTGTTACGGAGGGCTGTGTTGTGAATGGCTAGAGTATAACTCTCACCTGATTGTCAGAAGGGATTGTAAGTGATGTCGTAATTTGGGCTCGGAGCACTATGCTAACGAGATAGTGATCCGAGTCTATATTGGCCTCCCTATATGTTCTGACATTCGCCAAGGGTGACAGGTGCCGACATTCAATCAGCACGTGGTCAATTTGGTTGAAAGTGGTCCTGTATGGAGAAGCCTACGTTTCTTTTTGGGCCGCTTTCCGTGCAAACCAGGTACTTCCAACAATCACTTCGTGCGATACTGCTAACTGAATAAACCGTAGTCCGTTACCATTGTCAGCTAATATCAGCCTCATCTTGGGACAGGGTATCGGTTAGCTTCTGAGCAACATTCGGTCTGGACAGGGAGCACACTTTCCATGAGATAAGGGGCAAATCGTTATTCCGTTTTCGCTGCCGGGTTCATCGTTATAAACTCCATCCTGTCCGAGGTTCTTTCCGTCGTTTAATAACTTTGGTTTCAGTGTAAGGTTGTCGGTTCTACTTAACCTCCAACCTGGAGGACCAGTTGGTACAATTTGTCCCGTTTTCATGCTCGGGAGACTCGCCTTCGTCCTTCTCCGTCTGCAGTTTTTCATTAAGAGAGAATTCTCAGCGATGACCACGTGGTGGTGGAGATAGGGTTTGGTAGTAGAACTGTTGGTGTTGGCAGCAGGCGTTTTCTAGGTTTGATGCTCCATCGTGGGTATCAATCCACAATTCGCCCTGTGGCATATACTATCTTTTTGCCGCCAATAACACCTTTTGTAAAAATGTCGGAGGAAGGAGTTTTGCCAATCGGACGGTAACAACAAATGGTTTTATACAGAGCTGGTACGCTTCGATTTTCATGCATCAGACCGGACATAAAAAAGTGTTAATTGTGATACAGAATGAAATAGTTGTGGGTCTATCAATCAAAGATTTCAAAATTAATATGGTTGAGGGTATTAAGGCAAAGTTGAAAAAAATGTGAATTTTCGAACACTGTAAGCCGCGATTAGGATCGTCTCAACGTTGTTTGTAATTGAGTGCAACAGCCTTTTGGTATCCTATAGAGACAGCAGCTGCCAGAAATGGAATAATGAAGAATTGAAATTAGCAGGAAAATTAAATTATAAGTTGAAAGAAGAAGTGCTGTTGAATTATGAAAATTTAACTATTTTGGAGCCTTGTTCGAGATTCTCATTTCAGTCGCTGTTGAGTTAATTAGAGAAAATTCCCAGCCTTAGGTATTTTAGTGCATTATCTCCATATGACCATACGCTAGAGGACTATATGCAAATAGGGAGTCCTTTCGGTACTTGAGAACTATTTGACAATTGCTCCTGTATTCCGCGTAAAAGAAATTAATTTATTGAGCAATTGCAAGAAAATTACATTACTAATTATTGAAGTGATCAGTTTAGTTTAAAATTGCATCAAAGGGAAGAATGGTAGTCGTTCAATCATCAAGGTCTAGCGCTATTGGAAATGAGTAGTACTTAAGTGGATGCAAGTTTTATTTTCGCTTTTTAAGGTTTTGACGATAACGAAACCTTAATAAAATCGATTTACTGTCTGTCTGCTTGTCCGTCTATCTATCTGTCACATCTATTTCAGCAGAAAAGGTTACTCCTATTGATACGCAAATTTATTGGAATGGTGGCAACTAGAAATCCCTTGAATGCAGTAGGCAACATCGTTCTACTTTAAGTTTAAGGGACGGCCGGGTGATGTATCAAATGAAAGATCTCGATTAGTACTTTCAAATGGCGATTTTAGTTTTGACATTGGTCACAAAGGAGAGGAGTGTAGGAGACGAAAAGGGCAGTAACTTAAAGAGTCCATCAGAAACCACCAAATCCAACCCGGTGGTTCGTGCATATGTGTCTAGGCCTCAAAATACTCCATGCCACAATGTCTATTTAAATAAAGTTAATAATGGTGTTTTATTATGCAGTAGAATTCAGATAATTGTTAACGTCAAGGGACTGACAATTTGGTACGAAACATCTTGATTATCAATTATTTTTTGAGTACAAAGTAAAGAAAATTAACTCTGGAGACCGAGAAATTTGTACGATCGGATATATTCAACGTATATTCACTACGACCTTGTTGCAAATGAAGTGGTCGTTTTTGTACTAACATTTGAAACGTCTGTAAAGTTTACAAAAATTTATTTATTTAATCAAACTAGATGCCAGTCGATTAAAAACACTTCTCCCAGCGAGATTCAAGAGCATGTATGCCAGTTCCGTAGAAGTCCAACTGTCGGGTGTTGATAAGTTCGTCGAAGGCAATTTTGAAAGCCTCTTCGTTCCTAAATTGTTTTTCAGCCAAAAAATGATCCAAATGCTTAAAAAAGTGGCAGTCGGTTGGCGAAAGGTCCGGTCAATATGGTGAATGAGGCAGAGTCTCATACTGCAACTTGTTCAACTTTTAACCCGTTGTTCTGGAAACATGAGGTCGTGTATTGTTGTGAAAGAGTACCACACCATCTCTGTTGACCAATCTCGACCGTTGAATACTCACTTTTTGGTGCATTTCTTCGAGTTCGGCACAATATTTCTGTGCATTGATCGTTTCTCCAGGTGCCAAAAAAGAATAGTGGATAGCTCCAGGTGTAGACCACCAAACAGTCACCAATACCTTCTTTGGATGGAGGCTCGGTTTCGGCATATGCTTCGGTGGCTCATTAGCATCTATCCATTGTGCTGGTTGGCGACGATTGTCGCATAATATCCACCTTTTACCACATGTTACTATTCTGTGCAAAAACGGATCGGTTCTGTTGCTAACTCTGAGTCAAAAGCTGCAAATTTCCATTCGAAGCGCGGTGTTTTGCTCCGTAAGGGCATGCGGAGCCCATTTGTCGAGCTTTTTCACCTTTCTAAGTTGTTGCAAGTGCCGGGAAACTGTCGAATAGTGTACGCCCAGTTTCTCTGTAATGTCCCTCACAGACTGACGTGTGTCGGATTCGACTAGTAAACGCAGCTCGTCGTTGTCAATCGATGGTCCTGGATGTCCACGTGGCTCACTTTAAAGGTTTACGTCGCCTGACCACAATTTTTCGAACCACCGCCATGTGGTTCGTTCGGTTACCGCATCAGCTCCAAATGCGCTGTTAAAGTCGCCTCCGCCGCTGTATGACCGGGTTTGAACTTAGACAGAAAAGTATATGTTTTTGGCTCTTCTCCATCCTGTTTTTCCTTTCTATTCCCTGTTATCCCGACGATGGTCAAAACTGAAATGACTGCTTGATTAAATGTAGGAGTATTAATACTTCAATGTTCAACACGAAAAGCGCTAACTGGTGGTGGTTTGATACACCAAAATCGCAACTAACTTCACTTGATTGCCAAAACGGCCATTTCATATTCAACAACCTAATATATATAGTGGAACTATTGTGTAGCCAAATTTTTTTTTACATTAAGAATCAACAAAATTTCTTATCCCTGAAGCGTTTAGCTTGTTTCTTTATGTGTTATTCGTTGCTTCGCAACACTGAGCTTAGCTACGTATAAGCAAGAACAGGCGTAAATTCACTAAAAAAATGCATAGAGCCTCTCACACTTGAAGAGTATCCGACTTTCGGTTTTATGACTTCTTTATTATTATTTTGGTGAAATATTCGGAATTTAGGATTCAAATTGCTTGTTAGACAAGTAAGTAATCAGTAGAACTCGAATCAGAGTAATAAAGAAAGCCATGTGTATTTGTTCTTTCTTCGTACCAATACGTCTTGCAGAGAATGTCATTGTGGATATGAAAATTATTCATTCATTCGCGGGGCAAGGCCTAATTCTTGTGTCCGGTATCCTAGCTACTTAGTCTCTTTTCCCTTCTGCTCAGGATAGGCTGCAAGGGGTGTTGGAGACCACAGTTAATCTTCCAGCGAAGAAAATCAAAAATTTTGTAGTAGAGGGTCGTTAAAAGATAGTCACGGCACTTACGGAAGGATTCTTGAATACTATTATACTTCCGACTTTTGTAATTTATGATTCTGATTCTGAATTTATTTAAAATACATCTCATTTATGAAATAACTATAATTATGAATCATTAAAATCACAAGTATCTTAATTGTTGAAATACATTCCTTTGTATTTCCTCCGACCTGTTCAACAATTGCATCAAGCCACTTTCAGACATTGGCGATCAAGGACACGAATTTCTCTCCCTCGCTCAATTCTTTGGGTTTCTGAGTTTTGAGAGAATTTTCCTCCTTGTGTGCACTTCAGCCGAATATTGTATTCTTGCTTTTTTGGAAGTCCTCCTGTATATTCTTCTTTCTTTTTCTTCAGCCTTTGTCCCGTTCACATGTGATCGGTTTCCCCATTTGGCTCTATCAAATGCCTGATCTTGGTGCAATCTCGAGGCTTTCAAATCCCCATCCAGCCACCGTTGTTTCGGCCTGCCTTTTGGTCGTTTACCATCGACTTTGATGTTCAGATCGATCTTGACAAGTGAATTCTCGTTTGCACGAATTGCGTGACCATGCCATTGAAGACGCCTCTCTTGCAATTTTTCCACGATCGGTGCAATTCCATAACGATCGCGGATATCCTCATTTCGGATGTGATGAAAACGTGTCACGCCACTAGTCCAACGTAACATCTTCGTCCCCATTACCGCAAGACGAAGTTCAATATCTTTTATAGTCGGCCAACAGTCAGAACCAGACAGGACGAACGACATTACGGTCAATTTTGAATTTGTGACGTTTGTTGATACGTCGATCACAAAGAACACTAGTTGTGAAACGTCACTTCATCTAGATTGTGTTAGTACGTGAAGCAGTTTCGGAACGCAGTTCTCCATTGGCTGATAGCGGTGACCCGAGGTATTTAAAACGCTCAGTTCTGGGCAGATCACTGTCGGTGACAGTGATTGTGCCTGTTTCATGGGGATTCGTCGTCAAAAAATCAGTTTTATTTAAATACAATTTGAGACCGTGTTGCATGAGGTGATCCTTCCATTTTTAGACAAGTTGCTCGAGATCAGTTTTGCTATTAGATGCTAGGAGAATATCATCTGCATAAAGCAGCGTGTAAGGCGCTGAATATTGGATGCCCCATGTGACGGTGTCCATAACAAGAACAAAGAGGAGTGGTGAGAGGGCGCTTCCTTAATGAACCCCAATAGAGACACGAAGCGGTTTTGATACACATGCCATACTTCAAATTTTGCTTTCCGGATCGTAGTAGAGCAATTGAACCCAGTGCAGTAGTTCTTCTGGCACTAATAGTTGTCGTAAAGCATACCAGATGAATTCGTGTGGCACACGGTTAAACGCTTTCCCTAGATCCAGAAATGCAATGTAAAGAGGGCGATGCTTCTCAGTAGTAGTAGTAGTTCCGCAGTTTTTGATAAATCCTGCTGGATTCACGGTTATTTCAACGATTTCGCGAATACGGTTGTCAAGAATGCGCTCAAAAATCTTTATGTTTTGGCAAAGCAACCGGGTTGAACATTCTGCTGAACTACCTTTCTTTTTCCATATTCGTGATGGTGTTCTTCCTTCCTGAATAACGCGATTAAAGAATTCACTGAGCCACAGGGTTGGGTCTCAGCTCTTCGCTTTCCAGAGCTCAGATGCGATTTCATTCGTTTTATTGCCTTCTCGACTTCAATTCCGCTGACTGATGGAGCTGTCTAAATGTCGGCAATGATTGCGGAAGTGGAGGATGAGCATCTATCCGTTGCGGCTTGACGGTTGGTAAGTAAAGTATCGTTCTTGTCATTAACGCAACAGAATTGTTTGATATCCTGTGTACGTTCGTTACGGCTTTTAGCAAGTCGATACAGATCTCTATCTTAAAGATAATCTTTATCGTAAAGAGTTTTGTAATGGTCCGCTCGGCTGACAGCGATAGCTTTCTTTGCTTCCCGGTTGGCATTCTTATAAATTTGCCAATCGGCCAGTGTTTTATCGTCGAGAAAGCGAGGCGTTTCTTTTCGCGGACCTTTTTTTCAACATCATCATTCCAAAGCTAAGTATCTCGGTTGATGTACCGCTTACCCGGCTTGGTGACCCCGAGAGTTGCAGAGGCCGCTTTCTGGATCGTTTCTTTCATTTCGATCCACGATTCTTCCATATTCGTAATGGGCAGTAATCGCGTAAGTGAGATCATTTCTTCTTACGAAATCGCCACCATTTAATGCGTGGCGGGCCAGTGCGTTCCTCACGCTGTTATATCGGTGTGATGGACTCATAGGCAACGACTTTGCAATCAGTGACAGTGGTAAAATGTCGGCGTCTTATGAGAATGTAGTCGATTTAAGTTTTACTGTTCCCACTATAAAATGTAGGTAGATGAGACAATCGTTTGATGAACCATGTATTCATAAGTACAAGGTCATGGATGTCCGCAAAATCGATTATACGCTCGCCACCCTCATAGCGCCCTCTGAACTCTTTTCCCCCATGGCACCTGTTACCGTCTGCCTTTTCACCCACATGACCATTAAGGTCGCCTGCAATGATGACATATTCGTCAGCAGGCACATGACAAGTCTTTTCATCGAGAAGTTGCCAGAAGGTATCTTTCTCGACATCAGGTCGACCTGTCACCTCAGTCGACCGGGACGCGTTCTGCCGCGTCGACTGAGGTGGACGCGCTAGCATTTCTCCGAGGCTTGTGACTCAATCCTATCATCTTGCTTGTAATGACATTGTATGCATTTGCTTGGTCGGCCTATCGCGGGACCAGTCGCCAAGAGAGATCAGGTAGGATTTAGCATAGTAGAGCAACTCCAACTATACTCTTTATCTCTTTCCCTGATCTCGGCATTTTATTTTTTTTTTGTATACTACTTCTTCATATAGGATTTCATCTTCATTCGTCCACACACGCTTGCCTCAAGGTTTCACACAAAGAGAGGAACGAATTGTGATTGGAGTTATTCGATTATGTTAAATCCTACTTCATCTCGTTGTTTCGCTTGGCATGCATTTGTTAGCAAACTGCATGAGGAATTTTATTGGAAAAAAATAACAAAATTCGAGAGATCTTCTTCCATATTTGAAAATGTATGTATGATAAATAATCTTTAAATAGGATCTAGTATTTATAAGAATTTAAAGGATTACAAGTGTTTTTTTTTTGTGTATTGTGAAGTTGAGAAGTCAAAAGGAGGGAAATGGAGCATCTCCATTAGATGCTAGATCGAAAAGAAATGGATTTATAAAAGCAAATTCTTGCCAACTCAGTGCAGGAGGAAGCGAACTGATCTGCACACCGGAAAACGACGGATTCTACACGCGGCTACTACGGATTACCGAAAATTGAAAACATCTCCAATTGCCTGTTTCATCGGCTTGGAAGGTTTATGTACCGGTATATGCCAAGTGTACATTTGATATGAGGTGTTCCGCCGACCACGAAGGAAAGCGGAATTCTACTGCCCCACAACTGCCATGTAACTCAGAAGACAGCTTTCGTAAAAATCCACTCAACGAGAACTACTCTATTTATCCCTGGTGCTATCAGGTTGAAATTTTAGTAGCAATTAATTCCATTCAACAAAGCATACCGTACTGAACTTTGCAGGAGGAGCAAGAACACTATATACAGGAGATTCAACTCCCAGCGCATTCCTTGCAATTTTATGGAGACAGAAAATCATTGCATATCTTCAATCGCAATGGCAGTTGTGCGACCAAAATTCCGTGCATAGGGGCTGGTAATAGCTCCGTGTATGTGATGTTTTGCATTTTTGTACTCCAATGTGGTTACCGACACATGTTGCAACTGTCATAACAATAGACACTGCACAGCTGTTTATGGCTTTCAACATCACAACGGGAACCAAAGGCAGAACTTCCTTAAAGATTCGTTTTGGATTAGTGGTAATGGATTTTAATGGAATTACTGAGGAAACGATCCTTCAAAATTCCTCTGTAGCAAGTTTGGTGGAAGCAAATACGCGCAACATTCTAGAAAACTATCTAGGGAACATCGACACACCAATATACTAACCACATGGGTCGCGGGCCACTTACCTACCTGATCGCTCCCCAAAAGGTACAAAATGCGATTTCGCGCCCCTTTACCGCTGGATTCTGTAGGCTATCGTCTTCTTTAAAGTTTATAATATACTCATACATAGCTGAAGAAAGTGGAATATCAACAAAGTTCTAAATAGTGTTCGGATACGCTTTTGTATTTTTCCCAACAGGCTCTCTTATATAACTTAATTTGCATTTAAAACTTTATTTAATACTAGAAATTTTCTCTTGGCAATTATAATTTCAGCAAAGTAAATTTAACCGCCATACTATATTCCATAGCTATAAAACTTGCAATGAAAGTTGCTGGTCAAAAATGGGTCCTTTTTCTCCTTGCCCTTTTTCTTCAAACAGGGAATACTTTGATTGAATTTTTAACATCTGGTTCCCTAAAACATCCCAAGTGCTTTCTTCTTCTTCAAATCTTTTAGCTTGGTATAGAAATTGTAGATGTTATTCTTGTTGCCATTTGAGAGGATGCAATATATTAATTTAATTTTTAATTATACTTTCCCACAATTTACTAAGTTGTTTACAAAAGAGAAATTATAAACCCTTTTCGCGCAGAACCTCCAGAACTTTTTCGTTTTGTATTTTCCTTATTCAGAACCCCAGTATCATGAATACAATAGCCGCTGTTGGGACAATGGCATCCTTGTGTTATCTTATCGCTACGAAGCAGAGAGGGAATGATTCTGAACATTGTTTATGCTGTTCAACTCCACAAGTTGTTTCTACTGATTGAATAAATTTCCTGAAATGCATGGGACTTATTTCGCCAGCTTCATTGAATTCTGAGATAAGATTCGTGGAGGCAATTTGTCAGGAAAGTTAATTTTAGTTCATTAATCTGCAATGCCAACATTTCATTGACGCAACTGAAGCAATGGCGCTGGGACTAATTGCTGTCGCGACAGTTTTCAATTTCCATTGAGAAATTGCCCATGATTCTACTCAATCTAAATCCATATTTTCGGGCACGTACAATGCCTGAAAATATTTTACGACTTTCCACTTGCTAAAATTAAATTCTACTCAAACAATTAAGCTTTAATTCAACAGTTTTTATTGTCTTGTCCAATTAACATGTTAATTGAGGCTACATCGAGTTTTACGACCCACTACTCGTGAATTGCCATAAAAGTTTGTTTATTTACGGTTCCCTGTTGTACAGCCTGCTAATCCGTGTTAATCCCGCGGAAGGATCAGTGAGCGCGGAAGGATTATTACTCGATTTTCAAGAATAAAAGCATCAAATCGTTGCACACTGTTCCAGGCGGGCCTTTTAGCTCAAATTAATTCAAACACTCATTGCGAGCTGTTGCTTTTCCTACTATATAGTGTGAAGTCGATTAGATTAAATAAACAGCAAATATTGCAGACTTTGGCTTAATTAAGCATTATAATTTTATGCCAACCGAATTGAGAAATTCAACAAAACAAAAGTTGTAAGTTTTACAACTTTTATTGAATTTCCTGCTGTACTGCGTACAATAATATAAATATTTGGTTGGTTGATTGGTTTAATGTAAAAGAAAACCTCATTGAAATAGGTTTACTGTCTGTCTACTCGTCATTTTTGAGGTTTCGTGTAAAACAAATCCATTCAATGTCTGTCTGTCGGTTTGCCTGTTAGTCACATCTGATTTACTCCGAAATGGAACGTGTGGTCTGTACGCCCCTTTACATGCTGCGAGTGGCATAATGTTATGTTGGGTTCAAGTGTCCAGACGGCGCAAGTAGTTAGAGCGCTGTAGAAACATGAAAAGGTACGTTTTTAGGTTCTACCCATTTATTCAAATTCGAAAATAATTAAGTTACAAACACCGAGAAGGTCGAGAGAAAGAGTGTGTAAAAGAGTCGGATGGCGTCGAATTTATATCCTTGCCGATCCATATAGTGACGTTACTTTGTTGAGCATATCAGCTGTTGAGAGGCGTTGTCATGTTGGTGCTGTCATGTCATTACCATGTCGCTACAGCGCTGGGCTGTCGTACCAGAAGGTCGCGGTTCACTGGGGGCCGAGTGATTTGTAATCGTGATTGGAAGTGGAATATCAATCGACTCAGCTGTGCATGAGTACCTATCTAATTGGATTGTTGTGCCAGCGATTATTATTATATTTCCGAGTTGTCATAATCTCGACGGATGCAGGATTTTGCCTAATACTTGCCTAAAAGTGCCAAGCATTTAGGCTCGCACGACTCAACCTACCTAAAGGGGCGCTGGTGGTGGTAAAGTGTTGGTACCCACAGATGAACGCACTGACAAGGTGGTATGCTACCTATCCATTACAGTCACCACAAACTTTATTAGCTTCGGATCAACGTCATACCGATGTTGGACATTGATAAGCCAGGTGTGCGGGACGCTGTCGAAAGCCTTGGCATAATCCTCGGACAGAATGTTGTTCCAGACGAATTTTCTATGGCGGACTCTTCGGTCACTCAAGCCAACAATTTTCTGACCATGCAGCTGGCAGCTGCGATTGTGCTACTGTGTACTATAAGTGATTGTTGTAGCTTCATCGACATATCAGCACAGTCGAAGCAGAATCTCGATTTGAGATAGAATTCTCGTAGTTGCTAGAGATGCATAGAGCCTGGGAATATCTGCTCTAATTAAAGGACTCTCTTCTGAGAATTTTATACACGGTCTTTGGGATTCGTCCCAAACTCCACCGGAGACTTCAGCCGAACGGCGAGTACTGAAACTGCTACCCGCAGTGTGGCGTGGTGCCATTGATGCTGCCACCTCTGCGCCCATCGACTCCTGTTCACAAGTTTCCACGATAACGTCAGGTTGAACCCGCTCCCTGACAATAGCTGAGTGAGCGGCACTGATCCGAGCCTCGTTGCACAGTCACGTGTGCGTATTGCGGTAAAGGCTCGACAAATTCCTGGTGCAACAAGGGGCGGTAACATGTAAGCCTTGAAGTGCCAATTCTATATCAAAACAACGGCGCTTTGTATATTTTTACACACTGTGACGAGATCCCCACCAGCAACTAGGACAGCCATGCCATCCGCATAAGTTTGCATGTCTATTGGCAAATTTTTCATTTCACATAGTAACAAATTGATTAGCATACTCCACAGAAGTACTAAAGTTCAACTCTTTGGGACAGTTTTCCGTTATTTCTATTGCCATGCATGTTTCCTGTCGGCCAACGTCCCGAGTACAGTTGCCAATAATGAATTGAAAGTTTTTTATGGTATGGAACAGCGATCGGATCGGACGTTCAGATGCAATGTTGTCAGATCATGCTGCTTTCCATGATTTCATTTGTATGATTGTCGCCGAGTGACTTCAATGGTGCTGACAGGTGGAATTGCTCCAATACCGGCAGTGCTTGTGAAAACGGAGGTTGAACAAATTCTCCCATTGGTATCTGTTCAAAATATTCCCGGTGTGCATTGGTGTTAGTTTTTGACAAATCGGTACAGATCTCTCTCGCTGTGCTGAGTGTCCAGTTTATCGTACAATTCTCGGTAATGGACCGCTCGAGCAATGACGATGGCTCCCTTTGTTTCTTATTTGGCATTCTTGTCAATTTGCCAATTGGCCAGTGCTTATCGCATAACTAACTCTTCTCTCACGAAATAGGTGCCCTTGGATGTGCATTGGGCCAGTGCGTTCCACAAGCTGTTTTATTGGTGGCTTGATTCATAAAGCTACAATCAACAGCCGAAGTCCCTAACAGGGAACGGCTTTGCAGTTAGCGGCGATGATAAAATGTCGGCATCTTATGAGGATATATTCGATTTGCATTTTACTGGTCCCGCTATAAAATATAGGAATGAGACATTAATTTTATGAACCATATATTCGCTTCCGAGAACTCTTGTGAGGTTACAAATATTTAGCGCGCAGAGACGTAAAGGGAACTAATTTACTGACGTCCTGTCTTCGTCCATGCTCGTTTCTCGCCAAGACCTATCTTGCCGCGTCGACTGAGGTGAACACCAAGCAATTCTCTGAGCGTTGGAATTTAATACGTCCATTTTTAAGGTTTTGTTGAAAACAAAAGTTTATTAAAATCTATTCACTCCATGTCTGTTTGTCCGTCCGTCTCTCTATCTGTTTGATGCACGCATGTTTCTCAGAAAACGTTACAAAAATTGTGACGAAAATTTGGTATAAAGGTTATAACTATGAACCTCCACACATGTGGTGAATTACATTGCTGTACGCTGAGCTTAAAGTTTAAGAGAGGGGTGCAACGAATTCAGTCATGTGGGGCATCAAATGAAATGCTATGAGTAGTACTTTTCAGAACGAGTATTAGTTTTGTCATTGCTTTCGCATCGGGGAGTGCGGGGGTTGGAAAAAGGTCAATTACTTGAAGGACCCATTTTTAGATTCAACCGAAAAATCTGGAAAAAATTATGGTAGTCCATGCACTTGGTATCTAGGCCTCAAAATGCCCTCCGTTATGATATATATTCGAATAAAATTAATAATAGTGAATAATTATATTTTGAAAATTTATTGCAAATCCCCCTTGGGTTTCTCCCAGATTTGTGGAATTAGGTAGTAATATGAATTTCAACATTATGGTATGATAGTGAAAAGTTTCTTGAGAATCGTATAATTATTAACAAATTCTAGTAGGTCAAAGCGTTCTCTCCCGCGTCAAACTACTGTTCCGTAGAGAGAGTAAAACGAAATCTTAAAAAGGCAGTACTATATCGAATTGAATATCGGGTATATTCCGACTTGTTGTTTTTAAAGGCATTGAAAGCATATTTTTGGTCTGCCAAAATAGATCAGGTATTTACTATAGTGGAGTAACTCCAACTATATTTTAATATATTATGTAAACATGGCGCAGACATACATGCATACCTTCATAAATTGCATAAAATGAATCAACTTGATGTGTCAGGCTATCCATTTTATTGTGATATTCGCATATCATCCCGGTATTGAGCACAGTAATTCAGGCGAAATAAATAAAATTATTATTATAATTATGTCTAAACATGTTTTATTGAGCACTGTATACCATTATTGGGTTCATAGGCTCCAAATAATTAAAATCTCAAATTTTGAACTAATGTAAATATTGGAATTTTATTTTTTCCTCAAGATCCAATCGTTCCTTTCGTTTCTCGAGAATGAAAAATGTATTTATTCTAAATCACCCGTCTGGCCTTTGAGGTCGACTGCCGAGTTTATGTTGGTCCTCGCTGGAGTTTGTATATTTATGAGTGATTTCTGAATGAAATAATCCTTGAATGACGGGCAAGAGCTTCCTTTCATTTCTTTTTCATGGGTGGGTCGAATTTAAGGAAACCTCAATTTCAAGAAGATATTTGGCTCAGCAAAGATTTAAAATTAAAAGAAGGCAAGCGTTTAATACAAACTGTTGCTATCGTTTAAGTATCAACTCCAATAGGATTGCGGTTACTAGCACAACACGTGGCCAGAATCAGAGGAGGAGAGCGAAATTAAATTGAACATATTTTGGGAAATTTCCCTGTTTCGGTCCATTGGTGACACATTTGTGTACCCCCTGGGTGCCTGTCTGACGATATAAAGCCAGAAACTTTTTCTTCTTTTCAGTGAATTTGTCATTTAATGGATACGGCCCTCTGTAGAAGGTTTCTCTAATCATCCCAAGTACTCGCCACAACGTTTCTCTAGGGAAGTGGAGGTTGTATCAGGAAGAGATTCCTCCATTCACAAAGTGGCTAAGCATCGACCACGTGCAATTTTGTCCTCGAGGTGGCTTTACAATTTGCGCATAATGTGAGTTCTCCATTTGGTAGACTATCTTGAAAAGACGCAGACGAGTCCCAGTCATTGTCAGTTGGGAACAGGATTTCCTGTATAGAGAGGAAATGGATGGGACATTGCTCAGAGGCGGGCTAGGAACCGCCGTGATTTGCAGAGGCTTTTGGAGCAACTTACGATTGACTTTTAAATGAAAACTGTACGACTACAAGTATGTTGATTTTATTTTGAATTCTGACGTAAGCCATTCACGTATCCGATTTGGAAGCTTCTAAGGACATTTTATTCTTCATGTGCGGTTAAACAGCTCATCGTAAATTGGGCGGAAGTAATCGTCCTTTGTAGAGATAGAACATCGTCGTTCGCTTAATGGGGAATTTTGTGTTTTTCCTCGGACCGTGAAGCTTGTTGATAAGAAAATGTACCTTCACGGCAGGCAAACATAAATGGAGAGAAGTCCTCCTTTACACGTGTTTTGGTTCTCTCTATTGTGATAATGCCAGTTTTATGGGGGTTTCTTGGAATATAGTAGTAAATTTCCACATTGAACGTTTATTGGTATTTACTTTTTAATGGGTTCTATAATTTCCTCGATATTTTGCTTTTAATGGTATCCGGCATACTTGGAGCACCCAGAAAATATATTTCCATGGCAATAGTAAAGCAAATAATTGAAATTGAGGGTTGATCTGATACGTGTACAAATAAACATCGCATAGCGCACTCAATAAATAGCAAACTGAACTAGCAGCCCATAGAAAGGGACAGGTACTCTGAGATCAAAATAAAGTCATATTTTCTGTGTAAAACAAAGCCTTAAAATTTTGTATGACAGAAAACGTTATCAGAATCGGCTTACAGTCTGTCTTCTTGTCTATCTGTTTGTGACACGCAATTTGCTAGAAATCAATTATATCAATTGATATGAAATTTGAAGGAAATATTAAGTTTTTTGGAGGAACTATGTGGTGCTGTGTTTAAGTTTGTTGAGTGCATTGCCCTGGGGACAAATCCCGGGTCATGTGCATATGCAAAAGAACCATACGAATAAAAAATGGTGTCGATGTCCTGTTTTTCACAAAGAGGTTAATAGCGCGGACATAAAGAGGAAACACTCTCAGAGATATGAAATAATGAAATGAATAATCTATTTTGACTTCAAACTCGAAGCTAACCTATATGGCGTTGTACGACCAGTATAATCTTCAAGTCCGTGAATGAAAGCAGCTATCAAGCTTTGCGAAGGAATTGAAAATGTCCGCACCACGGGTGTTCCGAGAAGTCACTTGGAAGAGAGTATTAAAAGAGACAAAACTGTTCTTCAGGCAATTACACATTTTAAGGAAAGCGTTTGTGAAGGTTGCTATTGAGAAGCCGGAAAAAATATTCCTTCCGAGTAAAGTTCATTATATAGCTTTTAGAGAGTTGCAGTTACGGAAGGGAGTTTAGATCACAGAGCAATATTCAAGAATGTTTTGACCGCTCCAAAGAGCACTGATGGATGCGAGAGTTTTCTCAGATAGGTAGAGAATAGTGGAGCAATTGAAATCAACCTTGCCATCAGAAATTACACCTTAGTCCTTAAACCAGCTTGGAAATGAGCTTGTTTATCAAGAGGGTGGAAAAAGGATATTGAAAAGATTTGAGTGAGTGACATATTGAGTTACATTTCCTGACTTTTGTGTGAGCTTATACACGTGGCGCCATTGCATTAAAGTGCCTACATTTTAAGCACAGTTTAGCGAAGACCAAACAGAGGTTATTAATTATTATAATAAGTGTCAGCATGGGTGAGTGGAGATGGAGGACCGTTAAGTGACCCATGCAGACTAGACCCGATGTTGCTGTCAATTTTCTTTTTTTAATCAAGGAAGGAGTAAGAAGGAACGTCAAGTGTTTCTGAATAGTTAAAACAATGCCAGTTCCAGCATTCTGTGAAATACCGACGGCGCTTCGGGTATAAAGATTTTGTTTTCATCTTATGGGAGAAACTTTCTACGCACATTTTTCCATTCGCACATATATGACTGAAAGCCCAAAACATTCCTTCATATGTACTTTTTTTGCAGGCGTAGTTATTAATAAACAAACATTGCCTATTACCAAATAATGTAATGGATGAATATAAATTGATCTTACACCTATTCTAGGTTTACATCATCATCATCATCATCAACGGCGCAACAACCGGTATCCGGTCTAGGCCTGCCTTAAGAAGGAACTCCAGACATCCCGGTTTTGCGCCGGGGTCCACCAATTCGATATCCCTAAAAGCTGTCTGGCGTCCTGGCCCACGCCATCGCTCCATCTTAGGCAGGGTCTGCCTCGTCTTCTTTTCCTACCATAGATATTGCCCTTATAGACTTTCCGTGTGGGATCATCTTCATCCATTCGGATTAATTGACCCGCCCACCGTAACCTATTGAGCCGGATTTTATCCACAACCGGACGGTCATGGTATCGCTCATCGTCCATCCTCATGTAGGGGGCCAAAAATTCTTCTGAGGATTCTTCTCTCGAACGCGGCCAAGAGTTCGCAATTTTTCTTGCTAAGAACCCAAGTTTCCGAGGAATACATGAGGACTGGCAAGATCATAGTCTTGTACAGTAAGAGCTTTGACCCTATGGTGAGACGTTTCGAGCGAAACAGTCTTTGTAAGCTGAAATAGGCTCTGTTGGCTGACAACAACCGTGCGCGGATTTCATCATCGTAGTTGTTATCGGTTGTGATTTTCGACCCTAGATAGGAGAAATTGTCAACGGTCTTAAAGTTGTATTCCCCTATCCTTATTCTTGTTCGTGTTTGTGTTTGACCAGTGCGGTTTGATGTTGTTGGTTGATTCGTCTTCGGTGCTGACGTTGCCACCATATATTTTGTCTTGCCTCCATTGATGTGTAGCCCAAGATCTCGCGCCGTCTGCTCGATCTGGATGAAGGCAGTTTGTACGTCTCGGGTGGTTCTTCCCATGATGTCGATATCGTCAGCATAGGCCAGTAGTTGGGTGGACTTGAAGAGGACCGCACCTCTTGCATTCACCTCAGCATCACGGATCACTTTCTCGAGGGCCAGGTTAAAGAGGACGCATGATAGGGCATCGTAGACCGTTGTTGATGTCGAATAGCCTTGAGAGTGATCCTGCTGCTTTTATCTGGTCTCGCACATTGGTCAGGGTCAGCCTAGTCAGTCTTATTAATTTCGTCGGGATACCGAATTCTCTCATGGCCGTGTACAGTTTTACCCTGGCTATGCTATCATAGGCGGCTTTAAAGTCAATGAACAGATGGTGCAACTGTTGTCCATATTCCAACAGTTTTTCCATCGCCTGCCGCACAGAGAAAATCTGATCTGTTGCTGATTTGCCTGGAGTGAAGCCTCTTTGGTATGGGCCAATGATGTTCTGGGCGTATGGGGCTATCCGGCCTAGCAAGATAGTGGAGAATATCTTATAGATGGTAATCAGCAACGTGATACCTCTATAATTGCTGCACTGTGTGACATCTCCCTTTTTATGTATGAGACAGATTATGCCTCGTTGCCAATCGTCAGGCATTGATTGGCTGTCCCATACCTTCAGCACAAGTTGATGGACCACTTGGTGTAACTGGTCGCCTCCATATTTAACCAATTCAGCTGTAATTCCATCAGCTCCTGGCGACTTATGATTTTTTAGCCGATGAATTGCACGGACTGTTTCTCCTAAACTTGGTGGTGGCAGTATTTGTCCGTCGTCTTCAGTTGGTGGGACCTCCAGCTCGCCGATGTTCTGGTTGTTCAGTAGCTCATCAAAGTACTCAACCCATCGCTCTAACATGCCCATTCTGTCGGAAATCAGATTTCCCTCTTTGTCTCAGCAGGATGAGCATGGAGGTGTATAAGGCTTCATCCTGCTGACTTGTTTGTAAAACTTCCGCGCCTGGTGCGGTTGCTCCCTGTACTTTTCTAGTTCACAGACTTGTTGGTTCTCCCAGGCTTCCTTTTTCCGTCTGTGAAGTCGCTTCTCCGCTCGACGGAGTTCGTGATAAGTCTCTGCGCGTGCCCGCGTTCTTTGAGAATGCAACATTACTCGGTATGCGACATTCTTCCGTTCCGTTGCTAGCTTCATCGTCAAACCAGCCGTTCCGACTCCTTTTGCGGCTGGGGCCAAGTATATTTCTGGCCGTATCCATGATAACGTTCTTCAGGTGGTTGTGAAGATCATTAGTTGATGCTTCATCTCCAGGTCCTCTGCGGTTATTGCGGCATCCATTTCCCTCTTATAGGTGTCGCGGAGGGTTGTGTTGTGGATGGCTTCAGTGTTCACTCTCACCTGATTGTCAGAGGGGATTCTAGGTGGTATTGTTATTCGAGCTCGGAGCACCATGCCAACGAGATAATGATCCGAGTCTATATTGGCCCCCCTATATGTTCTGACATTCATCAAGGCTGAGAGGTGGCGGCGTTCGATCAACACGTGGTCAATTTGGTTGAAAGTGGTCCCGTCTGGAGAGGCCTACGTATGTTTGTGGACCGCTTTCCGCGTAAACCAGGTACTTCCAACAACCATTTCGTGTGACCCTGCTAATTGAATAGTCCGCAGTCCGTTATCGTTTGTTTTTTCGTGTAAGTTATGGGAGCCAACGTATCGCCTGAATACGGGCTCCTTCCCTACTTGACTGTTAAAATCCCCAAGTATGATATCATACTTTGATATCATATCTGGGACAGGCTTCGAGGGTTCTTTCTACTGCCTCGTAGAAGGTATCCTTCTCCGACTCTGCAGTCTCCTCTGCAGGGACGTGAACGTTTATGAGGCTTATATTTCTAAACTTGCCTCGCAAGCGCAGAGTGCATAGCCGTTCGCTTATGTTTTCAAAGCCGATAACAGCAGGTTTCATTTTTTGGCTGACTAAGAAACCTACTCCGAGCACATGGTTTACTGGATGACCGCTATAATATATGGTGTAGTGGCTCTTCTCCACGAAACCGGTCCCTATCCATCGCATCTCTTGCAACGCTGTTACATCAGCCCTATATTGGGACAGGGTATCGACTAGTTGCTTATCAGCTTCATCTCTGTACAGGGAGCGCACGTTCCATGAGAAAATGCGCAAATCGTTGTTCCTTTGTCGTTGCCGGGTCCGTCGTTTTTAAATCCGTCCTATCCAAGGCTCCTGTTGTGGCTTCGTAACAGGTTGTTTTCCGTGTAGGGTTGTCAGCCCTACCCAACCCCCAACCTGGAGGACCAGTTGGTACAATTTGTCCCGTTTTTAGGCGCGGGAGACTCGCCTTCATCCTTCTCCGGCTGCAGCTTTTCGTCAAGAAAGAGCTCCCAGCGGTCACCACGTGGAGGTGGAGATAGGGTTTGGTAGTAGAGCTGATGGTGTTGGTTCAGCAGGCATTTCCCAGGTTTTATGCTCCATCGTGGGTACCAATCCACGTTTCGCCCCGAGACCTGTACTACCCTTTGACCACCCTAGGTTTACTTCGTGCATAAAAGTGTACATATAAAGTACGTATATTGAGTACCGGTTGTTCAATGTGCAAAAATATCTATCTGAATTAGACACGATTCCAAAGTTTCATTTACTTACACATATAAATACATACATATGGCTGTTTGGAGTAAATGATATTGATGTATAAATAATTAACAAACAGAAACGAAATGTTTTCCTGCGGCCTCCCATTCAGATGAGCTCACTTTCTTGTGCTATTAACGAATTGATATGTTGTGATGTCATACACGTTTTAGTATGCATGAAATTTACATAAATTGTAATAAATGGATTCCCTTCAAACTTCCCAAAGGTATGCCTAATATTATCTCTTATTAAGTTCTTGCATGAACTTAAGTGGGGTTTTCCTGCTAAATTCCTAAAATATGCTAATATACTATTATTAACTTTATTTGTGCGGATATCGGAGCGGGATGTATTTGGTGACCTACACTTCTGTCACTGTTAATTTTTTTCAGACACCAGTTATAATTTTTGGGGGTCACATTTTGAGCCCTCACTCACTTTTATCCGATATAAAATATGGAACCATTTTCGGAAAGAACCAATTGAGCCGTTTGATAACCCACATGGTCACATTCTGTGAAAAAAATTTTGCATCCTCTATTCACAGGTATGGGGAGCTCCCTCTTAAACTTAACAAAAATTGCGCTACTTACTGTATGCAAAGGCAACAGTGCACCACACGCTCTCACCAATTTTCTTAACAGTCATTCCAGCCGTTTCCGAGTAAATCGGTTGTAACAGACAGAAAGACATCGACTCGATTCTCGACTGTTTCACACAAAACCTTAATGAAAACATTTGGGTGCGCATTTATCCCATTAGTGCCCTAGCTATTAATGTATATGCATATACTATGTCAGAATGTTCAGTTTCGTTTGCTACTGACATCCAAAGTCTTTGAATTTGGACTGAATCGACAACTTTGACCTATTATAACTTTGTAAATAAAAGCAAGATTTCCACCAAACTTAGTAGGATTATGCTTTGGGCCACAGCTTCCATTACTGTCGTGGAAGGAAAATGCAACCATACTGAAGTTTGAATTAATTATGACATGGGGCTGTATGACATAAATAAGAGCTAGGAAAATGGAGAAAATTGAATTGAGAATGAAAACAGAATTTTATATTAAGAATCTGCAGGAGCATTTGTTTATAGCACTGTCATGAAACATTATGATCATCCGAAACACACAGCAAGATTGGTCGCTAAATAGCCCCAGGATTGCGAAATAAAATTATTACATTGGTCTCCACTTATTATGGGCAAGTGTAGCATACGTGGAATGCAATTGCACAGGAAACTCCATGGACGATTACTGGGCAGAACTGTGTCCCCACTTGAGGACTTTTTGGCAATTGAAATAATTTATCCAATCTAACATGCTAGGGATCATTTAGGACTTCAGGTTTATCATCATTTGTGACATAGATAATTCAATCGGAAGGAAAATTATGATTTTATCCAGAAGAGGAGGAATTTCACTCTTTTGCATCGAAGGTAGTCATGTGAGGTTTGATACCTCTACTTTTTAAAGCAGATCCCAGTTCTGAAGATTTGTAAGATGTTTTTATTTAGCTTTCTCCTATTTTCGTTATTTGTTTTAGAACTTTTCCATCATATCTTCATGGTTATATATTTCGCGAAGTCAAATCATGGTATTTCAGGTAGATTTGATCGTCTCTACGTAAGTGGGTAAAGTTAAAACTGAAGAATATTGCTCTTGGAGGAAGATGATGTTTTTCTAGCGTCTCATAACAACGCGCGTACAACCTGAATGGAGTGGCGTTCTATAAGGTTCTTTGTCACTTTGCTGGAGCAGTATTTTTTCACTAGTCCGTTACCAACCAGTCAGATTCTAATAAGAAGAAACCGAATCAAGCGACATAATCTTCTTCAACAACTTCAATTTTGAAAACAGAATATTCCCAATGATATGAGATTCTGTCGTTGTTTCAGATAAATATACTATCTGCCGTACGCTAGATAGTAATTACCACCTAGCAAAAAGGTTAATAATAATATTAAAAATAATTGGCGCAACAATCCAATCGGATCAGGGTCTGAAAGTGCCTTAGAGCACTTCATTCAAGACCGTAACGGTGCACTACAGGATTACAGTACCCTATAGGAGGCAACGTGGTCAGCATTGCGTTCGTCCGAGATTATTACCCTGATTTGACAGCTGAGTTGACTGGTATCCGACGTCATATCACCATACAAATCCCACTGCCACCAATGCGATTTGAACCTCGACCTTCTGTATGACAGTATGATTCTAACCACTCAGCTATCCGGAAAAGGTTCCTTAGGTAAATTGTCACTTGTATCGCGGGATATATCATTTCATCTATTATGCCTCTTCCTTTCTTACATGTCTGGGCTCTTATCTAACTTGATTGACTACGGAAATCAAGAAAAACTTCCGCTTGGAACAAGGCCAACATTGCTCATTTGAAGGTTATACGTTCTTCTGTGAAGGCAATGAACATGTAAGCCACGCTGTCCGACTGTGATTTGAAACGGTTCTGCGGGCATCCTACTTAAGCTGTATATTACGGTTCCATCTCACTTCTCTCCTCATGCTCCAAAATCCTCCTGTTCGGTTACTTCATATCGAAAAAGCAGAATTGCTTTTAGGTACAAGTGCTACTTAATGCTGCTAAATATCTCAATTTACAATAGAAGAAGGACATTATTTACATCGATTCCTCAAAAATATTTGATTCCGTCACCACAGTATATTCCTATCCAAATCCTCTCTACTCAATTTGCCCTGATCAATTATCTCACGGCTCGCCACCCACGTACCCATCCGCTCCTGCAGAATTTCTTTTTATGGCAACTCACTGGGTTTCTATTCTCTTTCCTCTGGAGTTTTCAAGGCTCTATACTAAACCCTCACAATTCCTTTTATTTATTACCTGCCTTACCTACTTTGCGCAGACGACCTGTGTGTGCTCTACCTACCATCAGGACAGCCCTCCACCTGGATACTCTGGTGCCTTATTGCTCGGTGAACAAGCTGACACTAAATTTCAGCAAATGCCATTCAACGTGTAACATACTTAAACCATCCACAACATGCTTTTCCTACTCTATTGGCGAAAAATCCCTGCTACTTTTGAGCCAGTTTCAAGATCTGGGTGTAACTCAATCCAACCTGAATACTGTTCACCAGAAACATCCTTAAATATTACTCTGGAATTCGGTCTTCGTTCCGCAACTGTGAGTGTCTCGCTCTTGAAGTTGTACAACATAAATTCACTCGATTTCTCTTCTTTACCTCCCCCCACATTTCCCTTCAATGCAACTCTGAATTTTCCATGAGATGTGTACTTTTTATAAATTCTGTAATTCCGTGATGGACTGCTTCCACGGATATACTGCATCCCGTAGCACATATAGTGCGAACGTTCTTGAATTTTTCGCGCAGCTCAGCAGCTATTTCCATTCCCCGGTTCCAATAATCTTGGGTTTTCTCTTCCCTTAGTTATTATCGTAAAGTAAGCTATTTACTTGCTCTTCCTTAGAATGAGAAATACACTTTGCTGGGTATTGTTTGTTAAATTAAATAAATAAATGCATTTCTCGGGTAACATATTGCGTTTCAGGCCTCCGTAAATGCACCTTGAAGACGCAATGGAGGTTGATTGATTTGATTGCGAGCTGGGCTAGGAATGCACTCAATACACTCCTCGACTCCCTCAGCATGCTCGCTTTTTCCAACTCGAGTGGGAATTCTAACGATATAAGTTGGACCTTCTGGGCCTAAGAGGAGCAAGATTATGGGAGATGATGCCGGTTAACGCAAATAGAGAGAGTGCGATGATTGGGAACTTTGGTTTAGTTGGTGTTTATATTCTGTCCAGTGCCTTTGTCTCTCTTTCCAAATACAGAGCCATTTGGCCAAGGTCCGTGACCCGGTGAGGGGGCTAATGGATGTGACCAGCAGTCGAGATGTTTGTGGAAAGGTATCACAGTCCATTGAATTTCTCCACGTCCAGAAGAAATAATATCGGTGATAGGATGCAACCCTGGCGGGCTCCGTTTGGACCTTAAAATCCTCCGAGATTTTTCCCCAATGCAGCACATGATATTTTGCGCCATCGGGCACCCTTCTTTGGAATCTTGACGATCATCCCATTTTTTCCACTCTCTGGAAAAGGTTTCTGATTCCCAAGATTTCGATACGAGTAGAAGCAGGAGATCTGCAGTAACAGCAGGTGCAGCGGTCAATAACTCCGTGCGGAGACCTTCGAACCCAGGCTATACTCCGTTTGAATGCATTGAAGCACGATATGAACAGTGACTAGCGATTTTATCCAAAAGAGGAGGAATTTCACTCTTTTTCATCGAAGATAGTCATGTGAGGTTTGATACCTCTACTTTTTAAAGAGGATCCCAGTTCTGAAACTTAATGCACAAGCAAGGGGAGGCGGAAAATTTTCGATTACGGACCCATTCTCAGATCTAAAAATACGCGAAGTTTTTCTGATTTGCTCATTTGTATTGAATTTACTTTCGCTAATAACGTTTTTAACTATTTAGCGGAGCTGCCACGTACTCAAGATTCTTTACATAAGGAAACACAAAACCCTTTACACCGGAAGCGTCCAGTTTCGGTTTCCTGAGACACAATTTTGTGATAAATATTTCCAAGGGGAGTTAAAGTGGTCATTTATAAATTACGATTTTAAATATGTCCAAATGCAATTTAGGAATTTGAAATGGTGATAGCCAACTACTAAAGGGTGTTGAATATAGGAAAGAGAAAATGTTCGTTCAGAGAAATAGAGCTTACAGTCAGCTCGTCGTATGAGGTTTGTATACTAAGTATGTGCATACATCCACATATCTGTATATTCAACAGTTAATAATCCAAAAGTCCTCCAGTAGAGGAAAAGAGAAAAGAAGAAGGGGTGGTCGAGGGTTTATTACACGGGAATTTATCGGCATTTGCACATAAAAAAACTTTCGTTTTTTAAACCGATTACAGGTATCTCTACCCATAAGAATGCCCGTTACGTTTATAGCACACATAACTCTTCTTCTTTTTCATCAGCGTTTTTCCCATTCACAAGCGAGGTCGGTTCGTCGTGCCGTTTCAGCCTGCCTTTTGGTAGTTTACCATCGACTTCGATGTTCAGACCAATCTTACCAAGTGAATTCTCGTTACCGCGAATTACATGATCATACCAGCGAAGACGCCTCTCTCGCAGTTTTTCCACGATCGGTGCAATCCAATATCGACCGCGAATATCTCCATTTCGGATGTGATCAAAACGTGTGACGCCACTAGTCCAGCGCAACATCTTCGTCTCCATTACCGCAAGACGCCTTTCATTATCTTTTATAGTTCGCCAACACTCAGAACCATAGAGAGCGACAGGACGGACGACATTGCGGTAAATTTTAGATTTGAGACGTTCGTTGATACGTCGATCACAAAGAACACCAGTTGTGGAATGCCACTTCAGCCAGGTTGCGTTAATGCGTGAAGCAATTTCATAACGCAGTTCTCCATTGGCTGATAGCGTTCTGGACAGATCACTGCCGCTGACAGTGATTGTGCCTGTTTCATGGGGATCGGTCGTCAAAAATTCAGTTTTGTTAAGATTCAATCTGAGACCGTGTACCAGATGCGTTAGTGTGGCACACGATTAAACGCTTTCTCTAGATCCAGAAATGCAATGTACAGAGGGCGATGCTTCTCATGGTTTTTCTCCATGAGTAAACGCGCAGCGTGTATTGCGTCAGTCGTTCCGCAGTTTTTGACAAATTTGGCTTGTATTCGTTTTGAGAATGATGGGGTCCTAAGTCCGCATCAACTTAATGCAGGACCGGACCAAATGGGGAGCAACTTACTCCCTCTTTCCTGGTCCACGGACCCCTTGCTTAGGGCTTACACCCAAACTTTTTAAAAAAAAGTCAAGCGACGACGGCTTTACGGTTTCTTACCAGGGCAGAGGTACGTCACCCGTGTTGAAACGCAACACCATGCCGAGGCCCGAAGGTCTGTTCTCACTTGAGCATAACTAACAACCCCCAGGAAGCTCCCACTAGGGGGCCAACCGCAAAAAACCGAGCTGTACTCACATACAACGAGAGTTGATCCGAAGTATGAGAGTGCAGGGGCTATCCCGGTTCCCATGGTACCGGTATATCCCTGGTAAGGTTTCGTGACCAATTACCACTTGAAATGAGTCCCCGTGCTGACTTGGGTTTGATCGCCCTAATTAGGCCTTTGGAGCATTTGCCTACTGTATCACGGTAGGCAAACCAAAGTGAGTACACAGTCTGCCGGTGCCACCACTATGGAGGTTCTCTTTGGCCACTTTGTCTTGGTTTGGCCGACAGGGTTGCCGCCCCCTCTTCCTCACCGCCACCTCTGAGCACCAGTTGCGCTGACAGTGAAGTCCTCGGTGTTTAACGTAGGTACCTGTCTTGAGACTTAATCCTACGGTCCTCTTAAGACACGGATTGATTTTGTGACCACAATCAGAGCCCCGCTGAGACAAGCGCAACGGTACCAGTCTATACCAAGTGCATGGCTTAGCATTCATACTGGTGGATGCAAGAATTATCTAAATCTCTACCGAACTAAGGAGTACGGCACCCGTGTTGATACGCAACATCACGTCGAGGCCCGAAGGTCTCTTCTCGCTTGAGCACAACCACAGCCCCCATGAAACTCCCACAAGGGGGCCAACCGCAACCAACCAAGCTGTACTCAGATACGACAGGAATTCTCCTGAAGTATAAGAGTTCAGGAGCTACCTCGGTTCCCATGGTACCAGTATACCCCCGGGTAAGGTTTCGTGACCGAAGCCACTTCAGATGAGTCCCAGTGCAGATTCGGGTCTGATCGCCCTAGTTAGGCCTTGGAGCATTCGCCTACTGCATCACGGCCGGCAAGCCAATGCGATACAGCGTTTCCCGGTGCCACCACGTGGAGGTTCTCCTCGGCCACTTGGTTTTGGTTCAGCCGACAGTTTTGCCGCCCGTCTTCCTTCCCGCCACCTCAGAGCACCCAGTTGCGTTGACAGGTGGAACTGGTCCAAATGTCGGCAATGATTGTGGAAGTGGAGGATGAACAAATTCTTCAGTTGAAATCAGTTCGAAGTATTCTCGCATCTATCCATTGCGGCTCGACGGTTGGTAAGCAAATTACCGTTTTTGTTATTAACGCAGCAGAAGTGTTCGATATTCTGCGTACTTTCTTGCTTTTGGCAAGTCGATACAGATCCCTCTCGCCATCCTGAGTGACCGGTTTATCGTAAAAATGTTTGATAATGGCCCGCTCGGGTGACAGCGATTACTTTCTTTGCTTTCCAGTTGGCATTCTTATAAATTTGCCAATTGGCCGGTGTTTTATCGTCGAGAAATTTGTTGTAGAGGCGTTCCTTTTCAAGGACCTTCATTTCAACATTATTATTTCAAACCCAGGTATCTCGGTTGGTACACTGGTTACCCGGCTTGGTGACCCCGAGGGTTGCAGAGGCCGGTTTGTGGATCGTGTCTTTCATTTGGTTCCACAATTCTTCAACATTCGTTATGGTTGGTAATGGTGTGAGTGAGATCGTTTCTTCTTCCTTCTCACGAAATCGCCACCATTTAATGCGTGGCGGGCCAGTGCATTCCTCACGCTGTTTTATCGGTGGATTAATTCCCAGAGTGGCAATCATCGGCCGATTTTAAGGAGCGATAGTCTCATAGGGAACGGTTTTGCAATCAGTGACCATGGTAAAATGTTGGCGTCTTATGAGAATATAGTCCATTTGCATTGTTCCCACTATAAAATGTAGGCAGATGAGACAATCGCTAACGTCTGCCTTTTCACCCACATGACCATTAAAGTCGCCGGCAATGATAATATAGTCGTCAGCGGGCACGTGACAAGTCTTTTCATCGAGAAGTTGCCAGAAGGCATCTTTCTCGGCTATGAAGAACTAGTAAATGAAAATATGATCAGTTGCATTTCTTATTTAAGGGGTCGTGATACGTTCAGTTTTTATAAATTTTGTTTCTTTTTTCTCAAAACAACGTTTCTTCTCTTTTCTCCGCATGGGACTGACCGACTGTTCAGTGTTTAATTTCTTCAGAATAAGTAAAAAATCCTCGGAAGGTGCAACAAAAACTGTCGACGTGCTACAATGTGAACATATCCAAACGTACGGTTGCTCGAGAAATCAGCGGTTTTCAAACGCTCAAATGAATACAAAAGCCACATTTGACTGAGAGACATAAGAAATTTTGGATTGCGTTTGCCAAAAAATATGAAAACTACGCGAAACAGTATTAGGCAGGTATTTGGACAGATTAGCCCAATGAGCTTGGGCCTAATGAACCAAAATATGTATATAACCCAAAATGCCAATAAGAGACTGGAACGTAATATCTACAATGACATTTGGTGGCGGAAAGTTGTTACTTTAAGGAAGTTTTTTTGTAGAATTTGTAAGTGCGCTGCATCGAAACTGTGGAAATATGGACGCTAATAATGTATATCGACATAATTAAGTTGTCATACATGGCAAGTTTGCGAAAGTAGGGTTGAGGTGTTGATAGCACAATAATGCAACAGGATATCCCCAAACATTAAGCCAAAAGAACACCAAAATTTTTAAAGAATAAGAAAATTTGAATGCTGGAGTGGCTGTCACAACCTTCGGACTTAAATCCTATAGACAATTTTTAGGGCATTCTGAAAAATCGAGTTTATAATTATCGAAGCGCGTTTAAAAATCCAAATGAACTTTTGGAGCATTGCAATGAAATGTGGACTTCTATTTCTCAAGAAGAGTGTCGGAAACTAGTTGAAAGCATGCCGTCTCGTATCTAGGCCATTACTAAAACAGAAAGTTCGTACAGAAAGTATTAATAATATAGAATTTTCCTTTTTTATGTAGTATGTCAAACCAGTGTAAATAGCCCAAAATGGAATTGATTGTTTTTTGCTTAAATAAAATATTTTTTTTCTTCGCTTTTTAATTTTCATATTATCCACAATAAATTGTCTTTCATAAACCATTTGGAACAAATAATAAATAGTCTAGAATGTGAAGAACATTTACACAATTCTAGCCCAGAATGTATGTGCATATATCGCAACATAGAGATTCATATTAAAGTTTACAGAAATCCTAAATTAAAGTATATCAAACTGATTTGCTTCGCCGAAGCTTACTGCGCGCTAGCAAAACAAATTCATATGCATATACAGCGTCATTGTTTATATACAATATATTCTGAATTGCTTTATAGCTACTATCTCTCTTCAGATAGAGCCATGGAGTACCCAAATATTCTTACATAAAAAAACAACGAAATCTTTGATACCTGAAGATCCAGGCTTCTGAGTTGCAATTGAGTTTTTCTGTTGAATGTACTTTGATTCGGGTGAATATTCACCCACTTCCCAGTATAAGCTAAGTTTACCTATATGACTCACTGTCCACGTTGAGAACATAAGTGGACTTAGATCTAGTCTCTAGGCGTCTTCTGTACTGCAGGAAGCGAAGTGTTCTATAAAGACATTAAGATATTTTTCAGTAGAATTGACATTTTTAAAATCGGTATACTGTTTGTCTGTATGTCCGTCTGTCTGTCTGTCCGTCACACCCATTTTTCTCGCAAATGGTTGTAGCCATTCACACCAAATTTGGACGAAAGGTGGGAACTGTGAACGCTCACCCATACAGTGAGTTACACACCGAATTTAAAGGGGGGTCCCTATACATCCAAAAGGGAGGTGTACATTTTTGTTTCATCAAATATAGTCATGTGGGATATCAATTGAAAGATCTCGTACTTTCCGAAGCCGGTATTAGTTGTGACATTTGTTGGAACGGTGGGGAGTCTTCATAAAAGAAATACACAAAACCTTTCATTCTTGAAGCGTCCACATTCCGGTTTCCTGACTTGAATAGAATAGATTTTATAAGCTCTTCTTGTATTGTGGTCTCAGTCTTTCCTTTAATGATTCCTGTCGTTAATAGAAAATTTTGCACGCGAATGGTACGACTGAGTGCAATGAAAAGACTGCCCTTTAGCCGTGTAGTGCTATGCCAAATTCGCACCTACGTTTCGTTTTTGGCATTTAGTCTATATGCCCCTGTGAGAAACCGAGCCTAACTCCAAAAGTTTCACTTAGTACCAAACTTACCCAGCGCAACAGTCTAGCATTATAGTTCCTGGCATTACTGTGGTGAGGTACATCTGTCTGGTTTTTGGGTCTTTAGGTCAAATATTTTAATGGATTCCCGAGAATACCGAACAAGGATGACTTCTAAAAATATAATTTAATTTTGCTATAATATAGTAAGCGTTGTCAGTACTTAGTGGGGCTCTAGTCATTCTATTATTTGATACGATGATGGCGAGTCGTCGTCTCCCAGTATTCATGTTTTCTATACTTTTCACTCCTGCACAATTTAGCTGTTGGTTTATATGTAGTAACGTATCCACTAAAATATAAATGTCCTCACAAATCAAATTTCAATTTCCAGTGTTATGTAGCTCACAAATAAAGTTAAAGCCTTCTGCAAGGGATCACAAGCAACAATGATTATCACATTTCCATTAACTTTGCACACGAGCTATAGTACGATAACATCAACTTTATCCAATCCAATCTTTTTACATAATGTTCACTCATTGTATGACGAGAAATATACATAAATATGTGTATTTTTTCTCACGTCTCAAAGAAAATTGGTTTTTGGAGTAGCTCCCGGGAATATTCTGATTCATCTCACAATTGTGACTGGAGCCTCGACGAGAGAGATAGTAAATGAAGAAAGTATATATCTATGTGCTTAGAGTCAAAGTCAACATGTTTTGGATATTTTAAACGCATTTCTTTGTTAAAGATATTTTTTGGATCAACTATTTAATTTCCTTTATTACATCTCTCAGGATAATTCGGAAAGGGACTAAGAAAGGGCACCATATGGAAACAAGAATATGAGTGTTCATTTATTTACATCTGCTTTGAGAAGAGTAGTTCGCAAAATGTTTAGAAAACTTCATTTGCGTTTAATATCTTCTGGCTATATAGTAAAATGGAAAGCTTCTTTCGTTATATGCGCTTGCAAGTCATTAGAAAAAAGAAGAATGTACTATACGGGTTGTTTTTGTGCCCGTCAGTAGGGGAAGCAGAGGCAATCAGAATTCAGCGGCTATGAATAGAGACATCATCAAAGGTAGGTGTATCTGAGAAAAAATGGAGTCCGAATCGGCAACCGAAAACTAGACGGTAGGTAGTATCAAGGGTTTCTGGTTTTCTCTTGAGCAACTTTCGATGCACGACTGTTTAATTTGTACCTATTTGAAAATACAATTGCCATTACACAATACAAAGTACTTGAAGTTAAGCGAAGTGATCAACTGATTCCCGAAACACATATTTATTGAATAAAATCACTTTGTGCCGAAGAAGGAAGAACATTGTTTAATTCTATCACTTGAAACATTGGCTATCAAATTACTCCAAAAGGCAAATTTTACTATGGGCCTGCATCGTATTTTATATCATATCAGAGCTAATATTTGCTCTCACGAAAAATAGGTACAAAGAAATCGGAAATGAAAAGTTGAAGGTTTGAGATATGTAACGTTTGATGACGTTTTAATACATATAAGAAGTTGTGTGCGCACGGCTGTGGCAGTTACTGGCGAAAATGTAATCGACATATTGCAACCATATTTTCGGCATTTCCTTTTACTAATCGAGTTGATGTAAGCAATGGACATTTCCGTTACGGGAGGTAGCTTTGGGTTTATTACTCAAAGGTTACCCCACCCAAAAGGGTAAGGTTGGGAATATTTCAATCAAGGTCAACAGGGTACACCAAAAGTTTACAACGGAAATTTAAAATGGAAATAGGAGGAAATGGATCACTCCCATTCCTACCGCTGCTGATAATAAGCGGCAGTCTCGCATTTCTGGCATAGAGGAAACCAAGGCAAGCCGCACATATAAAATAGTGGCATTTCACACATCGATGCATTTCATAGCTAAAAATGCAAAATATTCCTTGATAATTCAGGTGAAATACACAAATTTGACCTCCTATAACTTTGTCAATAATAGTTGTACTTCCTTCAAATTTTCCAGGTTTGTGTGTTATACTTACTTACAACGGTACCATTTGTACTTCTTGGATGAACTTTCGTTTTCGAGTAAATTCCTAAAATATGGTAATATGTTCATTAGCTTTATTTGAGCAGATCTCGGAATGCGATGTATAATATTTTTTGGCTCAGATTTCCCATAGATGCCCCATTCGGTTTTTTTTTCAGATTTTTCGGTTGGATAGGCTCTGAGACAGACATTGAATTTTATAAAGTTTTATTTCGCAGAAACCCTTAAAGAATTAAATCTTCGGTACAGCTAGTGGGAAACGCTATAGGAGAGAAGTAAATGAAGCAGTAAGAAGGAGAAAACAAGGTTAAATATAAAACCAGCATACATCATGGGGTAAGCCAGGAACCACGAGAGACGCAACAAAAAGGGTAACCATTACAATGTCTAATTCAAATTTAACATAATCGAGGTCGGTTCCAGCAGACCCATTACTGTCGAAAAACAACTAGGTTACCAAAAGGACACATTAAACAAGTCGGAATACCGGAAGCTCGCGCTTCGGGTATAAAGGTTTTGTGTTCATCTTATCTAAGAAATTTCAACGCACATTTTTCTACCCGTATACAGCTACAAAACTACGAGACATACGTACATATTACAGCCGTAGATATTACGCTCACCCTAAACAAACAAACTGCCTATTTCCGAATACTGTACACATATAGGCACGTGTATAAATTGATCGTACCCATATTTCCGATTTACTTCTTATATCTATCTGAATTAGGCACTACCCGCAAAGTTCATTAGCACGCATATACTATATACCTACACACACACATGTCTCGTTGGAATAATTGATATTTATATACAAATGATTAAAAAACTAAAACAAAACCCAATTCATATGAACTTACTTCGTATTGACAAATTGATATGTGATGATGACGTCATGCAGGTTGTAGAGTGCACGAAATTCACAAAAAATTGTAAAGTTTTACCCCCTATAACTTTGCTAATAATAGTTTGATTTTCTTCAGACTTGATCAAATTGTGCACTATGTTCTTCATTACACGCATGCCAAATTTTGTACTTCTGAGATGAACATAAGGGGGGTGTCGGGCAAATTTCTAAAATGTGGATATATACTATTATTAACTTTATTTGTGCAGATATCGGAACCGGATATATTTTGAGGCCCAGCTTTCGTAGAGATGCACTACTGAGATTTTTTTCAGATTTTTCGGTTGGATAGGTTCTGAGAACGAGACCTGTTACACTTTTTGTGGGTCATATTTTGAGCCCTCACTCCCCTATGTTTTACCCAATATCAAATATTGAACCAGTTTCGAAAAGTACTAATTGAGACCTTTCATTAGATACCCCACATCGCCACATTTTATGAAAAAAAATTTTGCACCCTCCTTTCACATGTATGGGGAGCCCCCCTTAAACTTAACACAAAATGGCGTCAGCTGCATGAACGGCAGATCACATACTCCTACCAATTTTCATGACAATCGGTTCAGCCGTTTCCGAATAAATCGGGTGTGACAGACAGACAGACAGACAGACAGACATCGAATCGATTCTAATAAGGTTTTGTTTCACACAAAACCTTAAAAAGAGAGAGAAAGAGCCATACACAAAGATGTAGTGACCGAGACTTCGCGACGGGAGCAGAATCTCATTCGCCTCTTTCTGAATTAACTTGCTCAAATAATGTGCAATTATCCTAATGTTCGCCGCAGATTGCTTCCGGGCAAATTGATGACAGAGGTGAATGATTTTCCGCATCCGTAGGCGCACGTGCATGTTACTGCAAGATGAGCGTAGCGGCCTGGTGACCGGTTCGTGGGTGGACAGCTGATCAACGGCCGGTGAGATTTCAAAATGTCTTGTTTGTGTCGGAGCCATAGAGGGTAGAGTTACAGGTAATTTCGCGATCTCCCGAATTTTGGCGGAGGAGAGTTATTTGTATAAGACGAAAATCCGATAACTCTTTGAACCGGAACGAAAGTTAGCGGAAAAAGTAATGATTGACGTGGAGGCGTAGTCGCGAGGTCGGGGAATCTGTTTGTTGTGCAGCAGTGCAAAGTTTTGGGAAGGTTGTGCATGGGCGGCAGGATAAAAAGCCGCAAAAATCACAGTCTGCCAAGAGGACGTATTTCGCGAACAGTAAAACGGTTGTCCAATAGGAGCTTACTTTGTGATGAACGTGAATTTCCTCAGTTTCTCGCGGGAACAACCGTTTAGTGATTTTGTGCTGAAGTTTCAGCTTCGAACTGTCGAAGACGTTCCCTTTGAGTGTGCAACACTCATACAAGATGACATTTGTGGCCTCTAAAAATGTCTGGTCTAAGTGTGTGCGAGACGTTTTCCTCTTTGCACTGAATTGAATTGAAAGAAAATTAAGAAGAAAGTTAAGAAGAAGACTTTTGGTATATTTTTTTTGCATTAAATTCAGTAATATTTCCGTATGCATATTTTTTTCTTCTTTCTTTTGAGTCGAGCAATCTCCGTATTAAACAGAAAGAAATAAAACAACAACAAATACAGGCCACGCCGAGGTCAGAGTGTAACCAGCGTGTAAGTTTTTTTTTGCTTTAATTTTCTTTTGTAATTTTTGTTTTTTATTTAATTTCATATTTCTCTTATATATTTTTGGTATTTTGATTTCATTTTAACTTTATATATATTTTTTTTTTGCTTCGATTTGATTTCATTCTACTTTTATATTTTTATTTGATTGCATTTCCTATGAATATAATATGAATGTGAGATTTTTTTTTGATTTTAGGACTTCCTCCCTCTCTCTTCCCCCTTCACGCCCTCAAAACTTTACAAGGAACGTCGTCTAAATAATGGCCTGAGGATGTCAAGGATGAGAGGAAACCTGAGGGGATGCGTCTCAATCACTATCTGAGACTGAATAAACAATGATCGGGACCCGTCGTGGATCTTCCTTCTCGATCGCGGCACTCGGACCCGGAGGCTTACGGCTCCACGCGGTTTCCTGTGCGCAGCATCAGTATAAACACGCTAATTTTGTACTAACCTACCTGGCTAGCACAGAGGCGGGCAAAAACGTGTCAACCGAACACTTTAACTGAGCTTCAGTCTTTGCGGGCGACCGTCACGGTCAATTTCGCCAACGTTTTAGGTTTCTGGGATAGCTCTTCCATCTAGGTCGTCCAGCCACCTAGGATGGTCGTTTGATCATCCTAGTTCCCCTAGGTTCTTTACAAAGTATTTAGCAGCCACTGCGACTTCAAATAACAATAATAACAATACAATTGGATCAGGACCTTGACGTGTGTTAGAGCACTTTATTCAAGACCTCTAGGGCACAAGAGAAATGAAAAGAAAAGGAAACGAAATGTGAGATTGAATTGACCAAACAACAGGTTTCTTACATTTTCGCCCAATTGTGCATTTTTAAGGTTTTGTGTAAACATAAAACCTTATTAAAACCGGTTTACTGTCTGTCTGTCTGTCCGTCTGTCTGTCCGTCACACGCATTTTTCTCGGAGACGGTTATAGCGATTGACATCAAATTTGGTAGAAAGGTGGGAACTGTGAACGCTCACGCATACAGTGAATTATATCCTTTTACGTCGAATTTAAAGGGGGGTCCCCATACATGCAAAAGGGGGGTGTAAAATTCTTTTTCATCAAATATAGTCATCTGGGGTATCAAATTAAAGGTCTCGATTAGTACTTTTCCAAGCCGATCTTAGTTTTGACATTCGCTGGAAGGGTGGGGAGCGCGGGGGGTTGAAAGTGATCACTTCTTTAAGGAGGCCATTCTCAGAAACTACCAAACCGAAAAATCTGAAAAAAATCAGGAGGCTGCCACTATATGGTGCCTTGGCTCCGAAATACCTTCCATGCCGATATCCGTTTAAATAAAATTAATAATAGTATATTACTACAATTTTTTGTAATTGGTTAGAAACCCCCCTTAAGTTCATCCTAGTACCATGAAATTTTGCAGTGATATAGGCTATAATATAGAGCATGATCTTACCAAGGTGGTGGAAATCGCACTATTACTAACAAACTTATAATGCCTCAAATTTGTTGCTTCTTTGAAAATTGAAGACTCTGAATATCAATATCACCCGAAAGTGGATACTCTCACATAATATATGGATATATTACGTGCTACGTACTAAGAAATACACAAAACCTTTCGTACCTGAAGCGTCCAGCTTCCGGTTTCCCGACTTGTTTATAGATTTTACTACGTTGAGTGCGGGAAAAATATGCAAAAGAATCCATTCAATCTAGGTTAAAACACACTTAGTTAATGGGAAAAAACATAAATTACATGAAATATAGAACGGAATAAATTAAAATTGTCGATTTTACTTTTCTTCTCATTCTAATTCTTCTGAGATACAGAAGCTGTTGTCCCCTAATGTACATTCATCATAAAATCCTTTTTTATCAGCCTCCAAAAAATTTAAGATCTTGCTGCGAAAGGTCGTTCTGTTCACCACAGCCGACACCCAAGAAAAAAAATTTAGACGAGGGTGAAGAAAATGCATTTTAAGTTTTGTCGTTGTCTTTTAGTAAATCAGCAATATTTTTCAATTATTCCAGGCATTCCTTTTTCATGATAGAAAAAAGTGTTTGTTGAGTTTCGCATTCGATGCCTGTTTGTCCGTTTGTCAGTCTATCAGCCACCTTGAAACAGTTGAACCTACCGTCACGAAATTTGGTAAGAACGTGTAGTCTATACATGCCTCTATATGCAGTGCATGGGGTGATTTAATGTCTCAGGGGGGCTCTTCAGACATGTGAAAAGAGGTGTGACATTTGTTATTAAATGTGTGAATATCAAATGAAAGGGCTCAAGCCGTACCTTTCGAAGTTTCGTAATTTATTGCAAACGGGGGAGGGGGGGCATGTTTCGAGAGAAGTCAATTCAAGGACCCATTTTCAGAAACTACTCAATTGAAAAGTCTTAAGTTTATCCTAGAATCATCACATTGCAGTAATTTAGGCCATAATGTTGAGCATTGGAAGTCGCGCTATTATTAACAAAGTTATAATGGGTCAAATTTCTCGCTAATCTCAAAAATTTACTGCAATCTAAAGCTTTGTCGGTATAGTCCTAAATTGAATAGTCTGGCATACCAAATCCATTAACAAATGGGACAAATGGGATAAATGTCTGAAGTGTTCAGCTTCTGGTTTCCAGACTTGCACCCAGATCAGGCATTCGATAGAGCCAAATGGCGAAACCGATCACGACGAGCCGACCCCGCTTGTGAACGGGACAAAGGCTGAAGCAAAAGAAGAGTTTTCGTCAGGAAATTCATATTTTAAACGAGTTAATACATAATATTTTTACTTTGTTCTTTCCCCTTTTACTAGCTTTTCAAAATACATCATCAATGGCGCAACAACCGGTATTCGGTCTAGGCATGCCTTAATAAGGAACTCCACTTGTGTGGAGTGCCGAGTTCTACCAATCTAAATTCCTGAAAGCTGTTTCGTGTCCTGACTTATGCCATCGCTCCTTCTCAGGCAGGGTCTGCCTCGTCTTCTTTTTCTATCGTAGATATTGCCCTTATAGAGTTGCCGAGTTTGATCATCCTCATCCATACGAATTAGGAGACCCGCCCACCGCAACCTGTTAAGCCGGATTATTATCCACAACCAGACGGTCGTCGTTATGTAGGCTACTGGAAAATACAACTTTATTAAAATCGACTCAATGTCTGTCTGTCTATCTGTATATCACACCCGTTCTACTTGGGAACGGTTAAACCTACTGTCACGAAATTTCGTGAGAGCGTGTGGTGTGTGTGGCTACATGGAGCAAGTGGCCCATCTTTCGTTCAGTTTGAGGCAGACTCTCCATATATGGGAAAAAGGAGTGAAACATTTTTTTTTCACCGAATATGGCCGTGTGTGATATCAAACGAAGGGCTCAATTGGTCCTTATCTAAACTGGTTCTGGTCATATCAGATGAAACAGTGAGGGCAAAAAATGTGGGCTAAAAAAGCAAATCAGATGACGTTCTCAAAACCTATTCAGCCCAAAAATCTGAAAAAAACCAGGGTTGTGCATTTGAATCTCTAGGCCTTAAAGACATCATTGCGATACCTCCACAAATAGAATTAATATGGTATATACAAATGGGGACTTTTCAGAGTCATCAATTTTTTTTTGCTACATTTTTTTATTTTCTACCCTTATTGCATATAGTCTCAAGAACCATCCCTCAAAGTTTTAAGCGGAAACTCACAATTTTGTAATTTTGTTTCGTGAAGGCAAATCAGGAAATTTCAGACAAGTTAGTATTAACAGGAACAACAAAACGCATTTTTTTTTATGAATTGTACTTGTGACACCCAAGTTATCCGGATACTTTTGAGATTGCTCCGCCATTTATTGTTCAATCTGATTGATTGTCTTTTCGTTTTATTCTTTAGACCAAATCTTTTGTATCAAAAGGATCGCAGCAGACGTTTTTATGACCCGAACTAGAATCTCCGAGATTCAGTGACATTAAATTCACACTCGGAGTTAAATATCATTAGCAAATGTGAAGAACTTAACCTACAACAGATACAAACAAGTCAGAATATCAGAACCTCGCGCTTCGGGTATAAAGGTGGTCGAACCTGGTCTGCTCAAGTAAATCCTGAGCGACCCTGCAATGATTGAGGTTTATTTGAATAAACCTAATTTTCTCATTGCAGTGAGCGCCTTTCAAAATTCCGGACATTTACTACTTCTGGCAATATGCCGGGCACCCTGTCCCTCTTTCACCTCGCACAATAAGCATTTGGGGTCTCTATTGCACTCTCTGGCAAGCGCACTGCGAGATTCGCGTGCAGGTTCAAGAGCATCATAACTGCACAATGCTATGTTAGGAAGTCAGCGGTGGCATCGAATTAGATGTTGGCCGATGCATTAACAACGCCAGATTCGTTTTCTTTGCTTTGTCTAAAATCCAGAATATAATATAATATAAAGTTGCGGCTTTCAGTGCTAGTGTTCTTTCTGTATTGCTATATGGGAGTAGCACATTGAAAGCGACCCCCACTGTTACTTAAAGGCTCTAAGTTTTCGTTAACACCTGTCTGAGTCGTATCATTGGGGTATGTTGACTTGATACTATTATATAATATTACCAACGACGAAGTTGGTTCCGCACAGGCCTGGTACCCGTATGCGTTGTGATAGAAAGTCGCAGTAGGTGGGTTACATATTAAGGAGAGGCGACAATTGTAATTACAGCGCAGAAGTTACGGAGACTGTCTTTCCCTAAGACACTTGCCTTGCGATTGCCGAGCTTCGGAGACAAGGTGCCTCTAATTGCGGAATAGGGAAGCTGTTATCCTTCGCAAATGTTAGAGGCTGACTCTGCCCCTCTGAGCCAGCTGAACTCTGCCTTCCTTGTTCCTACCATAGCAGTCATTAGTTTCGGACCACCTCCACATCAAAGAAGAACGCTTACTTCACTCAGACAAGGGCCGAACGGTTCCCGTTTATTTCTATGAAAACGAAAAAGTGATTACATACTCACAAAGCGAAAGAATGCAATCGAGCAACAAGCAAGCAAAAAGTAGAAATCCAGAAGCTCAGCGATTCAGCTACCAAAGGTTTTGTTTATTTTTTCTGTAAAAATAGTTGAGTAAAGAACTGTTCCATTTGCACGTAGCTTGTAATGTATAGCCATTTAGCATGTCAAACTACTCACTTTTATATGATATTTACATCTGGTCTTTTGGGTTGTAGGAAATTTACCCCTGAGCTACTATAACTAAGTCAGCAACAGTGGAATTTACCAAACATGCAAGTATCACGCTTTATATCATATTTTGTATTATATGATTCTAGGGTAAACTCAAGGAGGGTTTCCACTCAATTTTCAACGTGTGGTAATATACTATTATTAACATTATTTGAGGAGATATCGGGTTGGAGAGCCCTGGATACCAAAATTCGTAATTTTTGTTAAACTTTTGCTATTTAGTAGTTTCTGAAAGAAGGAAACGTTCACTTTCGACCCCCTGCACTCCACATGTTCGTGAGCTTGAATTTTGATCCGTAAAATAATTAACACCCGCCTCTCCATCCGTGATCATTCCAGGGCTTTGATTTATTTAGTCCAAATTTTTCTTCGGTCAGATGATTGTCGTCCAAGACTGAAACTAACCACATTAACTTAAGTTAAAGTTACTTTGTTTATTTCAAGTGCAACTTTCTCCGCTCCGCCATCAGTGGCAAACTGTACGGCACAGAGCCTGCTACAATATCAGTTGGACTTCGAATGACACGCAAAAAACATCGAAACAAATTAACTATAACGCCATCAGCAGTGATCTGAAGAGTTATCTTCTAAATGTAGGACCCAAAAGGTTCTGAGATCATCTGATGTGCGTTTACCTTCGACTGAGTGTCGTTATAGTATCTGCAGTCCAGCAGTGTAAAAACTGGCTCGACCGACACACTTTAAACAATCTGCACAAGAAAATTGATGACCAATAGGTCGCTATTAAAAATAACTTCGCTCCGCGATGAGTTTGGTTGTCACGCCCCCAAAGCGCATTACTAGGCTAACTGATCGCGGAAAAGTGGAGGCGAATTAATGGACCTAAGAAACCGAGAGTTCTGTTACTGGCTGCGTGCAGAGGAAGGAGCTACATTACCGCGAAAAAGAATGAAAACGTGTGTCGGAGCGAGCAGCGAATCGCTAAGGCCATGGCAGCAAAAATTGTATTACTTTAAAAGTAAAAAGAAGAATTCTTTTACTAAAAATGGCTGCCGGAAAAAAAATTATTCCGGCGCCTTGTGAGTAATATGGTAAGCCACTGTGACATGTGGATACGAACTGCTCCTTGCCATCAACAAATTCAAATAGAGTAAAGCCAATGACCTTGATGGTCCCCCTGCGGATATTTCCCGTGCACAACCTGCAGAGTCGGCAAATTTCACATACCAAATGCATAAGTATTACGAGCTAGGTGCAAATGTACACTCAAATATTCTTATACTGGAAATACACAAAACCTTTCCTATTTGAAGCACCGAGCTTCTGGTTTTTGACTTGGTAAAGTACTGGTCGAGATCTTTTACTTACATGTTATTGATAATGCGTGAAATTTATGCTTTCGCATAAGTGGGGTAGGTGTAACAGGTAGTCACACAGACGGACAGACAGATACTGAATTAATGCTAATATGGTCTTGCTCTCTTTAAGCCCATAAAAAGTACTCCCTAAGAAAAGTACTTGCTTGGATTGAAAGGCAGGAACAATACTTAGTGCTTGGAAGAAAAATATGAAACTTACGCTAGTTGGATAGATTCCCAAGGGTCTTTGAAAAATAAGTTCACCACCTTAATGGAATATCCTAGTACTTTTTATTTGTTCAAAGGGTAATGATAGTCATCCTTCTGTTTCATGGGATTGAATCACTATCGTAAATAAAAACTCATAAGCTAGAAAAAGGACACTGCTGCAACCTATTGGCCCCCATTGGGCTCACAAATTAGTTATTGGCGAAATTCCTCCCCTTACCCAGTTCAACAATGGGACAAACGTTCGATCAGTCCTTCTTCACGACTTATTTTCCCTTCGAAGGCTTGGGAGAGAAAGAAAAATTTCAATTTCAGTTTTTCAATCGGCCTAGAAAACCCTTTACATATTACATACATATGTACACAACATAATGGCATATCTTTGTATCTTAGTTCGCTTTTATCTGACTGGGAGTCGAGCACACATGACTTTGCATAGTAACAACTTCCATTGAATATTTTTGGGAAATATTTTCTCTGTCGAAAACCAAGCAATCGATTGTTTTTTACTGAGTTGGTGGCGGATGTCCTATACGATTTCCTTTAATAAAATTCTTTTTATTTTCAGATTTACATACATATATGTTGGCTTTGGTGTATTGTAAGTGGTGAGTCTGAATCATTAAAAGTTGTTTGTGAATGTTTACATATACATACATACTTTGTTTTCCACTTTTAAAATATATGAAAGAGAATTGATCGGCCGATTGGTCCTTAGTTTGCTTTTGGACATATACAGGGTGCTTTCATGCAGGGTGCGTATTGCATTTGAAAACAAGTTGATAGTAAAATTAATTTGGTTATATTTTTACTAAAATTTTGTAGAATCGCACGGGAGTTTATACAACGTTGACTTATCATCTGACTATCAAATTATTCAAGGAAATCTCCATTAACGGCAACTACCTCCCCCATCTGGTGCCAGAAACGATTGCAAGTCCGAATTGAATGCTCCTTATTCATGTTGATCATAATGAGCGTATGAGAATGGTTATTAGTCTCAATCTCATTAGGTTCCATATGTAACAATCTATCCTGCAGAACTAGGCGACCATAAATTCGGTGTGGTGGGGCCTTGTAAATTATCGACCCTCCAATTTTGTAACGTCATCGCTTTGCCTGAAGGGACGGAGTCTTGATGAAGTACCCACGCTCTGCCCCTACATATGCCAATTCTGGACTTCACACTTTCTCTAGAAACTTGATGTTTGCGGTGGGATTCACCGGAAGTCCTTGAGCAAAAGTGTGTGGTGACATAATATGCCCTTCGTTGCTCAACCTATTTAAAACCATGACATTGGATGGAAATTTCATGTGTATGAAACGACGGCTTCTAGCCATTTCTGCGATTGGTCTTTTAGTTTTGGTAAATTTTTTTTTCATCAGAAGAAAACACATTGGCACTTCGGGGGGTTTAAATTTATCCAAAAACATCTGCTCGAATAGTTCTCTGCTTCCCTATTTTTTCCTATGCGTCCTCTGCGCATAAAGTAAGCATTATAGAGGTTCTCAAGGACAACTGGAAGGATGCGCTCCCTTTGTAAAGCCCTCATTAACTTTGAATGGGTTCCCTCAATGATCATGTTCGCTTCCTGCATAGATTGTGTAGTTCTAACAGAATGCTTCTCGTGTTTTTAAGGTTTGTTTTGAACAAAATTTTATTAAATTCGGTTTACACAGACAGACAGACAGTCCACTCATTTGCTCAGAAATGGTTATTCTTATTGATACGTGAAACGAACCACTATTCATTCGTTGATACCAAGCTTAATGTTTTCACAATCTTCAGTGACGACGATGTCGCGCAACTGTGGAAATATGATTCTCTTTGTCACCCCACTTTTTCATCATAGACACTTTCTTTTTCATCATAGACATTTACTAACGACTTGTCCCTATGGAAACCGTAATTTAGAGTCCATACCGTCCCCTTTAATAGTGTTACCATTTTCCTGGCTCTCTTTTTGAAATTTTACTGTGCGTTCGATTATAACTAATAGAAATTTAGGCCGTACTACGCATATATCTACATGTCCTTAAATACTGTACGAACACTGCAAATTTTCGCCGCCCCAGATTTTGTTCAATATAATGCAAACCAACCAACCAACTTTGCTGATTGCTACTAGGTAAATGCTAATGGTATTAATTATAAGGAAGCTTGCTGAGGATTGAATTTGTTCTAAAATAAATGGTTGCTTAGCTACCATACTTTCTGTAATTTTTCTTATCCATCTAAGGTTTAAAAGTTTTCTTTCTTTTTATTTTGCAAATTTAATTAAAAAACAAATTAATTAAATGAATGAATAAAGGAAAATTTTTAGCATATTCTGACAGTTGTCATTTATTGATTTTACTCTGAAAATATCTTATTCTGAATAAATTGAGAAAAGATATAAAAATTCACAGTCGTATCCCAAAAGCTTAATTTACTCAAAACTACAAAACACTATTGTAATGATGATAATAATAATCGTTGGCGCCACAATTCATATTGAATCAGGGTTTTGAAGTGTGTTAGAGTACTTCATTCAAGACCGTAACGGTATACTACAGGATAGCCTGTAGGAGGCAATGTGGTCAGCATTGCGCTCGTCCGAGATTATTACCCTGATTTGACTCAGGTACTCATTCACAACTGATATACGACGTCAAATCACGATACAAATTCCACTGCCACCAGTGAGATTTGAGCCGCGACCTTCCGTATGACAGCCTTGTGCTCTAACCATTCAGCTATCCGGACACAAAACACTATTAAAGAGAACAAAATCGTTTGAAATACACAACTATCTTAAATAGAAAGAAAATCTCAAAAGAATCAGATTAAAGGAGAACTCAGAAGGTTGAAACGAGGCAGCAAAATATTGAGTTGAATAGAGCAGTGAAACGTGCAGCAAGTACTAAAGAACTGGGAGTAAAAATCACTGAATGAAGGGAACGAAGTTTGCATTTAAAAACACAAGATAGAAGATAGTCTTGTTGAAGAGAGATAGTGGAAAAATGGATCAAAGAGGCATATCAATGGGAAAATACCGCTTTTCCAGTTGAATAGAAAAAAGAAATATTGAATCCATGCTTTACTTCAGGCAGTCGATTTAGCGGCTAACCGCAGCTCTTTATTCAACCGCTGCTTTGAAATTTGTAGTGTAGTGCGTACAAGCACGTGCGGCTTCATATTAACATCAAACAAGTCGGGAAACCGGAAGCTGGATGCTTCAGATACGAAAGGTTTTGTGTATTTCTTAGTACGTAGCATGTAATATATGCATATGTCCATTTTCGGGTGATATTGACATTGATAGTCTTCAATTTTCAAAGAAGCAACAACTTCGACGTATTATAAATTTGTTAGTAATAGTGCGATTTCCATCAAACTTGATATGATCATGCTCTACATTATAGCCTACATCACTGCGTGCCGCGAATGAATTTAAGGGAGGTTTCCAGCCAACTACAAAAAATTATAGTAATATACTATTATTAACTTTCTTTGAACAGATATCGGTATGAAAGGTATTTCGGAGCCAAGGCACCATATAGTGGCAGCCTCCTGATTTTTTTCAGATTTTTCGGTTTGGTAGTTTCTGAGAATGGCCCCCTTAAAGAAATGATCACTTTCAACCCCCCGCACTCCTCACGTTTCCAAGAAATGTCAAAACTAAGACCGGCTTCGAAAAGTACTAATCGAGACCTTTAATTTGATACCCCACATGACTATATTTGATGAAAAAAAATTTTACACTCCCCTTTTGCATGTATGGGGACCCCCCCTTAAATTCAACGTAAAAGGATGTAACTCACTGTATGTGTGAGCGTTCATAGTTTCCATTTCTCTACCAAATTTGGTGTCAATCGCTATAACCGTCTCCGAGAAAAATGCGTGTGACGGACAGACAGACAGACAGACAGACGATAAACCGATTTTAATAAGGTTTTGTGTTTACACAAAACCTTAAAAACGCCTGGTCGCACGTCTAGCCGCTTGCGTCTGGAGAATACGGTGCCGCAGAATTTCCCAACCAAGTTCAATTAATTTCCGACGAGTTCTTAAGGCAGCATGTGGTCTGGTATTATTATGAAGCAATATGATATCCTTCCTGTCGAGCATCGCCAACCGTTTTCGTTGTTTCGATTAAAATTATACAACTGCTGGCAGTACCTCTCCGAATTTAGCTCTCCGTCCCGTCTCAACAGCCCGTTATGTACTGATATGGAATCGATGCTGGAAGTCGCGCTATTACTAACAAAGCTATAATGGGACGTTTTTGTGCAAATTGGGCAATCTAATATTTTAAATGTCAGTGTGACGCTAAATTGAATAGTATGCCGCAATTATGCATATACATTACGAGCTAGGTAAAAATGAGGTAAATGTCCGCCCAAATAATTTTATATACACAAAAACTCTCATACCTGAAACGTCTAGCCCCTGATATTCTCAGTTGTGCTCACTTAATTCATGTGTCACCCATCTCGAATATTTCTACGTCAATTCTAGTTTCCGGATATGGGTTCGTTCCTAAAAGAATCGTCGTCAGACAGTCACCCGGAGTGTGACTTATCCGAAGGGTCAAAATCACCTACTTCAAATGGTTTCGAACCATTTTCTGCATGTTCTGTTGCAAACTTTACCTTCACTAAAGACTTTCAACCAAATTCTACATGCTTCCGTAGCATTTGTTCCTTGTTGTTGACACTGGCGTGAATGTACTTTTTCAATAACCATCATTTCACGATCGCATCTCATTTGAAACTAAAATGAATCATCTTCATTTTAGTTCAACCAATTTTCAGTATGTATACGATCATTAATTAAAAGAAAGCATCAAATATGAATGAATATGAATTCGCGCATACCTGTTCAAGCCCGTTGTAATCAAAGCGGACGGAACCTAATATTAATGAGGTCCCCATGCTCGCGCAACGCGCAAGTAAAGGTAAACGATCATCAAGTGATGTTCCTGGATGGCCTCTCAGTCAAAGCCTAACAAACCTGCGGCAGGGCGTTAGGCGTTGTCGAAGGCTAAAGACGTGACCAGGAAGGTGTTGGTAGCCCACCTTGTCATTCAGATCACTCATCATCGTGACAATATCACTTTTCGCAAGCCGCTCCTTAATTGCGAGTGATTGCTCATAAAAGCATCTTTCTCTACTATATCGAAGATGTCTATTGTTGCACGGCATTTTACAATTATGATGGTTCTTATCCATAACCGGATTCTTGCAATCAAGTTCCCATCAGAAACTGGCAGTCAAGTGAAGAGAGAGCGCTTTGCTCTATTCAGAAGCAGTATAACGCCGGATTCGTGTCTGCTATCGCTTGCCTTTACAAAGCACAGTGGACCAAGAAGGTGAAGATTTCTCTCCAAAATATCACCATCTCACTTTATTTAGGACCATAATTTTCAGCATACATCGGTGGAATTTTCGTTTGAGTTGAAAAAAAAAACCAGTATTCTGGGGACCCTCGATAACTTGGTGAGGAGCGCATGATCAGAAATCAATCATAAAGAGTTTTCGCTGGCCAAAAGTCGTAGTCGTATGGCCAGTCTCTATTCGAGGCGCTGTTGACGTTTCAGTAGCCCTTAAATTTGTAAATTTCCAGGCTACTATCGAACATCCCCTATCCCTTTTATTTGCCAACTGTTTGATAACAAACTTGAAATAGTTTGAAGGTATTTTCAAACCCCAATTCACAGTCTAAGGACGCGTATGTCTCGTAATGAAATCTGGACTAAATTTGCCCAAATAAAGTCAATAGTGCTATATTAGGTAATTTTTAATTTATTGACTGTTAAATTGTTTCTATATAGAAAGACTATTTATAGGTCACGACACTGCACTGCTCAGTAAGACATTTTCGAACGGCTGCATCAAATGAAACTCTGACATTCTAGAGACATGTATTCATAAATACATTTGTATATAATGATTGCATGCTTGTTTGGTTCAAATTACTGGACGATATATAGGAAAAAAATTTTTTTAAGCAGGAAGCGCAAAATTCTATATTTAAAGTATCCGACTGGTTTCTATTGGAAAAATGGTGTGTCAATCATGCATAGGTTCTGCGATCAGAAACGTCGGAAGGTCCCATCTGAAGAGGAACTTGTGTGGTGAAAACCGGGTATATATTTAAAGGTAAAAGGATTTCTATTGCGAATTTCCTTATAATTTTAATTTAAAGACAAATTTCGTCTGATCAAATTCTTTGCAAAGGATTCGACGATTCCAAAATCTGGTTAGCAGTATATAGTGAAAATTCTACGAAATCTGCGAAATGAATTGATACAGAATAAATTGGATTGGAATGTTCCAACTAGTTTGATGCCAGTTTCCACTACGTCATTGAGGGATCTTTATCGTCAACCATATATTTTCCTATTTCCTAACACGTCTTTAGTAGAAAATATCACGAACAGAGCATTTGTATCCGATGAACAAAGAAAGTTCCTTGGATGATTCGGCAGTTTTACATTAACGAAACTCAATGCCATTTGTATATAACATGAATTCTTCACTAAAACCTGCAATCAAAAGCTAATTTGTATTCAGGATATCTGCCTTTGTTTCCATATGGATTCGGTAGTACAACTTCCTAATTCCTAACCATTCAGAGCCGGACGAAGGTCGTACAGTATGGCGCTAACTTATAGCTAACACTCAGCTAGTCGATTTACGAGGACGTTTTTGGGCAGAATTTAGATACAACTGGCAAGGACTCCATGGTTTTTGTCTTGTAAAGTATTTCCTCGACACAAATATAGGGTTAGTTACTGACGTTTTTGCGAGTAGAAACCCTTGGTGATTTCCGGACCATCAATAAAAATTACAATACTATAGCTTCTGACACGTGTGTAACTCGCTCATGCTCTAACTCCCCTCAACTTCACAATCACAATACTGGGGGATGATGTATACAAGTGTTTCGAAGTTTGTTGTTATTCTGCAAATTAATGGATTGTTTGAAATTTTGTTTATACGTACCATGTGCGTGCTTACACTGTGGTGCGTTCATAAGTACTTGCAAATATCGGAATGAATTACACTTCTTATTAATGTCAAACACAGGACTACACTTTAAACATCAGCACCTATTTTATCATATCATATCACAATTTGGTTTGGGAAGGTCCATAGTACATTTGTAAGGAGATAAAATAGTAGACACATCAGAGGGTAAATGCACTCATATAAAACACCGAAGCGCTAATAGTGAGTTTGCCCCGAAATATAAATGAGCCAAAAGCCGAGCCGTCACCTGCTTGATTCAAGGGTCGTCAACTCGATTCTACTATAGGCAGTACCAGTGTGGGTGGATGCAGCGGAAAAGAAAGCAAAGAGAAGGAAAATGGGAGTCGCATATTGTCTAACTACGTTCTGAATATATTGTTTTTATCGAACAATATCGGACGAAGCGGCCGGTGTGATAACAGGAATGATTCCAATTGATAATCTGTCGAGATAAGGATCACGTCTTTATGATGGAACGTATTTCACCGGAGAATCTTCTGCTTGTCGGCGGTTGTTGGCACAAAACTCTTGCTGGGTGGTACGAGCGGTTGAACGAGTGAGAGAGATTCTGATGGGATCACAGAATCGTACAGGGTATCCCGAGTTAGATCGAGTGACCCGACAGTGAAGTAGGTTTCAACCTAAGCCAGCTTTTGAGCTAACACGGAGTTTATCGAGTATACTTCTGCGGATTGGGGCATTAAAATTCATCATATCGCATTCAGCATTAAAGAATAAAATTTGTCCTTTTTTCGTTATTAAATTATAAATAATGTCAAAAGAAAGAAACTTAAAAAAAAAGATGAGAGTGATTCCAGCCAAATAAAGATATGAGAAAAGTATTAAAAATAAAGAAAGAAAGATTTTTCCGATAGCGGATAAAGTTCCCAACCCTTTGAGAGCTCGAAAGGGTTTGGTTTAGAAGGAACTACTAAAATTATAAAATAATCAACAATAATAATGGCAACTGTGATAGTTTGAAGAAAATGGATAAAAAGGAATTTCGCCTGTTAATAAACCAAAACTGCTGAAGCCAAGCCTTGGCTTGGTAAACATCATTCGGACTTTGTATCAGAAAAATCAACAGTTGAGAAGTGGTTTGCTAAGGCATAATGAGCACTGAGGACGATGCACGCAGAGGCTGTTACCGACGTAAACATCAAAAAGTCGACAAAAAAATTCTGGATGACCGCAAGCTGAAGTTAATGAGTTCAGACTCTAAAGATATCAAAGAAACATATTGGACATATCGTGCATCGGTGTCTAGGTATACGAAAGCTTTGTTCAAAGTGGGTACCGCGCAAGTTCACAATCGACCAAAAAACAGCAACGAGTTGATGATTCTGAACAGTGTTTGAGCTCCTCCTCCATGAAAAACCCGAATATTTGCATCGTTATGGATGGACGAAACATGGCTGCATTATTTTACGTCAGAATCAAAACGATCGGCACTTGAGTGGACTGCACGTGGTAGACCGATTGCAAAACATGCAAAGCATGCAACAGTCGACTGGTAAGGTTATGGCACCAGTATTTTGGGGTGCGCATAGTGTAATATTCATCGGCTATCTTGAGAAGACAAAAAACCATCAATAGCGACTATTATATAGCATTACTTGATCGTTTGAATTGTCGCAGCAAAAGGGCCCCATTTGATGAAAAACAAAGTGCTATTTCGTCAAGACTGTGTCACAAATCAATGAAAACGATGGCGAAATTGAATGAATTGGGCATCGAACGAGATTTCTTCACTACTCGGGCTCTCAATCCAATTATGGAATTGGAGTCCTTTGATTCACTTCAGCCACCATAAATTTACTCCAGTTGAGAGAAATCCATCCAAGAACTCCATTCCTGCCATTAGAACTGCACTTCGTTGCTAACAAAAACAATCTCGCTTGTCCTGCGTCCAGCAGATCATCTGCCAACCTAACTTGCGTTCCCGCTAATTGTCACTTTTGCGGACCTCGACCTTGAACTTCGAAGTTGACCCAGCAAATGGGAAAACTACAACGGTTTGCATTGCATAACAAGTGGCACATTCGTCCCAACACAGAACAATCGCTTTATTTACATCCAGTAATAGGTAATATAGGCAATAGGAATTATGGCCAAGTTTATGAGGGTCACCTAACGATTTACCCTGCCCATTTTTGCTTGCACCATCCGAAAATTATTAACAAATAAAATTTGGAATTCTTCAGAGTTAAGGTGAAAGCGGCCAATTGTTTAGTTTTTCTTTAACTAACTAAAATTAATTGTTAGATGCTGGATATATATGAATGTCGGGATTGGAAGTATAAAATTAGGAAAGCTAAGGGGTGTCAAAATGGGAGAAAAAGAGGGAAATTACATATTATTGAACGAATTCTCTTGTCTGACCATGGAAACACCGCCCATGTTTCAAAGTCGCGAACAATAAAAGCTTTTAGTAAGAATGAGGGTCACTTCCAATGTGTATTCCCATAGAGCAACACAGAAAGAACACTACCACGGAACAGTCTCAGCTTGGGCTTCGTGTTGACATTACCGCAGTTCTAGATTGTAGACAAGGGAGCGAAAGTGGATCTAGCGCTGTTAATGCGTTTGGCAACAGCCAATTCGGTGCTACCGTCGGAAAAAATAACACTTCGTAGATATACAAATTGATTGAGAATTTCAATGTTCTGCTCACCGTAAAACAATGCACTATTTTTAACTTTATTTGAGCAGATATAGTAACAGAGAGTATTTTGTGGCCAAGATACCATTTGTTTGGACCACCATTATTTGTTAAAAATTTTTCGGTGTGAACGGGTTCTTGAAGTACCTTTCGAACCTTTCATTTAATACCCCACATGGTTATAACGATATTAGAAGACCTTTTTGACATACTTTTCTGAAATTCGGAATTGTATCAAATTTGGACATTATTATACTCATATAATCGATAATCGACTGCTTCCACCTCGATCAAATCTAAAGTACCACAGATTTCGCTTTGCAATTTCTACAGCGTGTTCAGGGATAGCTAGGCTAATGATATATTCAATAAAAAAAGCGGATTCCAATGTTGTTTTCTCCTTATGTAAACCTCTTTGACGTGATGAAAATACTCGACACCAAAAGCGGGTTGCATTCTCATCGACTACAGATGGATTTTTCTTAGCCAAAATAAAACAACTCGGAATACCGGAAACTGGGTGCTTCCGGTATAAAGGTTTTGTGTTCATCTTATGTGAGAAACTTCTACGCACATTTTTCGATCCGTACTTCAAGATATGCGTACATATTACAGACATAGATACTGTTCATATCCATGCATATATAAATTGATCGTATTTATATTTCCAGTTTTCTTCATGAACAAAAGTATACATATGTACATATATTTAATACCGTCGGTTTAATGTACTAATATATCTATCTGGATTAAATACCGGCAAAGTTCATTAGCACACATATATACCGACATACACACATATGTCTGCCTGGAGTAATCAATATTGAAATACAAATATCCCAAAAACCAACCCTGAATAACTTTGTTAATAATAGTTGAATTTTCTTCAAATTGCGCCTTATGTTGTCCTTTATACAAGTGAGTTGTAGTTCTACCTTAACTTAAGGGGGGTTTCCGGCTAACTTTCTAAAATATGGTAATGTACTGTTATTAACTTTATTTGTGCAGATATCGGAACCGGACGTATTTTGAGGCCTAGATTTCGTTTAGATACACTACAGTGATTTTGTTCAGATTTTTCGGTTGGATATGTTCTGAGAATGAAACCTGTCGCACTTTTTGTGCGTTATATTTTGAGCCCTCACTTCCATACCTTTCACCTGGTATCAAATACGGGACCAGTTTCGAAAAGTGCCAATTGAGACCTTTCATTTGATACCCTAAATGACTACATTCTGTAAAAAAAATTGCACCCTCCATTCACTTCACTTTGACTTTTCTAATTTACACGTCTGCTTCACATTGTCCGGCAAATGGTTGTAGCTCCAGATTTTCTGGTTTTCATTAGTGTTTTGGCCTGCAAGTAATATGAGCCGACAATTTCTAAAGATTCCATGTAGAGGATACTTATGGGCAGTTTGCGGCTAAGCCATACTTCATTACAGGGTTTTTATGGACAATTTTCTATACGGAGTTATGACAAGCTGGTGCATTTAGCATCTCTCAGTACTCCTCTATACGTACGTAGCTATTTTTCGGAGGGTTTCGTGTTAATACTTGTCAAGAGCAAATTGTTTATACAGCCTTCATGGGTGCCTTTCTCCCCTATATATTACATATAACGTCAGATTCCAATTTCTGTTCTTCATGTTCAAAGGGGATAACCTATTATCCGCCATGGGGGTAACCTGATGTAATTGACTAGAGAACTGTTTTTCATAGGAAAATTCACGAAGGAATGCACATGTGGCAGGATATTTTCAAGAACCACCAACTATGAATCCCACCACACGAAAAGGAAGTTAGGTCCATAAACGGAGCCTCCTCAAAAAACGATTTCCGGGATGCATTGCAGGAAATTGGGAACAGAATTTCCTCCTTGCCTCGTGGAACCACCATAAGCTATTTCGTCACGCAGCGTACGTAACGATGCTTTTCTTGTCTCCTTTTCATTTCGCAGTTTACCCTGGAAGGATCCAATAATGGAGTTGATTGCATTCTAATGCTCTTGATCTGCTAGTATTCTCCGTACCAGATGCTAGTAACTCCTCTCGACTTCCATCTGGGTCCCTCCCATCGTAAGTTGGATATTCGAGTGATGTGTCCAATTTTGAATGCCCCGTGAGAAACTTGGTAAGATTATATTCGATACCAGCGTGCCGTCTCTCCGACCACTATTTGATGGCAGGGATGGAAGTGTCTGTCCAACGAGCTTTTCCAACGCTCTTACCAACTATATACAAATCGTTCTCTCTTTCGGCGTTCTTCGTCTGCAATAAAGGAGAGATGGAGCTGACGATTCATATGTTCATCATTTCATATCCCTGTATATTAATGGGCATTATTCTGGAGATGATGAACGCTGCATTATGTGAAACAATCCTTACGGGTGTTCTTCTCTAGGCTGCACGCAGTTTGCGACTGATAAATGACACCAGCAATGCTTTCCCCAAACTGGTGCTGCATAGGACAAGATCGAGCTCATCACAATGGCTATACCGTGGCCTTCCATATATTCGACGTGATTCTTGCCAAGGCCATGCCAGTAGTTGCTTTGTCGCAAGGATGCTGCACCACTCCCAAGTATTTGATGGTCGGTTTGGAAGTGATGATCTGATTCGCAAATTGAATATGGGTATAATTTTTTTAACAGCACTTCGTGATGAGGACCCTCTAGCCAACTTTACCAGCATTAATCATGAATATAACTCAGCAATTGCGAGATGCTTTGCGACAACAGTCAGTCAACCGGAAGAGCACTATTGACGTTCCACAGCAGTGAGCCCAGTAAAGAGCTCTGTGGGACACCCGCGGAGATGACAGACTCCTGGTGTCCTCTTGGGTCTGTAATAGTATTGCTTAACTGGAGGTTTAACACCCTCAGCAGCAGTAACTTCTGCCGCTTCCATGCCATAGGAAATATACCCTTGGGCATGCATCCTTTGAACAACTTGGGGAACATGTTTGGTCTGAATTTCATGGTAAGCTTAAAGGTCCTGTTCGCTATGTCATGCATACCCATGGCTTTGCGGTTTTACATTCTACTGCAAATCTCCAGCAGCTCGTCTCTATTGACTGAAGGTTTTGTCGGACTCCTTACAGGCGCTGAGGCCTGAGTCACGGTTTTGACTTGATGGCAGTCTGATCAAAGGCTGGTGAGTTCACTAATCTATATGTAGTTTGATCTTCTATTGACAAATGAGCAGCTCCTAGATATGGAGGCGTCATAGGCTTTGGCGATGCATGGTGTCACATGGAGGGCTCTTTCAGTAGGGGCGATTGTTTCTTTAGGTTGGCCTGACTGCACCTCCATTAAGGTCTGCTCATCCAATATTTTTCCAGACCAACCAGAAATACTTCTCTTTGAACATGCTTCTGCTCTGCCCTGGTGATCGCTGTTGGTATAGCGTTCGCTGACTCACCAGGACATTCCTCGCGCCAGTGCAGGGTTGACAAACTTTAGGCCTATGATTGAGGTGGGCCTGCCTTTCCGAAAAGTGTGTAGATCACTTTCGTTGGCAAGAACTATATCGAACTGCGTAAAAACATCTGATAGAGAACTACCTCACTCAAGGTCTCAAATATTAGGGCCACTGGAAATCTTTTTTGGAGTACGTCCCTGTTTTGAAGTATATTCTGTGGTGTGTCAACCGCATGCCAATATCGCAGATCCACCAGTCGAATCTGTAACCCATACGCCCCGTGACGGCTTCAATAGGGTTCACTTATGAAAATTGCCATTCCATTTTACATTCGTAGGTGGTCTGCTCAAGTAAATCTCTAATGACCTGGCAATGATTGAATTGCAGCCAACACTTTCCTAAATTTTGGGCTTTCACCATTTCCGCCCCTCCTTTCCTTCGCTCATTAGCATTTGCGGTCTCTTTTATATTCTTAGGTAATATCGCCTTTCTTCCCACACCTTCTGCATAAATTGGACCGATCATTGTTCCCAGCACATGTCGCCATGGAACGACCAAACATGAATCACTTGAAGCACCTCCCTGATGAAATGATTCGAACTTTTTCGGTCGGCAATGACTTCTGCACTGCCTCCACTGATAGTCACAACGCGTCCGTTTGAGTGTTGCCACAGTTTTTCTATGCTTTTCTATACTACTTTGTTGAGGTTCTTCCACTGTATGTAGACCTCACATTTTCGTGTCACTACTGTGGCATTCCCCACAAGTGTATTCCCAACTTGGGTGCAAAAGCTATCAGCTTTGCCCAAAGTGGATTTTTTCAATTTAAAAATGAGGTTACCCTTCTGGGTCCTTTGAATATTGCTGGCATGCTAGATCATTTAGGTCGGCGTCACCTTTGACATTTTTCAATATCTCCGCCTACGACAAATTGCACTTGCTGGAGACTACAATTGCTCGGGGTAAATTCGTACCCTTCTTTCTTCTTCGCCTTTTTGTTAACGACCTTGGTTCCTCCCCCATTTTTGCTTCCCTTAGTTTTTGCCGATTGGAATGGTGGAGCTAGCACTTGGACAGGAACTTAAATCTAAATTCAAGTTGCAAGGCAGAAGCAGTGTGGACGCCAGATATAATTTAAGTTGACATTGGAATTGCCGTTGAAATAGCAGATAATTTTAAGGTGCCAGGAGTTGATATGATTGACAACTTTTCCCTAAAACTTAACTGACGTCGAACAAACTTGACAAGGTCGGAATTTCTTCGAAGTTCCTAATACCGGCGTGTTTTTTCCAATTCTTGAAAGGAACCGCTCCCTTCTCCTTGTTTTAGAATGATTCTTTTTGTGTCCAATTTTTTCATCTAATGTTGCCTTACAGGCTTACTTGTAAAAAGTACTACGCGATAATTTACTGAAGCAGTAGGTATTTCTCCTTCAACCTAAAAAAATTTCCCCGATCATGGGAACTTAATTATAAAATAGCAATGGGTACTCATGACGGCTATCCTCCTTTTTATTGATAATGAGAAAAAAATTTACTTGTGGGAATAACATCACCACTTGCTTGGTCACCAATTTCCAATAATACGTTGAAACACCCAAACGCAGTTGACCACGTACCAAATATATGTGTTTGGTGAGAAGCCTTCATACTCATAAAAACTAATGATCCTTTTAATTTGTTGTTGCAATCTGTTATTACACGTATCAAAGAATTCAGCAAACCTTTGTCAGCGGAATGTCGGAGCAGCCAAATCATGCTCCCATCTCTTCTTTGGAAGAATTGGAATTATTCAGGCTTGCTACCCCAACAAATTACTAAAGTATAGGGAAAAGGCTTTGTGTATTCATATGGAAATAATATTAGTTTGGATTTTCAAATATTTCAAACTTCCATGTTGCCGCAAAAAACTTCCTGGGGCTGACGCTCATGAATATTCGCATTTACAATAACTTCAAAAATCCCAACCATTCTACGCCTGGAGGATTTTCAACAGAGCATGTGACGTGGTTTCTTACATGCCTTACTAGGAAAAATCAAATTAGTATTCGTCCTGTAGAAGGGATTTGAAGCAAGCGCGGACTGAGGGACGCTAATCACATCCATTGGGATGAATGTCGTATATTTGCTTCTTCGGTATGAATATTCTGAAAGGAAAGATATTATTGTAGATGTTGTCATGGAATATAAAGAGATTCCAGTAGCTACTAATAAGGCTGTGGGATTGTAGCATTCGCTAATACTGTGGGATATTGTTTTATAATAACGTTATCAGTTCAGTTATATGCTATTAATAAAATCGGAATGAACTCACTCACCACGGGGAGTTGAAAATCCACATTTGGAGCACGTAGTGGAGGATAGCGTTTGTTGGAGATGAAAGCGAATGGGAAGTGTACCGTATCTGATTCCTTGAACTATTACACTCAGCGGAGCAGAAACGCAATATAAGGATAAATACGGTATCGAAGCAGAAATGCCTGCCCATTTTAGAGGGAATGGAAAGGCAGCTTACATAAGATATGTTTTGGAAGGATCCGCTCTAGTCACACTTCGCTGGATCCACAGTGAGAAAAGCGATATATCAGACCTGTTGGGAGGCGTGAAAACATCGTAATAAACTCAACTCAGAAAGTCGCAGGGTTTTTGAAAAGTTTCGGCTCAAAATGGGATTGATGCCAACACTCAATGTTTTCAAATTATTGGTTTTGGTACCGCAATAATGGCTCTGCTGCGCTTCGATCCAACCAACGTAGAAGTTCAAGTGATGAATGTTGAGCCTGTTACTCTCCTCTTATGAGCAAATTCCTATTTTCAGACAGAAGTAAAAACTGAACATTTTGAGACAATCAGTTCCGGTTTTGTGTGGTATGTATTGATGAGCAATTTTTCCAAGAAATGAATGGTTGGTAGAATATGTTTAGCTGAGTTATCCTTTTTATGGCAGGTTATTTTACAAAACAAAGAAAAACATTGTTTAAGTGTGGTATTTGTCAGAACACTCATTGCAAACAACATTTTTAATTTTTATTAATAAGTAATTGGCATTGAAATTAAGAAGTGAGAACATGACAGCTAATTTAATGTTAGGTTTAACATAAATCATAAACCTAATAGTCAGTGTCGATTAGCCAAACTCTTGGGGCATCTTTAGTAAAGTACACGAAAACCTGCAATTTAGTCAAGTGGAGCAAGAGGTTAAGTGAAGGGCGACGATCAAACTTAGCGAAGAAATATGTTAAGGATGGAAAGGCGGGTGTTAATTATTTTACAGATCAAAGTTCAAGTTCTCAAACATGTGGAGTGCAGGAGGGCAGGTTGTCGAAAGTGATCACTTTCTTCACGTACCCCTTCTCAGAAACTATCCAACAGAAAAATCAGAACAAAAATAGCGAATTTGCTCCTATATGGTATCGAGGGCTCTCCAACCCGATATCTTTTTAAATAAAGTTAATAATAGTGTGGTGTGTTACCATACGCTTTTGCAAATTGAGTGGTCAACTCAAGAAGGGTTGAGTTTACCCTAAAATCATAAAATTCGCACTAATATAGGTTATGATATAAAGCATGATACTGGCAAGGTTGGTAAATTATAGTGTTACTGACTTAGTTGTAGTAGCCCTAAGGTAAATTCACTGCAACCCAAAAGATTAGATGTCAATATCACCTTAAAGTGAATAGTTTGACGTTATAAATACATATAAATTATAAGCTGTTTGCTGCGTGCAAATGGAACAGTTCTACACTGAAATGTTTTTACAGAAGAAATACACAAAACCTTTGGTAGCTTCATCAGCTTTCCTATCCAGCAATTAGAAACCTCCATGAGGCCCTCGAAGAATATCAAGTTCCGTAGCCTGGCTAGCTAGAGTTCGGCAATCACAAAGCAAATATCTGAGGGAAGCAAATTTCCGTAACTTCTGTGTTGCTTATTGTAGGATATGCCGAGCCTGCCGGCGTGGTATCCAATAAGCCTGTGCCCCGTGCAAACCGTATTATTTTGTATTCTTTTGCATGCATTGGGAACAAAAATTATTGCGATCGGCTCACTCCTAGATTTGGGGAAGGTGATCTGCCTTTGTCATCTGAGGTCAGCAGCTGCTAAGTAGTGCAAGTAAATTCCGCTTCTGTGATGCCCCCCGCGGAAATTTCAAGAACAGCAACCCGCATGGCTATCCCGACAGCCCGATCTCCTTAGTGATCCTAAAAATGCACTTCCTGCCAGCCTGGAGGATGTCATCACTGAGTACAAGTCCTTAATGGCCGCTCGCTTGTCGGTCAGAATGACTGTGTTACGTTTAGGGCTGAGACCATGCCCCACTCATCAACAGGTTTCCAGTATCGTAAATACTTCCGCATCGAATATAGTGGCGAATCCGGGAGACCGTATGGCAAGGTTACGTTGTGTGTATCCAACACCGACTCCACAAACCATCTTTGTCTTTCTTTGATCCATCGGTGAAGAATACTGTCATACTCTTGCAAAAACTGGCCTGTCATATACTCTACTTAGGTTAGAAATCCCATAGCAAAGTTCCTACTAAAGTTTAACATGCTTGTTATCCCTTGAAACTACCTAGGGTTCCCAAGATAATTCATCTGTGGTGTTAGTGTGGCCGTAGGGCTCCGCTCTTCAACATCCGAATCCACGGTGTCTGCCAGCACTGCATACTATGTCGTATCTAGGGGAAAATTGAGAGCATCTGTTGGGTAGGACTGCAGAGTCCCGGTAGTACCTCCACAAGCATTTCATTGAATTCTATTAAGCTTCGTTCTATAGAATGCTTTGCTATGCTCCTGGCACCACACAATAGAACCATATGTTAGGATGGGACGAATCATGGCTGGCCTCATCCAGAGTACCATCTTTGGCCAGAGACTTCTATTTTCTTATAAAGGTCTGCTTTCAGGCGAAAAAGGCTATAAAGGCCTTCTCAGCCTTTAATTCTATGTTCAAACTTCAATTTAAGTTAGCATGGAGGATGAGATCTACGAATCTAACCAGCTGAAGGAAAGAACAAACCTTTGTCAGTTAGTCGTGGAAGGTACAGTTAGTTAGGGTACCCTTGGCTTGGTGGTGAATAGGATCAGCTCCATCTTTGTTGGATTTATGTCATGTCCGCGTCTTGATTCCCAGAGCCATACTTTTTCCAACGCATTTTCCATGATTTCACTCATAACCTAAGGGAATATCCTTAACATCATTAAGCCGCCAGCATACGTCACGAGCTTCATAGCTTCCTGTCCAATATGCGTAGAATTTCGTCTAGCCTTATTAACCAGAGCACCGGAGAAATGTCGCCTCCGTCAGGTGGATCACTGCTGACAGTTCTACTCAAGTGACTGTTTCCCATTCGGAAACGGCTGGATCGATTGTCACGAAAGTTGGTGAGAACGTGTGGTCTATTGTTCCCTTTACATAGATCGCCATTTTATGTTAAGTTTAAGGGGGGGGGCTCCCCATACATGTGAATGGAGGGTACAAAATTTTTTTTCACAGAATATAGTCATGTGGGGTATCAAATGAAAGAGCTCAATTAGTACGAAATACGTAGGGTAGAAAGGGGGTGAAAGTATGACCCTCAAAAAGTGTAAAAGGTCTGGTTCTTAGAATCTGTCCAACCCAAAAATCTTAAAAGATGAAATCTAGGCATCAAAATACATCCCGCTCCGATATCTGTACAAATAAAGTTAATAATAGTATATTAGCATATTTTAGAAATTTAGCCGGGAACCCCACTTAAGTTCCCGCTAGAGCTACATAAGGGATAACATTAGACATAACTTTGGGAAGTTTGAAGGAAATCCAACTATTATTAATAAAGTTATAGAAGGTGAAACTTCTACATTTTGTGTAAATTTCCTGGATTCTAAAACGTGTATGACGTCATCATAACATATCAATTCGTCAATTCCACAACATATATATACTTTTATGCACGAAGTAAATCGGAAATATGTGTACGATCAATTTATATACATGCATATATAAAAGTGTGTATGTTGTGTAAAACAAAACCTTGTTAAAAACGGTTTACTGTTTGTATGTCGTTCCGCCTGTCATATGCATTTTTCTCGCAGAGCGATTGACACGCTCACGCATACAGTGAGTTACGAAATTGCACATCGAATTTAAGGAGGGGTCCCCACACATGCAAAAGGCCTAATATTATATAAAACTATAATTTTTAGTAACTGGCTGGAAACCCCCTTAAGTTTAATCTAGTGCCACGAAGTTTTTTTAGGCTATAATATCACACTATTAGTAACAAAGTTATAATAGTTCACAATTGTCGCTTCTTTGCGAATTCAAGACTGCAAATGGATATTTTCACAAATTATATGCATATATTAGGTTCTACGTATTAATGGAGCAAATGCACACTCAAATGCCATTATAAAAGAAATACACAAAGGCTTTCATACATGAAGCGTCCAGCTTCCGGTTTCCCAGCTTGATTGATCATTTCCAACGTCATATTTGGCAAGAGTGTGGAAAGAATCATAAAAGGGATCGAGCCCTGCAAGATTTCAAATATACTTGCAAACAGAAGAAGAGGGTTGCTGCTATTATCGCAATGCTAACCAGATGTTGGCGTGTCGCTCAGAATTAATGGCGGTTCGCCTAGAGTTTTTGGTGGACGTCAGAAAGATGGAGGTAAGCTTGAATAGGAGATAGTGTCTATCCTTCTTGCGAAAGCAAGTTATCTGGCGGTATGGTACTTCCAGCTCGTGGAAAAGTAAACATACAGCTCGGAATCACTTCTGACGGAGGATAAGAGAAAATTAATGGATTCAATGCATTACTTATGGATTACAGTTGGGTTTTTGTCAACCCTGGAGGTATCAGCTCGCGGTTGTGATACTTTGAGGGTTAACGAATATAACGCTTTTTTCATAAAGATGAAAGATGAAACTTTTTACGCTACTTAGAGATACATCGCTACTAGTAACAAAATGTTGGCTGACGACAGAAAAAAAGTTCCTTGATATTGAAGACAGAATCAACATTACCAGCCAGAGATTTACATAGATCTACTGCTACAAATTAGCGGAACCTTTGCGTCTTTATTTTTGCGAAGATTTTTTTTTCATTTACAATGGTAAAACTCTTAACCTACTGTACATCATCGCCCGCTTTTGGTTTTAGATTAGAGGTAGGCGGACCAACAACGTACTGATTTTTATAAGGTTCAATTTAAAAGAAAACCTGAAAAATAGGCAGTACTAATTATTGAATAAAAAGGTCTTAATGCGGGTTGGTAGTAAATTTTAAAAATATGTTGATATACTATTATTAAATTTAGTTTAGAAGATATCGGTATAGAGGGTATTCAGGAGCCTGGATGGTGGTTTCTGATAGTGGGTAGGCAATTTAAGTGACCCTTGACTCCTTTACTGCCCGTTCCGCAAATCGGCTTCAAAACTAAGACTTAGCCTTGACTATTTTCTGGAACAAAATTTTACATTCCTTTTTTGCATATATGGACACCCTCCCTAAGTTCGACATATGTTGAACGATATAACTCACTGTATGCGTGGGCGTTCACAGCTCCCGTCCTCCCACCAAGCTTGGTGTCAATCGGTAGAACAGTTTCTGAGAAAAGTGCGTGTGACAGACAAAGAGACAGAAAACTAATTTTAAGGTTTTGAGAAAACCTACTTGCGTCCTCCAATTGCAATCGCCCTATAAATCTAATGCATAACATGTCACCTAGAAATAGATGCCGCAATAACCGCAGTCAACAGAGGACCTGGAGATGAAGCATCAACAAATGATCTTCACAACCACCTGAAGAACGTTATCATGGATACGGCCACAACAAAAAGTCTCTCAACTAGAAAAATACAGGGAGCAACCGCATCAGGCGCGCAAGTTTTATCAAGAAGTCAACAGGATGAAGTCTTATAAACCTCGATGCTCATCCTGCCTGCCTGATCTCCAAAAGAATGGGCATATTGGAGCGATGGGTTGAGTACTTTGATGAGCTACTGAACAGCCAGAACATCGGCGAGTTGGAGGTCCCGCTAACCGAAGACGACGGACAAATACTGCCACCACCAAGTTTAGGAGAAATAGTCCGTGCAATTCATCGGCTAAAAAATCATAAGTCGCCAGAAGCCGATGGAATTATAGGCGAATTAATTAAATATGGAAGCGACCAGTTACACCAAATGCTTCACCAACTTGTGTTCAAGTTATGGGGCAACGAGGCATTATCTGTCCCATACATAAAAAGGGGAGATAGAACACAGTGCAGCAATTATAGAGGTACCACGTTGTTGAGTACCATCTATAAGATATTCTCCACTATCTTGCTAGGCCGGATAGCCCCATACACCCAGAACATCATTGGCCCATACCAAAGAGGCTTCACTCCAGGCAAATCAGCAACAGATCAGATTTTCGGGAAAAACTGTTGCACCCACCAGTAGCAAAATCTATTCATCAACTTTAAAGCCACCTACGATAGCAAAGTCAGGGTAAAACTGTACACGGCCATGAAAGAATTCGGTATCCCGACTAAATTGATAAGACTGACTAGACTGACCCTGACCAATGTGCGAGGCCAGATAAAATCAGCAGGATCACTCTCAAGACCATTCGACATCAACAACGGTCTACAACAAGGGGATGCCCTATCATGCGTCCTCTTTAACCTGGCCCTCGAGAAAGCGATCCGTGATGCTGACGTAAATGCAAGAGGTACGACCCTATTTAAGTCGACCCAACTACTAGCGTATGCTGACGATATCGACATCATGGAAAGAATATCCGAGATGTGCAAACTGCCTTCATCCAGATCGGACAGGCGGCGCGAGATCTTGGGCTGCACATCAATGAAGGCAAGACAAAATATAAAGTGGCAACGTCAGCACCGAAAAACAACCAACCAATCACGTCAAACCGCACTGGTCAAACGGGAAGAATAAAGATAGGAGAATACAACTTTGAGACCGTTGATAATTTCTCCTATCTAGGGTCGAAAATCACAACCGATAACAGCTATGACGATGAAATCCGCGCACGGTTCTTGGCCGCCAACAGAGCTTATTTCAGCTTACAAAAACTGTTCCGCTCGAAACGTCTCAACATAGGGCCAAGGCTCTTACTATACAAGACAATGATCTTGCCAGTCCTCATGTATTCCTCGGAGACTTGGGTTCTTAGCAAGAAAAATTGGGAACTCTTGGTCGTGTTGGACAGAAGAATCCTCGGAAGAATTTTTGGCCTCCTACATGAGGATGGACGACTCCGTAGTCTACATAACGACCAAATCTGTGAGCGGTACCATGACCGTCAGGTTGCGGATAAAATCCGGCTGAATAGGTTACGGTGGGCGGGTCATTTAACCCGCATGGATGAGGATGATCCAACCCGAAAAGTCTATAAGGGCAATATCTATGGAAGAAAAAGAAGGCGAGGCAGAACCTGCCTGAGATGGAGCGATGACGTAGGTCAGGACGCCAGACATCTTTTAGGGATATCGCATTAGTGGGCCTCGGCACAAAACCGAGATGTCTGGAGTTCCTTATTAAGGCAGGCTTAGACCGGATACCGGTTATTGCGCCGTTGATGATGATGATGATAGCAAGTCCGGAAACTGAAAGCTGGGCGCTTGAGGTATGAAAGGTTTTACGTATTTCTTATAGAAAAATATTTGAGTAGTCGTTAATCCCGTTTGTACCTAGCTCGTAATGTATATATATGTATGTATTATGTCAGACTATTCACTGTAGTGTGATGTTGACATTCAAAATTGAAGGAGATCCAGCCGAAGCTTCGACTGAAGGAAATTTATACAAGCCAAAGCTTCAACCTATTATCACTTTGCTGGTAATAGTGCAATTTTCTCTAAGTGCAGTATCATCCTATATTGTATAGCGTATATTACTGTAAAATTGATGATTTCAGGATATACTTCAGGGAGGTTTCCAGTCAACTTCTAAAAAAGATGCACATAGTAATAAACTATTATTTAATTTAGTAAGGCAGATATCGGTGGGGGTATTTTAAATCCTAGACACTGTGCAGTGGCAACTTCGAAACTTTTTCAAGATTTCTGGTGAGGTACTTTCTGAGAACGGGTCGCCGGTTCACACCTTCTCTTGCATCGAATGTCAAAACTGAGGCCAGTTTTGACCAAATTGTTCTTGAATAGTCGTCCTTTAGAGTTTCGGTAAGAAATGCCTGGTATGAGTTGCTCTATCAGTAAAATCAATTTGACGCCACTGAGCCGCTAGAGCCACTTCTGACTTATATTCCTTGAGCTTGCAGAAATACAATGTATGCTTTCAAATGGTATTGTTTCATCATCATCAACGGCGCAACAACCGGTATCCGGTCTAGGCCTGCCTTAATAAGGAACTCCAGACATCCCGGTTTTGCGCCGAGGTCCACCAATTCGATATCATTAAAAGCTGTCTGGCGTCCTGGCCCACGCCACCGCTCCATCTTAGGCAGGGTCTGCCTCGTCTTCTTTTCCTACCATAGATATTGCCCTTATAGACTTTCTGGGTGGGATCATCTTCATCCATACGGATTAAGTGACCCGCCCACCGTAACCTATTGAGCCGGATTTTATCCACAACCGGACGGTCATGGTATCGCTCATAGATTTCGTCATTGTGTAGGCTACGGAATCGTCCATCCTCATGTAGGGGGCCAAAAATTCTTCTGAGGATTCTTCTCTCGAACGCGGCCAAGAGTTCGCAATTTTTCTTGCTAAGAACCCAAGTTTCCGAGGAATACATGAGGACTGGCAAGATCATAGTCTTGTACAGTAAGAGCTTTGACCCTATGGTGAGACGTTTCGAGCGGAACAGTCTTTGTAAGCTGAAATAGGCTCTGTTGGCTGACAACAACCGTGCGCGGATTTCATCATCGTAGTTGTTATCGGTTGTGACTTTCGACCCTAGATAGGAGAAATTGTCAACGGTCTCAAAGTTGTATTCTCCTATCCTTATTCTTGTTCGTGTTTGTGTTTGACCAGTGCGATTTGATGTTGTTGGTTGATTCGTCTTCGGTGCTGACGTTGCCACCATATATTTTGTCTTGCCTTCATTGATGTGCAGCCCAAGATCTCGCGCCGCCTGCTCGATCTGGATGAAGGCAGTTTGTACGTCTCGGGTGGTTCTTCCCATGATGTCGATATCAGCATAGGCCAGTAGTAGGGTGGACTTGAAGAGGATCGTACCTCTTGCATTCACCTCAGCATCACGGATCACTTTCTCGAGGGCCAGGTTAAAGAGGACGCATGATAGCGCATCCCCTTGTCGTAGACCGTTGTTGATGTCGAATGGTCTTGAGAGTGATCTTGCTGCTTTTATCTGGCCTCGCACATTGATCAGGGTCAGCCTAGTCAGTCTTATTAATTTCGTCGGGATACCGAATTCTCTCATGGCCGCGTACAGTTTTACCCTGGCTATGCTATCATAGGCGGCTTTAAAGTCGATGAACAGGTGGTGCAACTGTTGTCCATATTCCAACAGTTTTTCCATCGCCTGCCGCAGAGAGAAAGTCTGATCTGTTGCTGATTTGCCTGGAGTGAAGCCTCTTTGGTATGGGCCAATGATGTTCTGGACGTATGGGGCTATCCGGCCTAGCAAGATAGTGGAGAATATCTTATAGATGGTACTCAGCAACGTGATACCTCTATAATTGCTGCACTGTGTGATATCTCCCTTTTTATGTATGAGACAGATTATGCCTCGTTGCCAATCGTCAGGCATTGATTCGCTGTCCCATACCTTGAGCACAAGTTGATGAACCACTTGGTGTAACTGGTCGCCCCCATATTTAGCCAATTCGGCTGTAATTCCATCGGCTCCTGGCGACTTATGATTTTTTAGCCGATGAATTGCACGGACTGTTTCTCCTAAACTTGGTGGTGGCAGTATTTGTCCGTCGTTTTCAGTTGGCGGGACCTCCAACTCGCCGATGTTCTGGTTGTTCAGTAGCTCATCAAAGTACTCAACCCATCGCTCTAATATGCCCATTCTGTCGGAAATCAGATTTCCTTCTTTGTCTCGGCAGGATGAGCATCGAGGTGTATAAGGCTTCATCCTGCTGACTTGTTGGTAAAACTTCCGCGCCTGGTGCGGTTGCTCCCTGTACTTTTCTAGTTCACAGACTTGTTGGTTCTCCCAGGCTTCCTTTTTCCGTCTGTGAAGTCGCTTCTCCGCTCGACGGAGTTCGTGATAAGTCTCTGCGCGTGCCCGCGTTCTTTGAGAATGCAACATTACTCAGTATGCGACATTCTTCCGTTCCGTTGCTAGCTTCATCGTCAAACCAGCCGTTCCGACTCCTTTTGCGGCTGGGGCCAAGTATATTTGTGGCCGTATCCATGATAACGTTCTTCAGGTGATTGTGAAGATCATTAGTTGATGCTTCATCTCCAGGTCCTCTGTTGACTGCGGTTATTGCGGCATCCATTTCCCTCTTATAGGTGTCGCAGAGGGTTGTATTGTGGATGGCTTCAGTGTTCACTCTCACCTGATTGTCAGAGGAGATTCTAGGTGGTATTGTTATTCGAGCTCGGAGCACCATGCCAACGAGATAGTGATCCGAGTCTATATTGGCCCCCCTATATGTTCTGACATTCATCAAGGCTGAGAGGTGGCGGCGTTCGATCAACACGTGGTCAATTTGGTTGAAAGTGGTCCCGTCTGGAGAGGCCCACGTATGTTTGTGGACCGCTTTCCGCGCAAACCAGGTACTTCCAACAACCATTTCGTGTGACCCTGCTAATTGAATAGTCCGCAGTGCGTTATCATTTGTTTTTTCGTGTAAGCTATGGGAGCCAACATATCGCCTGAATACGGGCTCCTTCCCTACTTGGCTGTTAAAATCCCCAAGTATGATTTTGATATCATATCTGGGACAGGCTTCGAGGGTTCTTTCTACTGCCTCGTAGAAGGTATCCTTCTCCGACTCTGCAGTCTCCTCTGTAGGGGTGTGAACGTTGATGAGGCTTATATTTCTAAACTTGCCTCGCAAGCGCAGAGTGCATAGTCGTTCGCTTATGCTTTCAAAGCCGATAACAGCAGGTTTCATTTTTTGGCTGACTAAGAAACCTACTCCCAGCACATGGTTTACTGGATGGCCGCTATAATATATGGTGTAGTGGCTCTTCTCCAGGAAACCGGTCCCTGTCCATCGCATCTCTTGCAACGCTGTTACATCAGCCCTATATTGGGACAGGGTATCGGCTAGCTGCTTATCAGCTTCATCTCTGTACAGGGAGCGCACGTTCCATGAGAAAATGCGCAAATCGTTGTTCCTTTGTCGTTGCCGGGTCCGTCGTTTTAAAATCCGTCCTATCCGAGGCTCCTGTTGTGGCTTCGTAACATGTTGCTTTCCGTGTAGGGTTGTCAGCCCTACCCAACCCCCAACCTGGAGGACCAGTTGGTACAATTTGTCCCGTTTTTAGGCGCGGGAGACTCGCCTTCATCCTTCTCCGTCTGCAGCTTTTCGTCAAGAAAGAGCTCCCAGCGGTCACGTGGAGGTGGAGATAGGGTTTGGTAGTAGAGCTGTTGGTGTTGGTTCAGCAGGCATTTCCCAGGTTTTATGCTCCATCGTGGGTACCAATCCATGTTTCGCCCCGGGACCTATACTACCCTTTGAGCACCTGGTATTGTTTGGGGTGACGAATATTGTAAAATTAGGTAATTTAACACGCACATTCAAAACGAAAAGAGAAGTCCAGTATCAGATTGGCTGACTTTTTCCAGTGTTTTACAAATATACATAGACAGAACAATGTCTTCTAGAAATTTATATGAATAGATAAATTACTGCTTTTTCGAAGAAAAAATATAGATAAAACTCAATTCCGGTTGAGGTGGACGAAAAATAAGACGTCTGAATTCAAACAGAAACAGAAAGATAACCTAAGATGGTATATTTCCGCAACATTAAGCATTAACGATATGGCGAAATGCCCATTTCCATTGCCGTGATCATAGCTTTCCTGGCTTTTCAGTGCGTTTGCTTTATTCATATATTGTTGCCACACAATTGCTTTCTAGAACCTATTGAGTGGAATTGTGGAGAATTCCGTGGTTTGGTGTATTGTGGGTTTGAAAACGTCTCCATTTTAATGTCAAGCGTTTCCGATAAGTGGGTGAACAAGGAATCCTGAATGAAAGACGGATCAACATGCCATATTTAAGTCGACGTCCGTACATATGGATCTATATATAGAAAAGCGCTTATTGTCACAAACAATTGGCAAATAATTGTGCTATAGTTTTGCAGACAGTCATGTAGTATGTACTCGTACTTATACGGATTGCTCGGGAAGTTCTTGTTGACATTATACATTATTAGGGAGTGAATGCAATGGTTGAGATTTTTGGTGAAAAGCCCTTCCTATTTTGTAGATTTAGTTTCTTCCTTAGTTTCTATAATTTAAAAGAAACTCTTTGATGAGGCATAACTAGTTTGTTTAAGAATAGGTTCTTTTCCCTGTGTTTTATTTTTCAGGGACATACAAGGCACTTAAGCCGCTTTATCAACGAGAGTGAAGTACTATATGAGAGACACATTTATACGACGTTATATGGTATGCGATATAGGGAGTGGAATGAAAACAATTGGAGTTTCGGTGACTGAATGTAACATTTGGGCTGAAAAGTTCGTAGGATAATATCGGAAAGAAAATTTGTTTGATAAAATTTGACTTTATTATTCAATGAAGTTGCCTTCGTGGGCGATACAACGATTATAGCGATCATACAATTCTTCGATATCACTTTTATAGTACTATTTGTTTTTAGCCTCAAAATAGGCTTCAGTTTAGACGATTACGTCTTCAGCGGCGTTAAATTTCTCTCCAGTGAGCATTCTCTTAAAGTCTGAGAACAGGAAAAAGTCGCTGGGAACTAGATCTGGAAAATACGGTGAATGTAGAAGCAATTCGAAGCCCAATTTTTCATTGAATTGTGACACAGTGTATTGTCTTCATAGAACATCACTGCCTTTTTCATCAAATGGGACCGTATTCCTTGGTTTCTTCCAGCAGACGCTCCAATAACGCTATGTAATAGTCGCTGTTGCTGGTTTTTTCATTCTCAAGTTAGTTGATGAATATTATGCCATGCGCACCCCAAAATACTGATGCCATAGCCTTGCCAGACAACTGTTGCACGCTTTGCAGTCGGTTCAGCTATCTCTATCAACTTCACTTTGATTTCATTCAAAATTATTTTGTTGACTTTTTTTATGATTTCCTCGCCTCGTTTAAACTTAGCAAACCACTTGTCAACGGTTGATTTTCCTGGTGCAAAGTCGGAATAATGCTTACCCAGCCAGGTCTTGGGGTCAGCAGTACTTTAACAAAAATTGCTTCACTCATAATGCTCTATCCCACAAGCTAATAGTTCAACAGCTCTCAAATTTATACACGTGTGTTTTGAAGGTTAGGGTTAACTAAAAATGGATTTAATAATAGTTGGGCTATCTGCGGGTTAGGGTTACAAACTTTTCAACCCAACTAGATATAGAGTACTCTATGTACGGAGGGCATTCAGGAGAAACTAGTTGCTATTATCAGGACCACATATGATGGCGCAAAATGTCGCAACCACCGAGGGAATATCTAAAAGGAATTTGAGATCCGAAGTGGAGTCCGCCAGGTTTGCATCTTCTGATATTATTTATTCTTGTTATTGGATACTTTCTTCTTGCTACCTTCTCCGGGGTGCGTCGAGAAATTCAATGGACCATGACATCTTTCCTTAAACATCTGGCATCTGTTTGCTTTCTCACTGAGTCATTTATCTTAGTCAAATGGCTCGGAATTTAGAAACAGAGGCAAATATGTAAAGTTATCTAAAGTTTCAGTAATATTTCTTAAATACTAACTAAGAAGAGCAAATTTGAAAAAGGAATGTGTACATGCAACTTTCTGGTCTATCACGATTCATATTTGATTACTTTGCAGAAACTCAATATGTAAAAATTCAATATGGACTAGTCTCACATAATCTCGGATTGTTCTTAGTTGAAAGAATTTAATATAGTGAATGAAATTTAAATGACATTGGATAAATGTGCACTTGCCAGAATCAAATATCGAGATAATAGGTAATAGTTCTAGGACGACCCACCTTTTTTTTTTTAAGGAGGTGGAAATCTTGAAAAGACTCTGGCGTGGGCATGCCAGAGTGCGGGATTTTTACCCACTAAAACCAGTTTCTCCTGGATTACTGCGATCATAGAATTGATCGTATCCCAGTCTTCCTGGCAAGCTACCATTCTCCGGACAGAATTTTCCGATGGTAGCACTTCACCTGGAGTTTCCTCTAGGTTCCTTCTTTCTTCCACGAATCTAGGACATTGGAAGAATACGTGCGCTGGGTCCTCTGGGACCCTGTCGCAATTTGGATAATTAGGTCCGGTGTCCAATTTAAACCTGTACAGGTATTGACAGTATCCTCCCTAGCCGGTGAAAAACTGGGTGAGATTATAATCGATCTCCCCATCCTTTCTCTCCAGCCACTCCCTGATGGAAGGGATCAACCTGTAAGTCCAACGACCCTTTTCTGACTGGTCCCATCGTTATTGCCATCTGCTTATGGATCTCTCTCTTTCGGCTTTTTTCATCTGCGATAAGGGAGAGATGGATATGGTGTTATAAATGTTCATCATTTCGGTTGCCAGGATATCAATTGGCATCATTCCCGAGATGACGAACGCTGCATCGCCTGAGACGGTCCTGAAGGCAGAACACACCCTTAAGGCTGTTCTTCTATAAACCGTACTCAGTTTATATGCATTGCCTAAAACCTGCAGCGCGTTTCCCCATACTGGGACTGCATACAGCATGATAGAACTCACCACCCTCTGCTATGAGGAGCGTGCAAGTATACCGCGGTCCTCCTACGTTCGGCATCATCCTTGTCAGAGCCACACTCGTGGTGGATGCTTTTTTACAAGTATGCTCTATGTGCTGCTTAAAATTGAGTTTTCCGCCTATCATCACCCCCAAGTATTTGATGGCAAGCCTGGAAGTGATGATACGATTTCCGATTCTAATGCAGGCGTAATTTCTGTTGCGCCGCTTAGTGATGAGGACCGCTTCCGTTTTTTGCTCCGCGAGTGCCAGTCCAGCACTCCCTAGCCAAGCCTTAACAACACTGATTATTTCGCTTGAGTGCAATTCAGCATCCTCAAAGTGCTTTGCGAACGCAACCAGTGCTATGTCATCGGCGTAACCCACCACAGAGGCCTCCTCCGGAACCGGAAAGTTAAGCACATCATTGTACATGATGTTCCACAGTGGTGGGCCCAGTACAGAGCCCTGTGGGACACCCGCAGAGACAACATACTCCTTGGGTCCATCATCGGTATTATACCACAATGTTCGCTCATGTAAATAGCTATCTATAATAGCGGCGAGGTAGGTGGGAACACCAATCGTCGCCAGAGACGTTCGTATAAGGTTCCAATTGGCCGAGTTGAATGCATTCCTCACATCCAGGGTGACCACCACACAATATTTGTTGGTACAACCTCTTCCGTGAATTGCATTTTCGGCCAAGCCAGTAACCATTTTGATGGCATCAAAGGTTGATCTGGCTGGATTTATTCTGTATGATGTCCAGACCCGGGGCTTTGCTGTCGCCTATTCGACTGCAGACCTCCAGCAGCTCATCCCTGGTGGAACGGCGTCTCATTCAGGGGACGCTGGAAAGTGTTAGTACCCCGCTCTTGCTGGGGAAATAACCCCTGGATTATTTTCAATAAGAGCATAGGGCACATGTTCTGTGGAGATGATAGGCCTCTGAATCGCCCTGTCACGATCTTATAGGCGCTACTCCACGGATTTTTGTGCGCTTCCAAACAGAGCTCCTTGAAACATTCCCTCTTACTCCGCTGGATGGCAAGCTTGAGGTTCTTGCGGGCTTGCCTATAAGCATGCTCCTTTTGCCCTTGATCGATCCTACCTATTGCTCTCTGAGCCGTTCGTCTGGCAAATTGATCGAAGACTGGCAAGTTCACTATTCCACCAATAACTGGCTCTTTTAGTGAAGAATGAGCATCTCCTAGGCATCGACGTATCACATGCCTTAGAGATGCTTTGTGAAACATGGAGAGCTCTATCCGTGGAGGTATTTTGCTAAGCAGGTCTAGCCACACTTCCATGAATGTTTGCTCAACCATCGCCTTTGCAGACCATCCTGGTGTTCTTTTGGATTTCGGCTTCTGGGGTCCTGGTATCCTGCCTTGTGGCTCCGTCCTTAGTTCAAAGGTGATTGCCTGGTGGTCGCTGTAAGTGGAAGTCCTTGCTAACTTGCCAGTACATGACACGTGCCAGCGCAGGGCTGATAAAAGCCAGATTTACAATTGAACCAGTTCCCCCTTTCCGATAAGTGTTTACATCGCCTTCGTTGGCCAGAACTACATCTAACTGGGCAAATGCTTCTAATAAGCACCGCCCCCTTGCGTTAGTCGGTTTACTGCCCCACGCATAGCCCACGATAGCAAATGCATTAAAGTCACCGGCTATCACTTTTGGACCTCGTCCCCTTGCGTCGTGAACAAGATCATCTAACAGTTCTTCAAACTCAGGAAGTGTGAGACTCGGTGGAGCGTAGCAGCTGTATACGAATATACCGCTTATTTTCGCCCACACAAAGCCACTAGCCGCCTGACGCTTGCTATATTGTATTGCTTGACAGCCCCCACTCCACCAGTCGAATCTGTGACCCATACACCACCGTCAAGATTTCTGTACTAATGATAGCAATCTCCATCGCGGATTCGTAAGTGGTCTGCGCAAGCAAATCTTGCGCGACCGTGCAATGATTAAGGTTTATTTGTATTAACCTAACTTTTTCACTGCGGTTAACGCCTTCCTAAATTCTGGGCATTTACCACTTCCGGCAATATGCCGTTTATCCCTTCCTTGGCAATATGCCCTTTTTCCCCACACCTTTGACATCGGACCGATCGATGCCGCTAGTGCATGCCTTCGCGAAGTGTCCAAACATTAGGCATTTAAAGCACCTTTTTAAAGGGATCTGTTCCCTTAGTCGGCAGAGAACCCATCCAATCCGAACCTTCCCCACGGCCAACAACTTTTGCGCTGACTCCACGGGCAGTCGCATTGTGGCCGTTTGAGTACCGCCATAAGTTTTTCTTAGGCTCACGATAGATTCTTCACTGAATTCGTCCAACTTGAATTGTTCCTTCAAGGCAGCCGGTTAGCCTGGAGTTTGGCATTTTAGCTGCTCCAACTTTCCATAAACTCATTTAGCGAGAAAGTAAGGTAAAGAGGAACTATCAGTGGACTGGCAACATCACATAAGGTAAAGAGGAACTATCAGTGGACTGGCAACATCACACTGTCTCGGTCACAGCTTGGATGTGGAGGTCACCGATGCTATGTTGCGGATGGCTTGGAGTCGACACTTGTCTAATCCAAATTCCATCCGAATACCACGACTGAACATGTCTATTACTCACAACAGACAGAAGTTGGTCGTCCGTACCAGCATGCAACTTCATGTCATTTAAGTACGTCAAGTGTGTAAGCTGGTCCTTATCATCTAGGCCATACTTTATTGCAAAACTATTCCCTCTAGCATCATTCAGTAGCCATGAAAGGGGGTTCAGTGCCATACAAAACCCCTCAACAAATCTCCCTGGAAGATGTCGGATGGGATCTGAGGTTTTTGTACCCTCAGATGAAGGCAATGATAAAGTGGAATGCCATCCTTCAATCGCTGCCGCCAGGTGTGCGTCACTTTGTTAAAAGGCTTGATATAATCGGTATAACAACTCAAGAGATTTCTTTAGCCCCTAGTTGCCTGTCCTACAAATACCGACTTGATAAAGAGTTACTCTTTGCAACCCCTTGACCCAACTCGGCAGCCCTTCTGCTCTTCAAACAAAATGTTGTTATCTTTTAGGGATTGAGGAGCCCTAAGTCTCCATCCATGTAATGTCAGACTGGACCAAATGGAGGGCAACTTACCCCACTGTTTATGATCCATGGACTCCTTTCTTTTCACGCAAAGTTCAAAAATGAAGAAAGGATCGAATGCGGTTATGGTTTCTTACCAGTGCAGAGGCAACTGCTCAGACGGTGCCTCACCTCTGCCCTGGGAGCAACGTCTTCGAAGCGGGCCGCAGGTGTTGTACGCTCCCTTTTATAATTCGTCAAACACAACCATGGTTTGAATTATATTCAGCGCAAATCCGTCCATAGTTCCGACCAAAACTTGGCCAGATATAGACAATTTCTTTTTATTTATCTCGAGGTGCGCATTCATCCTACCATTTACAACACACGTTGTGAATTTCTGGAGTGTTGGTAAGCAAGTAATCGTTCTTGTTTCTGCGCCGTGTTCTTCTTTGGAATAAGGTAGGGAATCCCCGCAGTGAGAAATAGTGGAAATTCTTTCGACTAATAACCTGTTTTATGCTATGTGCCAATGCTGTCAAACTTTTATTCCTTTTTAATACTAGCACACGATCCTGCAGGGTTGTTGTGTGGAATGTGCCGATCAGTTAGAACTTGTCGGTCCCAAAACATGCTGTAAGAAAACCATCAAGTACTGCTTGCGGCTCATATCGGTAAACCGGATATGTTCCCGTGATCAGCTCAAGCTTGTATGCAAGATTTTGATAGATCACCTTACATTCAGCATTATGCCTGTTCATCAATTGCACCGGTGCCATAACAGTGAAGCCAGAAATGAGTAGTCCAATGGCACTAGCACCGCACCACACATTCTGCACAGGTCGCTCTCCCGCCGTTCTTTCATGTTGAACTTTTTATAAGCTCGGGTGGCGGCCGTCCTGAATGGCACACATGAATCCCTTCGTCTCAGCAAAGAGCTACCCAGCACATAGTCATCCGTTTCACAAATGGCTCCCAAAGATAATTCACGCTCCTGGTCCGACTTCACCTCACTCAGAGGATTGAAAGATCGATCTTTCAATTCAAGTGGAGTCAGCCCACAGTCTGCTTTACAGACAGCAGCATGTAAGGGACTCGCCTGCTCTTTGCTGTAAAAATAAGCACGCAACGAGTTGACTTGGCGATGATGTTGAGGCGCCACGTCAACCACGCCATAACTCCGATGCCAAGAGACAGGTTTATTCGCCACACGGCAGAGTTTGCGTGATTTATTCGTAATTTGGACATAGTATCATATCCATATCTGCCGTTGGACGTTTTGTAGATCGGCTTTTGTCCAAGCCAATATTCCGAATGGATATCCCAGTGAATATGTTCAGCGTGCTTATTTGATTCTTTCTCGAGAGATGTGATTTCAATACCTACTTTACATGTCGCAGGAGCATCCTTCAGATCACTAACTCGTATGCGTTCCTTGCAGAATTCCTAGATAACCGTAGAAGTCTGTATCGGTTACAGCTTAGATGTGGAGGTCACCAATGCTATATCGGGGTATGCGGCCTGTGATGAGTTTTACGAATGGCTTGGATTCGACACTTGTGTAATCTAAACTCTATTCGAATATCACGGCTAAACATATCAACTATTGGCAACAGAGTTCTAAGAGAGAGAGAGAGAATTCCACTTGACGACATCTAACTCCATCAAGTGTGTCAGTCTGCACTTAGGCCATATTTGATTGCAAAACCATGCCCTCTAGTGTCATAGCCACGAAAGCGAGGTTCAGTGCCATGCAAAGCCAAGGGGACTCGATGAATTCCCCTGGAAGATGCTTCTCCGTATACGGATGGGCTCTGAGGTATTGGCACCTTCAGATGGACGGTGGTATGTCACTTTTCAATCACTGTTGCCAAGAACTTTATTTGTTTAGAATCAAGGCGATACAGATGTAGGAGATCGATTAGCCAGGTAAGCGGTACGCTATCGAAAGCCTTGGCATAATCAATATAGAAACTGAAAAAGTTTCTTTGGCCTCTAGTTTATACAACTACCGAGTCGATAATGAATTGCTCTTTGCAAATTTGGTCTGCAGGTGGGCATTGGCCGTTCCACTAATAGATGATATGAATTTGTAGAGGGTCGCTAAGTAAGTAGTTTGTCCGCGGGGTTTTGCATCGTGTCCTTTTTTGGAACAAGGTAGGTAATTCCCGCTCCAGACCAGGCCCTTTCAGTTCTTCCCCCTGTTTATGGCTCATTGGACTTCCTCTCCGGTAACATCCACAAAATTCACACCAGGCGTAGTGGCATGGAGGGTATCTTCGGCGGTGATTTACTCAAAATACTCGGCGGGTAACCCCCAAAATCCACCCCAGTATTCTCCCGCTTCCGTTACCGAAAACTGTACTTTCTGAACGCTTTGTTAGAATTCGTTGAGTGATCTGAAAAAAACTTCGCTGGTTTATCGTTTACGTTGTATTCTGGTCACGTCTGGAGTTACTTTCGTCATACAATCCTAACCGACTGCAGACGACAGAATGTTTCTGCTTTAGTGTGCCCACAATTTCAACTACATGTGTTTCACTGGGGACGGCATATTTCCTGTAAACCCTCTGCACTTTATTTATTTTATTTCCCACCTGTTGGCATTGCCAGTGCTGCTCTGAATCAGTCTAGCGATGTCCTGCCTTAGTGAGTCACGCCTACATTTCAAACAAATTCCGTGATGGATCTCTTCAGTCCCGGAAGCCAATAACGCGAAAACGAATCTTCTGACCGTGCAATCTTACAGCCATAACTGCGCCAGAATACTCAAGTGACTGTAATTGCAGCAGTGACATATCAACACACAGTCGAGATGCAATATTATAATTGATTTGAAATAGAATTTTCAGAGCTGCTGAAGATGCATAGAGCCTGGGAACACTTGGTCTATGCAAAGAATCCATTTCCAAGAATTCTATCCACGTTGTTTGGAATTCGTCCCGAACCTCAGGGTAGACTTCAGCTGGACGGTGGAGAAGAGTGCTTCGGTGAGTACCGAAACTATTACCCGCAGTGCTGCATGGTATTATTGATGCTGCCGCCTCTGCCCTTATCGACTCTTGGTCATCAATTTTCACGTTGACCTCAAGTCGAATACGCTCACTAATGATGGCCAGGATTGTGTTACTCATCATCATCATCAACGGCGCAACAATCGGTATCCGGTCTAGGCCTGCTTAATAAGGAACTCCAAACATTACGGTTTTGCGCCGAGGTCCACCAATTCGATATCCCTAAAAGCTGTCTGGCGTCTACGCCAGACTGACTGGCTGTCTACGCCATCGCTCCATCTTAGGCAGGGTCTGCCTTCTTCTTTTTCTACCATAGATATTGCCCTTATAGGCTTTAAGGGTGGGATCATCCTCATCCATACGGATTAAGTGACCCGCCCACCGCAACCTGTTGAGCCGGATTTTATCCACAACCGAACGGTCATGGTATCGCTCATAGATTTCGTCATTGTGTAGGCTACGGAATCGTCCATCCTCATGTAGGGGGCCAAAAATTCTTCGGAGGATTCTTCTCTCGAACGCGGCCAAGAGTTCGCAATTTTTCTTGCTAAGAACCCAAGTTTCCGAGGAATACATGAGGACTGGCAAGATCATAGTCTTGTACAGTAAAAGTTTTGACCCTATGGTGAGACGTTTCGAGTGGAATAGTCTTTGTAAGCTGAAATAGGCTCTGTTGGCTGACAACAACCGTGCGCGGATTTCATCATCGTAGTTGCTATCGGTTTGGGATTTTCGACCCTAGATAGGAGAAATTATCAACGGTCTCAAAGTTGTATTCTTCTATCCTTATTCTTCTTCGTGTTTGACCAGTGCGGTTTGATGTTGTTGGTTGATTCGTCTTCGGTGCTGTCGTTGCCAACATATATTTTGTCTTGCCTTCATGGATGTGCAGCCCAAGATCCCGCGCCAATCACCGCCTGCCAGCTCGATCTGGATGAAGGCACTTTGTACGCCTCGGGTGGTTCTTTCCAAGATGTCGATATCATCAGCATAGGCCAGTAGTTGGGTGGATTTGAAGAGGATCGTACCTCTTGCATTTACCTCAGCATCACGGATCACTTTCTCGAGGGCCAGGTTAAAGAGGACGCATGATAGCGCATCCCCCTGTCGTAGACCTTTGTTGATGTCGAATGGTCTTGTGAGTGATCCTGCTGCTTTTATCTGGCCTCGCACATTGGCCAGGGTCAACCTAGTCAGTCTTATAAATTTCGTCGAGATACCGAATTCTCTCATGGCCGTGTACAGTTTTACCCTGGCTATGCTATCATAGGCGGCTTTAAAGTCGGTGAACAGATGGTGCAATTGTTGTCCATATTCCAAGAGTTTTTCCATCGCTTACCGCAGAGAGAAAATCAGATCTGTTGATGATTTGCCTGGAGTGAAGCCTCTTTGGTATGGGCCAATGATGTTCTGGGCGTATGGGGCTATCCGGCAAGATAGTGGAGAATATCTTATAGATGGTACTCAGCAACGTGATACCTCTATAATTGCTGCACTGTGTGATATCTCCCTTTTTATGTATGAGACAGATTATGCCTCGTTGCCAATCGTCAGGCATTGATTCGCTGTCCCATACCTTGAGCACAAGTTGATGAACCACTTGGTGTAACTGGTCGCCTCCATATTTAACCAGTTCGGCTGTAATTCCATCGGCTCCTGTGACTTATGATTTTTTAGCCGATGAATTGCACGGACTGTATTACTGCCGGTAATAAAGTGGTATTGGTCTGCGATTCACTTCACAGTCCCGAATTACGGGAAACGCTGGACAAATCTCTGATGCAACAAGGGGCGGTAAGTTGTTGCACCCGCCCTCGACCCCGCCATTACGTCAGAACTTCAGACAGATCAGCTTAACATTCCTAAGAAGTTCACACCCCCTAAAAAAAATCAAAATGTTTGCCTGGATACAAATTCTGGTTAGTCTTTTCACTCCTTTGTTTCAAAGATGGAGGTCGAAAATACTGCGATGTATGAGCGAATTTGGGATATTCCCGTAGACAGAGGAGTTGGTCATAATGGGCCACTATGTTAGACGTACACGGATGATCTCCGGGGCACCACTAAAAATGCCTTTCTCCCAAGTTCGCTTGAAATGCTTCGCTTTTGTCGCTAAAGGAGAATTTCTTATTGGATGCAATGCAAGGACGTATGTATGTATGCTTTTTATTTGGTTCAAATTTCGACACTGGTAGCTTTACATAAAATTTCATGAACCCAGTGTAAACGCAAATTTTGTAATTTGAGGCAAAATATTTTCGCGCTCCCTAATAAGGAATCACCAGCGGATTTCAAAGCAAGGACTTGAAAGGTATGATGCTGCGAAACGCCATTTGTTTTCCTGAATTAAAATTTCAGAGGAACCTTCAATTCAAAGTAGACTCTATCGAGGCTTAGTTTACATCGGGCATTGAGTCTCGCATTTTGCTTAACTTGCAGGGATTGAAGGCAAGAGAAATTGGGTATTCATCTACTAACATCATCCACGAGATTAAGAGGTACAGAAAGTAAAACGTTCATTAAGGTTTCCTCATATTAAGATGGAAATTCTATTCTATACCACCATCTTTTCTGGTCCTCGCAGTTCTGGATATGGATCTGTAAAGCATTCCTCCCGTCTTTGGGTGCCAGCAGTTGGTAAGAAGAAAACTCAATTTTATGTAAATTTCGGTATCCTTCCCGCATGATTCGAAAAATATACCACAGTAAGCAAGATATTTTTATATGGTTGCAAATTACCGGGAGAAGAACGACCTTTTCGAAAGTAAAATAGTGTCTTGGTTCTTGTCCTAGCAGAATTTCCAACGAATGTGACCAGAACTCCTTAGTCTGCAAAATAGGATAAGGACAAAGGGTGAGCATGTTCACAAGTAATAGTCAATTACCGACCTATCTCGCTATCTGAATCAATGGAATGCTTATTGGACATATCCAACGATGTCTTTCTATCTACAAATATCGTTCCATTCGCCCTTGATTTTCCAGATGGTACTCTGATGTGTCTATAGTGCTCCAACACGAGGCAGAGTTATCTTCCACGTATCTATTGTATAAAACGCCAAATCCTTTCATTACTATCGGAAAGCTTTCTATTTCTTAACTTAGCCATACTTCATTTAACTTTATCATGATAAAGCCCAGAATGGCTTTGGATATTTATCCTTCAATGAAACTTTGTCAAATATAAATCACAAAAAATGGCTTCATATCTCTGCACTCAAGGCTTTTGTCTCGTTTATTCGACCATGACTATGGCCGCAACTAATGTCGTTTCTCCTCCTTTCCCATTTTTCATTGCTATGGCAGTGAGTCTCGACTGAACAGCGAGCACAAAAATTCATGCGGATACACAGGAACGGTAGTTACGCGAAAAGTTGTTTTTCCACGGTTCAAACTAAATAATAATTCTAGTGTGTTGATAAGCTGATAACAGGAGAAAACTTCCCTGTTTGGGGTTTATTTTCAGTTTCAAGGGGCTAGATACTACAGCCCAAACGAATGGATATAAATATCACCGCAACAATCTTCTATCCCCATTCGACTGATGAAATTATAAGCACAATCATAAATTCGTTCCTGGCTTTGCACGAGCCATCAATCAACTCGACTCCATTTTCAGGTCCATTCCTCCTGACAGCATATCAATCTAATAGTTACTCTATCTTGTTTTCGGTTGTTACATAATTAATCCGGAACTCGTAGGAGGTGAATGAATTCCCGAAAATCGATCTAGCCAGAGAAGTGAGGGAGAAAGATATGAATCGTTTGAATTAGCACTTTTTAGGGCTCCCCTAGCTCCACATAACAGCCGACTGGTATATGCGTCCATGTGGCTCATATGCGGCAAACACTAAAACGTGCGGCGATATATCCTATTTAAGGCCTTCGTTACCATTCTGGCAATGTTTAATTTGCTCTAATAAAGGGCTATTCTGATGAGAGTTACATAAAAATGAGACTCGGATTTATTTGCAGGATTGAGGTAAGACTTCCAGTGTTTAATAAACATTTATATCCTTGCCCTTGCCTATATGGGAAAATGAATTGCTTTGTGGTTTTTATTGGCAATTCAACAGGACCCTGCAAATACATCTCCAGGATATATATATATATATATTTACTTCGAAATATATATTACTTCGAAATATATATTACTACAAATGGTATTCTTTGCTGAATTCTGGTGCAAGATCATCTGGAGCATAGAGCAATGACTAATAGCACGTCACTTAAGTTCTAGTCGACATGGTTAATTTTTCAAAGTTGTGACGTCTGTTTAATCTTCAGAGCAGCAAACTTGTATCCTAGCCGCCATGCGGTGGAGGACTGCTATGGCAACGATAAAATAAATAAATCATTTATTCTTCAATGAAAATTTCGCTCAACCGGAAAGACAACATGGCATACTTCCTACATGAAAAATATGCTTTCAGATGTGGCTTGAAATTTCGATGGTTCTTAAATTCAGACTGGGCCGAATATCTGCATGGCAGTAGCAAACTGTCCCTAGGATATCCCTACTGCCAGGAAGTTGGGACAAGCAACAACTCATTTCCGAGTCAGTTCCCAAAGTTTGTTTTACGTTCGCCATTATCTTAATTATTCCGGGCCGCAGAGGACCTTGACAAAGTGAACAGGCGAATAACTTGTTGTCTCTAATTTCCCATAATAACAACTTTATTACATTCCTTGAACATACATTTGCTCGTTAAAATTATACAAAATGGGGTGTTCGTGCTAAGTGCCGGCTGATAGTTGTATAAAGTGGAGGCCGGAAATTCTGTGATATTTGGAATGAATTAATGAACCGTATTTACATTTGATTTGCAAAAGTCTAATGGCGTCTCCTAAACGTTCATCAGGAATAATTGTGCCTATACAAAGGAGGAATGTTATTGAAAGTGCCACTCAACTATTATAAACAGGCTCGACCTTCTTCATGGAATTCGGATTTTCAATTAATGTTCAGCCAAATGCAAAGTGAGGGCTTCATTACGTGATTTAGTGAAGCGTTTCCACCACTTTACACTTTACACTAATGGTTCAGGAAGTGCTACGAGGTTAGTGACTTCTTTGGACATGAATGGATGACTGTTTATACAGATAATGCCATTAGTGAAATTAGTAATGTTCTCCCCAAATCATGGAGAATATCATTGATATTTGGCTCCTTTTGGAATGGTTAATTGGAATCAAGGAGAATATTTTCCTAATTGGGGCTATTATCTTATTATCAATATAACTTTCAATTAGTTCTTGTTACAAAACCCGAACCAATCATCATCGATCCCCTTACATTTCTTTGATAGAAGAAAGGCGAGTATTCAGTCGTGAATTTGCCTGTGCTACGGTTCAGATTAATCAGATCGTTGCAATATAATATGATGTGCTCCAGACCTCCATTAAGCAACTTTTTAAATCATTCTTTATATTATAGCTATGCAATATGTTGTAATTCTAGGATGAAATTAAGGATGGTTTCCAGTTGATTAAAAAAAAAAAAGTTATATATTATTATTACCTTGGTTTGGAGGGTATTTTGAAGCCTAGCTGTCATATCATCACGATTTTCTTCAGATCTTCCGGCTGAGTAGTTTTTAATAATGGCCTCGTAAAATAAGCGATCACTTTTTAGCAGATCTTACATTAAGCAGCTTGGGTGACAATATGACAAGAATGAGGAGAAGGGAGAACTCCTTCTGGAGTTTCGGGTGGTGCAGGATGAGAACTGTAGCAGATGATAGGCTTACTCTTCCCTACGAAGAATTGGAAACCAAAAAACACCAGAGTTGTACGAAATATTAAACGTGGCTCTAAAGGTGACTATAAAGGGGGCAGGACTTACCCATTTTCGCTTTTAATAACTATCTAGGAGGGTCATCCTCCCCACCCAATGGGAAAGGCAGATGATGTGCTGCTATCAAAGAGTGTCAAACTACTTGTGTACCTTCCTTGTGTATATATTTGTGGTGGTGTAGACGTACATCTTCATCAGATTGTAGTGGTCTATTATACTTCAGTCCCCATTTCCTTCCCTCATCATCATCATCATCAACGGCGCAAAAACAGGTATCCGGTCTAGGCCTGCCTTAATAAGAAACTCCAAACATCCCGGTTTTGCGCCGAGGACCACCAATTCGATATCCCTAAAAGCTCTCTGGCGTCCTGACCTATGTCATCGCTCAATCTCAGGCAGGGTCTGCCTCGTCTTCTTTTTCTACCATAGATATTGCCCTTATACACTTTGCGGGCTGGATCATCCTCATCCATACGGATTAAGTGACCCGCCCACCGTAACCTATTGAGCCGGATTTTATCCACAACCGGATGGTCATAGTATCGCTCATAGATTTCGTCGTTATGCAGTCTACGGAATCGTCCATCCTCATGTAGGGGGCCAAAAATTCTTCTGAGGATTCCTCTTTCGAACGCGCCCAAAAGTTCGCAATTCTTCTTGCTAAGAATCCAAGTCTCCAAGGAATACATGAGGACTGGCAAGATCATTGTCTTGTACAGTAGGAGCTTTGACCCTATGGTGAGACGTTTCGAGCGGAACAGTTTTTGTAAGCTGAAATAGGCTCTGTTGGCTGAAAACAACCGTGTGCGAATTTCATCATCGTAGCTGTTATCGGTTGTGATTTTCGACCCTAGATAGGAGAAATTATCAACGGTCTCAAAGTTGTATTCTTCTATCCTTATTCTTCTTCGTGTTTGACCAGTGCGGTTTGATGTTGTTGGTTGGTTGGTTTTCGGTGCTGACGTTGTCACCATATACTTTGTCTTGCCTTTATTTATATGCAGCCTAAGATCTCGCGCCAATCACCGCCTGCTCGATCTGGATGAAGGCAGGTTGTACGTCTCGGGTGGTTCTTCCCATGATGTTGATATCGTCCACATAGGCCAGTAGTTGGATGGACCTTAAAGAGGATCCTACCTCTTGCATTTACGTCAGCACCACGGACCACTTTCTCGAGGGTCAAGTTAAAGAGGATGCATGTTAGAGCATCCCCTTGTCGTAGTCCCAGCAACAATCACCCTTATTACTGACAGCATTGGAACTGGAGTGGTAGACAATGTTGTTCGGGCATGTCAACAATTTTTAAGAAGGATCTTACTAATAGATACGATTATAGATAGCGGAGCAGTGTATCAGCTAATTAAAGAGTTTAGAAAGAATCCACATGTGAAAGCTGAGATTGGGGTTAGGTAAAATAGTTCAAACGTGTTTCTAGTAAAGAAGTGGAAAAGTGTAAAGCAGATTTAGTTCGAGGTGAAGTCAGAAGAGGATTGCAGGGTAAAACCAGATTTCCTGGAAGGAAATAAGTTATGACATGTTACAGGTCGAACAACAATCAAAAAACAGAAACGAATTAGGGAGAATTCGGAGTGGAATTTGCTCGATAAGGACTTGTGTGAAATTTCAGTGATAACCTCCATCTGCCTTCTATAAAAATCAGTAGGTGTTTGCATCTTGCGTGCGATTAGCTTCATTTTGAAGAGTGCTGGGATCGAGTCTTTGTTCTAATAAACAGAGCTTACAAGTCCTTTCTACTTATCACATTGGGTTTGACATGTCATTTCCACAACATCTATCGTGAGAATGATAAAATGTGAACATAATTTCGTTGGCACTAAGATAAAAGTCACAAATCCCAGAAAACTATATAGAAAACATATGCTCGCTGGGTTTTATTTATTAAATCCAATTCACTTAGCTTTCATGCGTGTAACATATCAAAGGGCACTCATAGCATACTCAGCAATCTATTTTCTACTAAGAAAATTCACAGCAGGAGTGTTGAGTAATTATACTTTTCAGAGGTTATTTCTTCCGATCTGGATATGACAGGAAAGATAACGGCGTGGCAACGTTTTCCGCAATACAAAAAACAGATTCATTTCTGAATATTTGAGCTAAATAGAATGAGTAAACGTGAACTAACTTTGTTGTAATCAGAAAAGGGTGAATATGGTGCGTTCGTACAGTGGAAACAGAAGGTTATTGACTGATTTATGTATGTGTGTGTGCAAAATGTTCATCCATGACAATGTTATTTACAAAATTTTCCACGATTCATTATTGTCTGAATAGTCGCAGTATAAATACATTCAATACGATTCATATCTGAAGCATGCGTTTTCAGGATTCCATCCAATTTGAAAGATTTATCGATGTCATATGCAAGACTTCATATATACACAGGCAACAAAATATTAAAAAGTCAACAATGCTGCAAGGCACATTTATATTTTCCTGAAAACTTACAATAGAATTAACTGTACCTTGAAAAGTACATTTCACCTTCGCTTCCGCCGACTCTTTTTCAGAACTACGTTGAAGTATACATCTGACATCAATGCCCGGACTATGACATGCATACTTATAATTATATCATACTTGACTATTGCACATATTGCACGTATTGCTTGTTTTAGCGGAACAATCTAGCGCGAGATGGTTAGAGTAGAGGTTGGAGGAGAGAGGTAGTCGTTAAACCTGATTGTTCTCGGTTCGAAACCCGGTCTTCGAGGATGTTTGTGTTCATCGTTTTATTCGTCTCGTGAGCTTATTTTCGGCACAGCATTCAGTAGTAACGAGGATAATGAGGAAGTTAGAACCCCATCTGACTGGCTAAAACGCATGCATTTTTGAACGCATTCGTGACAACCGTATTCGCGACGTCCATTAAATAACCGAGATGAGTCCGGTTCGACATCATGGGAAGAACCACCCGAGACGTGCAAACTGCCTTCATCCAGATCAAGCAGGCGGCGCGAGATCTTCGGCTGCACATCAATGAAGGCAAGATGAAATATATGGTGGCAACGTCAGCACCGAAGACGAATCAACCAATAACATTAAACCGCACTGGTCAAACAGGAAGAATAAGGATAGGAGAATACAACTTTGAGACCGTTGACAATTTCTCCTATCTAGGGTCGAAAATCACAACCGATAACAGCTACGATGATGAAAACCGCGCACGGTTGTTGTCAGTCAACAGAGCCTATTTCAGCTTACAAAAACTGTTCCGCTCGAAACGTCTCATCACAGGGTCAAAGCTCTTACTATACAAGACTATCTTGTCAGTCCTCATGTATTGCTCGGAAACTTCTTAGCAAGAAAAATTGGGAACTCTTAACCGCATTCGAGAGAAAAATCCTCAGAAGAATTTTTGGCCCCCTACATGAGGATGAACGTAGCCTACACAATGACGAAATCTATGAGCGATACCATGACCGTCCGGTTGTGGATAAAATCCGGCTCAATAGGTTACGGTGGGCGGGTCACTTAATCCGTATAGATGAGGATGATCCCACCCGGAAAGTGTATAAGGGCAATATCTATGGTAGAAAAAGAAGACGAGGCTTTTAGGGATATCGAATTGGTGAACCTCGGCGCAAAACTGGGATGTCGGGAGTTCCTTATTAATGCAGGCCTAGACCGGATACCGGTTGTTGCGCCATTGATGATGATATTGATGAGTCCGGTTTTTCAAGATCTGCGGAACTAGTGACGCAGTGGATGCTGCGCGGTTACTCATGGAGAAGCACCTTGCGAAGCATTGCCCTCTTTACACTTCTGGATCTAGAAAAGGCGTTTGACAGTATGCCATATAAATTCGCCCGGTATCTTCTACAACTCTACTACAACTAAAAGTAAAGTTCGAAATGTGATATGTGACATATGCCATGACATGTGACATATCAAAACCACTTCGTGTGTCTGTCTGTGTTTATCAAACAAGTGTCGTCTAACCACTCCTCTTTGATCCTTTTTTGGACACTGTGATACGAGACATCCATGTTCAAGCACCCTATACACTGCTTTATGCAGATGATGTGATTCCTAGCATCTCTTAGCAAAAATTATCTCGAGGAGTTTGTTTAAAAATGGAATGATCGCCTTATGCAGCACGGTTTCAGATTGAATCTAAATAAAACTGAATTTCTGATGACCGATCCCCATAAAACGGGCTCTAGTACGTTCATGCATTTAGTGTGTCCAACCGTTCACTTCAGTATGATGCTGACATCCAACTTTGACTCTTTGAGTATAATTTCCCAGTTAATTTCTGGAAAATATACTTACCGTAAATGGTAATAATGGTAATAAACTATTAATAACTTTATATAAGCCAGTATCGGTATGGAGAGTATTTTGAGGGCAAGACAGCATATGCATCGGCCACCACATTTCTAATCAGATATTTAGGTTGGGTAGTTTTTGAGAGCGGGTCCTTGAAGAAATTAAAAATTTACCGACCCCGCACTTCTCCGCTTTACAACCAATGGTTCCGGATTCGGAAAATGCTAATCAAGTCCTTTCATAAGGGTACCAAATATACTCGGCAAAAAAAATGTTATACCCTCCTATCTATGGCGATCCGCCCTGAAACTCAATGTGGAACTGTGTTACTCATTGCATGCAATGTGCAGGTCCAACCTTTCTAGCCTATTTTGTATCAATAGAGGTAACCTTCTCTGAGATAAAAGGTGTGACACACAGATAGACAGACGGACGGACGGCCAGACAGATAAACAGACAGTAAGTGGTGCGTCGCACGAGTGGCATAACACGCCTAGACCTGCTCCGCAGGATATTCGCGAGCGTTATGGGGGGGGGGGGGGGTTGTCTTAATAACACCAGTACAAAGTTGGTGTGGATGTCTTTAAGCCCACAAACTCAAGCCGCACCATTTTGGCAAATACTCACTATGTATAATATGTATATACAAATCTTGAGATATGAACCCCCGCACATTATCATTTATATTGCCCACAGAAAACGTCACACAAATTTTTGATTCATTTTAAAATAATTTGTATAACAATTACTGATTAAGTGATTCCGAGGAAGCGTGTGCTAATATTAGTTCTCGAAGATGTGCTTTGAACAGACGTTATCATCCATTGAACTGTTTAGGTTCTGAACGTATAGCCGACCATGACAGTGGCTCATTTTCGAATGCTGTTGGCTGACAACAATCGAACGATATTCCCTCCAAATTTACTGCATATTTCGTTTTGATTATAGCAATTATCCTTTCCAGTGTAATCCGCTGGCATAGATGAACTCCGTTGTCGAGAGTGGATGAGGACCCCAAAGGTATAAAGTGGTCACCTACTTTAAGGGACCATTCATAGAATCTAACAAGCCGAAGAAAGTCATATTTGCCTCTGCCCTAGTAAGAAACCATAAAGCCGTCATCGCCTGACATTTTTCAAAAGTTTGGGTGCTAAGCCCCAAATGAGGGGTCCGTGTACAAAAAAAGGAGGGAATAAGTTATTCTTCATTTGGTCCGGTCCGGCATTAAGTTGATGCGGACTTAGGACTCCACAATTCTCAAAAAAAATATGTCATAGTGATGTTCCTATATAGTACCTAGTAATACCATTCAAACCACAAACAGAGATGTTCAAATAAAAGAAATAATCATATTAGTTGTTCTTTTCCTTTCACCCAAATAGCTAATCTGGCTTCCAAATCCTCATGCAAGCATCTTTGTTTCGACCGGCCGTTTGGTCACTTACCATCGGCTTTGATGTTCAGACCAATCTTGGCTTGAATTTTCATTAGCGCGAATTGCGTAAACATTTCACCGATGCAATTCAATATCGATCACGGATAACCTTGTTTTGCATGTGATCAAGGCGCGTTCCGCCACTCGTCCGGCACAACATCTTCGTCTCCAGTACTGGAAGACACTATTCATTGTCTTTTATAGTTGGTCAACACTCAATACCGTAGAGGGCGATATGGGGGACAACATTGCGGTAATTTTTAGATTTGAGACGTCCATTGATACGTTGATCACAAAGATCATTTGTTAAATGCCGCTTTACCCAGGTGCCGATAATGCAGTTCTCTATTGGGTGAGAACAGAGCAAGATATTTCAATCGCTCAGTTCCGGGCAAGTCACAGCCATTGACAGTAATAGCGCCTATTTCATGGGGATTGCCGCCAACAATTCAGATTTATTCAGATTCAATCTGAGACCGTGTTTCATGAGGCAATCATTCCATTTTTGGACAAGTTGGTTGAGATCAGTTTTGCTAGGGAAACATCATCTGCACAAAGCAGTATAGAGGGTGAACGTCCCGTGTAACAGTCTCCATAACAAAGACAAAGAGGAGTGGTGGGAGGGCGTTTCTTTGATAAACACAGACAGAGACACGAAATGGTTTTGACACCCCCGCCATACTTCGAATTTTACTTTTCCGATCGTGGTAGAGCAATTTAATCCACGGCACGATATCTTCTGGTACTAGACGTTGCCGCGGATTACCGCCCGCTGCTTCTCGATTGACATTCTTGCAAATTTGACAATTGGCCCACGTTTCATTGTTGAGAAACCTATGGTAGCAGCATTTCTTTTCACAGACATTCGTTTGAACATCGTCATTCTATAGCCAAGTATCTCGGTTGATGAATAACTTTCCTGAGTTACTGACCCGAGGGTTACATAGGCCGATTTATCGATCGTTTCTTTAGCATGGTTCGACGATTCTACTATATTCGTAATTGTTGGTAATGACGTGAGAACATTTCCTCTTTCTTGTGACAATATCGTCCCTACTAATGCACGCGGGCCAGTGGGTTCCGCATCCTATTTCACGAGTAGCTTGATTTGCAAACTGGCTATCAATGGCCGATGTCATTAGCGGTGAAAAAATGTTGAAGTCTGATGAGAACGTAGTCGATTTGCGTTTTGTTGTTCCCACTATAAATGTAGGAAGATGAGAGAATTGTTTGAAGTATGATGATATAGTCATCAGCAGGCACACTAGAGTGTTTAAATCCAAAGGTTGCATCTTTCTCGGCATCAGGTCGACGTGCCTCTGGTGCGTACGCAATGAAGAAGTGAATAGTGCGATCAACCAATATAAGAATGAGCTTCATAGCCGGGTCATAAAATCATTCGACTTCTTTAATTGTATCACGGAAATCTCCAGCGATTGGAACGTCAACATCGTATTAAGTATGTAGGCTGGCAAAATAGAGAAGTTTATAGCCATTTTTAGAATACAAGGTGCGCCAGTATAACTTCCTTTTTTAAAATGCGCGCCACTCAGTTAGTTGATGTCATAGCGGAGCGCAAGTGGTCTCGTTCAAGAGGGTATACTGTAAAATTTTGTCCCGACATGGTTCAGTCGCCATCATGTGTTGGAATAGTGAGGAGCGTGCCTTTGCCGTTGAGGTTTACTTTCCAAGCAGATGTTCGGTTATTGCAACACAGCGTGCATTTCGGAATCGCTAATTTGGCCCCGTTGGCTCCCGTCCCAGACCGCAAATCAATTATAACATGGGTCACTACATTCAAACAAACTGCAAGTGCGACAAAAGGAAGAACTGGAGTCCCTCGGCCCGTTAGATCACCTGAGAACATTGAAGCAGTGAGAGCGTCAATGTTGCGATCGCCACGGCGTTCAGCGTGCGAACACGCATCTGCCCTTGAATAGTCCAAGAGCAGATCGTTCTGTGAGAAGAATTCTTTGTGATGATCTTCATTTTCATCCCTATAAGATGGCGATAGTGCAGGAACATTCAGAACGTGACTTCAATTCTCGGATGAACGCGTGTGAGTTTCTTCTTGATGTCGTTCCCGAGGGTGCTATTGTTTTTTTAGCGATGAAGCCCATTTTCATTTGTGTGGGCCGGTTAACAAACAAAACATGCGCTACTGGGCTGACACCAACCCTCGAGATTTGCATCAAAAGCCTTTGCATTCACCCAAAGTCACAGTGTGGTGTGCAATTTCTTCAGCTGAAATTATTGGTCCCTCGTTTTTTGAGGAAAATGAGGTTACAGTGACAGTGAATTCGGACCGGTATGTAAACATGCTACAGAATTTTTTTTTCCCACGGCTAGAAAATTTTGATTTGGGGGACACTTGGTTCCAACAAGACGGTGCAACAGCACACACTTCAAGAGCATCGATGACTGTTTTGAGGGAACACTTTCCAGAGCGCCTTATCTCAATTAGAGGCGATTTGGAATGGCCGGCACGCTCTCCCGATCTGTTCCCTTGTGATTTTTTTCTAAGGGGTTTTTTGAAATCCGGTGTTTATGTGAACCGTCCAAGAACCCTACAAGATTTCAAGACCAACATCCATGAAGAAATTGCCAACATAACACCTGCTATGCTAACAAGAGTCATGACAAACGCCAGAAATCGGTTTACGCAATGTATGGAGAATGGGGGACGTCACCTAACAGATTTGATCTTCAAAACAATGTAAATAAAAACTTTAGACATGTACCTACATTATAAAAGATAAATAAATATTTTCCGATGCATACAATAGTTTTTATTGAGTTTTGAAAAAAAGAAGTTATGTTGCCGCACCCTGTACTATATATGTGTTCTATGTCAAAGCTTTTCGCGCCAGACAATTGTCAATGCGTCTTTTCCGAAGGCCTATTGCGAGCTACTCAGTCTTTCCAGTGAGAATATCAACATTTAGCGCGCAGACGGGTATTTGCTTTGCTCCCTTTCTCTTGCGATCTGACTCCGCCCATGTGTCAAGAACCGTTGTCGATTTCTCGATGGGACCGGAGCTGTCCCCACGTCGACTGAGAAATACGCCCTAGCATTTTTCCGAGGTTTAGGAGTTAGCACGATCATTTTGTTTTTAATGACATTGGATGCATTTTCTTGGTCGACTTGTTGCTTTATCTGTCACCAAGAGAAGTCAGGTAAGATTTAGAATAGTGGAATAAATCCAACTATATACTTTATTCGTTTTGAGAATGAAGGGGGTCCTAAGTCCGCATCAACTTAATGCAGGACCGGACCAACTGGGCGGATTTGCGCTCAATATAATTCGTAGGCATGTCGTGTTCTGCGAATTATATAAAGGAGCATTCAACATCTGCGTGCCGCTACGGTCACGCTGCTCCCAGGGCAGAGGTGAGGCAGCGTCTGACGATTTGCCTCTGCCCTGGTAAGAAACCGTAAAGCCGTCGTCGCTTGACTTTTTTTATATACTTTATACTTTCTTGGGTCAAAGGCACACATCCCATACATATCCCAGGGCGAAACGTGGTTTGATACCCACGATGGAGCATAAAACCTGAAAAACACTTGCTGAACCAACAACAACAGCACTACTACCAAATCCTATCTCCACCTACACGTGGTGGCTGGGAGCTCTTTCTTAACGAAAAGCTGCAGATGGAGAAGGATGAAGGCGAGTCTCCCGCGCCTTAAAAGGGGACAAAAAGTACCAACTGGTCCACCAAGTTGGGGGTTGGGTAGGGCTGAAAGACCTACAAAGAAAACCAACGTTACGAAGCTACAGAAGGAGCCTCGGATAGGATGAACTTAACAACGACGAACCCGGTAACGAGAACAGAATAACGATTTGAACATTTTCTCATGAAACGTGGGCTTCCTGTACAAAGATGGAATTGCCAAGCAGCTAGTCGATACCCTGTCTCAATATAGGGCTGATGTAACTGCGTTGCAGGAAATGGGTTGGACGGCGGACAGTTTCCTGGAGAAGAGCCACTATACCATGTATTAAAGCGGCCATCCAGTAAACCATGTGCTTGGAGTAGGTTTCTCAGTCAGCCAAAAATTGAAACCTGCTGTTATCGGCTTTGAAAACATAAGCGAACAGTCATGCACTCTGCACTTGCGGGGCAAATTTAGAAATATAAGCCCCATTAACGTTCACCCCTCTACAGAAGAAACTGTAGAGTCGGAGAAGGATACCTTTTACGAGGCGATAGAACGAACCCTCGAAGCCTGTTCCAAATATGATATCAAAATCATACTTCGGGATTTTAACAGCCAAGTAGGGATATCAATGATAACCGACTGCGGATTATTCAATTAGCAGTATCACATGAAATGGTTGTTGGAAGTACCTGGTTTGCGCAACTATCTCGTTGGCATGGTGCTCCGATCTTGAATAACAACCCCACCCACAATCCCCTCTGACAATCAGGTAATAGTTAGCACTGAAGCCATCCACAACACAGCCCTCCGCAACTCCCATAAAAGGAAAATGGATGCCGCACTAATCGCAGGCAACAGAGATGCTGGAGATGAAGCATCAACGAATAATCTTCACAGTCACCTGAAGAACGTTATCATAAATACTGCCACAAACATCCTTGGCCCCTGCTGCAAAAGGATCCGGAACGGCTGGTTTGACGATGCATGTAAGCTAGCAATGGAACGGAAGAATGCCGCATACCGAGTAATGTTGCATTCTTAAAGGACGCGCGCACGCGCAGGGACTTATCACGAACTCTGGTGAACGCAGAAGCGACTTCACAGGTGGAAAAAGGAAGCCTGGGAGGACGAACAGGTATGTGAACTCGTAAAGTACAGGGAGCAACCGCACCAGGCGCGGAAGTTTTACCAACAAGTCAGCAGGATGAAGCCTTATACACCTCGATGCTTACCCTGCCAACACGAAGGGGGAAATCTGATTACGAATGGTATCGGCATATTAGAGTGATGGATTGAGTACTTCAATGAAGAACTGAATAACCTGAACATCGGGGAGTTGGAGGTACCGCCTACTGAAGACGACGGACAAATACTGCCACCACCAAGTTTAGGAGGAACAGTCCGTGCAATTCATCGGCTAAAAATCATAAGTCGCCAGGAGCCGATGGAATTACAGCCGAGTTGGTTAAATATGGAGGTGAACAATTACACGAAGTGGCTCATGAAATTGTACTCAAGGTATGGGACAGCGAATCAATGCCTGACGATTGGCAAAGAGGCATTATCTGTCCCATACGTAAAAAGAGAAATATCACGCAGTACTGCAGTTTATGAGGTATCCCATTGCTGAGTACCATAGATGGTTCTCCTCTATCTTGCTAGGTCAAATAGCCCAATAAGCCGAGAATATCATTGGCCCATACCGAAGAGGCTTCACTCCAGGCAAATCAGCAAGATAACAGATTTTCTCTGTGCGGCAAGCGATAGAAAAATTGTTGGAATATGGACATCAGTTGAACCATTTTTGCATCGACTTTAAAGCCGCCTATGATAGCATAACCAGGGTGAAATTTATACGACCATGAGAAAATTCGGTATCCCGACGAAATTGATAAGACTGACTATGCTGACTACTGGTCTATGCTGACGATATCGACATCACGGGGAGAACGAGCCGAGACGTACAAACTGCCTTCATCTAGATCGAGCAGGCGGCGCTAGATCTCGAGCTGCACATCAATGAAAGCAGGACAAAATATATGATGGAAACGTCTGCAACAAAAACCAACCAATCAATAACATCAAACCGCACTGGTCAAGCGGGAAGAATAAAGATAGGAGACTACAACTTTGAGACCGTTGATAAGTTCTCCTATCTAGGGTCGAAGATCACAACGGATGACAGCTACGAGGATGAAATCCGTTCACGGTTGTTGGCAGCCAACAGAGTCTACTTCAGCTTACAGAAACTGGCAGGCCTAGACCGGATACCAGTTGTTGCGCCGTTGTTGATGATGATACTTTCTTTATCTCTCTTTTTTTCTGATCTCAGTATTTTAGTTTGGTTTTATTGAGGACAGTACAAAGTGCCTGGGTTTGGGACCAGTATGATATGTAAGTAACATGGCGAGTTTAATAGTAGAATAATACTATATTTTATAATTTCCCTGAAAGCCCCCTGAATTTCTTACCGAGATCATGATTATTTTAATTGCATAGCCCCTGAGCTGGAATATTCTATTTTATAGTCTGGTGGAAGTAATTACCATTTACGCGTGAATTAGGTAATCGAACCGATTACTTACTGGGTTAGCTTGAAATGCACTTCACGGAAAGGGGAGTGCTAGCAATACTGCGTTGTTGTAATCCTGCTTGGGAGAAATTCATCCTATTCAGTCGATTGGAATCTGATGTTTCCACCTAACTTGTTGCTATTGTTAGCAGGTCTGGAGGCTCTGGAGTGACACCGATGATGGACCCCAGGAGTTGTCTCCACGGGTGTTCCACAGGGCTTTATACTGGACCCACTACTTTGGAACACGATTTATTATGATGTACTTAATCTTCCGGTTACCAAGGAGGCCGCGGTGGTTCGTGTCGCCGACGACAATACACTGGTTATGATAACAAAGCATTTCGAAGATGTTGAATTACTGCTAAAGCTTGATTAGGGACCGCTGGACTGGTCTTTGCGGAAGAAAAAACGGAAGCGATCCTATTCACTAAATGCCGCAACAGAATCTATACTCGCTTTAGAATTGCGAGCCGCATCGTTCAAGCATAAAAATGCACTCTACAGGAAAACAACTATAAGAGGGAGTTCTATCATAGTTCGGTTAATTTATTTTAGTTTAAAATTCATGACATGTCATCTTTAACTCATGTTCCTTCCACTTTATCGGGTAATCTTGGATTACTCAACAGTACATAACATATCTAATCTAAGTAGAATTAGTTTTCTTTTGGTACCTACGCCTGGATTGAATAGGTCAAGGAATGCCAATAGCTCTTATAAATGAACAGACAATAAAATGCATATTTATTTACCTGGGGATACGCCAGTTCCCACCGTGCCCTCTCAAATCAAAGCAAACAAATTTCTGCAGGAAATCGATTAACGACCTGTCATCAATTCATTTGAAGTTTTCACCAAAGCTGTTCAAATATTTGACACTTTCTGTTGTGGGAACTTAAACTTGATGACTTCACTTTGCTTCATTAAAATTTAATTCCAAGTTTAGGTCGCCTTTTGTCATCAGATTTGTGGTGGCACATTTGGCACGAAAGGAAGCAGTTCACAACTAAGTTCCGCGGTGGAAGTAAGTTGGTCGTAAATTTTTACCCCTAATTGGAGGAAGCGGCCTGCTGTTGAGCGGAATACCCGCATTATTGCGGCACGCACTTTGTAATGCTATTTTGATGTTTTTGAGGTGATAATTAAGGAAACAATGTCCTGGAAAATAATCCATTACCGCTCCCCATTATTCGAGCTTCGTGCTTTTAATCTTCAATTTGCGATTTGCTGGTGGAAGGAATCTAAAATTTTCTTTGATGGCTCATGTTCGAAAAGTGGATTTCAGTGTCGTGTTTTCTTTGTTCGTGAGGTGTGAGAATGTTTGGCGTGCACTAGGAAGGATATGGTTAACCGCGCGCTTTTAGGTGGCTCCGTTTCGAGCATACATACATTTTCTGCTTTCTAAATCCAAAGCTCAATTTCCCATTTCGCCCATTTCCGTAGCCTCAATTTTCCATTTCCTGTTATCTCACTTTCATTGTCTCAGGATCTGGTAGATGGATTAATGCTGCTTCCAATTAGGAAATTGATTAGGAGCCGGAAAGATGTTAGTAAAGTTTGCTATAATTTTTATCTGCAAGTTTACAAATTATTCCAAAAGGAGTGGTCTAGCTGAGATTGAAGGATATGTGTATATAAACATATATCCTTACGTACATATGCACTAAGAAAATTTGTTTTCAAGTGTGCGATTGTTAAGTTTCTAGGGAAAGAGGCAGAAATGGAAATTAATGCGAGGTGCCCATAATTAGTTGGCATTTGCTGGTAACTTTGAAATTGGATAGAAGAAAGAGGCTGTTTAATGATAGAGCCAAGTGGTAGCAGACGCCATTTCTAGGTGGGGGACTGCAATTCCCCAAGTTCAACATCGACTGCCTGTATGGTCCAGTTGTGGAGCGACAATAGAGGGGCCATCTTTCTAATCAGATGGCTGACAAGCTGAGTAACCAGCTTCAGAATACCGATCAAAAATGCTCTTTTCTCGGAACGGGCGTCATCTAATCTGGCTAACTGCGCAATCGTGAAAGCGGATCGATGAACGAAAAGGGTGGAGAGCTCTACTAACCGATGCAAGTGATGCCGGTCGAGACGCACTCGAACTCCGATACCGAGAGAAATGCCGAGAAGTCCAGCGTATTGTATGCGTAACAAAAGAGAATTTGCTATTGCGTTGGTCAGGCAAGTGGAAGATGCCTCAGATCGGAATTATTTTAGAACTGTATCACGAAAGGGCTTACATGTGGTCGCAAAACTTATTTATTTATTCATTTATTTATTTAATGAAAACAATATACAGAAAGCAAATTCTTTATTACATATTGTCCTCAGAGGAGGAGCAAGTTAATGGCTTACCTGACGCTGAAAACTAAAGAAGGAGACAGAGCCAAAGCACACAAGCTGTTGTAGGACCGACATAACCTCGGGATCGGGGAGTGAAAGTAAATATCAAGCTTCTCGAGGGGCGAAAGCGAAAAGTACATCCAGTTGCATTTGCTGACATTTAGGGCAGGTGAGGGTAGAGGCGAGGTCATTGATAAAAAACAGAAAGAGTAGGGGGCCAAGTATAGAAACCTTGGGGAACACCAGTGGAAAGACAGAAAAAACGAGATGAGTAACCATAAAAAGATGCACGCAGGAACGGTATGAAAGATAGGAGGAAAGCTACGAGATGATTGAGGGAGGGAAGTTTAGAAAAGAGAATCTTATGGTCAACGGTGTCAAAGTGTTTGGCGAAATTAATATAAAAAACACGTACCTCCTGTCGTGAATTAAAGAATTTAGCAACGAAGTTAGTAAAGACCAGATGGTTTCAAGCCGTACATCTATGTTTCACGAAACTATGCTGCTCTTTGACCGTTGTCAAAGGTGACCGAAGTGCACGGTAAACCAGTCGCTGACGTATCTTTCGAGGATTTTGGCGCAAAAGGAGAGAAGAGAGATGGAGCGGTAGTACACAGCAAAAGGAGGGTTTCCTCTTTCCAGAGATGGGGAAAGTAGCATTCTTCTAGACTTTTGTTGTAGATTATACTCAGTGTTTTTTCTACAGTTAAGAAGGAAGAGGTTAGGAGGCCCATCGGGCCAGGTCCGTCAATAAGTACCTTTTATGCGTTTTTTAATCATTGAATTCACAGTGGAGTGGATATCTCGTTCTTAAAGACCCGAAACTTCTTCCGCAGTATTAAGAATCTCCGTTGTTAACCAAGTTGGGTACGAACGTAAAAGGGGCTTAGAGCTTGATCACACTTTGAGTTACTTAATATATGAACTCAGTTGATAAACGCTGAAGTTGAGTTAAGACCGTCGAAGTTGGCTTTGCGGCAGTGGCACTTAGTAGATTTACATTCGGTTTTGGAGTTTGAACGAGGGAGCTCTCCTTCAAATTCAAGTGGGGCTAGTGAGCGTCGGTTTTGACATACGGCGATGTGCAAGGAAATAAAGGGAAGTGGCGTTCGGGAGGTTGGAAAGAAAGAAATTGAGAGTGCAACCCAAGGAGTTTTTGGTGGTATTGAAATTTACGGCAGAGCAAATGTTCATAAACAAAGAAAGTAGAAGGGAAGAATGGGAGAGGTTGTTGGAAGGAATTAGAAGGCTATGATGGTTAGGCCAGTGGAGCGTGGGGAGGTTAAAATCTCCGCAAAGGAGGAAAGGGAAAGAAGGGAATTTGAGAGTAAGAAGTTGAGACAAACTGCCAAACAATTCTTCATGCAGATGAGAAGGGTAAACACAGGGGAGTATATATAAGATACAATTAACGGGAGGAAGTTGGGCGGGCAGACACGGAGGGCATGTGTATCTTTTATTGCAATTAGGACTTCACCGCCGGTGGATTTACGAGATGCATCCAAATCCCTGTCACAACGGAAAGTGGAGTAACCTTCTGGGAGCTCAAAGTTTAATATTACATCGTCCAGCCAGGTTTCGGAGATACAGATGGCATAGCGTTGCTTAGCCAGCGTGAATAAATTGAAGGCTCCCGGCTTGGTTCTTATACCCCTAACATTCTGATAAAACTGACGGACAGTAAACATGGATCCAGTTATATTGCTCGGCGAGTCGGACGAGTTATCCTGAAATTTAGCCGCGAATGGGGGCGCTTTTTGGGGTTGATGAATGCACCTTCAGGCCAGAGAGAGGGTTTACCGAGGACGACAAGTTCGTAAGGATCAGTTGCCTTGAAAGACGCAATCACCCGGTCGGTTTTGTTTTCTTTTATCAGTTTGATGCAGGACAGAGGAGAAAGGAAACCAATTTGGCTCTTTATGAGCTGCAGTACATCGTCTGTAGAAGTTGCAAACGCTAGCCTGGAGATAAAAAGCTGTTTAGGTGGGCTGTTTAAGGGGACATTACCTTTAGCCGGGGGCCGCTGGTATGGGTGGATGAAGTGTTAGGGTATATAGTAGCGGCGAGAAGTGGAGCGAAGGGGAGCGGCTGCGTTACGATTCGTGACCTACTGAGATGGCTATGGATATTGTCCCGTTGGATACACGATGGAGCGAGACAGGATTAGAGTTGGACCGTAACTCGTTGCATAGGGGCTGCTGAATCAGGAATGTAGAGCCAGTTGAAGTAATCCTGATGTAGGAAGGCATTGCAGAAAAAATCAACTCAAATTGAGAAGATAATGAGGCTACACTGGCGAAAGAATTCCTATGCCGGCGAGAATACTTAGATAGTGACAACTTAGTAGATCGTGGCATTTTCGGCACTGCACCAGTGTTGCGATTCATGTTTTTGGTCAAATTTGGTGATTGTGTTGAATAGCTAGGCTTGGTTAACACATCCTTGACAGAAGGCGACCTAGAAACTGTTGAACATATAGTTAATACCGCAGTAGAGTTACTCCATTCGACTCTGGTGTCAAAGTAGAAGCCTCAATGACGCGCTAAATGGCTGCCAAGGTCATAGACCTTTTATTAAGCAGCTGTATCGGATCTAACAACGTGGAGCCATGGCAGGTGTTGCAGCGATAAGACATGTTGTTGGCAAATTTTGCTCGAATCTCTAAAAATACTGTAAGAATACCTAGGCATTTGATATGGTAAGGTCTCCCGCAGTAACTGTCGCAATCGGAAAACTTAGGGCGTGCCGATTCATGTTCGTTACACTGCACGTATCGGATATCATAAATTGGGAGTGACGCTACATTCAGAAAATTAAGAATCAATAAATTACAAATATGCAAATAGCAGGGGAACGATTATGCACAGATCAAATGTGTCGATTAAAACCTAATTGCACGCCCAAGAGGGCAGAAAATATTAATTTGGATGTTTGAATGAGTTAGATTTCCACTAACTTTGTACCGACGGCTTAGTGATTGAAAGGCAGATGCTTTCGCATTGTCTTGTAAGAAATAGGTAACAACAATATATAGATTGGAAAAATGAACAAAAGAACAATCTTTCAAACTAACAAAAATAACGTAAATCTAATGGCCACTGCAGGGGATAATGGTTTACAGACAGGGCAGAGAAACAGTAAGAAACAAAAAACTAATTCTACAATAAGTTGCCGGAAAATGGTGAAAAAAAACCCGATATAAGTCTCTTGGCAATTTGCCAAGTTCGAAGGCTCCCCTGTACAAAAAAGATATCTATATAATAATGATAATAATCGTTGGCGCAAGAACCCATATTGGGTCAGGGCCTTGAATTCTGTTACAGCACTTCCTTCAGGACCATAGCGGTATACTACAACAGTACACTGTAGAAGGCAATGTGGTCAGCATTGCGCTCACCCGCGATTATTACCATGATTTGACTCAGGTACTCATTCACAACTTAGTCGACTGGTATCCGACTTCAAATCACGATACAAATTCCACTGTCACCAGTGAGATTTGAACCGCGACCTTCCATACGACAGCCTTGTGCTCTATCTACTCAGCTATCCGGACACACATATCTATATGCAAGATAAAAATCCAGACAGTAAGGCCCGCGGAAACCGTAAAGTTGGTGAGACCGTTATTGTCACTATTCCGACTGCAACTTTCAAACTGAAATAACCAAAAAGATCATTAAAAAAACACAACCACTTTATTATTTTACAGACCCGAGGAAATGTTAATGGCAATCAATAATAATTGGGCAAATTATAGGAGAAAATCACAAGCACTCAGTTCACAGTCGATTGTAATGGAATGGCTAGTCAGCGTAACATACAGATGTGGACTGATACTCTAAGTAGAAGAGAAATCATTTCATCAATGCACTCAAATGGGATAAACCCATTGGGCTTGACTTTCTGCCCGCAGAGTTGTTTACCGCTTCTCATGGAGTTACTGCAGATCAGCTGCTTCCCCCCGTATGGAAATCTTGGGAATCCCAGACCTTTCCAAGAGATTGGAAGTAGGGCATGATCGTCAAGTTCCCAAAGAAGGGGGCCTGTTCTGGGTGTGATGATTGGAGGGGAGTCTGGGTATAGCTAAAATAATCCTGGAACGCATCAAATAATATCTTGAAATCTTCACCGACAGAGAGCAGGATTTTTTGCTCTGAATCCTCTTGTATTGACTACATCAATACCCTACGGATCATTTTGGAACAGTGCGCGGAGTTTAGACCTTCGCTGGACCTACTCTTTATCGATTTCGAGAAAACTTTCCAAATCGTGAAAAGGAAGTGTATCTGGAGTACTCTGCAGAAGAGGAGCACTCCGGAAAAGCTAACAATTATTATCAGAGCGACATTGCGATGCGATGATCACATCTCTTTGCTCTAATCGGGTCGTGAACCTTGGGCAAATGGCTCTGGATTTTGAAAGAGAGGCAAGTAGGTTTCGAGTAAAGGCAAACACCAAGCGTCCATCAATTTGTATAGTTAGGAAGCGTGGTTTTTTCCAACGGAGGTTCCGAACTGGATGTTGGCCGACCTATTAACAGCGCTAGAACCGCTTTCGCTGCCCTGTCTAAAATCTGGAAATGCAGTTGCCTCAATATTTCTTCCGGTGTTCCTTTATGTGAGAAGCCCATAGAAAGTGAACTCCAGTGTTAAACAAAAGTTCCAAACTTTCATCAATACCTGTCTGTCATCGGAGTGTCCTGACCTAACATTATCTAAAACGGAGAACTTGGTCGACACATAGGCTACGCACTGTAATCGAAAGTGGCAGTGAATAGGTCACACATTAAGAAGGGACGACAATTGTATTTCCGGCTATGCCATGCAGTGGAATACACTCTTCTAGGATATCCGACAAGTGAGTCGCCCTAAGAGCACTTGACGCAGAATAGTAGAGGGGGAAGTGCAAGCGTCTGGGCAAGTCGGGTGGGGAGAGGGCACGCAAAAGAGCATTACAGGTAAGCGCGAACGATGGCGTATAGGTTTAGTTGACGCGCTATACCCCACCAAAGGGTGAATGGCAACCGTATCTATATAATCCTACCTGGTTTTCCTCAACCATATCTACTATACCACAACTGGCGCTGCTGGCTCCAATGTTCGGGCACGTTACAGAAACATAGCTTAGTTTTAAAATATCCGGTCACTTTAGGGGATGAGGTGTCCACTGCTAGAAAGCAGCATGTGCATCCTGCACCTGTCTCGTTCTCACACCCCGTCGAATTTTCCTCAGAACCACCACTAGTTTTAACATTTAATTTGTTTATTTATAAAATTTTCTCCAGGATGGTCAAAATACATCTTCACATCGACTACTCTCAACCGAAAACGCAGAGCTAGGCGAAAACCTCGAATATTGTCGAGGAAATTAATAAGGGAAATAAATAAAGATGCTTCTAATCCACTAAAATTCAGAATCACATATTGGCACGATGTTGCGGCCAGCAGTGGATTAAGGGGTTATCTTCAAAATGTGCGTAACAAACTTCATAGTTATACGTTGGGTTCGTGTCGGCACTCGATCACAGAGGCCTTTTTGACCCCGAATATCAACACTACCGGCTTTCTTGATCCATTTGTTGTTTGGCAGTGCGGCTACCTTTCCTATCGAGTGACAGCTAACTTGAAAAGCTCGCCAAAATATATTGATGAGCACTAAGCTGCCATCAGTAGCTCTAATGCTAGGCAGCTTGTTAGCCCCAAAGAAATATTATGTCCTTGATGGTTTTACGTGAGCACCTATCAAGTAGAATTAACCACACGGCTTTCTTAAAACAAGGAATGACCACAATTACAAGCACTACTGCTGCTTGTCATAGCGGGTATATCGCTGAGCATTTATAGTGGAAGACATACCTAAATCTCTACCAAATTAAGGAGTACGGCACTCGAGCTGAAACGCAACTCCGCGTTTGAGGAGGCCGGAAGGTCTCTTTGTCCGCTTGGACCTAGCCACAATGCCCATGAAATCCCTACTAGGGGCCAATCGCTGCAACCGTGCTGAAGTACATGGACCAGGAATTCTTCTGAGACATATTAATTGAGAGGGATACCCTGGTTCTCATGGATATATATAGAGATATCTATCTGGTAAGATTTCGTGACCGAAGCCACTTAAGATAAATTCCCGTGCCGGCTCGGATCTTATTGAACTAATTAAACCTTAAAGCATTCCCCTTCTACATCACGGCCAGCGTTTCCCGGTGCCACCACGCGGAGGTTCTCCTCGGCAACTGGTTATTCTTACTCAGTGAGTTGAGTTAATTGGCTAATGGTGATGTGCGATGCTTTCAGGGGGAATTTTGTTAGCGCCGGTGGAAAAATATAGCCGGTTTGCATTTTTATGTGCCCGTTATAAAGTGGTAGAAGATGAGATAAACTTTGCGTTAACAAGGTCATGAATGTCGGTTAAATCGATAATGCGTTGACACCATTATTATGTGTTCCAAAGCTTTCCTCTGCAAAATACTTGCCGCTATTTGTCTTTTCGTCGAAATGACCATTAAGATCACTCATAATACTGCGATAAACTCATCAGCAGGCACGAAGCATGGAGTAGTTACTAGAAGCCGCCTTTTTCGGCTTCGGTTTGCTTTGTCTGTAGTACGTATGTGGTGAGGGAATGAAGGGTGCAGTTAAATTAGAGAAGCTCCTCTCCTCTAATAACTCCCTGAAAACCCTCAGTGATTGCATTGCCGTCACCATGTTGGACGCCTAGACTACCAAGATAAAGAAACTGTCCTTACCGCAACTTTTAGCACCACACAATTGTTTTCTTGCAGAGCGCCGAAGGGCTTTTGAAAGTTCCCCACATAGGAATAATAACAGTCAGTGTAGATACATGGATTTATGTGGCGCGGCATAGCATTTTACTTTAATTTTACTTAGGATACCACAAATGTATTGCCTCGAACCCTACTACTGTATTAGGGGGGCGATAGTTAATATTGTCAAAAAGTTATTCGTGTTGAGTGCGACTATTGGAGGGATATTTGCTTGCAAAGCACTCAATGGACCATCAAATCTTTCCTTTAACCCCTTCGACTACGTTGACGATTCAGTTTGGCATCTCACCGAGCCATGGATTTTCGTAAAAAGGTTCTTTATTTGGACTAAGGACAAACATCAACAAATTTATTATTCACTGAATTTGCTTCTTCTAATGGTGGCACCGAATTTGGTATCATTTAGTACATTATAGCGATGGACGCTTGTCGAGGATGCTTGCGAAATAGGTCGCCTCCGAGATCTATACCGCAGAATAGTGTAGAAGGAGTGCAGGTTTATTGGGGAATTGCGAAGCAAGCTAAAACACATTTCAGCGAACTTGCAACGATGGCGCCTAGATTGCGTTGCATACCCTTTTTAGAGGAAAACGAAAACTAAACATTCGTAACAAAAATCTAATCTAATGTAAAGCAATTCAATTCCATAAATTCTAGCATCGATGAATTCAGCCAATGAAATTTGGGTGGGCTAACTTCTCTGAATTTGATTTATTCAAAAATATTTGTTGTTGACAGCTTTTTGATTTTCGATAAACAAGAGCGAGAAAAGGAAGTAATTGGTAATTAATCAATGCGTAATTTAACATTTGTGAATGCTTATGTTCATTTTTTCGGACTAATCACCAGCACATCAATTATTTATCCCGTGTGAAGGACGTTTTTTTTTTTCGCTTTTTTAGAATTTTTTGGTGAAGAACTGGATAAAGAAACAAATACGAATTTTTCACCGTAGATTTACTAATATTTCGATCGTGCCTAATAATTTTTCCCGCCCGATCGCATAGTTGACTATTGAAATACAGAGCAATTTATACACCCATCTCCGAAAAAAAGGTGTTTTTCTGCTACCACACTAGAGGGCGCTGCGGCCAGCTTAAAGAAAAAAAAGTAAACGGCATTTTAACGTACAGACTTAACTACAGTCCACAAACTAGGATTATTAAAAAATATGAAAAGCTAAATTTTTGGTGCCGCGTTAAACTTTTTAATTTAATGAATAAAAAAAAATTACGGAATGGATCGCAATTATCCTAGTTTGCACACCGTAGAAATATGTTCTAAATAAGCTAACAAGCTATGGTGGCAGCCGATTTTCAACACGCAGTTTCGAGAAACACGCATTTAAAAAGTAGAATGCGATTTTTAGCCATAAACCCTTAACCGACCATTAATGCTATACCTAGTTCATAAACCTTAGGTTTCTTCAAAAAACGCATGTACAGCCTTGGCTTCAATTCCTGTTCTTTTAACGAAGTCATTCGAATACCATTCGGACTGATAAATACGCGTTTTATTACGGCTATCGACATAAATCTGGCATGTGACGGCACGTGTTTAACACTATAATTTCCGAACGTCCCCGAATATCAAATCACTTTGCCCATATATAAGTTGGTCGTCAAGCGGGGGGCAAGTGAAAATCTTTTAAGGAGCCCTACCGGGAGGTGGACCTGAACTAGCGCCTATGGAATTCTGAGCTTAGAGATAGTTTCACCCGTGCCAACTATTTGTTGAAAATCATCCAGAGAGTATTTCCGCAAAAAGAGAAAGGGCGCTGACAGGTTGCAGTGGCAATTCCAGCTGTAAAAAGAGTATAGAATACGAATTCATCAGTAAGACTCCGGGTCTGGACAGTATACCAAGTAAGGCCCTTAAGGTCGCTACAAAATTCAGAAGGACTGTTTGTCGCTGGCGGTGGTATCTTTGTAGACTACTTATTGCTAGGTTGGTGAGCTCGTTCTTGCTGTATGCAGCTCCAGTTTGGTGAAATGCACTGTCGATCTCATATAACACTCATCAATTCAGATGATGAAGCGATTAAAATTTTGGCAGACGAGAAGATACGCACATGCAAAGCGGTCCATCTATCCTTTACCGCAAACGATGAACGGTAAGAGGGGGAGATTTGTAAATAGATGATAAGAACGTTGCATACGCGCAAGAATAGGTCGATGAACACGTAGAAAGATGACGGGGTGAATTGCGATCTCATCGACTTTTTCGGTGGGTATGGAAGACATCGCCGGTACGAGCTACCTCATCTTATTGACCAAATTGCGGTCTAATCGCAGCGTACCCAGATATGTATTCTTCTCCAGTGCAACGGGGAGGGGGCAGGCATGTACGGCGTTGCAAAGAATCGTCTTAGTTAAGAGTTATCATTTACAAAGCCAAAATCATTTTCCCGGTCCAAAGCTAGCCAAATGAAAAGGGAGTCATAACACTAATAAGTTCGAAAACGATAGTCGGCAGCATTTTGGAAAACCTCAGTACACCAATTTTCATGTATAGTAATTTGAACTAAAAATATTAAACTTTTGAGAAAAAGCTGATTTTTCGGTTGTGACAAAAGTTTATGTCCACTTTAAAAAATAGACCTTTGGTTCCAAGAATCGAATAGAATCGAATACTGCATTGGCAAGATTTCGAAATATTTCATGCCAAGAACTTGAAAACTACACAGTTTACTCATATTTTTCGGTTATCCTTTATAACTCCTTATTTTTAATATCTGGGAGTATGCGGCTCTGATACACTCATTGCACTTGCACTTGGTGCTATGGGATCAGCTCTCTGACCCTTTATTTTCTTGTGATTTGCCACCATTAAAGCACCGGCTGCAAAGGCATTATAAATAGTTGTTTTAATTTCGACCACATTGCCGTAATCTATCTTACCTCGTGTAGAGCATAATTGCGTGCCGCACAGTTATAACATTTTAACGCTTATTTTCTTCTAAAGGCTTTCAGAAATTGCTGCTATGTTCTATTCATTATTTGGATTCAATAGACAGTGGAATCCTGATAATTCGTACATCGATTTTTCGTATGTCCCGCATTCATGCATATCTGCCAGGGCCAGAGTTCTTTATTTTACACTTCTGTTAATTGGTAATCCCGATATTACGTACCAAATCGTCAGTCACTTCTTCTTCTTCTTTTGCTTCAGCCGTTGTCTCATACCAAAACGGGGATCGGCTCGTCTTGATCGGTTACAGCATTTTGTTCTATCAAAGTCCTGATCTGGATGCAATAACGACGCTTTGAAATCTCCATCCAGTGTATCAAAATACCGTTGTTTCCGTGGCCATTTTGGTCGCTTACCATCGATTCCGATGCTAAGACCAATCTTGGCAAATAAATTCTCGTTAGTGCGAATTACGTGACCATACCACCGCAGGCATCTCTCAATTGATCGCGGAAATCTTTGCGTTGGATGTGACCGAGGGGTGCTATGTTACTAGTCACACACAACATTTTCGTCTCCATTACCGCAAGACGCCGTTCATTGTCTTTTATAGTCAGCACCATTCACAATCATAGCACCTGCAGTAAATTTTAGATTTGAGATGTTCGTTTGAACGTCGATCACAAAGAAAACTTTTTGTCCAACGCTATTTCAGCCTGGTTGTACAAATACATGAAATAATTTCATAACGTAGTTCTCCATTGGCTGATAGCATTGACCCGGGTCATGTCATTGACAATGATAGTGCCTGTTTTATGGAGATCGGTAGTCCAAAATCCAGTTTAATTCAGATTCGATTTGAAACCGTTTTACTTGAGGCGATCATTCTCAAGACCAGCCGTATATAGGACGCTGGGCATTGGATGTCCCGTGTGACAGTGTCCATAACAAGAACAAAGAGGAGTGGTGAAAGAGCGCTTCCTTGGAGAACTCCAACAGAGACAAGAAGCGATTGTTTCTCCATAAGTACCTGCGTGTAATGCGTCACTATTTGCGCAGTTCTTGACAAACCTGGCTTGATTCACGGTTGTTTCAACGATTTCAGGAATGCGGTTGTTAACAGTACGTTCAAAAATCTTCATGGTTTCGAGCAGTAATCGGATCCGACGGTAATTTGACCATTTTGCTGAACTATCTTTCTTCTTCCATACTGGAACTGAGGTACTTTCTTGCCGGCCAGATGGTATTCTACCTTCCTCAATAACCTCATTCAAGAATTACCTAAGCTACAGTGGCAATGCTGCCAAAGTTGGAACGAACAAATTCTTCTGTTGAAATATTCGTTTTGAGAATGAAGAGGGGTCCTAAGTCCGCATCAACTTAATGCAGGACCGGACCAATTGAGGAGCAACTTACTCCTTCTTTTCTGGTCCACGGACCCCTCGCTGGGCTTGCACCCAAACTTTTTTAAAAAAAGTGAAGTGACGGCGGCTTTACGGTTTCTTACCAGGACAGAGGCAAATCGTCAGACGCTGCCTCACCTCTGCCCTGGGAGCAGCGTGACCGTAGCGGCTCGCAGATGTTGAATGCTCCTTTATATAATTCGTAAAACACGACATGCCTACGAATTATATTGAGCGCAAATCCGCCTTGCTGACCAAAGCTGGCCATGGCTGAAATATTCGTTTTGAGAATGAAGAGGGGTCCTAAGTCCGCATCAACTTAATGCAGGACCGGACCAATTGAGGAGCAACTTACTCCTTCTTTTCTGGTCCACGGACCCCTCGCTGGGCTTGCACCCAAACTTTTTTAAAAAAAGTGAAGTGACGGCGGCTTTACGGTTTCTTACCAGGACAGAGGCAAATCGTCAGACGCTGCCTCACCTCTGCCCTGGGAGCAGCGTGACCGTAGCGGCTCGCAGATGTTGAATGCTCCTTTATATAATTCGTAAAACACGACATGCCTACGAATTATATTGAGCGCAAATCCGCCTTGCTGACCAAAGCTGGCCATGGCTGAGCCGCTACGGTCACGCTGCTCCCAGGGCAGAGGTGAGGCAGCGTCTGACGATTTGCCTCTGTCCTGGTAAGAAACCGTAAAGCCGCCGTCACTTCACTTTTTTTTCTTCTGTTGAAATTTCGAAATATTCCTGTCATCTATTCGTCGCGACTCGTTGGTGGGTAAGCAAAGTACTGTTCTTGGTGATCTCCAGGGAGGGAGAGGTGGTTTATGGATCGTGTCTACAGCTTGGTTCTACAATTCTTCCACACTCGTAATGGTTGTTAATCGCACAAGTGAAATCATTTCTTCTTTCTTCTCACGAAATTGCCATCATTTAATACGCGCAGGCCAGTGCGTTCCTCGCGTTTTTTTATCGTTGGCTTTATCCGAGAAACGCCCATCCACGGCCGATGTTGAAGTGCGTGATCCCACAGGGAACGGCTTTGCAATCAGTGAATGTGGTTAAATGTCGGCATTTTATGAGAATACAGTTGAATTTGAAGTTTACTGTTCCCACTATAAAATATAGGAATATATCCATGTATTCCCAAGTAAAAACTCGACTCGGCTCCAAACCATTTGCCCCATGGCAGCTGTTGCCGTCTGCCTTTTCATCCACATGACCATTAAGGTCACCTGCAATGACTATGTAGTCATTGTAGATCTTTGCATGAAGAAGTTGCCAAAACGCATCTTTCTCGATATCACGTCGATCTACTTGTGGTGCTGCGGTGAAGAAGAATAATGCGGTCAGCTGATATTATGGTGAGCTTCATCAGCCGGTCATCAAACCATTCGACTTCTTTAATGGGAAACCCTCCAAGATGGTAATAGGAACGCCGTATTGAGTGAGTGGGCTACCAAAATAGAGAAATTTATAGCGGTTTTTACCGCCTTTGCATTTTATATCGCAGCTTTTGGCACCAGATCAATGAGTTTGTTGAAGAGCGCAGATGTCAGTGCGACTTTTTCGAAGAGCTCTGACGAGTTGCTCAGTGTTTCCAGTGAGGGTGTCAATATTTCGCGTACAGATACGTATTTGTTTTGATCGAAGTAACGCGCTTTCATTCTGACGTTGTCTATGTTTATTTCTCGACAAGGCCGGGACCCGTTGTGCCGCATCAACTGAGGTGAACGCTTTAGAATTTCTTCGGGGCTTAGGGGCCATTTCCTCGGTCGGGCTGTCGCCGTACCCGTCACCAAGAGAGATTAGGTAGGAACGAACGTAGTGGAATTACTCCAATTTAACTCCATTTATCTCTTTCCCTGATCTCCGGATTTTATTTTTGTTTTACTGAGGGTAGTACAAAGTATGTTGCCACAGACCCTCCTCCTTTTCCTGGGTTTAAGACCAACTTGCTACGTAAATAACATGCAGGGTTCAAATCGTCAGTCCCTTGATCATTCGAATTATTGGGATTCTGCGATATAGATGGAAATTCTCAGAAACTTCGTTTGGTTTTGGCAAATTCACCTGTAACAGTCAAAGAACATAAATGGACCTACTATCTTAACCCATCTTTTATTACCCTACATTCCTCTAAACATGATGTTAAATTGTGTGCAGATTGGTATCATTCTCCACCAAAATATTTTTTCTTCTCTATTACAGTGTACAGTGACTTTTTACCGAAAATGGATCCGACAGAAGTAAATGCGTCCAACATAATAAATGCCAGCAAACAAGTGGATCAAAACCTCATCGAACAATTTTCGCAAAATAAAAAAATCCCGAACCCAGCCTTCAACGTGCTCATCATAGTTTACACTATCTTGATAACATTCGGCGCAGCGGGGAACATTCTTGTGGTTATTGCAGTTCTAAGGAAGCCAGCTATGCGGATAGCCCGGAACATGTTTATATTGAATTTGGCAGTGTCAGGTAGGTGCGGTACTTTCTCCAAATGACCTTAAGTTCTGCTTAGTGCTGAGTCATTTGCGCTCAGAGTGCAGTGAACTATTCAAGTTGAATCTTTCAGATTTGCTGCTCTGCCTCGTTACGATGCCCCTGACTTTGATGGAGATTCTTACGAAATACTGGCCTCTCGGTAAATACGCTTTTGTATGCAAAATGATTGGGACATTGCAGGCGACGAGCATTTTTGTCTCCACGATTTCGATCACCGCAATTGCATTGGACAGATACCAGGTAGGCTACAGCGAAATTCATGGGCTGAAAGAATGTTTCCCATAACCGAATGTAAAGAAAGTGAATTTCAGGGAATTCGCTTCTGGTGAATGGTTTCGAATGAGATATTTCCGCAGAAGTTGAATGAAGCGTGAATCAAACTGAAGTGAATCATAATTGCGTAGTTTTAGATCCGATAGTCGATAAATTTCCATTTGAGGCTCGCTTCTCGTAATGAGAGGAAACTATTGGAGCAGGTAGAATGGATTCATTGACTCATGTCGACTTCTGCTTTCTTTTCCATACAGGTCATAGTATATCCGACCCGTGACAACCTGCAAGTTATGGGAGCTGTGATAATATTGACTGGAATCTGGATCCTGGCACTAGTACTGGCTTCTCCTATGTTCCTCATTAAGCGACTTGTTTCCTATGATATCCCGTTGACGAAATATGGGATTGGAAGTATTGCGTATTGCATAGAGGATTGGCCCATTGAGCATGGACGCATCTACTACTCGGCGTTCTCTCTTTGCATCCAGTATTTACTTCCAATTCTTATAGTATCGGCCGCTTACTTTCGCATCTACCTGAAACTGAAGAACCGCATCCCAACAAGTGTAGGGCTGGTGAACAAACCGCCATCAGAACGACGAGCAGAACGAGGACGGCGAATGCAGCGAACGAACTGTCTCTTGGTTAGCATCGCCCTCATATTCGGTATTTCTTGGCTGCCGCTCAATTTCTTCAACTTGTATGCCGACATATATTTGGCAAAACACGCTGTCACGGAACAACTTCTCGTGGGATATGCAATCTGTCATATGACGGGAATGAGTTCAGCGTGTTCAAACCCACTACTTTACGGTTGGCTTAACGAGAATTTTCGGAAGGAGTTTCGGAGCCTCTTATGCCGAGGAACGCAGAACTCAACGGCAAATTTGAATGGGACCTCAAAGGATAAATGCAACCATGGCAGGGAATCGTGCTCACAAGCACCTGGGAAACTCGTTAGTACTAATGTGCAAGGAGTAGATGCGACCGTTACCGACAATGGGAAATCGACTGAGCTGACCGTCCTAATGCGATAACTAAAGGGGAAAGGTAAATATAAATTCTGCGATAGAATTTTACGTGGAGCAGCTGCTTTTTGCAACTATATTTTTCTAAAATTTCAATCGGGTATTCTTTGGAACGAGTGAATCTGTTCACGATGACAAAATTCGACGCAAAACCCACAACTGATCTGCTTTTCCTTTCTCCGTTAGGTAATCCCCATCAATCGATCACAACTGGCTCATCGACTGTCGTCACCGTTCGCTCAAAGAAGCAACCACAAGTCAATCTAAGCAGGGCATCTTTGCATCATTCCTACCAGCTCTAAGCGACTTTATGTTAAGTGGATAATGAAGCTCATGGAAAGAAATTCCCGTCTGAGATATAAATTTTAATATTCGTAAAGCGATTATGTACGTTGGAACTTGGATTTAGGTGATAAATATATTAATACGATTTTATCCATGTTGGTGTATTTATTCTGTAGATAAACGCTCCCAATGATGATTAAAGGAGGATTATCTAATTATCCTTCTTAGGGTCGAATTTACTTCAAATATTGTCTACATGTAGTAATTTTGCTAAGCGAATTAAGCGTTTCCGCATTCGATCAGAGTACGGGCGCCCGGTTATGCAGTACCTTGACTGGAACGAAACAAGCACTGCGCATATTATCTTATACAAAGGAAAAGTTGTTATTTGAAGATTTCTTAATACTTCCAATATCCTTTGTAACTGAAATCTAATTATTCTGTATCTAAAGGAACAATTCACGCAACTGAATTCTGGTTAAGTAAATTCCATTAAAGTAAATTCCATTGTTTTCTTGGAAAATGTTGAGAACAATAAAGGGTTTGTTGATTTTTCATTTGAGTTGATAGACTTACTCTTCATTATTCAAAGGCACCAAGTAAAAATGTGCTCGATATTTATTCACGTGGAGAAAAGTGACTTTATTAAATTACGTATTTTCCAAATTTGAAACGATGTTAATTTTTCCAGTCAAGGACGATGAACAAAAATGTATGCTGCCTGCTCGAGCCACCATGAATATTATGTTCTTAGTTTTGACACAACTTATGTGTAATATAAATTAGAAGGAAAAAAAATCGATAAGACCGTGAATGCTCAACTCGCAGACAGCTTCCGTAAACGGATATTTCCCATGGCCGGATGAATTTCTTATGTCAGCAATACTCGCTCCAGGCGGTCTGTCCGTTACACCTGAACAGTCCCCAGTTAACTAGCGACTAAAACAAGCGTGCGGGTGGTGGTCAATCGAAAAATAATGCAGCCATCCTGGCCCGAGTTGCATTGATGGTGTCGTCGGGCCTACCGGGTGCTGGTGGTGAATAGCGTTGTAATGTGTAGTGTCCTCGGCTCCAAGATCAATCGGACAGGAGAATGCATCCAGTCATATGTAATAATATTCTCTCTGTTTTCTCCCATTTTAACACCCCTTAGCTTCCTCAGTTTTATTTATTAATAACTTTGGAATGGTGCAAACGAAAAATCTTTTTTTTTCTTCAGCCTTTGTCCCGTTCACAAGCGGGGTCGGCTCGTCGTGATCGGTTTTGCCATTGGGCGACATTTGTTGACTGTTATAAACTTGCCCCTATTACCTACAGCTCATATTACCTAGTGATTGGCCTTCGTGGGAATGAATATGCATGGTGCTTGTAATGAAATGCAATTTAGTGTGGTTCTCGCTTCTGCTGCACCAGGACTAGCGGAATATGGACCGGCAGATGGGGTTGGCCACTGATCAGCTGGACGCAGGCGAAGAGATCCTTTTGTAACTTTCAACTTTCAAACAAGGAGATTGATTTGCGATTTGCAGGAGATCGGTTTTTGAAGGAAGAGAATCGTTTTTATCTGGAGAATAAAGAGAGTTCTTAGAGTAATGAAAATGAACAATGAAAGTATTTTTTTGAGAATGATGGGGTCCAAAGTCCGCATCAACTTAATGCTGAACCGGACCAAATGGGGAGCAACTTACTCCCTCTTTCCTGGTCCACGGAACGCTCGCTTAAGGCTTGCACCCAAACTTTACAAAAATGTCAAGCGATGATGGCTTTGCGGTTTCTTACCAGAGCAGAGGCAAATCATCAGACGCTGCCTCACCTCTTTTGATGCTCACTTAAGATCTCACTCTAGTCAATAAGGCGGACTTCCGCTCAATATAATTCGTAGTCATGTCGTCTTCTACGAATTATATAAAGGAGCATTCAACATCTGCGAGCCGCTACGCTGCTCCCAGAGCAGAGGTGAGGCAGGGTCTGACGATTTGCCTCTGCCCTGGTAAGAAACCGTAAAGCCGTCATCGCTTGACATTTTTGAACAATGAAAAGTTTCTTTCATAGTGGGTGCTTGTACGTAACGACCAACAATGCGGTTAGCTAACTTTATTGACCTTTCAACTAGACTGTACTTTTGTGAAGTGAAACTATTTCAGAAGGACTCCAAGTTATACAAAGCTGGATGCGGTAAATTGGCTCCAGCTTAACTTAAAATTATGATGAATTTGTGAACAAAAACCTGCTCTATAATGGGCACATCTAAAGAAAAAAAACAAATTACATCACGGTTGTAACATAAATGCATGCGAAACAGGAATTTGCATTTCTTGATAGCTGTTATTGTTTCCTTTAAAAATTCGTCCTGGCGTCGATTAGAGGCCTTTAAAACGCGGCCCACAGGTCGAATTTTCCATTAGTTTAGAAGGTCACGGTTCAAATCACGCTGGCGGCAGTGGGATTTGTATCGTGATTTGACGTCGGATGCCAGACGATTCAGCTGTGAATGAGTACCTGAGTCAAGTCAGGGTAATAATCTCACATTGCCTCCTACAGTGTACTGTAGTGTGCCGTTACGGTCTTGAATGCTCTAACACACTTCAAGGCCCTGATCCAATATGGTTTGTTGTGCCAACGATTATTATTATTATTATTTTCAACTTTCTCAATTGGATAGAGTCAGCTGTGAATGAGTACCTGAGTCAAATGAAGGAGATAATCTCGGGTGAGCGAAATGCTAACCACTTTGGCTCCTACGGGGTACTGTAATCCTGAAGTGTACCGTTACGGTCTTGAATGAAGTGCTCTAACACACTTCAAGGCCCTGATCCAATATTGATTGTTGCACCAACTATTATTATTCTTTATTTTCGTTCATATTATTTTGCTTTTGGTATCATTTTAGTTTCTTTTTATATTCTTGATTTGAATAGAATACCTTCAATTGCCGCTAAATTTCTCCTGTTTTGAGGACTCCCTTTTTGCTTCCTCCTGTTTGACCCCGCGCTTTTAAAAAACGGGCATCCTTGAATGGGTTAGGGATGCCAAGACAGGTAGGGAACCTCGAAGGTAGTGCCTCACAATATATCTCAGGAAGGAGAAGCATCGATTGAGGATACGATTCGTCCTGGATCTTCCCTTTCGATCGCCTCACTTGGGTACGGGATTTTGCAGCACGCCAAGTCCTTTGTTGGTTTAGTTTTTCAGAATCCAGTGCGGATCCATTCATCGGCTAAAAGGATACGTGAATATTTGTATGATTACACGTAAAGGATGCAAGTGGTGAAAGGACCACGCCCTTACATTTTCGACGGAACACTTCGATGGAGTTTCGGTATCTGCGGGCGAACCTTCAAGGTTAATTTCGCCATTTTTTTTAGGTTTTCTGGTCTGCCATTTGCTTTTGTGCCATTTGCAAAGTTTCCTTCAGCTCTGTTCAAGGACAATCTGACGAAAGAATGCATTTAATAATATGCAATATTCCTTCTTTTTTGTTTTCACATTTAAACATTGCTTAGCTTTGCCAATTTATTCCTTTCAATTTCCCAATTCCCATCCCGATATTAATTTAGATCTAATATTTAAAATGATTAATTTCATTTATTTTAAAACAAGTCGGGAAACTAGAAGCTGGGCGCTTGGGATATGAAGGGTTTTGTCTATTTCTTATTTTAAAAAATTTTAAATCGACATTTGTCCTATTAGAACCTAGCACGTAATGTATATGCATATACTATATCAGAATATCACTTTCACGTGCTGCTGACCCTCACAGTCTTAGAATTTGCACTGAAGGGACAACTTTATATGTTTGTAATAGTGCGATCTCCACCAAACTTGGTACGACCATACTTTATATAATAGTTTGCAGAATTTCATGATCCTAAGTTGACCTTTGGGGGTTCTGCAGTCAATTACGAAAAATTACAATAATAAAATATTATAAACTTTATTTGAAAAGATATCGGTTTTGGAGATTTTTCGCTAGGGCAGGTTCTGATAATGGACCCGAGAAAGAAATTTTCAGCCCCCTCCCTCCCCCTTGTGAAATAAATGTCACAACTGAGACCAGCTTTGAAGAGTACTAATCTGGACATTTCATCTGATACCCCCACCTGACTATTAATAGTGGAAAGAAAATTACATTCCCCTTTTGCATGTATGGAGACCTTCTTTAAATTCTACGAAGAATGATATCACTCATCGTACGCGTGTGCGTCCACAGTTCACACCATCCCGCGAAATTTGTCGCCAAATTTTCATAAGGTTTTATTTTACACAAAACCTGAAAATTGATCTTTCTGTTTGGACATAAGCTTGCCTACGTGTGCAGTGGCTGACTCTAATGCTTTAGCGTAGCGAAAGGTTGGTCCTATTATTGTTTCTTTATAGGCTAGGCATTGTCAGCATTTTTTTTCAAAAAGGGACAAATTTTATTCAATTTTTTTGTTGTGCTAACTTGAAATTTGGATTAGTAGGATCCGGACCGGCTGATGAAGCTAGACGTGGATCAGCTGAATTCAGCAGGGGAGTTGATTGGTGTTTTGGAAAGAGTGAAGACCAGAAGAGAGTCGTTCTGACTTTCGCGGGTTTTCGTCTTTAGTGGATCATGAGCTGATTGGATAAAATTTGTAAGTAAGTATATGCGGGTGATCAAGGTGTAATATAGGTCCCAGGACAAAACGTAGATCAGTACCTGTAACCTGGCAAACGCCTGCTGAACCAACACCAACAAGTTTGCTACCAAACTCTATATCCTCTACGCTGGGAATTCTTCCTCAATGAAAAACTGTAGACGGAAAAGAACGAAGCTAGCCGATACCCTGTCCCAATAAAGGGCTGATGTAAAAGCGTTGCAGGAAATGCGTTGGACAGGGGCCGGTTTCCTGGAGAACCCAAACTTTATATTATAGTGGCCATTTAGTAAACCATGTACTCGGAGTAGGATTCTTAGAGCACCAAAAAATGGAATTTGCTGTTATCTGCTTTGAAAACATAAACGAAATGCTACGGACTCTGCGGTTGCGAGACAAATTTAAAAAGATAAACGTCATTAACACTCACGGCCCATCCCAAGCAGTTGAGCGGACTCTCGAAACCTGTATGATATCAAAATCATACTTGAAGATTTCAACAGTCAAGTAGGAACTTACATTAAAATACAAATGATAACAGACTGTGGATTATTCAGCTAGCAGTATTGCACAAAACGGTTGCTGGAAGTACCTAGTTTACGCGGAAAGTGGTCCACAAGTATACATGGGCCTGTCCAGGCGGAATCATTTTCAACTAAATTGACCACGTGTTGATCCAACGCCGCCATTTCTCAGCCTTGATGAATATCAAAACATATAGGGGCCGATATACACTCGAATCACTATCTCGTTGAAATAGTGCTCCACTTACAATTTCCCTGACAACCAGCTGGGAGCCTGAGCCGTCCACAACAAAGAGCTCCGTAACACCTATAAGGGTGAAGTGGATGTCGCAATAACCAAAGCTAACAGATGTCGTGGAGATGAAGCATCAAAAGATAATCTTCACACCCATCTGAAGAGCGTTATTATTAATACGGCCACAAATATACTTAGACCCAGCCGCAAGAAAAGTCGGAACGGCCGTTTCGACGATGAATGTAAGCTAGCAATGGAACGGAAGAATGCTGCATACCGTGCAATGCTGCGCTCTCAAAGAACGCGGGCACGCGCAGAGGCCTATCACGGCGAAGCCGCCTCCCAGACGGAAAAGGGGAGCCTGGTAGAACCAACAGGTCTATGAACTCGACAAGAACAGGGAGCCACCGCGCCAGGCCCGAAAGTTTACCAACAAGTCAGGGAGATGAGGCCTTATACATCTCGATGTTGACCCAACTGAGATAAAGACGGAAATCTAATTTCCGACAGAATGGGCATATTGGAACCATGGGTTGAGTACTTTGATGAACTGCTCTACAATCAGAATATCAGCTAGTTGGATGTCGCCAACTTAACATTATGGACAAATACTGCCACCAAAAAGCATGGAAGAAACAGTCCGTCAAATCCATGGGCTTAAAAGTTAGAAGCCGCCAGGAACCGATGGAATTACAGCGGAATTGATTAAATATGGAGATAACCAATTACAGCTAGAGGTTCATCCACTTATGCTGAAAGTGTGGGACAGGGAATCAATGCTTGACGATTAACAATGCGGTATTATCCAAAACAGTGTAGAAAGAGGAATGCGTCGTTGCAGTGCAGTGACTCTAGAGGTATAACGTTGCTGAGTACTATATGTATATGATATTTTCCGCTATCTTCTTAAGGCGGGTGGCCTCTTACGCTCAGAACATCATTAGCCCGTACCAAAGAGGCTTTACTCCATGCAAATCAGCAACAGATGAGATTTTCTCTATACGGCAAGCGATGAAAAAGCTGTTGGAATACAGCCATCAGTTGAAATAAAAACCCATAATAGTTATTATGATGAAATCCACTCACGATTGTTGGCTGCCAAAAGCCTTTTTCAGCTTACAAAAACTGTTTCGCTCGAAACGTCAAAGCTCTTACTGTACAAGGCACTGATTTTCCCAGTCCATACATATTCCTCGAAGACCAGGGTATTAGAAAGTAGAATCCTCTTAAAAATTGTTGGCCCCCTACATGAGGATCGTCGATTCGCCTGTTGTTACGCCGATATAATTTAAAAATTGAGTGAGAAATTAACTTCGATGTGAGGAACTATTTGAAGAACTTGTCCTTATAGATTATCTAGAATAACAATAAAGGAAATATGCTCATAAACAGGTTAATCAGTGATTTGATAGGGGGTTGGTTCTAAATGATAGTAAAATTATTTTGGTCTAACGAGAGCATTCGTTACAATGAATGCACATTCAACAATGAAGATAATTTGGAGGGGTTTCTTTCCTGAAAGTCCCCAACCGGTACGTAACTATAGGCAATTGGATATTAAATTTGGTAATAATTTTAAAATTTAATGAGCCTAGTGAAGCTTCTATCATGTGATCAAATTTTCCAAGAAATGCCGGGGAGAAAACTGTCAATTTAATTGTACAAAGACACCTATATATTTGGAATAAAACTCGGAATTTGTAATTTTTGTTTTGACTAAGGTACTCATTCACAGCTGGGTCGACTGGTATTCGACGTCAAATCTCGATGAAAATCCCATTAACATCAGTGAGATTTGAACCGCGACTCTCCGTAGGACAGCCTTGCCCTACAACCGCTCAGCTATCCGCACACTATTTATTGAATATATTATATATTTCAACCAATTCTTTTCTTTTATATACCTTTTCATTTCTGTTTTTATTTCTTTTCTATATGCCTTTTTTTCATTATTCTAATTTTGCGTAGTTTACCTTCGTATTTCCTTTTGGCAATTTTTATTGAAATATCGTTTCTTTTCCTTATATATTTTCTGTATACCATTCAGCCCGTCTGTTTGTCCATCTGTCTGTTTGTATATCTGTCCGGTTATCGGTCTGTTCGTCTGTCTGTCTTAGGAAGCCAAGGCGAGGAGAGAACCGGTTTGTGAAATAGCTCTGCCCTCTGGGTTGTTTCGGGCCGCTCTGGTTGATCTTAGGCCAACGCCCAGTCTTTTTTGTCAGTGTTTTCAGTTCAATTGGCAGTCTGCTGGACTGTTCAGGTGTAACCGACAGACTTGCTGAATCGTGGTGGCCGGTCGCTCGAAACAGTTGACAATTATAGTTTACCTACAAGATTTACTCATCATGTAAAATAAAAAAAAATATATGGTCTGGGGGCGGAAGTGGCAGTGGATAGATCATATTTTCAGAGAAGGTGGAAGCTGCATTGTTGGGAATGGGATGGAATGTTCTTTTCCAGAGAGCCCGACGAAACGCCTTGGAACTACTTTGCGCAAAACAGCAGAGGGGAGTATTGAGTCTTGGGAAGGCCTGGAGAGAGGTGAAGTGCATTTCGGGACCGATGATAGATCGGCGTGGTGGATGCGGTATTCTCCATTTATGATTCGATTGGCCACCATATACAGTTTAAGCTGAAGAAAGAACCAAATTATAATTGTAAGGTATCCTTTTCGTCGTTAAATTCAAATTTAAATTCTTTCGTTTATTTCTAAAATATTTAATCACTTTCATTTATTCTATTCAACGAAAGCTTTTTTTTTTAACTTAGATACTTAACAAATAAAACTATTTATGCATTGAAAAGAAAGAATAAAACCATTATAAAAATATACCAAGAAAAGTCTTATTCCTCAAAACAATGTATTGCAGAACGCAAAAATACAACAATACAATACAATATGTTTCGTTTAAATCAAGGTCTTGTGGAAAACAAAACCCTATTAAAATAGATTGCCTAGTTATCTGTGTGTGTCTGGTGTCCAATTTACTCGAAAACGGGTGAACCTATTGTCCCGAACTTTGGTAAGGAGGTATATTCTGTGAATCCCTATTGTTGAGTTTAAGATGGGCCCCCTATACATGCGAAGGAGCGGTGCAATATTTTTGTTCTCAAAATATGGTCATACGAGGTATAAAATGAAAGCGTTCAATTCGCACTTTTTCAAACTGACATGACGTTAAATCAATGGTAGTGAGGACCCAAAATGTGTATCATAAAAAGTGAGTCTCAGTCTAAGAAACTATCCAACCTAATAATAAAATAAAATTACAATGATGAATCTATTCGGATTTTGGGTCTAAGAAAACATCCCATCCAGATAGCTGTTCAAACAAAGTGAGTAATACATTACCATAATTTAGAAATTTCTCCGAAATCCTCATCCTAACAATACAAACTTTGGAATCAGCATAGCCCCTAATATAAGGCCCAAAATCAGAAAAGTTTGAAAGGAACTTAATTATTATTACCAAAGTGATAGAAGGTAAAAATTTCGTATTCCGTGTGAATTTATTGTACTCGTATAGTAATGTCTGTACCACAATAAAGAGGGTTCACATAAACAGGGAGCACATTTCTTTTTTCTTTTCAGAATATTGTGTGAAACAAAACCTTATTGAAATCGATCAATGTTTGACTACCACACCCTATTTACTTGGAAACGGCTAAAGCTAGGAAAATTACGAAATTTGGTGGGAATGCGTGGTCCGTGCATCTTTTTACACCTGCATTTATTGGAGTCTAATACGTGTACAACGATATCATAGTAAAAAGTAATAAGAGTTTTTAGAATCACATTAGACTAGACAGTATTAATGGTGGCGAGCGTGATCCCAGTCGACTGAACCCTGCGGGAAATGTGGGCGTACAAAACGGAAGAACACATGAATATGGCAATATCGGACTCGGATGTCTATCGACGATGAAGATGCGAGAAAAGTTGGATTTGAACGGAGGTAGGGGGAGGCGGACCGCCGTATTACCCAGTTGGTCACAGAAGGCGGTAGTTGCTAAAGACACTATCTGGACCGGTTTGGATTGGATGATTTGCTGAGTTGGAATGAAGATTCGCGACACGTGTTTTTTCACGACCCCAGACTTACAACCGGAGGAAGAAACATTGCCCAGGCGCCGAAGATGAATATGAGCCTGCAGAGTATAACTGCGGAGATGCTCAAATCGGAGGAGAGTTGATTTGTAGTCTCTTCTGCTATTATAAAAATACAAAACAAGCTGCTGAAGGAGGCAACGGGGAGGAAGGTTTCAGAGAGTCAGAAGTGGACTTCGTCTTACACAAATATTATTCAAAGTTTAACAATTAGGTAATCTTTTTCAATAATGGTTGTATTCAGAAACCAACAAACTAAACAACAATTTAATATTCATTTCCGTGTCATTTCCGTGCAAATGCTTCATTGAATTTTCGAAGCGAAATTATGCGTAACCCTGCTTAGAAAGTGAGTTATGCCTTGAAAGTCCTACTAAATCGAGTAAATTCGAGAACTCAGTTGGATAATTTATGCTTTCTTTCTCTGGTGCCATTGTATCTGTTGATATCAATGAAATTAGTTCGACGCAGTATTTTGAAGTTGATTTCATTAACATTAACATATCAAGTAGTCAAGATCGTTCGTTAAGTTAGCTATTGGTGATTCCGATAGTTGTCTTATGTATTTGAAAATACAATTCACATCGATCTGTTTTCCGGATCAACCACAAAAACAACTCAACAATGAAGAAATTTTCAGGCTATTTGGTTTATTTGTGTCTCTTCACGAAAACCAATTTTCCATTACCTTACCCAGGAATCGTTTAGAAAATACTTCAGCGGATAAATCGCTTTGCAGTGTAGCAAACATATTTATTGCGAGTCACAATCAATGGGCACTTTGCTGCAAAGTAAACGATTTTCAACATGAGTTGACTTCCTGTGTGCACTTTAAATGTGCAATTACCGGCAATGATTATCTGAAATCATCTGGCAATAAAGTTATAGTGCCATCAAAAAGTATTTCGCTCCCATTTAAATCGTTTAGGGTTCGCTTTAATGCTTCCAGCGAAAGTTTATGGACCATTGCACATACATCCAAGACAATAATGTGACACTTTTGCAGTACTTTGGCCATGGCTGGGTGTCTTTTGATATTACACATTACATTCCCGTTGGTCCGTATTTTTAATGGCAGCTTTAGAGGCGAATGTGTTACTCCCCCATTATCCAACAAACTTGCGGATATTACCTTCCGATCGAACTTTGTCAATAATAAGTGGAATTGAAATCATTTTACCAGTTCCACCAGGTGTGCCCAAAAAGAAGAAAACTGTCCCTGTTCCTGAAATTGCAAACCTAAGTAACTTTACCATAAGTGAACTTTTATTCGTTTGTCAACAATCTTCATAGCTTATGAATCTAAATCGTTAGTTTTAATTTGTAATTCCCGTTGTATGTCATTAGATAGAGTCAGACGACTAAAATGCATACGCGCTTGGTGGAATGAGTATGCCTTCGATCCTAACGAATGTTCTATAATACATTTCTTCTGTAACATTTCTGCCTTGATTAATAATTCTAATTCTTATGGCTCAGCTGAGTTTGTTGAAAACAAAATCTTATTAAAATCGGTTCGCTGTCTGTCCGTCTGCCCCACGCAATTTTTCTCAGGACCGGTTACACCTGTTGGCACGAAATTTGGTAGAAAGGTTGGAGCTGTGAACTCAAGGGGGCAGGGCATACACAGGGTGCAAATTTGTTTTTACTTTGGTTTTGGCTTTGGTCAATGTGGCATGTGGCGTATTAAATGCAAGATCTCGATTGGTACGAAGCGTCAAACATTAGGCAGTCTGCATTAGACAGCCGGACAGATGTCCGTGTCTGAACCAACCATAATTCCGTCTGAATTGGACAATCAACTCACATATAACTGCCGCGTACGAAATACGCATATATAAATTGGGAATCGTCCAGCTCACAGTCGCCCATACATACATATATGTATATTTGCGCCCATTTCAATTCGCAATTTCGGCTTGCAGTCAAATATAACTTTTTTTTTGTGTTATTGCACTTGGATTGTCTTCAAACTTTTTAGAATTGTGTTTTATATTGTCATTTATAGTGAAGATGACATGGAATGAAATTTTGCAGTTCCAGCATGCATTTAATTGAGGTTTCGGATAAATTTATTAAAATTGGCAATATGCCATTACTAACTTCATTTAAGCAAATAATGGAATGGAATGTACTAAGAACGAGATATGCAACACTTCTTGGAGAACACATTTTGAGTCCACACTCCCCTATGTTCCACACGAATTTGCTGAAAACATGTGGTCTATGAATCCCTTAACATAGCATGTGGGGCTATTTTCTATTGAGTTTAAGGGCGTGCCATACATGCAAAAGAGGGTTGTACATTTTTTAAGGTTTTGTGTGAAACAAAACCTTATTAGAATCGATTCGATGTCTGTCTGTCCGTCTGTCTGTCTGTCTTTTTTTTATGGATGGAGGTGGAAATCTTGGAAAGACACTGCCGCGCCAGGTTGCAGCAGCGTGTGGGATTCTCACCCACTAAAACCACCCCCAGATTCTCCTTTTTCCTTCCCGCGGGACCGCCGCAAAGCATTACTTCGCGGGGTGGACTGCGCTTTACGCGACCACGCCTTCCGTTCTTCGCGTCCTCCTTGCGCGCTCCGCTCTTCCCAGTTCCTCTTGTATTCGTTTGATTGCGGTGTTCACTGCACACCAGTTTCCCTCCGATTTCAACATTTCCCCGACGATGTTCTGCGGACTTAGAGTGGTTCTCAGGGAGTCTTCCAGACTCCTCCTTTCTGAGAGAAATCATGGACAGTGGAACATAAGATGCTCCGGGTCCTCAGGTATGCAACCACATTCAGGACAGAAGGGAGAATCATCCACCCTGAATTGGTGCAGGTACTTCCTGTAACCGCCATGTCCTGACAGGAATTGCGTCAGATGGTAGTTAATCTCGCCGTGTCGTCGCTGAATCCACTCCTCAATACGGGGAATCAAAGTGTGGGTCCAGCGACTCCTCTGCGAGTCATCCCACCGTTTCTGCCACATCTCCAGCGACTCTCGCCTTGTCGCCTTTCGGCATTCTGCATCCTTTTCAAGAGGATTCATTTTCCTTGTCTCGTACAGGCAGCGTGTCTCACTTGCCAGAATGTCTATCGGGATCATTCCCGCAATGACAGACGCTGCCTCGCCTAATATTGTTCTGAAGGCGCTGCACACCCTTAGCGCCACTAAGCGGTAAGTCATATTCACTCTCCTACGATTACTCTCACACGCTAATGCTTCCTCCCAAACTGGTGCCGCGTATAATAGTGTGGAGCGAACCACTCCGGCCACAAGTAATCTGCGACTGTACCTTGGACCTCCAATGTTAGGCATCATCCGCGCTAATGATACGCTTGTATTTGCCGCTTTCTCACAGGCATAGTCCAGCTGTCCCTTGAAATTGATTTTAGCGTCAATCATCACCCCCAGGTATTTGATAACCGGCTTCGAAGTGATGATGTGACCACCAACGCGAATATTAACCGTATTCCTCTTCCTACGATTGGTAATCAAGACCGCCTCCGTCTTTTGTTCTACAAGGTCAAGCTGAACCATCTCCAGCCACGCTTTTATGGCGCTAATGGTTTCGTTAACGTACATTTCAACGTCTTCAGGTTCTTTCGCGACGACAACCACAGCTAGATCATCTGCGAAACCGATTACCGTGGCCTCCTTTGGCACGGGAAGGACAAGGACCCCATTGTACATGACGTTCCACAGGCGAGGACCCAACACTGAGCCCTGTGGTACTCCTGCGGTGACGGTGTACTGCTTGGATCCCTCACCCGTGCCGTACCACAGTGTCCTCTCCGAAAGGTAACTGTTGAGGAGCTTAGTCAAGTAACTAGGGACACCCGTTTTAGCCAGGGAACTTTTTATCCACTCCCAGCTTGCGGAATTGAACGCATTTTTGATGTCCAATGTCACTACGGCACAGCATTTTTTAGACGACATCGCGTCTCGAGCCAGCTTCAAAACAACGTCTACGGCGTCGATCGTTGAGTGGGCTTGACGAAATCCAAATTGTCGCTCCGATAGTCCATCCTTATATTCGATGATAGGGAGCAGTCTGTTGTAGATGACCCTTTCGAGCATCTTTCCTGCCGTGCCGATAAGGCAAATCGGGCGGTATGATGATGGGTGTCCTGGGTGTTTATTCGGCTTCGGGAGCAAAGTTAGTTTTTGCCTCTTCCACCGGTCGGGGAAAACTCCTTCTATCATGCATGTTTCAAACACGCTGATAAACCAGTCGGGTCTGGTCTTAACAGCGAGTTTAAGGGCTCTATTGGGAACAGCATCCAGACCGGGTGCTTTGTTATCACCAATTCTCCGGCAAATTTGCGTAAGTTCCTCCTCAGTTACCGCAGGTATGGTGTAGACGTCAAGTGCTCGCTTGTGTTGTTTGCGCTCCCCTTTATCTGGGGGGAAGAGAGCCGTCACGATATCCAGCAGAAGATGCGGGCAGATCAATTGTGGTGTTCGCCCTCTCATATTCTTCATAACTATCCTGTACGCTGTTCCTCAGGGACTTTGGTCTGCTTCTGTGCAAAGCTCCTTGAAGCATTCTCGCTTGCTGGTCCGTATAACCTGCTTAAGCCTACGTCGAAGGTTCACATATGCTAGCAGTTTCTCGTCGAAGTCTGGTCTTGCTCTAAATCGTTGGAAGATCCTTCTAGCACGAAAACATGCATCCCGTAACACCGCAATCTCTTCATTCCACCAATAGTTTGAGCGCCTTTTTGCGAGAACTCGTCGCCTCGGCATAGCAGCGTCACATGCTCTTGTTATGCGTCCCATCATTTGCTCTACCTTTTCCGTAGCCGCACCACCGGGACTTTGTCCTCCCAATAGCATCTCTATGAATGCATCCTCCTCAAGCCCTTTCACGGACCAGCCCCGGTTTCCAGCCTGACGGGAACACGCATCGATGCATGGCCCATATTCGATCTGGAGGAAAATCGCCTGGTGGTCGCTGTGAGTATAATGCTCACTGACAAACCATGTCATTCTCCTCGCCAATGTGGTACTCACATATGTCAGATCGACTATTGAGCCCGACCCTGTCCCACGAAAAGTGGAAACGTTTCCCGTGTTGGCAAGCACCAAATCTAGCTCCGCGAAAGCCTCGAGCAGGATACGGCCCCTGGTGTTCGTAGTGCGACTGCCCCAATCCACGGCCCACGCGTTGAAATCACCAGCTATGATCTTGGGGTTTCGACTTCTTGCATCCGAGACTAGCATACCTAGCATTCCTTCGAATTCTGTTATCGTCGCGCTTGGTGGAGCATAGCAACTATATATATAGATACCAGCTATTTTTGCCCTGACGAATCCAACTTCTGGAAACTCCATCTCTTCTTGAATGGCCTGATTTCCCCACGCCCATATTGCCGCCTTGCCAGTTTCATCTGCAGTCCAGGCACCGCTCTTATTGTTGCGATAGGGCTCGCTGATTATGGCAGCCGCGATTCCCTTCTCATAGATGGTCTGCGAGAGAAGGTCTTGCGCTGCCACTCTGTCTGTCTGTCTGTCCGTCTGTCTGTCTGTCACAGCCGATTTATTCGGAAACGGCTGGACCGATTGTCACGAAAATTGGTAGGAGTGTGCCGTTCCTTTTACATGCAGCAACTGACGCCATTTTATGTTAAGTTTAAGGGGGGGGGTTCCCCATACATGGGTGCAACATTTTTTTCACAGAATGTAGCCATATGGGATATCAAATGAAAGGTCTCAATTAGTATTTTTCGAAACTGGTTCAATATTTGATATTGGGTGAAACATAGGGGAGTGAGGGCTCAAAATATGACCATCAAAAAGTGTAACAGGTCTCGTTCTCCAACCGAAAAATCTGCACAAATAAAGTTAATAATAGTATATTTTGACATCTTAGAAATTTACCCGGCATCCCCCTTATGTTCATCCCAGAAGTACAAAATTTCGCATGCGTATAAAGAAGAACATAATGCACAATTTGGTGAAGTTTGAAGAAAATCAAACTATTATTAACAAAGTAATAGGGGGTAAAACTATACAATTTTTTGTGAATTTCGTGCACTCTACAACCTGCATGACGTCATCATCACATATCAATTCGGCAATACCACAACGAAGTAAGTTCGTATGAATTGGGTGGAAAAGAATTATTTTGTTTTAGTTTTTTAGTCATTTGTATATGAATATCAATTATTCCAACGAGACATGTGTGTGTACGATCAATCTATATACGTGCTTATATGTGTACAGTATTCGAAAATAGACAGTTTGTTTGTTTAGGGTGAACGTAACATCTACGGCTGTAATATGTACGTATGTCTCGTAATTTTTTAGCTGTATATGGATAGAAAAATGTTAGTTGAAATTTCTTAGATAAGATGAACATAAAACCTTTATACCCGAAGCGCGAGCTTCCGGTATTCCGACTTGTTTTCACATAATATGGTTAGTAACTTTTCCAAATTGGTCATATTTTGGATATTGGGTGAAATATAGGGTTCTCAAAACCTATCACTCCGAAAAATCTTGAAAAAATCACAATACAAAATCACTGTATATATAGTGTAGTAAATCTAGGCCTCAGAATACATTCCATTGCGATACCTACTTAATAAAAAATTAATAATAGCATAATACAACATTTTAGAGACTTACCCGAAAAGGTGGGTTTTCATTATAATAATAACATAATACAGTGATTGAAGGTCGTTTTCGGATAGCTGAATGGTTAGAGTCCAAGGCTGTACAAGGCCGGGGATCGTCCTCCCTGCACCGGAGAAAGTGCTAATAGGACCCCAAGGCAAGGTGGAACAGCATACGCCGGGGGCTGCGTGGCCAATGGGGAGCACTGTCATCAAGCTGGGTGTAGCAAGATTGCTAAGAATAAGGAGGCCGGTACTGTGGACGAGCGGGATGAAAAAGACCTCGCTAAATACTAGGCGATTGTTGATGAATACAATAGCAAACGCCTAGATGACGAGCAGAAGGCGAAGCCCATCGCTCTAAAACCCAATCGATCTCAAGACGAGGTCGAGCAAGATTAGAAGCGGAGCAGAGTGGGCAAGAGCGCAGACGCTAAGCAACATCTGAAGGAAATTGTACAGCAATCGTCAGCCGGCGGGCCACGTAATGCGAAGCCCTTCAGCGAAGTGGCCACGAGTCACTTACGTGTGGCGCTGGCGGATGGCAATTTTGCTAGCGGCAAACTAACGCTGTAGGTGTGGACCAATGTTGAGACTAGGCTATCAGGCATGGTCTATGAGCATCTCCTGGCAAACACCCGGGACTCATCCCCCACTTTGATTCATCTTAGGTGGTCCGTGGGTTCCACGTAATAGCTTGCATGGACCAGTTCTCTAAGGACTTTCTCCGCGATTCCCATGGATGACTGATTTGTTATCAAGGAGGAGGAGCCTCAGACAAACAACCAGCCGGTACTACTTCGCCTAAACGAGGAGTCCCTGGAGGCACTGAAAAAGGCCGATTATAAAGTGTGGTTCGGAGTCAGGCTTGCCAAAGTAAAAGTGTTCCGCTCTGCAAAACCGGACGACGACCTAGACCCAATCGACGACGCCAACGAGCTGTTGGAGGAGATGACGATCGATGGTCCGACGGAGGCTGACGAACCCCCCACGCAAGCAGATCATGCTGAGGGTAACGCAGATAAATCTGCAGCACTCGAAGTGCGCCTCGGCTAATCTGCTAGTCTTCTTCTACAGGAGCCCTGCTCTTGGCAGTCCCTCGGCCAATACCGTCGGTGTTCTGCTGGCGGCTGTCGGGGCGGAGTCTTCTCACACTACCTAGCAGCCGAGGGCCAGAGATGGCGAAGGCTTACAAGTTGTGCCAAGTCAAGGAGAATTGTGCCCGCTTATAACATAGCCCGATCACGAGAGCTCCTGTGCCAGACGCGTGCAAATGCATTCAAGATTACGGCGGTCTGCACGGGGCACTGGCCCATAGGGGACAATGTCGCTAGGCTCGGCATACCCTACAACTCGCTTTGCCGAAGCTGCGGAAAGGAAGGGACACCCTCATGCACTTTCTCTGCGATTGCCCAGCCCTGGCTAGAGTCAGGCTGCGGACACTGGGTAAACCATTCTTTGGTGACCTCAGAGAGATTTCTAGCCGCAGGGTCGGAGAACTGCTTTCCTTTGCGAATGCTACGGGCTGGCTCTGAAGATCCGAGCCGGCTGGACTCTGCCTCCCTGCTCCTATAACAACAGTTACGGTCTTAGGAGTTTGTGGCATCAAAACGGCGCACCAAAGCGCTAACTGGGCTCCTCGGAGCGGCCACTAATACCTATCTACCTACTTACCCCTAGAGTACAAGGCTGGCGTACGGAAGGTCTCGGTTCAAATCTCACTGGTGACAGTGGCACTTGTATCGTTTTTTGACGTCGGATACCAGTCGACTCAGCTGTAAATGAGTACCCAAGTCAAATCAGGGTAATCATCTCGGGCGAACGCAATACTGACCACATTGCGTTGTATAGGACACTATAATCTTGTGTTGTATCGTTACGATCTTGAATGAAGTGCTCTAACACACTTCAAGGCCATGATTCAATTGGATCGTTTCGCCAACGATTATATATAGAAGGCCAAAATTTTGCTTTTCACCTGAATTTATCGAATCCATATGAATGGTGGAGCTGGATATATCAAGCAATATTTTAAATTTTTATCTATGAATGGAAAAGTGTGCATAGGAAATTCTTCACACAAGATGAACAGAAAACCTTTGGTTTGTCTCAACATCTTGTGGAAGAGGAACTTGTGCACTTTAAATTCGTGTCTCAGTCTGCTTTCATCAAGGATGCGCCCTCTCTTTTCTTGTCAAGGACAAGGAAGTCGGCACTATTACTGTCTGTGGTTGTGACCTGACAAAAAGAGAACTGCTGTATAAAATTATATGCTTCGGGTGTAGGGTATGGCACTATGAAGGGGATTTCACCGCCAGGATGCATGCAGGATGCTGGGCAATATCGCGTACACCGGTCTGCATAGCCACTTTGCAAGATTTGGTTAAACTACTGTGAGATCGTATCGTTGAGTCAATCTATACTACAAAATCTTGTTTCTCAGAAGGAATTGTATAACTCACAATAAATGTAGCCGCTCCATTGTACCAAAGACAGAAAAATGGCCAATGCTAACTTCATCCTTGCAACTTGGATGGATAGGCATTTTCACCCGTCTGGATTATAGCCTGCTGTTGCCCCTAGTATTATAATCTGATGAACGAGATGTTAAACAAAAGTTTACATCATGTGTATCTAACTGGTAAGACCAAAATCGATGGAGAGCTAGAGGAAACACCACGCCATGTGTCACCATGGGTGACACCTAACTTAGAAAAGCGGAAAAATCTAATAAAAAATTCGTCGAAAAATGAACATGATTTTGTCTTTCCTGCGGGATCGAAAGAATGAAAAAGGCGAAAAATTACTACATAAGACATCGCGACAAAGGAGAACGTTAGGTTTGAGGAACATAACTGGAATTAGTCAGGTTGTAAAAGTGGACAACTAAAGGTCTGAGAAGAAGCAGCGGTGAAATTGCTGGTAAAGGGAGACTGAAATGGGCCAGTAGCGTACTTAGATTGTCCATTTTACTCAAGCCGTGTAATAAATATTTTAATTTTAGACAAACGAAGTGAAGAAGATGACTAGACTTTCAAGAGATACCAAGCAGAACCTGGATATATTCTTGGCAAGTGGGTATTTACGGTATTTAGGAAATCCTTAACTATAGAGAGGAAATGAGCTCGGTTCATATGAGAAGCACGATCTACATTCATACATAGCTGCGAGAAGTATGTTGAAATGGTCAGTATTAATTATGGGTAATTTTTTCATTCTGGCTGCCAATATATGATAATGATAAAGTGTTGAGATAGTGAAGCAAACTGCGGTATTATTATTAAGTGGTGGTATTTTGTAATATTAGTGATAAGAGCACTAGGATGTCGCAGCAGAAGGTCGAGGTGTAAATCCCGCTAGTGGGTTTGATCAATACAATACAGACGTAGGACATTGACATAGCCGGGTATGCCGGACGGTGTCAAAGCCCCGGGGTAATCGATAAAAGGGCTTTTTGGGTTCTAGTTACCGAGCCCGAGTCGATGATGAATTTCTCTTTACAACCCTTTGATTCAACTTGGCAGCCCTTCTGCTCATCGGACCGAATGTTGTTAGTTTCGAAGTGCCCCTTGACCCTTCTACTAATAATGGACGTTATGAACTTGCACAGGATTGGTATGACCAGATTTATGATATGTGCCAATAGACAATGTATACTGGTAAACTTTCTATACTAGAAATTCTACACCCAAAACAGACTAGGGCTCCCACAGCTTCACGAGCTGTTTGTTTCTCGTCGAACCTTCTCTTTCGTAACTTCCGCAACATCCAGGGGCATGCGGATGCCTACAGCGGTATCTGGATGAGGATAGTATGGCATAACATCTGCGAGCCGCTTCGGTCACGCTGCTACAAGGGCAGAGGTGAGGCAGAGCCTCTGTCCTGTAAAGAAACCGTAGCCGCCTTCGTTCCTCTTTTAATTTTGGAAACTTGTGTGTTAAAATTAAAAAGAGGAGTCCGTGTACCATCAAGTGTGGGAGCAAGTAGTTCTCCATTTTTGGTCCGGTCCGGCATCAAGTCGATGCGGACTTGGGACTCCCCAATCCCTAAAAAAATAAATATTAATTCTTGCATATGCTTTGAATGTGCTGATCCATTTGAAGTATGGGATATTGATGGTGATGCATAGGTAGACGAGTTGATTAATGGCAGGGATGGGAACAGGTTCTTGGATTCCAGAATGACATCGGTTTTAAGAATTAAGACGGTATGTTCAACAGAGTGACCCCTGAGCTTATTTCTTCTGAAGACAAACTGCTGTCATTATGCAGGCACTTTTTTCTTATCAATTTCAAAGTCAAAGGATAGTATAGGTCCCAGAGCGAAACGTGGATTGGTACCCACGATGGAGCATAAACCCTGGGAAACGCCTGCTGCAACAAAACCGACAGCTCTACCCTATCTCTAGCTCCACGTGGTTATCGCTGGGAGTTTTTTCTTAATGAAAAACTGAAAACGGAGAAGGATGAAGGCGAGGCCCTCGCGCAGATTAATCAGTTATTGGAAGTGTCTGGTTTGCGCGGAAAGTGGTCCACAAGCAGATGGGACCACTTTCGACCAAATTGACCGCGTGCTGATTGAACATCGACGAAAATGCCAACAAAGTATTAAAACCCTAGTCTTCAAGACTGCTTCTTGTTGGTGATAATTTCCGTGGAATTTTCCAATAATCACGAAATACGAGCTCATGAAGGATTATTTCTCCACTTGAATTTTCTTGTGTTCTTTCGCGCGCTTTTCGTAAATGAGCCCATATTCGATTAGAGTCCGTTTGCAAGAGTATCGCTTGAGGAAGTAAACAATTTGTTAAATTTGTTATGAAATTCTCAATGGATAGCATATAATTAAGACAACGACCTTTCAGAAGGCTAACGTGAGAAAATAATTGACGCGGGAGAAAATGAAAGGGAAAAGACACAGCGCCTTCTTCGAGGATTACGTCTGTAATTCCAGAAGCCTGCGCTATAGGAAAGCTTGACAATATCCTGGGGAATATTTTGAATTTCGGTTTGTTCGAGGGTGAGAATCAGTGACTTGTGAAGAGTTCAACGGTATCATGTAAATTACGCAAACAACTTTAGCGTTAATCCTGTAAAATTTGTAATACTGCTTGATTAAATATCTTTTCGATTTGCTTCCGGAAGAGATTTTCAATCAATAGGGCGAGACTGTTATCTATCACGCATTCATGTAGACAAAGTACTTAAATCTCAAATTCTAGTCACGGACATTCCAATAGATACCATGATATTCTTTTATTTAGTGCAGCCAAATCAGCTTTCCGATTTCCTATTTGAACATCTACCATGGGTTGTCAATGTGTTAATCCCTTTTCGAAGAACGTTGATTAAGGGAGTCGTCTACATTTACTCATTCATCTATCTCGTTTGAAGAGGGAGGATCTACAAGCTTAACCACGAAATCAATGACAGCAGGGGATTGCATTATGAGAGGCAACTTATTAATGAAGACAATGCTGTGCAGCGACGTATTCCAAATCTCAGAATATACAATGAACTGGTTGTTCAGTATCTTCCGAGCGAAGTGAATGGTGCTAGACTTCCGGCGAAATTGAGGCTAATTCGGCAGAGGGAATACACCAGCTTCAAGATGCCGTCGAAGGGAATTTTAATCATTGTAAATGGGGATATATCTAGTCATCCATTTTCCCATGTATTAATATATTGTGACATCCAGAACTTTTGAAATTGACAAATGGCGTCAGACAAAAATTTAATTTTAGATTATTAACGTGTCAGAGTAGAGTAGATCATGTGTGGTGGCTAAACGGAGGAGGATCTGAACAGTTGTCTAATATGGGGATTGGTTCGTTTTTATATATGACGCAAGGAAAGCACAAGGTGTTTCAGTTGAACGTTTTCATTTAATTTCATTAGGAGAATGATACTAATAATAATTAATTTTAATAATATTAACGCGTTACGTTTCGCATTAACGTTTCAGTTGAATTTGCTAGTTTCCAATTTTCGCTGGAAATCATTATAAATTACCTAAATTGACAAATAATAAGGTACAAAACTTTACAGTGTATTTCCGGACACCAACACCGATAACGGTAAATTCGCGCTTTAACACTGTAATTTCCGAATGACCCAGAATATCGAAAAATCACTTTGTCCAACCATTCTACACTATATCTGGAGACAATTGATGGCAAAAAAGTCGATTTCTCCATCACGAAAAACAGGATGACCCCCCCCCCCCTTAACTATTCCGCCACTGCCGTATTTAAGAATAAGTTTTCATCCCCAATTCGTCTGGTTGGTCTTTATTACCATTTGAATCCACCTTAGCTTTATTACATTGTTTCCATCGATATGAATCTATACGTATTTTACTACTTTCGTTTGAAGGACATTTACTCCATACATTTTTTCCAGCAAAAGTGAATTCCGGGTTCCTCTGCTTATCCACTTTAATCCTCCAGTTCTTAAGTCACGTAGTCAAATCCACCTCCGAGACGAGATAATTTGAACGAATATTTGCTGTACGGTACCTCATAAAACTCAAGCGTCTGAGAACTGGCGGTCATATATGTATATACAGTCATCATCATCAGCGGCGCAGCGACCAGTATCCGGTCTAGACCTGCCTTAATAAAGAACTCCATACATCCCGGTTTGACACCGAAATCCGCCAATTTGATATGCCTAAAAGCCATCGCTCCATCTCCTCGTCTCCTTTTTCTACCATAGATATTGCCCTTAAAGACTTTCCGTGGCCGAATTATCCTCAACCATACGGATTAAGTGACCCGCCCACCGTAACCTATTGAACCGGATTTTATCCACAACCTGACGGTCGTGGTATCGCTCATCGTTATGTAGGCTACGGAATCGTCCATTCTCAAGTAAGGGGCCAAAAATTCTTCGGAGGATTCTTCTCTCGAACGCGGCCAAGAGCTCGTAATTTTTCTTGCTAAGAACCGAAGCCTTCGAGGAATACATGAGGACTGACAAGATCATAGTCTTGTACAGTAAGAGCATTGACCCTATGATGAGAAGTTTCGAGTGGAACAGTTTTTATAAGCTGAAATAAGTTCAGTTGGCTGCCAATAGCCGTGCCAGATTTCATTGTCGTTAAATTATCAACGGTCTCACAGTTGTAGTCTCCTATCTTTAATCTTCCCGTTTGACCAGTGCGGTTTGATGTTACTGGTTGGTTGGTTTTTGGTGTTGACGTTGCCACCATATACTTTGAAGGCAAGCTTCATTGATGTGCAGCCCGAGATCTCGCGCCAATATCCACCTGCTCCATCTGGATGAAGGCAGTTTGTATATCTCGGGTGGTTCTTCCCATGATGTCGATATCATCAGCATAGGCCAGTAGTTGGGTGGACTTAAAGAGGATCGTTCCTCTTGCGTTTGCTTCAGCATCACGGATCGCTTTCTCGAGGGCCAGGTTAAAGAGGACGCATGATAAGGCATCCCCGTTTACGTACAGTTTTACCCTTGCTATGCTATCGCAGGCGGCTTTTCCATCGCTTGCCGCAGCGAGAAAACCTGACCTGTTGCTGATTTTTCCGGAGTGAATCCTCTTTGGAACAGGCCAACGATGTCCTGCGCGCATGGGGCTATCCGGCCTAGCGAGATAGAGGAGAATATTTTATAGATGGTACTCAATAACGTGATACCTCTATAATTGTTGCACTGTGTGATATCTCTCGTTTTATGCATAAGAGAGATAGTGCCTCTTTTCCAGTCTATACATAGAGTGTAGCGCAAAAATGAGTGAAAGTGATATGAAAATAAAAAAAAAATCCTTACTGATTTGATTAATCGATTCTTTTAACTTTATTACTAACTACAATTTATTGGTATTTTGGGAATTGCGAGGTTAGATTGATAGAAGTTGAGTGAAAGCCGTTTCTATGGTTTTGTGTGAAATGGAACCTTATTAAAATCGATTTAATGTCTGCCCGTCTGTCATACCCGAAAGCGGCTGAACCTGTCACGAAATTTGGTGAAAACACGTGGTTTGCGTGCCTCTTTACATGCAGCAAGTGGTGCCATTTTGCGTTAAGTTTGAAGAGGGACTCACCATACATGCGAAAGGGGGTGTAATTTTTTTTTGACTGAATATCGTCATACCCCCCATAAATGAAAGAGATGAAATAGTACTTTCTGAAACTGATCTTATCTCTGATGTTGATTGAAATGTAAAGGAGATTAGGCTCAAGATGTGCGCCCCAAAAAAATGAAACAGGTCTCGTTCTCAGAACCTATCTAAATGAAAAATAGGAAGAAAATCGCAATGATAAATCTATATGAAATTTTGGCTTCAAAACACATCCCGTTCCGATGTCTCCACAAATAAAATTAATAAAAGAATATTACCACGTTTTAGAAATTTACCCGAAAACCTCCCCCCCCCATTCCAAAAATACAGAAGGTATCAGCGCAAATGATAATATAGGACATAATTCTGAAAAGATTGAACACAACCCAACTATCAATAACAAAGTTATAGAAGGTCGAAGTTTTGCATTTCATGTAAATTTATTGCAACCTAAGACGTGGATGTCCTCATCATTATACAAAGTGAACTTATATGAACGACTGGGTCCATGGGGTCGTTTTAGTTTTCCTTATTTTGCTGTTTTTAGTTATTTGCATACAAGTGTCAATTACTCGAGGTTGCTGTTGCTATTAACATAGTATGCTGGTCCCAAGCCCAGGTAAAGGAGGAGGATTTGAGGCAACGTACTTTGTACTATCCTCAGTAAAACAAAAATGAAATGCCGAGATCAGGGAGATAAATAGAGTGTATTTGGAGTTATTTCACTATGCTAACCTGGCCCTCGAGAAAGCGATCCGTGATGCTGAAGCAAATGCAAGAGGAACGATCCTCTTTAAGTCCACCCAACTACTGGCCTGAGCTGACGATATCGACATCATGGGAAGAACCCGAGATGTACAAACTGCCTTCATCCAGATCGAGCAGGCGGCCATTAGGGCGAGATCTTGGGCTGCACATCAATGAAGGCAATAAAAAATATATGGTGGCAACGTCAGCACCGAAAACCAACCAACCAACAACATCAAACCACACTAGTCAAACGGGAAGGATAAAGAATACAACTTTCAGACCGTTGACAATTTCTCCTATCTGTGGTCAAAAATCACAACCGATAACAACTACGATAATGAAATCCGCGCACGGTTGTTGTCACCCAACAGAGCCTATTTCAGTTTACAAAGCCTGTTTCGCTCGAAACGCCTCTCCATAGGGTCAAAGCTCTTACTGTACAAGACAATGATCTTGCCAGTCCTCAAGTATTCCTCGGAGACTTGGATTCTTAGCAAGAAGAATTGCGAACTCTTGACCGCGTTCGAGAGAAGAATCCTCAGAAGAATTGTTGGCCCCCTACATGAGGATGGACGATTCCGTAGCCTACACAATGACGAAATCTATGAGCGATACCATGACCGCCCGATTGTGGATAAAATCCGGTTCAATAGGTTACGGTGGGCGGGTCACAAGCCGTATGGATGAGGATGATCCCACCCGGAAAGTCTATAAGGGCAATATCTATGGTAAAAAAAGAAGAGGACAGGCAGCAAGCATAGGCAGGGGATGGAGCGATCGCGTAGGTCAGGACGCCAGAGGGCTTTTAGGGATATCGAATTGGTGGACCTCGGCGCAAAACCGGGATGTCTGGAGTTCGTTATTAAGGCAGGCCTAGACCGGATACCGGTTGTTGCGCCATTGATGATGATGATGATACAATCACGTTACAAACAAAATGATCGGATTGAGTAACATGCTTCGGAAAAATGCTAGGGCGCCCACCTCAGCCGACGCGGCATAACGGACCCCAGTCCTGTCGAAAAATGAACAAGGGTTTTTGACGCAAGGATGGCATCAGGACGTAAGCAAGTTGGTCCGAACACAACGAAGAAAACAAATACGTGTCAGTACGCTAAATGTTGGTACCCTAACTGGAAAGACCGAGGAACTCGCAAGAGCCCTTCGGAAAAGGCGCATTGATTTGTGCGTTCTGCAAGCAACCCAATGGTGTGGCGCCAAAAGCTGCGACATGAACGGTGACTTGAAAATGGGTATAAACTTCTCTATTTTGGTAACCCACACACTCAGTATGGTGTTGGCATTGCCATCTCAGAGGGTTTCCGTGATGCCATTCAAGAAGTCGAGCGATTTAATGATCGGCTGATGAAGCTCACCATTATATCAGCTGATCGCACTATTCACTTCTTCACCGCGTATGCACCACAGACAGGTCGACCTGATGCCGAGAAAGATGCCTTCTGGCAACTTCTCGATGAAAAGACTTGTCACCTGCCTGCCGACGACTATATTATCATTGCCGGCGACCTTAATGGCAATGTCGGTGAAAAGGCAGGCGATAACAGGTGCCATGGGGGAAAAGGGTTCGCAGTGCGCAATGAGGGTGGCGAGTGTTTAATCAATTTTTCGGACACCCATGACCTTGTACTAATGAATTCATGGTTCATCAAACGATTATCTTATCTTCCTACATTTGGAAACAGTAAAGCGCAAATCGACTATATTCTCATAAGACGTCGATATTTTAGCACTATCACTGATTGTAATCCCTATGAGACTGTCGCACCTCAACATCGCGCATTGATTACTGCGAATTAAGCCATCGATAAAATAGCATGAGGAACGCACTGGCCCGCCACACATTAAATGGTGGCGATTTGGTGAGAAGAAAGAAGAGGAAATGATCTCACTTACGCGACTACCAACCATTACGAATGTGGGAGAATTGTGGAATCAAATGAAAGACACGATCCACAAAGCCGCCTCTGCAACCCTTGGGGTCACCAAGCCGGGTAAGCAGTACATCAACCGAGATACTTGACTTTGGAGTGACGATGTTGAAATGAAGGTCCGTGAAAAGAAACGCCTCGCTTTCTCAACGATACGACACTGGCTAATTGACAAATTTATAAGGATGCCAATGGGAGGCAAAGAAAGCGGTCGCTGTTACCCGAGCGGACCATTACTAAAATCTTTACAATAAACTGAACACTCGAAATGGTGAGAGAGATCTTTATCGACTTGCCAGAAGCCGAAACGAACGCTCACAGGATATCGAGCACTTCGGTTACGTTAATGACAAGAGCGATATTTTGCTCACCGACCGTCGAGCCGTAACCGATAGATAGCGAGTATATTTCGAGTAGATTTCAATTAAAGAATTTGCTCGTCCACCACTACCACAATCATTGCCGACATTTGGACCAGTTCCACCTGTCAGCGCAACTGAAATCGAGGAAGCAATAAAATGAATGAAATCGGGGACTTGACAACATCGCATCTAACCTTTGGAAAGCGAAGAGCTGGGACAACACTGTGGCTGAGTGAATTCTTAACTCGGGTTATTCAGGAAGGACTGGCAAGAAAGTACCACTGTTCCAATATGGAAAAAGAAAGGTAATCTAGCAGAATGTTCAAATTGCCGTCCGATTCCGTTACTTTCTCATACCATGAAGATTTTTAAACGCATTCTTGACAACCGTATTCGCGAAATCGTTGAAATAATTGTGAGTCAAAGTTGCATTTCTATATGTAGAAATCTGCATCTAGAGACTGTGTGCCACACGAATTTGCCTGGTATGCTTCACGACAACACTTAGTGCCAGAACTCGTGCACTGAATTCAATTGCTCTACCAGGATCCGAAAAGTAAAGTTCGAAGTATGGCGGGTATATAAAAACCGCTTCGTGTATCTGTTGGTGTTCATCAACGTCTAGCGCCCTACACACTGCTTTATACAGATGATGTTTTCCTAGCATCTGAAAGATCTCGAGCAACTTGTTCAAAAATGGAATGATCGCCTCGTCCAACACGGTCTCAGATTGGATTTAAACAAAACTGAATTTTTGACAACCGATCCCCATGAAACAGGCACAATCACTGTCAACGGCAGTAATCTGCCCAGAACTGAGCGATTTAAATACCTCGGGTCAACACTATCAGCCAATGGAGAACTGCGTTATGAAATTGCTTAACGCATTAACGTAACCTGGATGAAGTGGCGATCCACAACTGGTAATACGGTAAATTTTATATTTGAGACGTTCGTTGATACGTCGATTTCTTTGTGATCGACGTATCAACAAACGTCTCAAATATAAAATTTACCGTATTGTCGTCCGTCCAGTCGCTTTCTGTGGGTCTGACTGTTGGCCGACTATAAAAGACAATAAATGTCGTCTTGCGGTAATGGAGACGAAGATGTTGCGTTAGACTTGTACCGTGACACGTTTTGATCACATCCAAAACGGGGATATCCGCCATCATTATGGGGTTGCACCGATCGTGAAAAAATAGCGAGTGAGGCGTATTCGATGGTATGATCACGCAATTCGCACTAACGATAATTCACTTACCAAGATTGGTCTGAACAGTCAGTGGAAGTCTTCAAAGGCCTGGACCATACGGGGCCGAGTCAGCTCAAACTAGCTTTGTCACCTTTCTTCTCTACGCAGCGCACATAATTAATTCTCGTCTCCTCTGCGATAGATGCGATCATGGAGCGCATCTCCCCAATTGAGTTTTAACTTGAGTGCAAAAGTTGTCAACTTTGCCTATGCTGGATCCTTTTCGTTCGAACATCAGATCCCCTTTCTGGGTTCTTCGGATTCTGTTCACATTTCGGCTCAGAACTTTCAAGTCGGGATCATCTTTGAAGAAAAAAAAAAGAAGAGCTTTGTCCATTTTAAGGTTTTGTATAACACAGAACCTTATTAAAATCGGTTTACTGTCTGTCTGTCTGTCACACGCATTTTTCTCGGAGATGGTTATAGCACTTGACACAGAATTCAGTGGAAAGGTGGAGGCTGTGAATGCTCATGCATACAGTGCGATACATCCTTCTACGTCGAATTTTAAGTCCCCGACATTAAAGGCGGCTATGTCAATGGAGAGCGAGACTGTATTGGCAAATAACACCGACGAATCCATTAAGACTTGACAACAAGTCGTGAAATTGAAAGAGATTGTATGAAAAAGTAAAACTTACGTTTGTTGAGGAATCTTGAGGGAGCGTGAATGCAGAACCATTCCCATGAAGAGCTCATCAAAGATCCGAGAGTGACCATCGGGTCGCTTTGGCAGACTGTAGTTTCCCTTACAACTACCACTCCATCCACTCGTAAATGTCGCCCGAGCAGCAACATACCATCAGTCCAGCCCCACCCAATAAACCCTATCATCATTTTGTAGATGTTCAATGCAATAGTTGGCATCCTGACTTAATATCAGACTTCTTGGCAAAGTCCACAAGGAGCAGGTGAAACTAATTAATTGGACACTTTAATTCAGAATCGAACAATTCCCACTCCCATCCAACAACATGATATCCAAAGACACCATCGACTAGATAATAGGCCAGCATCCTGAAATAATTCTGCAAGTTTGCAACAAACTGAATCCTCCACAATTACAGTCTCTAGAAATAGACACTGTTGGTACCAGGTGAATTGAAAAATTCGTAGGTTAACACAGAAATTTGACGAAATTTGATTTTATTATTCGATATAGTCTAGGCGATACAACGATTATAGAGGCCATACAATTTACGACGATTTGTAACATATGTAATAGTTAAAGTCGACGGTTTCTCCCTTCTCAAGATAGTCGATGAATGTTATACCATGCGCATCCCAAAATACTGATGTCATAGTCTTGACAGCCGACTGTTGCGTCTTTGCACGCTTTGGAGTTGGTGCACCGTATCCGTGAATAAATTCGGGTTTTTTTATGGAGGAAGAGGAGGAGGAGGAAGATCGTCAAAGACTGCTCAGAATCGTCAACTCGTTGTTGTTTTTGGTCGATTGTGAGTTCGCGCCGTAGCCATTTTGAACAGAGATTTCGCATACCCAAACATTCATGCACGATATGTTGAGCACTTTCCTTTGATATCTTTGGAGCCTCAGCTGTCTCGATCCCCTTTATTTTGCGCCAATCCAAAATTATTTTGTGGACTTTTCGACTGCGTGCATTGTGCTTGGTGATCATTTAGCCTCATTTAAACTTAGTAGATCACTTCTCAATGTTTGATTTTCCTGGCGCAAAGTCCGAATAATGTTTATCAAACCAAGCTTTGGCTGCAACGGTATTTTGTTCGGTCGAATAGCAATGCTTTATTAACACTCGACAGTTTTTTTAATCCATTTTCTTCAAACTAACACAAGTTGCTTCAGTCAAAATGCTGTATCTTACAAACTAAAAGTCCGACAGCTGTCAAATTTATACACATGCCCTTTGAAGGTTAGTGTTAACTAAAAATCATATGGACTTAATAGTAGTAGTGGCATCTGTACGTTAGCCCACGAACTTTCGAGCCCGCTTGATAGTTCTTTTCCTTCATTGAAGGGATCCGCAACACTGACACCCCGACCATCCTCGTCTGCGGAAACCAACCTAATTGACTGCTAAACCTACTAAACCACTTTTACTAAGTCTGCTAATGCTTTCTACATATTTACGAACAAAGTTTCGAAACCGAGAACAGTGAAACAATTTCTCGACTGCAATGGACCCCATCCTTCTACTGTATACAACACACGGAATCCCCATTCCCTCAATTACTCAAATTTCCCCATCCATTTTATCACATCGAAGATCAGGACGTCAATACCAGCTTCTCTTCCTCAATCATCATACACTGTAAGGTTAGATATTGTCTTCTATTTGTAGTTAAGTCTAAAATTGATAGACCAGTAGCTTACTTCAAACTACAATTTTATTTTATTATGTATATATATATTTCGCGAGCAACTACTAGACTCATTTCCCTTCTGAAAAAGTGGTCACATAACTTCCACTCCTAAAAGAATTCGATAGTTATATGTATATCTCCATCCTCCTTTCCCCACCAAGTTCTTCGAATAGACAACTAAGTCTATTATCGACGACAACTGTAACCTCTTTTGCATACCTGCCGACTTACAGGTCGCCAATCGTCCTATATACATTGGGTCGAGGAAGCGGGTCTTGCCCTTCTCAGTATCGATCGAAAGACCCCAACCATTGCCTGCCTTCCTTCTAGATATTAAAAAAGCTTTCTATTCCGTATGGCAAAATTCGGTTCCTTCTGCTGCCCTTTTTTAAGGTTTTGTGCGAAACAAAACCTTATTAGAATCGAGACGGTGTCTGTCTGTCCGTCTGTCCGTCTGTCCGTCTGTCCGTCTGTCTGTCTGTCTGTCTGTCTGTCTGTCTGTCTGTCTGTCTATCTGTCTGTCACACCCGATTTATTCGGAAACGGCTAGACCGATTGTCACGAAAATTGGTGAGAGTATGTAATCTGGTGATCCCTTTACATGCAGTAAGTGGCGCCATCTTGCGTTAAGTTTAAGGGGGGGCTCCCCGTACATGTGAATGGAGGGTGCAAATTTTTTTTTTACAGAATGTAGCCATGTAGGATATCAAATGAAAGGTCTCAATTAGTACTTTTCGAATCTGGTTCAATATTTGATAGTAGATGAAACATAGGGGAGTGAGGGTTCAAAATATGACCCCCAAAAAGTGTAACAGGTCTCGTTCTCACAACCTATCCAACCGAAAAATCTGAAAAAAATCACAGTGGTGCATCTCTACGAAATCTAGGCCTCAAAATATATCCGGTTCCGATATCTGCACAAATAAAGTTAACAATAGTATATTTCTACATTTTAGAAATTTACCCGGCACCCCCCCTTATGTTCATCCCAGAAGTACAAAATTTGGCATGCGTGTAATGAAGAATATAGTGCACAGTTTGGTCAAGTTTGAAGAAAATCCAACTATTATTAACAAAGTTATAGGGGGTGAAACTTTACAATTTTTTGTGAATTTCGTGCACTCTACAACCCGCATGACGTCATCATCACATATCAATTCGTCAATATCACAACGAAATGAGTTCTTAGGAATTGGGTCGCAGACAATTATTTTGTTTTAGTTTTTTAGTTATTTGTCAACCAGACATGTGTGTATGTAGGTATATAATATATGCGTGCTAATGAACTTTGCGGGTAGTGCCTAATTCAGTTAGATATAAGACGTAAATCGGAAATATGGGTACGATAAATTTAGATACGTGCATATATGTGTACAGTAGGTAATAGGCAGTTTGTTTGTTTAGGGCGAGCGTGATATCTATGGCTCTAATATGTACGTATGTCTCGTAGTTTGGAAAAATATGAAGGATTATGTTGGATTTGTAGCTATATACGGACAGAAAAATGTGCGTCTCTTACATAAGATGAACACAAAACCTTTATACCCGAAGCGCGAGCTTCCGGTATTCCGACTTGTTTTTGTTTACTACTGACTCTCCCAAGTCGAGTCCTACTTCTAAATAAAATTTCTTCAACACGCGGATGACCTAGTCGGTTACACTTCCACTAAAAATATTTCCCATAAGGGCGAGCTTTACCGATACTCAACCCATTGCAACCTATCCCTCAATCTAACGAAAACTGAGGCAATAGTGTTCCGTGGGGGACAACGCCGTCCTTACCCTCAAAATCTGGGCAACGCCCATTCCCACCACGAGTCAAGTTACCTACCTAAAGATGACTTTAAACTTCCACGTATCCCATATTTTGAAGGAACTGAATCATGCAAACTATTACAAACATCTGATGAAACGTCCCCTCATTCTCAGCTTCATTTTTCGTACCGATATTTCCATGTCAGAAATAAACAAGTCGGGAAACCGGAACCTTGGCGCTTCAGGTATAAAACGTTTTGTGTTTCTCTATGTGAGGAGCATAACGCAGTTCTCCATTGGCGATAGCATTGACTCGAGATATTTAAATGGGGATATCCGCGATCGATATAGGTTTGTACCGATCGTGGAAAAACTCAGAGTAAAGCGTCTTCGATGGTATGATCATATAATTCGCGCAAACGAGAATTCACTTGCCAAGGTTGGTCTGAACATCGAAGTCGATGGTAAGCGATCAAAAGACCGACCGAAACAACGGTGGCTTGATACGCTGGATGGGGATTTAAAAGCCTCGCGATTACATCCAGATCCGGCATTTGATAAAATAAAATGCCGAAACCGATCACGACGCACCGACCCCGCTTGTGAACAGAACAAACACCGAAGAAAAAGAAGATGTGAGGAGTGACGTGTGCATGACAGCTCCGTGTAAAGGGAGAGAAAACCGCCATTGCCCTCTGTTTTTTAGAAAGCGATTTAAATATTATAAATCATTTGTTGGAAAGCCTTGTATTGATAATAGTCAACTCTGAGTTTAATATTATTAGCAAATGAGAAAGAACTTAACCTACATCAGATATAAAAACCGGCTGGGAGACCAAGATTCTTCCTGACTGGAATTTTAATATTTCACTCGAATGTCAATTATTCTCGTTAATTATGACGTCAACATCTTATTTGCGAAGCTTTTGAAGCAGTAAACTCTGGCGTTAATAGCCATCAAATTTGGCATGTTTGAAATGTCCGTTGTCCATGCTCTTGCTAAACTCGGAAGTCCTAGGATGGACTTAAGGGAGATTTTTAGTCAATTTCTGAAAGATGGTATTATACTATTAGTAAGTTTATGTGAACAGATATCAGAATGGGACACACTTTGAGGCCTAGATTTCATCTAAACACACCACCCTGATTTTTTTCGGATTTTTAGGTTGGGTAGTTTCCGAAAATGAGTCCACTTTAAGTGCATACCTTTTGACTCTTTATTCACGCACTTTACAATCCATGCTAAAGAAAGTACTAGTCGAGACCTTTCATTTGATACCCTACACGACTATATTCGGTTAACATTTTTTTTTAAATCCCCCCTTTGCATATATGGGAAGCCCCCTTTTAAACTCCACATAAATTTATGTCACTCACTGTATGCGTGGGATTTCACAGCTCCCATCTGTGCACCAAATGTCGTTCGGTTTTGTTTAGCCGTTTTGGAAAAAATTGCGTGTGACAGGCAGACAGACAGACAGTGAATCGATTTTAATAAGGTTTTGTTTTATATAAAACCTTAAAAAGCATAGTTTGAGAGAATGAAAGATCTTCCGCAGATGTTCCAATATATAACACAAGTCAGGATACCGGAAGCTGGGTGCTTCGGGTATAAAGGTTTGGGTTCATTTTATGTGAGGAACTCCCTATGCACGGTAATCGATTCGCACATAACTAATAATTGAAAATAATCCTTTATTAATTGCTAAACCCCAGATATACAAATTAAAGACATAAATAGTACTAAATAAACAAAAGTTGCCCATCCAAATTGATACAACTTATCTTCACGCTTTTCCACTTTACTCCGTGTACAAAAGCATACAAATATGTACTTAAAGTAAATACCAGCGTTAAGAACATAAACACAGTCTATCCTATGAACGCGACTCGCAGACTTAATTAGCATACACGCCTTCTCAAGTAATTCATACTGATATGCAAATGAACAAGCAAGTCGGGAAACCGGAAGCTGGACGCTTCAAGTAAGAAAGGTTTTGTGTATTTTTTTTATGAAAGTATTTGACTGGACATTTGTCCCATTAGAACCTACGGTAAGGCAATATTTGCATATATGAGTATTATGTGAGAATATCGACTTTCAGGTGAAACTGACAACTTTGACTTTGTTAGTAGTAGTACGATTTCCACCAAATTTGGTAGGATATGTTATAGCACAGATTGCTGCAATTTCGTGATTCAAGACTGAACTTAAGGGGAACTGTGCAGTCAATTACTAAAAATTATAGTTATATAATATTACTAATTTTATTTAAACAAATATCGGTATGGAGGGTATTTCGGAGCCCAGGGACCATATAGTGGCAGCCTCTTTTTCAGATTGGGTAGTTTCTGACAATGGGTCCATAAAAGAAATGATCTCATTCAATCCCGCGTACTTGCCACGCTAACAAATGCTAAAACTAAGACCGGGTTCGGAAAGTACTTCCATTTGGTGCCCCACGTGACTGCAAGTGACGAAAAAAAAAATGTACACCCCATTTTGCATGTATAGGGAGCCCTCCTTAAATTCGACGTAGAATTATGCCACGTACTGTATGCTTGAGTGTTCACAGTTCCTTTCCACCAAATTTGGTGTCCATCGCTATAACCGTTTCCGATGAAAATGCGTGCGACAGGTAAACCGACAGATGGACAGACAGTAAACCAATTTTAATAAGGTTTTGTTTTACACAAAATCTCAAAAAGGGAACTAAAATGATCCCATGGACCCCGCCTCCGTTCATGTTTACTTTATATAATGTTGACATCACACACGTCTTAGAGTGCGATAAATTTAAGTGAAATGCAAAACTTTTGCCTTCTAGAACTCTGTTAATAATAGTTGGATTTTATTCAAGCAAGCAAGCATTCCTTATTATTCGTAATACCAGTGCCGAATTTTGTACTTTTAGGATAAACTTAAGGTGGGTTTTCAGGTAAATTCCTAAAATATAGCAATATGCTGTTATTAACATGATTTCAGAAGCTATCGGTACAATATGTATTTTGAGGCCAAAATTTCATATCACTATGACTTTTTCAGATATTTCGGTTGGAGAAGTTCTGAAAACGAGCTCTGTTTCACTTTTCGGGCCACACATTTTGAGCCCTTACTCCCCTATGCTCCACCAAATATCATAAATAAGATCAGTTTTGAAAAGTACTAATCGAGCGATGATACGACACATGACCATATTCTGTGAAAAAATGATGCACCCTACTTTCGCATGTACGTTTTGTTTTGTAATTTTATTTGTTTTATTGTATCTTCCGCTTTTTACAGAACTAACAATATTTAATCGGATCTTATTGACTAGAAAAAACATAAATCCCTCCCTTGCGTTTGGAATTTCTGATTATTAAAAGGTGAGCTTTAATGGTATTGTAAGGTAAAGGTTAATTTTGACAATCTCAAGGAGAATTATTTAACAAATTTCTGACAAGAATATTTGGGTGGTTTTTCAGTTTTTTCGATATTTATCATTTTGATTGAGTATTTCGTCATCTACGCGAGGAGTTTTTAAATCTCTTATTAGTCGAAGGACCTTCGACTGGGTTTGTTGGAACAGTTTGATGTTTGAAATTTTTGTTGCACCCCACAACTGAATTCCGTAGGTCCAGATAGGTTTATTGTAGATTTCTTCAAAAGTAACTTGTTATCTAGTGATAAACTAGAATTTCGGTTGGTTAACCAATAGGCACTTTTTATTTTTAGTGGCATTTGCGTTCGTTTAGGACGATGTGCCTTCTCCAAGTAAGATGTCGATCGAGGTCGAAGCCAAGATATCTGGTATTGTCAGTGTGTGGAATGTTGATTCCATTTGACGAAATGGGTGGGCATGTCTTCTGATTCAGAATAAACGTAACGTGGTAGCTTTTGCTCTCGTTGCGTGAATTCTCCATGTTATCAGCCATTGTTCAACATTTTTTATGAGAGTTAAGGATCCCCATATCGTTCGAGAACATAGATATAATCAGATTATCGTCAAATTGTCATATTGCCAAACAATATGGTGAACCTTTTCTGTTCTGCAATGTTTTTCTCGGAAGCCGAATTGATGGTCGGGGATTATATTTCGATTTGCTAGGAACGACAGAAGCTTGGATGTCAGCACTTTTTCAAATACTTTTGGTAAAATAGGAAGCAGGCTTATCGGGCGGTATGGTGGTACTTGCGTCGAATCTTTTCCTGGTTTTCCGACCGTAATTATATAATAATAGAAGTTCTCCAAATGTTTGGGAAGTGACCAATACATGTCATCGCGTTGAAAATCTCAATCAGATGCTTGATAGCATGGAAAGAGAGCTCTTTGACCATTTTGCCTGTAATTTTGTCGTGGTCACATCCTTTTTTAGGAACGAGTTCTCTGATGATGCTAACAGCATTTTTAACTCTGAATACATGCTGTAAGCAGAACTATCAACCACTGCTTGCGGCTCATATCGGTAAACCGAACATGTTCCCGTGATCGGCCCATGCTTGTATGCAAGGTTTTGATGGATAACCTTACATACAGTATTATGCCTGGTGATGTATTGCACCAGTGCCATAACAATACAGCCAGAAATGAGATGGTCCAACGTCTCTAACGCCGAACCACACATTCTGCGTTGGTCGTTCTCCACCCGTTCTTTCATGATGAGCTTTTTATAAGCTCGGGTGGCGACCACGCCATCCTGAATGGCACACATGAACCCCTCCGTCTCAGCAAAGAGCTCCCCAGCACACAGCCATCTGTTCGACAAATGCAAATCGACAAATGGCTGCCAAAGACAACTCACGTGTTTACCGTGCATTGCTTTCGACTTCCATTCATCGATGCGCTCTTGGTCCGACTTCACCCCACTCAGAGGATTGAAAGATCGATCCTTCAAGTTAATTGGAGTCAGCCCACAGTCTGCCTTACAGACAGCCGCATGCAAAGGGACTCGCCTGCTCTTTGCTGTAAAAATAAGCGCGCAGCGAGTTGACTTGGCGATGATGTTGTGCCGCCACGTCAACCACGCCCCTACCTCCGATGTCACTAGGCAGGTTCATCCGCTCCACGGCAGACTTTGGATGATGCATTCGGAATTTGGACATCGTTATCCGTATTCGCCGCTGCATGTTTTCCAGATCGGTCTTCGTCCACGGCAATATTCCGAATGCATAAGCCAGTGAAGGGATATCGAATACATTCAACGCGCTTATTTTATTCTTCCCCGGGAGATGCGATTTCAGCACCAGCTTTACACGTCGCAGGAATTCGGACAGCAGAGCATCCTTCAGATCACCAACTCGAGCATGGGTTCCTTGCAGAGTTCCTAGGCACTTGTAGAAGTGTGTCTCGGTCATAGCTTCGATGTGGAGGTCACCAATGCTATGTCCGGCATGCGGCTCGTGATGACTTTTAGCGGATGGCTTGGATTCGAAACTTGTCTAATCCAAACTCCATCCGAATATCACGGCTGAACATGTCGATTATTCGCAACAGACTTCTCAGATGGTTGTCAGTACCAGCATATCATCTAAGTACATCAACTGTGTCAGTTCGCACTTAGCACGTAGGCCATACTTTATTGCAAAACCATGCCCTCTAGCATCATTGAGTAGCCATGAAAGAGGGTTCAGTGCCATACAAAACCAAAGGGGACTCAACGAATCCCCCTGGAAGATGCCCCTCTGTATACAGATGGGCTCTGAGGTATTAGCACCCTCAGATGTACGGACTGATAAAGTGGTATGCCACCCTTCCATGACTGTCGCCAAGAACTTTATTAGTTTCGGATCAATGCGATACAGATGTAGGATGTCGATTAGCCAGGTATGCGGAACGCTGTCGAAAGCCTTGGCATAATCGATATAGCAACTGAAGAGGTTTCTTTGGCCTCTAGTTGCTTGTCCTACAACTACCGAGTCGATAATGAGTTGCTCTTTGCAACGCCTTGACCCTTCCACGAATAACGGACGTGATGAATTTGTAGAGGGTGGGTAAGCAAGTGATCGGTCTTGTGTCTGCGGGGTCCTGCACCGTGTCCTTCTTAGGGATAAGGTTGGTAATCTCCGCAGTGAGGAAAGGTGGAAATTCCTCCGGCCGACTCATGACCTCATTTATACTGCGTGCCAACCGACTCTGTACGCTGGTAAATTTCTTATACCAGAAATTCTGCACCTGATCCAAACCTGGGCCCCTCCAGTTCTTCGAGCTGTTTATGGCTCGTCGAACTTCCTCTTCGGTAATTATTATTATTATTATATACCGTTTACTTTATAATGGCAGATTTTAAGGGTGCTCATTTGCTGAGTAAAATTTGAAGCATTTGCCATTGGTTACGAATTAATTCCAGCATCTTTGCTTGCATGGAGTTTATAAATTGGTTTAAAGATTCCAGAATTTTCTGCTGTTTATTATCGTAACGTTCCTCTTGAACATTTGATTTCAATACGTTTGCGTATGTAACTCGGGATTGATACTGTTTTCACTGGGTTCAACTATGTTCGTGATGGAAGCATTATAGTTTAGCACGGGGTGAATTGTTTTTTATTTCACTATAGCGTATACTGGGCATCCTCGATAGTTGGCAGTAGGTGATCCACCGCAGTTGCTACATTTTTTTCGCCAGCATCATCCTTCTTTGTTTTATAACTTGATGGTGAGTGCAAATCGCCGCAGATCACACAAATGCTTGGCAGCATGAAATGAGCTTTTGTATGGCCGAACTACTGGCAATTTTTACACTGTGGTGGCCCTATTCTTTTCCGGGGTTCTTCGATGGCTATTTTTCGGTGCAGAAAATAACGTAGATTGTAAAGTGGATGTGTTTCACTGACATTCAGCTTATCATTCGATGGTTCCAATTCAACTCGGTAAAGAAGCTGAAAGATTTTGTTTCGATCTACAATATTTTAGATAGCCTTGACTGCAATACGTTTCCTGAATAGTGAATACCAGGCTCAATGCCTTTTATGGCAACTATAAGTCCTTTTCTAGAGTTCAATTGGTTAGTGTACTAGGGTTTTTTTTTATATCGACCTCAGAAACTACTTTACGATAATATCTTTGCTGTAGATTGGTATCTTCGTTTCATAGATGGAACTACTTGGCAATAGGAACTACTTGAAAATTATTATTTCTAATGACTTGCGAAATAAGTTTCACTAGTTGATTCCTATTTTTGTCACGTAAATATAGAGGTGGTGGTTTTGGTTTCTTGTTGGCCGGGTTCATCGAGTAATTTGAATCGGTTTTCATTTGAAAAGGAGTTTTGGAGAGTTTTGCGGGATTCTTTATATCCTTAGCTTTCCTAATACGTTTACGTTTTGCAACAGTAATCTACCTATTAATCATTATCAACGGCGCAATAACCGGTATCCGGTCTAGATCTGCCTTAATGAGAAACCCCAGACATCCCGGTTTTGCGCCAGTCTGAAGTTTATCATCGAGCTGATTTTTATGTGCATTATCTAGTTGCTCGCCTTTATGCAACGGTTGAATAATATTATCGGCGGTAATGTACTGATTGATATCAGTTTTTGTTTTGCAGTTGATACTAGTTTGTTCGGATTAGAGCCCTTCCCAGTCATAAGCTTTTCCATAAATTTTTCTTGGGTGGATTGGATGTACAGCTGCTCGAGGCTGCTACACACGCTGCTACAATGCTATTTATATAAATTTTAAAATTTTTGAAAATGTTAGCATACGGAAAAAGTACTCAACATCTGGTGAGATTTGAAGCCAAGTTCACTGATCGCTAACTGATACGCTGCCAGTGAGAAAGCGAGGATAACACGCAACTTCCTTCTCGGGGCGTATTCCAATCAACTTTAAACGCAAATAAAATATTTTTTTTTTTTTGTAAAACAAAACCTTATTAAAATCGATTCTATGAAATCACGCGGATACAGTGAGTGATATAAATTTAGCTGTAGGGGCGCATGCAAAAGGGGGACTCATTTGATGAAACTAGTTAACTCAAAAATCCGAAAAAAAATCAGGAAGCTGCACTTCGATGAAATCTAGACTTTAAAATATGTCTTATTTCGATATCTGCTCAAATAAATTATATAAATTATAGCAGTTCAAACTTATCAATTTTCTGCGAAATAACTACATCCTAAGTCATGCAAATAAGATGCTGACGTCATAATTAACGAGAATAATTGACATTCCAGTGAAATATTAAAATTCCATTTCTGACGAATCTACTTGCCTCCAGTCCTTTGTAAACACAAAACCTTATTAAAATCAGTTTACTATCTGTCACACGCATTTTCCTCGCGAGACGAGACGGTTATAGCGATTGACACCAAATTTGGTAGAAATGTGAGAACTGTGAACACTCACACATACAATGAGTTGCACCCTTTTACGTTGAATTTAAGAGGTGTCCCCATTCATGCAAAAAAGGGGCGTAAATTTTTCATCAAATTAAAGTTATCGGTTAGTACTTTTCGAGGCCGGTCTTAGTTTTGACATTTGTTGGAAAGGTGGGAAGTGCGGAGGGTTGAAAGTGACAGTTTCTTTAAAGGGGTCATTCTCAGAAACTACTCAACCCAAAAATCTGAAAAGAATCAGGAGGCTGCCACTATATGGTGCCTGGGCTCCGAAATACCTTTCATGCCGATACCTCTTCAAATAAAGCTAATCATAGTATATTACTATAATTTTTTGTAGTTGGCTGGAAACCCCTTTCAATTTATCCTAGTGCCAAAATTGTGTGATGTAGGCTATAATGTAAAGCATGACCTTACCAAGTTTGGAAATCACGCTATTACTAACAAAGTTATAATACATCAAAGTTGTTGCTTCTTTGAAAATTGAAGACCATGAATGTCAATATCATCCGAAAGTGGATACTCCCATAATACGTGGTGCTACGTACTAAGAAATACACAAAACCTTTCATACGTGAAGCGTCCAGCTTCCGGTTCCCGACTTGTTTGTATCAGTTGTAGGTTAAGTCCTTCACATTTGCTAATAATATTAAACTCCAAGTTTGGAGCGCATTAGGTTGACGATTAGCAATACAGTGCTTTCTATCAAATGATTTATTTAAATCGCTTTCTATAAAATAGAGGGCAATAGAATTTTTAAGCATGTACGCACGGAACTGTCATGCACACATGGCTTCTCACATAGAAAGATACAACCACTTTTGTACCTGCAGCGTCAAACTTCCAGTTTCCTGACTTGTTTCCTTTATACATAATTTCACTAACAAGTTTAGAAATTTAGATTTTATTTTTGTCGATTTTGTCGATTTATTTGGATTTTGCAATGTTTTTTTTTTGCTTTCACTTTCGCTTGTGCAGTTTTTGAAGAAACATAAAACGGCACCACTTTCCATATGTGAAGGGATTTACAGACCACACGTTCTCACCAAATTTCGTGACAATAGGTTCAACTGTTTCTGAGTAAATCAGGTATGGCAAACAGGAAGACAGCCGGACAGAGATTGAATCAATTTTGATGAGGTTTTGTTCTACACAAAATCTTAAAAACGAAAACCATTCCAAATATTTTTCTATCCAAATCCAATATGATTTCTCCCAACCTTCCAGTATCGGTGCTATCTTTGCACGTTTATCCAAAATGCCAAACAAACTCCCACCCCTTATCAGTCAGGTCATACAAATTAAAACATCTCCCTCTCTTTCTCCCTTATCCCCTACAATCCCAAAACTGCGTCTTTGATCCTCGATCGCACCCTGTGCCTTGTTCCTAATCCTATGCCTTGTCCCCTCTTAAATTTTATAAAAATATTGCCGAGTGTACGTTTTTTTCGACTTTTCCTTCAAAGTAATATAATTATTTCTTCCCATTTAAATCATTGATGACAATTTCCTCTCTAAGGTTGATCTGAATATCAAACAGCAATGATTTGATACGCCAGATGGTAATTAGAAAAAGTTTCGACCCACCTGGAACAAGCCCATGACCGAGAAAAATGGTGAATCCGATCGACACAGACCCACCCCACTATCGATCAATTGTGAACTTAGGTACCAGGTGGAGAGGCTAGGAATTGTGTACAACAATTTTTTGCTTCGAATCAATTGAGATTGTGGTCAGTCTAAGCTTTAAATCCATGACCTGCCGTTCTGTCGTTAACGTTAGCTACTTAGCTTTAGGCATAGGTGGCTTCCCATAAATAGTTTTTTGAAAGTTTTAAGTGGAACAAAACCTTACTAAAGTCGATTCAACGTGTTTGTCCATGTGTCTGCCTGGCTGTCTGTCCATCTATGAACGAGGTTTACTCAGATAGGGCTGGAGCAATCATTACGAAATTTGTTTGTGGTTGGGTTTAGGGAGGGGCTCCTCATATATGCGCAAGGGGAGGGGATATTCAGAGAATATGGCCATGTAGGACTGAATTAGCACTTTCGATTTTTTTTTATATTGGGTGAGAATTCATCCAACCGAAGAATATGAAAAAATCACAGTAATGCATCGATGAAAAATTTAGGCTTTAAAATGCATCCCACAAATAAAAGTTAATAATCGGATATAACTATATTTTATAAATTTAACTGCAAACCCCTCGTAGGTCCATTCTAGATGTATGAAATTTGGCATGCGTGTAAATGACAACATAAAACACAATTCAGGAAAGTTTTAAGGCGATGCTGCGCTCTGCTTTTCAGTAGATGGCGGGCTCAGAGTGTATTTGTTTTGTTAACTGAAATTAGTCAAGATGCGAACCTGGCGCTTCTGAAGAATAATTCATAATCTTCTCGGGTTTTGAATTAAAAAAAAAATAGAGCAAAATGCCACCAGTAACCTTTTTCGGTCAGGCTACTTCCCGGCTTCCACCCAGCGATCGAAACCGGCAAACATTTTTTGCGGGTAGTGTTTCATTCAGGTGGATATATATATCTACGTTAGTATCAGCGGTATTAAATTTATGTTCTTATACATGAACGTATGGAATAAAGTGGAAATATTCAGACCCATGCTATCATCTTAGGTAGCTATGTGCTTATTATTGCATTCGACATCAACAACGGTTTAAGACAAGGGGATGGCCTATCAAGCGTCCTCTTTAACCTGGCCTTCGTGAAAGTGATCCGATTCTGCGAATTCTTAACCGCGTTCGAAAGAAGAATCTTCCGAAGAATTTTCATCCCTCTACATGAGGATGGACGATTCCGTAGACTACATAACGACGAAATCTATGAGTGATACCATGACCGTTAAGTTGTGGATAAAATCCGGCTCAATAGGTTACGGTGGGCGGGTCACTTAATCCGTATGGATGAGGATGATCCAGCCCGGAAAGTCTATAAGGGCAATATCTATGGTAGAAAAAGGAGACGAGGCAGACCCTGCCTGAGAGCGATCGCGTAGGTCAGGACGCCAGACAGCTTTTACTGATATCGAATTGGTGGACCTCGGCGCAAAACCGGGATGCCTGGAGTTCTATATTAAAGTAGGCCTAGACGGGATACCGGTTGTTACGCCGTCGATGATGATGATGATGATGGGATGATTTGCTTATATATATCTATATATATTTATATATAACAAAGATTATATATGCGGTAATACATAATGTTTGTTTAGGACGAGCAAATACATACCATATATGAAGGAATAACAATCGTTTCGGGCCGCAGTTACTGCCTAAAAAGGTGCACCCCCAGTTACCCACTTGCTTTTGCAATTTTACCAGAAATTCTTTCATTCAATCATTATTTTCCAGGTTTTCGAGCGTATCTTTACGTACATAGATGTTGCATGTTAAGTAGAATCCAATGTGACCTTGTCAGGGTTGCTGTTCGCCTTATATTCTAATGAGGCCTATTATAGTAGAAGTATCTTCAGGCTTGAAGTATTTCACTAGCGCTACAATGGGTTATATCGATATTTTACTATATTTGTATTGTTGTATAATCAAACTATTCTATTTGCATAAACTTAAGTAATAAAATAATTAATGACTTGAAACATTATTCACTATTCAATATACATTATCTGATAAAACTCCATGAATAGCTTTTCCCGCCATTCGGTGGAAACATTCCCCAAACTATCCGATAATCGAGCAGCAAATTTACATAAGGAAACCCCTCCGGCAACAGTCAGTTTTCGCTTTCTTGTTTCTCTTGCCGTAAATAAAGAACCATGAAAAGATGAAATTGAATCCTACTTTCCCCGCTCCAGCTTCTATGGCAAATATACTTGGAATTCACCAATCCAACCCGAAATGGAGGAGACCGATGAAATATCACCTGTCAGAATTTGCATATCTGGATGGAAGTGGGTATGTGTGCAGGTGATTCAGCCACGCGAGGAATGAATCCGTCAGTTCAAATGTTACCTATTGAACCACTTTTGTTACGACAGATCATGGGGTTTATCGTCATCGTAACCGCAGTTTCTGGTGGTTTGGTGTGAATGGTGTTCGTTTTGGAAATGAGTTTTGCTTTCAATGCCCGTGGCTCACATCTTTTGTCATGGAAGCAGCTTTGAGAGAGAATGTTCTCCTAACGACCTGCATTCGATGATTGAGCCCTCAGCTCCGAATTTCTGAAACGTCTCCAATTCTTTGAGATGGAGATGAAAAACTTATTTGCATTATTGGAATTGTGCGCGTGACAGCAATCAGCTAAATATATTCTACTCAACATAAATAAATACAACGTCAGCAATCAGTCAAATATTTATGTACATTGCACTACACTGCAATCTAGATGCAGATATACATATTTATGCCATCTTGAAGCAACCAGGTTACTTCTTTTACTAGGAAAGATACTTTCGAATTGCAACACCGTTAGGGTACTTTGGATCCAGATACAATGCATATAATATCATTGAAAATGAATTTCTGTTGATAAACATATGGGGATATTCAAAAGATTCAAATTGTAAATCTCAATCGCCGAAATTATATAACTTTGTCTGGGTTGAATTCAGAAGCTTAAGATATGTTAAAGGCATATCACACATAGCATGTGCATTTTGTTAATTATTTTGTTTCAAATCTAATTCTAGGGGTTTTAGTTTTGATCATCAAATAGTTTTCCCAGTTTGAATGCTCTGCTGTATATGAGCTATAAACGTTTAGGTTTGTTCCAGTGGAAGTATCTATAGGGCCTGAATGTGTAACGGTTTTTCCAGTGTATATTTATGGACGGTTCGGACAAAGGATAGAATAAATTCTAAACAGAATACGAGGCTACTGCTACACATTCCTTCTTAATAGAAAAATACAGACGAAGAGAGATATTGCAATATATCGCCTCAACTGAGGTTTCATCAAGAGCGAAAGATATCCCCGTGATGCGTTTTTAAGGTTTTGTGTAAAACAAAACCTTATTCAAATCGGTTTACTGTCTGTCTGCCCTTTTTTTGTTGATGGAAGCATGAAAGCTTAAAAAGCTATCGCATGCTCCTGCCCCATGGTGATGTGGGACTCTTACCCACTAAAACCACTTCCTTCTCCTTCCACTCCTGCCTGTCTATCTGTCTGTCCATCACACGCATTTTTCTCGAAAACTGTTGTCGCGATTCGAACCAAATTTGGTGGAAATGTGGGAACTATGATCGCTGATGCATACAGTGAATTACATAATTCTATATCAAATTTAAAGGAGGGTCTCCATACATGCAAAGGGGGTGTAAAATGGGCTGCGAAATACTGTCCATACCGACATCTCTTCAAATAAAGTTAATAATGGTATATAACTATAATTTTTAGTAATTGGCGGCAAAACCCCCATTAAGTCCATTCTAGAACCACGAAATGCAACAATATAGAGTATAATATAGAGCATGATCCTACCAAGTTAGGTGAAAATCGCACTATTACTAACAAAGTTTAAACTTGTCGATTCTTTGCGAAGTCAACACTGAATGTGGATATTCTCACATAATATATGCATATATTAGGTGCTACGTACTAATGGGATATATGCACACTCAAATGTCTCTATAAAGGAAATACGCAGAACCTTTCATACCTGAAGCGTCCAGCTTGCAGTTTCCTGACTTGGTTTCCTTCTGCATCACAAAATTGGCTCTACTTTCAATTGAGAATGCACGGAGGTGGGCTGATGGTGTCAGTTGAATTTGTTTCCCTGCTTATCGTGTTGCTAGTATCATTGACCTTGTTTCCTTAATTAAAGAGAAAATCATTACATGCTTATTAGCAGTACTTTTTCTGTTTTGCATTTCATTTGGTCGAATTGGGGTGGGGACTGGTAGGGTACTTTTGCCTGATTAATGGTATCGGCTGCCGTTTCGGGCCTACAAAAGTCTCTGTCTTTCGATTGCGTCCTACAGTTCATGGGTCCAAGAAGTGAGGGGCTGTCTTCATCAATTGAATTTGCCCAACATTTTCTTCATTTTCCCACTGGTCTTTGTCCTTCGCGTTTCTCCTCAAACACCTTTTCAGGTTCTTTTTATATATTCATGCTTCAAACGTGACTAGTCCATCGTAATTCTTGCATTTGATCACGGAAACTCATGGCTCAAATATTTCATACAGGTTATGATTATAACTGATTCCTCATCGATTACCACCGCGCTTTACCCCAATAATTCCTTTATGAACCTACATTCGTTAGAGTTCAAAGTTCCCATCTTTCTATCGAATTTCGTAGTAGCCGTTTCTGAAAAAAAAGTGGGGGTAGCAGGCAGGTAGACAGACAGACAGTAAATCGATTTTAATAAGGTTAAAAATTGATTTACAATCTGTCTGCCTACCTGCCTGTTACCCCCACTTTTTTTTCAGAAAAAAATTGGAGCTATTCCATCGACCTGCTTTAGTCTGTTATCTGTGCCGTAGTCATCCTGGCGAGTCGAGCAAGTTTCGCTCGGATTCCGAAAGCAAGAATACTGCCGTATGCTTGCTTAAAATTCACAAATATTTGATGGCCGTCAACATTACATTAAAACCACTTGTTTGACCATAAGAAACTGTCGATTCTTGGTCACCAAATTTGGAACTTCATCCTGGTACTCATCAATCGTTTTATTAGCGTACACACATATGTCGTGTTCTCATATTTTTGTTCAGACTTTATAGTACGTGCTAGAGAACGTACTGACTTACTAAAGGAGACAGTTCCAATTCCGATAAGTGATCTAATATTCTAGTTCGAGGCTGTTCATACTGCTGCTGTATGTGTTCTATGTTAAGTTTTAGTGGATGACGGTTTGTAAACTCACCGTCCCGAAATCCCCAGCCTGGAGCATCAGTCCGTTTTTAGGCGCGGAAAACTGGCTGCATTTCCTTACCGATAATCGCCACCGATTTCATCTCGAGACCTAAACCACCCTTCGTTCCTTTTTAGAACAATTAGCTGAAGCAGTTATGGTTTAAAATTTGGGTCTCTTCTCGAAAACTACTCAGCAGAAAAATCTGATTGAGCTTGACATCCACTAACATATATGCTCAAATAACATTGTTAGTGGTATTGCCGCATATTGCCAAATTTTTCTAAAATTTCCGGCAGTCTCTTGAACTATAAATTAGATTTAGAATTATAAAATTGCAGTAATATGAGCTGTAGTATCAATCACAATATTGTCGCAGGCACCTTACTATTATTAACAAAATTATAAAATAATAAACCGGATCCCAGGTGCGTTTGAGCCAAGAGGAGGGACAAGCCACTTTAGCATGAATGGCGTGTAACATTCAGGCGTCTCTGGGAGTAGGTGGGGCTTCCAATAATATTGGGGCTAATCTATCGCATCTTTACTGCATTGATTCCCCTGTGAAGTGGGAATTAAGAGTTCAACCAAAGTTATTGCACTCTAAGACGTGTATGATGTCATCATAAAGTGAACTTATATGAGCAGCAGTTTTCCTTTTTGAGCTTTTTTGAGTTATTTATATATCATTATGAATTACTCCAGACAGAAATGTGTATATATATGTATGAGCTAATAAAGTTAAGGAATAATTGTAATTTACTTTATTTCTATTTTTAATATCTTCACATCTTTAAGGTTTTATGTGAAACAAAACCTTATTAAATTTGATTCAATGTCTGTCTGTCCAGGAGGAGGAGGAGGATGTGGTCTGTGAATTTGTTACAAGTTTTACTATTTGCTGTTAAATTTGAGGGAGGGCACCCCATACATGCGAAAGTGGTGTACAACATTTTTTTCATAGGAATATAGTCATTAGTGGTATCAAATGAAAGGCTTGGTATTTTTCGAAACTAATCCAATTTCTGATATTGGGTGAAGCATAGGAGAGATAGGGTCCCAAACGTAACCACAAAAAGTGAAATGGGCTTCATTCTCAGAACCAATCCCAACGAAAAATCTCAAAAGGCACAATGATGCATCTATATAAAATCCACGAAGTACATCCTATTCCGATATCTACACAAATAAAGTTAATACTAGTATATTACCATACTTTAGAAATTTACGCAAAAACCCTCCTTAAGCTCATCCTAGAAGTAGAAAGTTGACATCAGTATTGGAGATAATATAGGATATAACTCTAAAAATTTTGAACGCAATCCAGTTATTATTAACGAAGTTATAGAAGATCAAATTTGGAATTTAAAATAAATTTATTGCATTCTAAGGCGTGTAACATATGCTATGACGTCCTACTCACATAAAGTGAACTTGTGTAAATGCCGGGGTTCACGGGGACATTTTAGACATTTTCCGCTCCTTTTAATTATTTAAATAGTGTCAGTGCCTCGAGGCTAGTAACAAGCATGATAGATATGTGTGTACGTTAGTTAGAGATGAGCAACTTATGAGTAAGTCGGCTCAATTGTGCTACTCAGTCCATTGAAGTAAGTGAATCGGTTCATCACAAAGGAGGCTAATCCACTCAGAAGACTACCCCGCATCGAACTGTTTCAATTGATGCGACAGTACATCAGGACAATCTCAAGGGCACAATGAGCCCGCTACAATTGGGGAGGAGAAATTGTTTGGCTTGTGGATGTGGTGTACTCTGTGCAAGTAGATGCACTTCTGGCCTACAAATTCAGCAAATGAGTATGGTACGTATATAAGTAGATAGGTATATTTATAGGGCAATCTTGTATACCTCGAAATGATCATTTTAAGGTCTTGTGTGAAAACAATTATAAGGTGAAATGTGGAGTGAATAAAATGTGTACAAATTTCAATATGGAATGAAGTATGTAACTTGAATATTCATAGATTCGACACCTAATATTACATACGAGCGGCATATGTGTGGTCAAAAGGTAGTATAGGTTTCAGGGTGAAACGTGGATTGGTACCCATGATGAAGCATAAAACCTGGGAAACGCCTGCTGAGCCAACCCCAACAGCTCTACTACCAAACCATATCTCCACCTCCACGTGGTGACCACAAGGAGCTCTTTTTTAACGAAAAACTGCAGACGGAGAAGTATAAAGGCGAGTCTCCTACGCCTAAAAACGGGACAAATTGTACCAACTGGTCGTTCAGGTTGGGGGTTGGGTAGGGCTGACCACCCTACATGGAAAACAACTTATTACGAAACTACAACAGGAGCCTCGGACTGGACTAATAACACACCGACGAACCCGGCAACTACAACGGAATAACATTGTGCTCAATTGAATAATGTGTTAACTTGTACATAACCTCAGCATATTCAGACTTTTCTATATTCATTTAAAGAATAAATCTATTGTTTGCGCAGACTTCTTTCGAAATTCTGAATGCCTAATGTCAGGAAACAGAAATCACAATATACAAACTGACCAGTAGCTTACTCCAAACTACAATTTTATTTTATAGTTTGTATATATTTCGGGAACAACTTCATCAGTACGAAGCTTTGTAGTTTGTGGTAAGCTACCATCTATCAATTTTAGACTTAACTACAAATAAAGGACAATATCTAACCTCTTAATTTAGATGTGTTTTATTGTTTTAAGCTGATTTTTAATAATGATCGTGTAAAAATTGCGAGAGAGGCGTCTTCGATGGTATGGTCACGCAATTCGTGCTAACGAGAATTCACTTCCCAAGATTGGTCTGAACATCGCAGTCAATGGTAAACGGCCGAAACAGCGATGGCTTGAGATGCTGGATGGGATTTAAAAGTCTCGAGATTGCACCCAGATCAGGCATTCGATGAGCCAAATGGCGAAACCGACCACGACGAGCCGACCCCGCTTGTGAACAGGACAAAGGCTGAAGAAAAAGAAGACGAAGTGAAAATAATGCCGACACGGTTTTATATAGAGTCAGTTTGCCTTTGGTGTTTAGACCTACCTTTGTGATTGCGGACTGAAGAGTATTTGACCGATGCTGACCTGCTCACCATGGTATTCCTGACTAGCATTCTTGCGGATGGATCTAAAACCAGGCTATCTAGAGTTCTTCTGAAAGATGCAGACTTGTGCCTTTTTTGTTTATTTTTATTCTCCATTTCTGGTAGTATTGCAGAGAACTATGAGTCACTTCTCCATCGTTTTAACTGCTTTGTTGGGCATTAGGTCTAAAGAATAAACTAATGTGTCATCGGCAAATTGAATCAGGTCAGTGCCGATATCAAGAGACGGAACGTCAGCTGTGAAAATATTATATAACTACAGGCCTTCAGATGTTACCGGCAAGAGAAATTTCATTTCCGCAGGTGAAATAGAAGTATCTATCTTCGAAAAAGCTGACAGCAGTTTTATGATCAGGATAAGGAACTGATTTTCAATTAATTTATAAATGAACAACTAGCAACTTGATTGAGGCTGCGGGAAGGTTTTCTAGGACGAAGTTTGGAATTTCGTCAGCCCTGGCTGATTTTTTACTATTTAGATCCAAAACATTCGCTTGACATTTCCGCCCCAAATTTGACTGAACTTTAGGTATAGCATTATATTCTGGGGAAGTGACTTTAATAAACTGCTTGTTTCTGCATGCAGCCGCATTAATTGCGTCTGTCGCCAAACTGATTGTTTTGTCGATTTGTTTTTAGGACAAGTTACGGTTGGTTGTAAGTTTCGTAAAGTTCAGCCTTGGTGTTAAATTTGACTTGAATTTATCCCAGTTCGTCTGGGCGCTTTCGCAGCAGATACGCCGAGATCAGTTTGAGTTCCACTGCATAGTGGTTGGACATACCTGGGAAAATTTTACAGGAGATAACCCAACAATTTTTCTTGCTTCCTCAAACAGCTGGTAGTGGTGAAGGAAGGATTGATTAGAAGGCCTTGCTTGTGGAATCGTTTGGTGTGTAAGGGTGGTAGATTCATTTCAGTGAAGTTTCCTCATTCCTGTTGATTACCGCATCGCCCTAGAAGCTATGCCTCGAGTTGATGTTGCGACTGAAAGTAAGGTGTTTAGACTCTGGCTTCAAGTTTTGAAAGGCTTTCAGCTCTTGGTCCAGTTTTTCAATGTGGGAGTAGCATATAATATAGATGGAGGCTATCGAAATTCGCCTATTATCCGCCATTTTCACCCTTTCCGCCGCAGCGGAGGAGGCGAGAAATCGATGACGACTTTTTGAAAATGATAGATGAATAGCGCCAGTATTGTTGTCATTCTGGATAATGTTTTATCCGGTAAATTGAACATAGTTCCTGCTCGTACGATAGGTTTGCAGACATCTACTGCACTTGGGCAGTGGCACGTCGAGCGTATGAGATCAGGGAAGCGAAGCTAAACATTACGATATTTAACTCCATAGATGGAGAGTTAGTTTGATAGCAGCGAAATGACCACGCTCGTTGGTGGGGGCTGAATCAAGCGCTTGAATCAATTTCCGGAAAGCGATGGCGTGTGGAATGGGAATTGGTTGAACAGCCGCTTTTGGGAGACTCTTACGAGGGGCTTGAGTATAAGAGACTCTGGCGCTTTGCGACAATTGTGCCACCGTCTGCTTGACATGGAAGACTATGTAGGCTGGCCTCTCGCGATAACTAGGTGGCTAGCTTGGCGCAGTTGCAACAGTGCGGCATCTCACTTGCGGGTTTCCTGCATTCCCCGCTTGGAAGGCTTTCTGTGCCCTTCACGCACCTGTGTACAATCGTAGAGATTAGGTCGATGAGCCCAAAGTTCTAGCAGTTAAACCACTGCACGTGTTCAATTGGCTTTACATTTTCAAAAGCCACTTTTTAGCTAATGTCGGATTTAATTTTTGAAGGTGTCCACGAACAGCGCTGATTTGATGTCCAACAGAATATCGGCTGCCCAGTGGAAGCCTCAAATATTTAAGCACTGTGTCCTTAATGAAGGAGGGGTATTTGTTGTGGCTTTCAGCTCTACTTCTTTCAGAACAAAGAAAGAAAATTTGTCCATTGTCCTCGACGGGCTCCGCGAATATGCGGGTCCTATCGGTCCTCGTATTTTTAAGGGTTATATTCAATCAATTTTTCTTGAAAATCCGCAAAAATTGTGTTACATTCAAATTCTTTTCTTTTTTGTTTTTCTTTTGTTACAGCGGGCTGGTTTGAATTGGATTGGGAAGGAGATGCCTGTGGGGCACTTATAGGCTTAGCACTAACCTCCTTCTCAGTTCTCTTTCTGCAAATAAGCGTTTCATCACCGTCTAGCACTACTTCCAGGGATATGTCTTCGGTTGCAGCTTTTTCTATGTTGACGTTTAATGATACTGCTTGCTACTGATGCTGCTGTTGTTCTGGTCGATGATGCTCTTCATGTTGCTGCAACTGCTGGCTGCGTTGAACCTTCTCTTCTCTGGTGATTCGTAACTCCTCTTAAAGGGAAAGAATGGTGGTCTGCAGGGCTGAAGCTGGTTAGCCTTTAGGATCTATTGCTCCTTCAGCTCATGGATCTGGCTTAAGGGGCCTGAGTTCCCTTCCAACTGTTTTGCAGGTCCGACATCCCCTTCTTCACCGACGACTCCCCCAGGGGCTTCATCTTTTGTCTTTTGGCGGTCCCGAAGCCCGTTTTGTGGTCACTATAATTTATCCCGGACCTAAAAAAAACTTAGCGAATAAATTTATTTTTCTCTTTAATACTGTGCCTCAATAGTTTTTAAGCTTCACTGTGAAACAGATTTGGACCGATACTTTCTTCTGTAATGTTTCTATTCCACTTTTCACCTTTTTTGCCTTCCATTTTGGATTTTTTCTTTCAGAGGTAGTGGACTGATCCATATGTCGCTCAGTGTAATTTATCTCGATCAACGCATGTGTACTAGCTTCGACTGCTCGGAGCGAACTTTTGTGCATGTTGTAAAGTGGAAATACAGGTAGGCACGTTAGATCAATTTGGATGAGTACATATGTACAGTAGCGAGCTGAAGTCCCTTAAGCGGGACAAAAAGACTCTACTCAGAGAGCAGTTACTGCAACTCAGCATCTCGCACTCCGATTCCATAACATGAGGCCCGGGACCCCCCACAAATGCGTAATGTGTGAAAAGAGCCGTTTAAAATGGTGGTTGTCTTTTACCGTAAAGGGCAACATATGTTTATTTAGGAGCGCAATATTTATGTCTTTGGTAGCGGAGTCTTCCAATTCAGTAGAGAAATTGGATACAGTTTAGGGGGAGATTCACTGAAGGTGACATTGTTGTCGCGTTCTTGCTCAGATATGTGATGACGATAACACGGTTTTGATGACAATAACGATAATGGTGAAAAGTTTGTGGCTCTCAGCAACCTCCACCGCCTCATCATTGTTAGCACATTATTCGAACATTGTCATAACTGACTTGGAGAGAAGGTATCTTTGTAGTTATTGTTAGTAAATATGGTTCATTACCTTCATATTTAACGCTGTGCAATTAGAAGCTCACAGCATCGAGATAAGCACAAAGATAAATAGACGCACCCATGGCATCCGGGATCTGAACCCAAAGCAATAAGATTAAAAGGCTGGGATTCTACACCGCTGAACCATCTTCCTAAAAATATGAGATCTATCGAGGTCCATGAAATGCATGTTCATGGACCTCGATGAAGTGGTACTCGGAAGAGATATCTGTACTACGTTGAAAAATCAATTAAATTTGAAGAAACTTCGAGAAGAATGCATCTTGAATTTGAGAATAGTCTATGGCGGTACTCAAATGACATTGTCGCCAGCGCAGGAGTTGTTTACTGTCAAAAGAGTTTACATCGAATGGGTTGTCTTGGATCTGTCGCAAAAGACCTGATTAGAAAAATCTTTCAAATGCCTCATATTTGGATATTTCGCAAAACCAGTCATCAGAAGCATTGATCAGTTCAGTCAATGCAAATAACGTGGGGAAAAAGCACACACTCCCAATGAGAGCAATGGGGGCAAATGGACATTGTGGAAAGAATGACGACAGCCGTTATATTTTTGGAAGTGGTAAGTATCCTAAATTCAGACCTCCGTTAACTTCAATGGAAAATTAAGTTAAAGCCCGGATAGCTCAGTGGTTAGAACAGTACACTGTGGTACGGAAGGACGCAGTTCAAATATCACTGTTGGCTGGCGCATTGTCACTGGACGGATGCAAGTCCACTCAAGTCAAATCAGGGTAATAACCTCGGGCGAGCAGAATGCTGATCACATTACCTCCAATAGTGTACCGTAAACCTGTAATAATAATGCTACTACTATTGTACGGTTTTGAATGAAATGGATTTCACGCCAACGATTATATTGCAGGGTTGTGTAGGATTTACTTGCGTAGACCACTTACAAATCTGAATTAGAAATTGCTGTCATAAGTGTACTCAATAGAGACTTAGACTGTAATCTTTAAGCCACCAATTCAACTAGCGGAGCAATGATATGACAACGTGGCTGCTTAACTCTACAATGTACTATGAGCTAGTCGGCCAGTGGATTTGCGGGCGTAGACAAGCGATATTTTCGGTCGCTACATGACACCAAGCCCAGGAGGACAAGGCTGTTCTTGGATCAAAGAGACGCGTTCCAGGGGTGATTACAGATAATTTCCGCGCATTGACTTTCGCATTAGGGAGTGGACAAATATGACGCGGTCCACACTTTCTCCTGATTTGGAAAAAGTGTCCTTTTAATAGACATGCCTTAGTCCATTTTTGCACTAACTCCGCTACCTATATTTCATGCTCTTTCGACAGAACGACGGGAATATCTTTTGTTAAACTTTTATGTGGCACAAAACCTCACTGAAATCATTTCAATGCCTGTCGCTCCGTTTGTCCGTCTGTCAGACGAGATTTACTCCGAAACGGCTGGAGTTATCAACACGAAATTTTGTGAGAATATCTGGTCTGTAAACCGCTACAGTTGCATCATTTTGTGTTGGCTTTGAGGTGAGCCCATATATACGAAAGGAGGGAGCAACGTTTTTTTCACAGAATATGGTCATGTTGGGTATTAAATTAAATGACTCAATTGATAATAATAATAATCGTTGGGGCAACAATTCATATTCGATTAGGGCCTTGAAGTATATTACAGCGTTTCATTCAAGACCGTAACGGTACACTACAGTAACACTGTACGAAGCAATGTGGTCAGCAATGCGCTCAATTGATACTTTTCGAAAATCATCTTATTCCTGCTATAAAGTCACACCATTAAAGTGAGGACTCAAAATGTGTGCCCCAAACAGTGAAACAAGTCTCAAATGATTTGCGAGGAACTCTACCCTCAAATGGTTGCGAGGGACCCTACGATTCAGCTCCTTCCTATATTCTGAGTACCTCACCTACAATATCTCGGTCATGCACTTCCCTTTCCACTTCCTTTATTTGGTAAAATGGCCCTCAACTCCTACATTTCCTGCAGGTTCTCGACCTATCGTGCTCAGCTATCAATGGCGTTACTATTGTAGTATATATTCAGCGTAGTTGGTGCATCCCCATTTCCTCCCTGATATTCTCCTGAAATTCAAAACGCTGGTAGTGCCGGGAGTTTGTCAATTGCAATAAACCATATTAGCTGTAATAGTACCCCTCTGTGGACAACGGTGATAACCATAGAATAGTACCTGTTCGTAATTCAATCTGCCAATTTCCTAGAATTCTTCTCATCCAAAATTTTAGGGTGATTGTCACTCCGACCCAGATTAGCGTGTTTTTAAGCTTTGGTGGAACACAAAATATTATTAAAATCGATTTACTGTTTGTCTGTCAGTCACACGGACTTTTCTCCACAACGGCTAAACCGACCCCAACGAAATTTTAAATCCCAAGCATACATTGAATGACATAAATTTACATGAACTCTCTCTCCATACATGTAAAAGGGGAAGTACAAATTTTTCTGATATTAGTTTTGATGTGAATTGTAAAGCCCACGAGTAAGAAGTCAAAATGTACAGAATCAAAATGAAACAGGACTCATTTTCGGAAACTATCCAACCCAAAAATTAGAAAAAATCAAATGTCCCATTCGGATATCTGCTCAAATAAACTTTTTAATAGTATATTACCAACTTTTAGAAATTGACTGAAAAAACTCCAAGTTCATCCTAGGAGTACTAAATGCACCGGCATAGAGGACAGTATCGCGCATACGCATGCCGAGTTTCCTGGAAATCCGGCTTGTAGTGATCGTGGCTTTGCGACATTCACCACTCATTCACCTCTTTCTAAATTAATTTGTTCAAATAATGCATTCCATAATGTGCAATCAGCCTAATGTTTGCCGCAGATTGCACATTATTGAATGCACTCGAGCGAATTGATCTTGATAGAGAGGAATGATTTGCCGCATCCGTAGCCGGATGCACATGTTGCTGCAACATGAACTCTCGGAGTTTAAGGTGAGCGTAGCAGCATAGGGACCGGTCCGTGGGTGGACAGCGGATCAACCGCCGGTGAGATTAAGAGAAAGATTTTCAGTGGCATCTGGAAGAGCTGTGAAAGTAAGACTGTGGGGAATGATCTAGGAAGAGGGCTGAAGCGATTTTCAGCTGTGGCCGTTCCGGAAGAAGTGCGATTTTCTTTCTTTTGGGAGAATTTGTTGTTAGCGAGTGAGTGTTTTGCGTTTCGGAGTGCCAAGCGAGCACGATTTCGGATCGTCAGATTTCTTGAAGAAAATACTGTAACCAATTAGCGATACCACTGTATGAGTTACTAGTGCAACCGAAGGACTCGTGAAAAGGCTTTTTATTAAAACTGAGTTGTGTAAGTCGCAAATAATAGCGCAATACGGGGTCTAACTGCAATGTTAAAAGAGTTGAAGCTGGTCGTTAGCGTGGCCAGTGCTTAATCACCGTCCCCTTGCAATTGAGGCGATCGAGCGTGACTAACGTTTTGCTTCTTTTTGGGTATTGGACAGACGAAATCCACTTTCATTTCGAAGGCAGACAGCAAACACTATCCTTCAGTTTAGTGCATTTTATTCGACTAGGTGCTGTCGTACGGCGCTTTACTCAGCTTATTCTGGTCCCATTCCCATTCATCGGAGTCGATTCGAGGAAAATATCGTTTTTGTGGCAACTTGTTGGCGTGGTTCGTTGTTAATCGTACGCAACGCGACGCTAGAAGAAACCACGAACTTTTAAATTGATTTTGAAAGGAAAATTTAGTCGAGTTTTGCTATCTCGAGGAAAATTCGCATTCCTACTAATCTTCTAGAATTTCAATGGAAAGCTGATTAAAAACGAGGAAATCAGGAATAAATGATTACTTACTCAATAGAAAGGAAATTAAAGAAGATTTGAATTAATAGATAATTAAATTATGCAATTATATCCACAAACAGAAACTTTTTCCTTTTATATATTTTTACTTTTCATTTTCATTTTACTTTTATATATTTTTTTTAGATTGGATGAATATAACATGAATTGGAAATATTTTCTTTTTTTTTGATTTGAGGAATTCCTTCCCCTCTCTTCCTCCTTGACTCCGCAAGAGCTTTCTAGGGACATCCTCTAAATAATGGCCGGAGGGTGCCAAGGATGGGAGCGAACCTCAGGGGCGCTGCCTTAATAACTATCTGATGCAGAAGAAACCATGATCGGGGCTGTGATCCGTCGTGGATTTTCCCTCTCGATCGCGGCACTCGGGTCCGAAGACTTACGGCTCTACGCGCGGTCGAGCCGTTTTTTTTTCTTTTGCCAGTTTTAGTTCGCGTTCTGGTTTATTGGTTAGGCCGTCGCAAATTTTTTTGTTTAAAAAATACACCACCAACAGTGCAGACCCACTCATCGGTACAGACACATTAATTTTGTACTAATGACACGTGAGGCCCGGGCCTGGCTAGCACAGAGGCGTACAAGGACGGGTTACCCGAGTCTTTGTGGGCGGACCTTCACCGTCAATTTCGCCAACATTTTAGGTTTCTGGGATAGCTCCTCCCTCTCGTTTTCGGCCACATAGAATGATCATCTGATCCTCCTATTTTCCATAAATTCAAAGTCATACTTCGCTTACCAACCGTCGGGCCGCAATGGATAGATGGAAACAATACTTCTAGCAGATGTCAACTGAAGAATTTGCTCATCCTCCACTTCCACAATCATTGTCGACATTTGGAGCAGTTCTATCTGTCAGCGCAACTGAAGTCGAAGAGGCAATAAAACGAATGAAATTGGGGAAAGCCACAGGACCTGACGACATCGCATCTGAGCTCTGGAAAGCGAAGAGCTAGACCCAACACTGTGGCTCAGTGAATTCTTTAATCGAGTTATTTGGGAAGGATGAACCAATATGAAAAAAGAAAGGTAGTTCAGCAGAATGTTCAAATTACCGTCGGATCTGGTTACTTTCACATACAATGAAGATTTTTGAACGCATTCTTGCCAACACAACAACCGCATTCGCGCGCCGGATTGGTCAAAAACCTTGGAACTACTGACGCAATACTCGCTGCGCGGTTACTCATGGGAAAACACCGTGCATTTGTGGATCTAGCGAAAGCGTTTGACCGTGTGCCACACGAACGACAACACTTAGTGCCAGAAGAACTCGTGCGCTGGGTTCAATTGCTCTACCACGATCCGAAAAGTAAAGTTCGAAGTATGGCGGATGTATCAAAACCACTTCGTGTTTCCGTTGGTGTTCATCAAGGAAGCGCCCTCTCACCATTCCTCTTTGTTCTTGTTATGGACACCATCACACGGGATATCCAACGTCCAGCTCTGTCCAGTGTGTAGAGCACACTGCTTTATGCAGATGATGTTTTCCCAACATCTGATAGTAAAAATAATCTCGAGCAACTTGTTCAAAAACGGAATGATCGCCTCATGCAACACGGTCTCAGATTGAATTTAAACAAAACTGAATTTTTGACAACCGATCCCCATGAAACAGGCACAATCATTGTTAGCGGCAGTGATCTGCCCAGAACTGAGCGATTTAAATAAATCGGGTCAACGCTATCAGCCAATGGAGAACTGCATTATGAAATTGCTTCACGCATTACCCCAACCTGGATGAAGGGACGTTCCACAACTGGTGTTTTCTGTGATCGACGTATCAACGAACGTCTCAGACGTAAAATTTACCGCAATATCGTCCGTGCAGTCGCTCTCTATGGTTCTGAGTATTGGCCGACCATAAAAGACAATGAACGGTGTCTTGCGGTAATGGAGACGAATGTGTTACGTTGGACTAGTGGCGTCGCACGTTTAGATCACATCCGAAATGAGAATATCCGCGATCGTTATGGGGTTGCACAGATCGTGGAAAAGTTGCGAGACAGGCGTGTTCGATTGTATGGTCACGCAATTCGTGCCAACGAGAATTCACTTGCCAAAATTGGTCTGAACATCGAAGTCGATGGTAAACGACCAAAAGGCAGACCTAAACAACGGTGGCTTGATACGCTGGATGGGGATTTAAAAGCCTCGAGATTGTATCCAGGTCAGGCATTCGATAGAGCCAAAGGGTGAAACCGATAACGATAAGCCGACCCCGCCTGTGAACGGGAAGGCTGAAGAAAAAGAAGAAGAGTGTCAAAGTTATAGCAGTTCAAAATTATCAATTTTTTGTGGAATTAACTGCATCCAAAGCCATGCAAATAGGATGCTAACGCCATAATTAACGAGAATAATTGACACTCGAGTGATATATTAAAATTGCATTCATGAAGAATATACTTCTTCTCAGCCCTTTTTAAGGTTTTGTGTAAAAATTGGTTTACTGTCTATTCGCTTGTCTGTCTGTCTGTCACAATCAGACGGTTGTAGTGATAGACACCAAATTCGACGGAAAGTTGGGAACTATGAACGCTCCCGCATACAGTGAGTTAGATAATTTTACGTCAAATTTAAGGGGTGTCCCCATTTAATTAATTGGCTGCAAAAAAATATATACATATACATATGTATAACGTGGTACGCACTAATAGGACAAACGCACACTCAAATGTCTTTACAAAAGAAATACACAAAACCTTTCATACCTGCAGCGATCAGCTTCCGGTTTCCCGACTTGTTAATTTTTTCATGCGATGTATTATCAAAAGCAAATCTACCGAATTAAGAAAAGCAAAGCTACCCAAAGATGTAGCTATTTTGCAGTGCTTTGTAATAGCAATTTGGTATATGTTTGTGGTGAGTAAAGTTACCAAACTTCTATTCGAATTAATAGGAAAGATGCGCTTAACCACTCAAAGAGCAGCAGACATGACGTCTGTGTTATTTTACGATAGTCGGAACAATTTCCACTTTCTGCAGACTGGCATTCTTCCTTTCATATGCAAATTGAGTAGTTTTAAGCTTTACAGTTAAAATTTTGTCATGGTTGGTGAATAAAAGGATCCAAGTATATAGGTTGCATCTCGAGCTTTTATATTATATAGACAACTGCTGAGATACTGGATAACCTGGCCTGATAACACAGCAACGCATCAGTTAGGGTACAAAACTTGGTGGAGAAACAGAACTTGGTAGTAACCATACGCTTTTGGAGTATTGAATACATCAGCGTCAACATTTTTGCCTAATATGAGTGAAGAGCAGGACAGGGGAAGCACGTGTGAAGGCACTCATTTTGTAAGGAACTGCATATATGAATATTTTTATTTTTTAACAATAGTTCTAGGTCAAGTCCAGCAAAAAATTGAAAACAATGTCCAAAATTTGATATTCTGCATCAAACCCAAAAACTGTTTATCATGGAATGTCTCATGCTTCGCGAAACAAAAGATTTAAGCCAGTAACCTGCTTTATTATTATTTATTATACATAATTGATTCATTTCTCATCCAATAAAACATGAATGGAGTTCAGGGAATGATTTACAGAAAGAAAACTTCTTTAATTTCCAATACAGTGTTTTGGTTTTCTTTTTCAGTGGGATTTCGACTGCTTGGTCAAAGCCGGCTATGAACTAATAACCCCATACTTCTTCCGATCGTATTTTTTGTTTATAATCGAGCTCGATTCATTTCGAGTATTCATTACCATGCATGCGAAAACCACCAGGTAACAGTATTGCTGCATTCCGCTCTAGTTGTCCGTGTTTTCTGGAGCTTCTGAAATTGCCTTGCTTTGGTGTGCAATTACAAGATAACTTTTAACGAGCCGCTTGTCACAGCGCACGGCGGGAGTAACAAACTGCAATGGCGTGCGTGGAAAATCAAGGAGGAATTTATAATTTACTTTTGTTTTTCGTCGCAGTCTGTTTATCGCATCCAAGACGAAATTCTCAAGTAATTAGCATAATTCTCGAGCGAAGTGGGCGAGTCACTCCGTAGCATTCTATTTCCGGCGTGCGGAAAATGAAAGTGAATCGTGTGACTCACGTCGCAATGAAATGGAATGGATTAAGTGGAACTGACCTTCGAAACGAAAGTCGAAAACATTCGAAGCAATTAGCATAGTGTTTCGTGATCAATAACTTTCAGATCAGAGAACTAAAGCGAAGTGAAATTCGTAAAGAAGAAAGTGCGCCTCAGCAATGCGGCGGGGACGAGGGGCCCTCCCACGGTTGGGCCTCGCGCGGCCACGGTTTCTCGAAAGACACACACTTGGCTGGTTGACTTAATGGTAATCAGCATATGGCACATACATTTAGCAGTAAATCCGATATTGTGCGCGACATTACGGTTGACCAGCAGCTTCAGACGAACGCGTTCAGGTCGACTTGGTGAGGCACAAGCGTTAAACACTGATGGTCTCATCGCTTTATCTGACGTGCGCCAAGCGTTTTGCACCGCATTTCTCGCTCGGCGTCTCCGCGTTTCCGTATACCTACATTCTTGCCTGGTAGAAAGTTTCGCTCGCACGTATATTGGAATCGCAAGTTCAATGTTCCACTCTGTCCTGTTAACCTCGATAGTAAAGATATCTGTGATCGTCTTGTGTACTTACTCACCAGTTCGCTGGCATTGTCGCGCAGATACCAACTACTGAATCGCGGAAGCGCGGAAGGGCTCGAACGAAATGTCGCTAAGAAAGTCTTCGCGGAACAGCCGAGATTGAAGATCTAGTCATCATATGTGATTGGACAGGTGCAATTCAGGCGAAGACGCGAGAGTGGCTCTTGAAGAAGAAGTGGCTCCACTCGCTTGGAAATTTGTGTGCCTGCGCTAAACGACTCGGCAATTTCAGTTAGTGGCCAGTTCAGCTTTCCGGACCGGCCGTGCTGTTGTTATTGTTACTTTTGCCCGCGCTGAACAAATAACCTCGACATTTGCCCGGGCATATACCGAAAGTGCAGGCAGGTGAGAGTGAGACGTGGTGAAGATTCTGGATATGGACGAATTCGGTCCAACGTCTCCAAACTTAATTTTAACTCAATATTAATCTGGTTGACAAACTGCTTTCGAATCTGGCGCAAGACGTGTACGAGTTCAGTGTCGCGCGTACGTGAAGATCTGCATCGATCTGGTCTGGCTGAAGACGCAATCGTGTGAAGTTTATAGTGAAGTGGCTTGAAGGCTTAAGTGAAGTGATCATCCAGGAGATTATACTATTAGAAAACTTCCATAGTTCGTCCATTGTTGCGTTTGCTAACAGGATTTTTTCGGTAAGTTGAAAGTGCGCTTTGGTACACATACCACATGCGAGCCACATGAATCTCTCGAAGATATCTCGAAGATTCATGTAACCGGTTCTTGGGAATATTATATTGATTTAATTCTTGAGTGTTTTGAATGGGCATGGAATTGGTTTCGTTCCAGATTCCGTTCCTCATATGGAAATTCAGATTTAAACGGTACTCGAGAGTAATGTAGGAGCGTGCCTGTTAGGTCAATACCCCTTTAAAATAACGGATGATATATTTTCTTTTCAAAATAGTTTATGCCATTATTGAACGCATTCGACTTCTGAAATGATGTTACTGTTTTACTTGACTCTAATATCCACCAAAAGTGTAGTGTTCTCCATTCGAGAAAAACATTTCAGTTCTACGTGTTCCTGCTTAAATGCCAATTAGATGTTGTAACTATTGTGCTTTTCTGGAACTGACACTAGCTACTAAGGGTTTTATTGCAGTATAACAAAGATGGGATAGACGTTTAACAAGATCAAGTTTCAGCACGAATGCATCGATTGAAACTTAATTGAATTAATCCATGGAAATATGTCATTCAACGTCGTATATCATGGCAGTTACCTGTTTCTAAACAGCTAGCCTTTGATAAGCTGTAAAGATATCTATATATAGGAGTGTTTGGAAGAATGACAATCAAAGGCAAAGGCACAACGCCAAGGTATTAGCTTTTATAATAGGAGCAACAAGACTTTGAATAAAAACTTTGGTATTAGTTTAGTCTAAGAATAACCGTTATTTACACATGCAAATGACTGTATAGAAAGGAAACACAATACATGTCTTTTGTTTCGCCGATCAGGTGAAGGGATTTTAATCATTCTTACCGAAAAATGTGATCTTGCAGCTTAAAAAAATCAAACAATTAAAGTCACATTGCCCGTGAAAGTCTGCATGGTATCGACAGTGATAAGCAATAGGTGAGAGGTTATATCAAATAATTATTTTGGGTAAGGTACGATATTGTGATTCAGTGTATCTACCGTTTTCTTAAAAGCGTCGTTTTCTTCATTATTATCATGAGCTCCTCCCCTCATCTATGTAGATATTCCCACAGCCTACTATTTTGTTCTTCTTAGTAATAGTACTACAATCCGTTTTAACTCTACATCATCACCACTGGCGTAACAACCAGTGCCTAGTCTGCCAAACTCCAAATATTCCGATTTTGTGTCCAGATGCACCAAATCCCTAGCAGCTGCCTCCCCTTGGGGTGGGGTCTCCCACGTCTTCTTGTTCCACTACAGGTATTGCCACTGTCCGCACTGAATTACCCTCACTCATGTGGAATATAATTCGATCAGCACAGTCTTTTGAGACATATTTTGTCCACAACCGAACGATCCTAATACTACTCATTAATCACTTTGTTATATGGGCTGCAGAATAGACCATCGTTGCTTATGGCATCAACAATTTTTTCTAGTATTTCTTTCATATGTCGCAATGAGTTCGCAATTTTTCTTCCGAGTCTCCAAAGAATACATGACGACTACCAGCTCTTCGCCTTGTACAGTAGAGCGTTGTTTCTATGATGAGACTTTGGATGCAAATAACGGTGTACGAATTCCATCATCGTAACTGCTATCGGTGGTGACTATTCACCATAAAGAAGAGATATTTTCAACGGTCTCAAATTTGGAGTCTTCTAGCATCATTGAGTTGACCTGTACCATTCTGTGTTGTAGTTCTTTTGTGTTGACTTCCCCATGATGTATGTATGTTTTGTCTTCAGTAATATGCAGCTATTGATCTCCCACTGCCCGCTTGATCTGAATGAAGGCAGATTATATATAACCTGTTGTTTTCTCCTTAATGATAATCGTTTCTCTATGCTTAATAGTGACGGGATCTCCAAATCACCGGTAATGCGCTTGTACAATAATATATTAAAATACTCAACTGACGGCTCCAATATATTTATACAACAAGTCGAGAAACCGGAAGCTGGACGCTTCAGGTACGAAAGGTTTTGTGTATTTCTTAGTACGTAGCACGTAATATATCCATATATTATGTGAGAGTATCCACTTTCGGGTGATATTGACATTCATAGTCTTCAATTTTCAAAGAAGCAACAAATTTGAGGTATTATAACTTTGTTAGTAATGGTGCGATATCCACCAAACTTGGTAAGATCATGCTCTATATTATAGCCTATATCACTGCAATTTCATGGTACTAGGATGAACTTAATTGTAGTAATATACTATTATTAACTTTATTTAAACAGATATTTGCATGGAAGGTATTTCGGAGCCCAGGCACCATATAGTGGCAGCCTCCTGTTTTTTTTAGATGTTTCGGTTTGGTAATTTCTGAGAATGGCCCCCTTAAAGAAGTGATCACTTTCAACCCCTCGCGCTCCCCACCCTTCCAACGAATGTCAAAACTGAGATCGGCTTTGAAAAGTACTAATCGATACCTTTAATTTGATACCCCACATGACTATATTCGATGAAAAGAAATTTTACCCCCCCCTTTTGCATGTATTGGGACCCCCCTCCTTAAATTCGACGTAAAAAGATGTAATTCACTGTATGCGTGAGCGTTCACAGTTCCCACCTTTCTACCTAATTTGATGTCAATCGCTATAACCGTCTCCGAGAAAAATGCGTGTGACGGACAGACAGACAGACAGTAAACCGATTTTAATAGGGTTTTGTGTTTACACAAAACAAAAGTAAGCTTATGTCTTTTATTTTAATTCCATTTAATTTGATGCAAGCTACGGAAGCCGATGTATCGTCTGAATACTGTTTAAATCTCCTAGTTTGGTTTAGACATAATGCCTAGACCAGGCGTCGAAGGTTCTTTCCACTATCTCGAAGAAAGTATCCTTCTCCGGCTCTACAGTCTGTAGTCACAGGGGTATGAACATTAATGGAGCTGATGTTCCGTAATTTATATCATGTGAGTACAGTGCTTAGGCGTTACCTTGTGTTTTCAAAGCCGATAACAGCTGGTTTTGTTTTACCGCAAAAATGCGGCTCTCCTCCACCAAGCCGTTTATAACCTTCGGGAGCAAAGTACTAGCTAGCGACTTTCAGCCTTCAGGAAGCAAACCTTCAATGATTAAAAGCGGCAAAGGGTTTGTGTTTTTTCTTTAAGGTTTTGTTCCTGTTTGAGCTTTTTCCTTTGAACCTAGCATATGCTTCTCCTGACTGTTGTGTCAGCTCTTAGCTTCTCGATTTCCCCGATACGAAGCGTCTCGCGGCTGATCAGCATCTTAATCTTAAAGCCGGGTGTCAACTTTTCTTCTGATAAGGGTATATGCGTTTCTTCCGTAGATGAAGGCTTACAATTAAAAAGAACAAAATAGTGGACTACGCTAAATAAACGAGTGAATAGAAAACAAAGTTCGCGTTCCTATTTAAATCTGCCAGTTTACTCATTTTCTGGATTGTGGGTGAAATGCTTTCAAGATTTGTTGATTAATCGAGCCGTCCGTTATGCGAATGTAGTCTGTTTGTTTAGTAGTAACTACTAAACTAACTACATACGTTTATGATGCACTATCACACCAATCACTGCGTTATACATAGTCTTTTTCAGCATTCATTCAGTATCATTTGGGGGCTCCTCAAAAACCTGATGCAAAAGTCAGGTTTCGGCTGTAACAAACCTGTATTGATGGATTATCCAATAGCCACAAAGCGAGAACCCAATGTTACTCGAAATCCTCATTACGTCTAGTTCTATTTATTAGTTAAAATACAGCAGATAATTGTTTGTATCTTTGCCTGGGCTGCAGTGCCAAAATCTATTATTTGATTTTTTAGTGGCTTAAAATACACTCAAAATTTTCCCTATTTTTCACAATACGCTACTAAAGAGGATAGAAATATATGGTCTAGCAATTTGAAAATTTCAAAACTCTACTCCTACCCAAATGTCAAGAACGCCTCGTATAAGAACTGACCTCATGCCTGAGACCTTTGGAAAGTTTATGGATTTCTTTAGCTTCAAGCGCTTCCTCATTAGTGGTGCATTACTTGCTATAAAGTTAGTTAGCGCTAACATCGGCTTTGAATGGGATAACCATCTGATGGTCGCTTACGTTCGCTTGCATTTTGCGTCTGCTACTTTTCGCAGAATTGGAGAGCCGTGAGCCCCCAAGTTCAACATCGACCGCTTGTATCAACCAGCTGCCTCTCTACAGGGAAGGGAACTATCTAGTTGATTGGAGCGCAGATACACTGGGTAACTCACCTGAGAATATCGATCAGCACTGAACCGCCATAAGAAATATTCTTTTCTCAAGGACAGCAGATCTGGTGGCTGATTGCTGAATGATGAGAGATCGATGAACGGAAAGGTTTAAAGGCTCTACAGATGGGAGTGATGGTGAACGTGATGCGTTGGAACTCCGATGCTGAGCAAAATTTCGAGGATTTCAGCGTAGTGTGCCAAAAGTGTGCCGAAGGAAATTTGTTATTGCGCTGGTCACGTCGCAAATCTTTCGATGGTTCTTGATGGACGCTTATAGTCGAATCCTTATCCACGGTGACGAGCAATTAAAGAAACGGAAAGAACACTTCATCATGGTTCTCTAAGCCTATCACATCCACTTACGCTTTTGTGGATGAAATGCACATGCAGATACAGACCACTTTTCCAAACAGTAAAAAATTATCTCGGCCATTATTGCACTCAATAATCGAAAACGAAATAAAACTGCTGGACTCGATGGTCTCGCCGCAGGGTAATTCATCAATACACTTGCAGCTTCTGCTGATCTACTTTGAAATTTTGAGAATAGTAGACACCACCCAGGCAGTGGACGAAGGGAATGATTGTTAATTTTCCAAAGAAATGCGCCCGTTTTGAGTGGTATCTGTGTGTTCCATGCCATCGCAAAGATAATAGCTAAGTCAATTCTATAATACATAAAGAAACATGGCCTACACTTAATCGAAAGAGAGCAGGCTTGCTTTCGCTCTGGACCCTATTGCTTTAATCACATGAATACCCGGGTCATTTTCCAACGGCTCTCGGAGTTTGGATTTTCGCTTCACTTTCTCTTCATCGATTTCAAGAATACTTTTGACAGCGCGAACGGGGAGTGTATTTGGAGTATTCTATGCACGACGAACATTCAAGAGCAACTATTGGCCATAATCAGAGCAACATGTGATGGCGCAAAATGTCACGTTTTGCACTGAGGTAAAATCTCAGAGGAGTTTGGGATCAAACGTGAAGTTCGGCAGGACTGCATCTTGTCATCTATATTGTTTATTTGTGTTATTGGTTACGTTCTTCTTGTTATCTTCTCCGGAGGAAAGGGAAGTTCAATGGACCTCGATATCTTTCCTCAAACATTTTGACTACGCCGATGAAATTTGTTTGCTTTCTCATTGAGTCATCAATCATCCAATCAAATTCAAATCACATATTTCCTTCAGCAGGGGGAAAAAGCAAAGATCGTAGTTTACACTTAACACTAAAGTGCGAAAAGGACGGGAACAAAGTTTAGGGCATTATAGCTCCGACATAGTTTCGGGTTCGAGGAATAGAAAAGACTTCGAGCTCCATAAAGGGCATACCGAAAAAAGTCAACGTTAGGCGTCCTGTATGACGCATTACGAAAAACGATATCAGCAGAGGCGGGGCATTAGGCCATTAGGCCGGTAGAGAGTTTGAAGAGGATGCAAAGATCGAGGAGGTAAGGGGGACGAAAGGTATGGAGGCGGGCGGGATAGTCAACACGGGGAGGTTCATATTGAAGAAGAGCGAGCGGATGAATTTGCGCTGTATCTTTTCTAGGGCAAGGCGATCACAATTACGGAAAGGGGACGAAATCACGGAACAATACTCAAGAATACTTCTCACGAGGGAGCTAAAAAGCATTACGGAAATGCAGACGTAGATATTATGTTCACCTTAAACAAACAAACATTGCCTATTATCGGATACTATACTCATATATGCATGTATATAAATTGATCGTATAAAAGTATACATATGTTCATATATAGTACGTATACAGTTTGTTCAATGTACAAATGTATTTATCTGAATTAGGCACTACCCAAAAGCTTCGGTTACATATACATCTATCATAACATCCATATGTCTGTGTCGAGTAAATGATATTGATATATAAATGGTAAAAAAAACTAAAACGAAATGTTTTCCTGCCTCCCATTCACGTGAGCTCATTTTGTTGTAGTATTGACCAATTGATATGTTATGATGACGTCATACACGTTTTAGAATGAACGAAATTAACACAAAAAGTAGAATTTCACTTTCTATAATTTCGTTAATAATAGTTGCATTTCCTTTCCAAAGTTATAACTTACGTTATCTCTTATGCAAGTGCCAAATTATGTAGTTCTAGCGTCAATTTAAGGGGGGTTTCCGACTAAATTTCTAAAATATGCTAATACGCTGTTATTAACTTTTTTTTGTGCAGTACGGGATGTATTTTGAGGCCTAGATTTCGTTTGGATACATCGCTGAGTTTTTTTTCAGATTTTTGGGTTGGATAGGTTCTGAGAACGAGACCTATTACACTTTTTGCGGGTCATATTTTGAGCCCTCACTTCACTACGTTTCACCCGATGTCAAACGTGGCACCAATTTCGAAAAGTATAACTGATCCCTTTCATTTAATACCCACATTTCCACATTCTGTGAAAAAAAATGGTGCACCCTCCATTTAAATGCATGGGGAGGAAAGTCCTGGGGGTTTAACGTGAGTACCTGCCGTGAAGGTGTCCTTTTCGCACACGGATTGATTTTGGGACTACAATCAGAGCCCCGCCATGCAAGCACAGCGGTCCTGGTTTATACTGAGTGCAGGCTCAGCATTCATATCAGTGGATGCGAGGCCTATCTAACACCTCTGCAGCAACTAAGGGGTACGGCACCCGAGTTGTACAGCGCAACTCCACGCTCGAGCTCCGACGAGCTCTGCCCGCGATGTAGGCATAACCACAACCACCATGAAACCCCCACTAGGGGGCCAACCGCAAATAACCGGGCCGAGAAAACATCCTCCAGGAATTCTCCTGGAGCATATGCTCTTAGAGGACCATCCCGATTCCCATGGTACCAGATAACCTCCGGTGAGGCTTCGTGGCAGAGCCCCTTCAGATGAGTTCCTTGCAGACTCGGGTCTGATCACCCTCCTCGAGTACGTGGGGACGGAACGCATGGGGAGGAATTAAACACAGAATGGCACCACTTGCTGTATGTAAAGGAACAGCAGACCACACGCTCTCACCAATTTTCATGACAATCGGTCGAGCCGTTTCCGAATAAATCAGGTGTGACAGGCAGACAAAGAGACATCGACTCGACTCTAATAAGGTTTTGTTTCCCACAAAACCTTAAAGGATATATTGCTCTCTAGTTGTATAATGATGGTCTCAGGAAGCGACGATATAATACACTTCCACATATTATAGTGTAGATCTTTTTATACTCCGATTTAAAAATAATGAAATATCAATTGCTACAGATTATAATGGATTTTTTTTTAGTTTTTTTTAATTTCTCTAATAGTGGCTAATCACCTACTGTTTTCTTTATTTCGTTTGGAGAGCAAGGTGCCGACTTTAAGAGCAGACTCCTTGTAAGGGGATAATCTCAGGTGGTTATTGGTAAATTTTGAAATGTCTTTCTTGGATAATGACCGTCCACATTTTTGCTAATTTGGGTTCTGCGGTTACGATTTTGATTTTGGACTATTATTTTCTCTTAGATATTAGAAGAATCTTGAGCATTGGCAAAATATTTGGACACTTTGATGGTGAAATCCTGGGTGACATTCCCCCTAGTTTCCAAGTCGTGATCATAAGTGGAAACTCCAGAATATATGATTATCTTACTTTTTTGACTGCACTCTTTATGACTGTCCTGCTGAATGAAGTATCAATTTTTGCATCCAGTGACGACTATAACTGACTTTCAATTGATTCTGCAATTATGATGGTGATGCATCGGGATTATGTGTATAATGACTGATTTTATCGATTCTCAAGAACTGAAATTATGTTCTGCGCTCAATTCGATTTAGAGGATTTTCTTTGACCATTTGTAAAAACTGTACTTAGATGGCAATGCAATCCATCAACTACCTTGGTTTATAGTACAGCGAATCTGCTAATCATCGGATGGTTACAGGTAGACTAAGCAATTTAAATTCGCTTAATATTATATTAATGTATAATAGCTTCGCCTTCAAAACACATTTTCTAGCTTCAAGTGAAATTTGTGCCATTCATGCTATTGCTCTACATTGGATGGGAGTTCCAAGAACGATGGAAACGTTCAGTAATTTCAATCACATATTCTACGAAAACCCAGATTCAGCAATCAGCAGAGCTTGAACAAGATAATTGCTTCCATGCGAATTAAATTATCTAAATAAACTTGAAATTGTTGTTTACGTCAGTGCGGTAGCTTGTATGTTAAGTAATCTTTCGTAATATTTAGATTTCACGTTTAGTTCAAGTATCTTCTCTCAGGATTATTGTAAAATGCCAAGGGTAATAGCTGAAATAGTTATCGACGCATAGAGCCACAACATAATCATCAAATAATAGATGGACTCTGTTCAGAAGTAATCTACCTAACCAGAAAAGTCCTTTACATAAGTTTGCTATGTATTTTGCATCAATTTAAAATCTTTAAGATACTTGTACCCAAAGTGAAGTCCTTAAAGGGTGCTGGAAGCTGGATTTCTTGCTGCTTCATGGCTTTGTAATCTGTAAAATGATATTCGCTTTGCATTTATGCAGTTAAAATTATGCACTTTTTCCGATGGTGGCGCATCATTGTGACCAATAGCCTTTTTGTACGCAGTTTCGTTCCGTTAAGGAAGTTAAAAGAGTTCTTCTAATAAATATCAACGGAAGTGTTCCAAGGATCAGTTGAAAATAGTTTCGATCGCAAAGTACCCTTTAACGTTAAAGACAAATTCCGTAAAATATGAAGTTCTTTCGCATATGTAGTCGCACAATCTTATCATCCGAACTTTTCCACAACATTTCTGATGGTTGATTAAAAGGGATCACTGGAGTTTATTAATTGCAGATAACCTCCACCATCACTTATATTTCGCTATTCATTACTTTCAGATTTTGTTTGCTATATTCACTGCGGAATAATGTCATTAGGCGCGAAGCAAAACCATTTTTCGCACAATTATCGTAGATATGCCATTTTCGATCTGGCATAGGATGTTATTGTGAAGTGTGTCGTCAGATTTTGATGCATCGAAAATACTGTACTATTACACACTAAACGAAAAACTCAAGGATATACCCTTTTTGGGAGAGAGTTAAGCAAGGTTATTTTAGTAGCAGAACCGTTTCCCTGACGTAGGTTGGATCACTAACGGATATGCAACAAATTGCTCTTCATTGTCACTGCAACTACAGTCAACCGCTTTGAAACTCCACGTTTATGTGCCATCATTCACGGTTTCTTGTAATGTGATTCAGTTCTCTCCCGAAATTTCCTGAGAACCTTACAATTTCTCCTACTATTCTCTCTAACGTAGTTCGAGGGCGACTGAGCGCTGGGGTCGTGAGGGCAGCTACCCTTCTGCCACTCAGAAGAAATTGGGGTGCACCATTTCCACAAATTTAACAAAGTTGCCCCGAAGAATGTGGGCAACTGGAGCAGCCTTGGTAGAAAGGAATATATTTGCTATTTATTATTTACGGTACCTCAGAATACGACACATTCGTTTCTGATCAAAGAAAAAAATAATCGAAAAAACCCGAAAATAAAAACATTCCACTTCTGTATATTATTTTGTTGGAAAGGAAGGCAGGAAACAGGACGATGGGATCTGAAAGAATAACTGGGGACCAAGACGCAAACCAGAGTTTGACAGTGGTATTGAGTATTGCGCGCTTCTTGGCTTTCGGGGCAAATTAATATTTTGGTAACTGCAAAATTTTATGATAAGGTATAATTAAAGGAGTCTTCTTCTTTTTCTTCAGTATTTGTCCCGTTCAAAAGCGGGGTCGGCTCGTCGTGATCGGCTTCGCCATTTGGCTCTATCGAATGCCTGATCTGGGTGCAATCTCGAGGCTTTTAAATCCCCATTCAGCGTATCAAGCCACCGTTGCTTAGTTCTGCCTTTTGGTCGTTTACCATCGACTTCGATGTTCAGACCAATCTTGGCAAGTGAATTCTCGTTTGCACGAATTGCGTGACCATACAATGCAAGACGCCTGTCTCGCAACTTTTCCACGATCTGTGCAACCCCATAACGATCGCGGATATCCTCCTTTCGGATGTGATCTAAACGTGTGACGCCACTAGTCCAACGTAGCATCTTCGTCTCCATTACCGCAAGACACCGTTCATTGTCTTTTATGGTCGGCCAACACTCAGAACCATAGAGAGCGACTGGACGGACGACATTGCGGTAAATTTTATATTTGAGACGTTCGTTGATACGTCGATCACAGAAAACATCAGTTGCGGAACGCCACTTCATCCAGGTTGGGTTAATCCGTGAAGCAATTTCATAACGCAGTTCTCCACTGGCTGATAGCGTTGACCCGAGGTATTTAAATCGCTCAGTTCTGGGCAGATCACTGCCGCTAACAATGATTGTGCCTATTTCATGGGGATCGGTTGTCAAAAATTCAGTTTTGTTTAAATTCAATCTGAGACCGATCATTCCATTTTTGAACAAATTGCTCGACATCATTTTTGCTATCAGATGCTAGGAAAACATCATCTGCATAAAGCAGTGTGTAGGGCGCTGGACGTTGGATATCCCGTGTGACGGTGTCCATAACAAGAACAAAGAGGAGTGGTGAGAGGGCACTTCCTTGATGAACACCAACAGAGGCACGAAGTGGTTTTAATACACCCGCCATACTTCGAACTTTACTTTTCGGATCGTGGTAGAGCAATTAAACCCAGCGCACGAGTTATTCTGGCAAGAAGTGTTGTCGTAAAGCATACCAGATGAGTTCGTGTGGTACACGGTCAAATGCTTTTTCTAGATCCAGAAAGGCAATGTAAAGAGGGCGATGCTTCTCACGGTGTTTCTCTATGAGTAACCGCGTAGCGTGTATTGCGTCAGTAGTTCCGCTGTTCTCGACAAATCCGGCTTGATTCACGGTTATTTCAACGATTTCGCGAATACGGTTGTGAAGAATGCGTTCAAAAATCTTCATGGTATGGGGAAGTAACCGGATCGGACGGTCATTTGAACATTCTGCTGGGCTACCTTTCTTTTTCCATATTGGAACAGTGGTACTTTCTTGCCAGTTAGATGGTGTTCTTCCGTCATGAATAACCCGGTTAAAGAATTCACTGAGCCACAGTGTTGGGTCCCAGCTCTTCGCTCTCCAGAGCTCAGATGCGATGTCGTCAGGTCCTGTTGCTTTCTCCGATTTCATTTGTTTTATTGCCTCCTCGACTTCAGTTGCACTGACTGGTGGAATTGCTCCAAATGTCGGCAATGATTGTGGAAGTGGAGGATGAGCAAATTCTTCAGTTGAAATCTGTTCGAAGTATTCTCGCCATCTATCCGTTGCAGCTCGACGGTTGGTAAGCACAGTACCGTTCTTGTCATTAACACAACAGAAGTGTTCGATATCCTGTGTGCGTTCACCACGGCTGTTAGCAAGTCAATATAGATCTCTCTCGCCATCCCGAGTGTCCAGTTTATCGTAAAGGTTTTTGAAATGGTTCGCTCGGGTGACAGCGACCGCTTTCTTTGCTTCCCGGTTGGCATTCTTATAAATTTGCCTATTAGCAGGCGTTTTATCGTCGAGAAATTTGTGGTGGAGGCGTTTCTTTTCACGGACCTTCATTTCAACATCATCATTCCAAAGCCGAGTATCTCGGCTGATGTGCCGCTTACCCGGTTTTGTGACCCCGAGGGTTGCAGAGGCCGCTTTGTGGATCGTGTCTTTCATTTGGTTCCATGATTCTTCCACATTCGTAACGGTTGGCAATCGTATGAATGAGACCGTTTCTTCTTTCTTCTCACCAAATCGCCACCATTTAATACGCGGCGGGCCAGTGCGTTCCTCATGCTGTTTTATCGGTGGCTTAATTCGCAGGACAGCAATCAACGGCCGATGTTGAGGTGCGATGGTCTCATAGGGAACGACTTCGCAATCAGTGACAGTGGTAAAATGTTGGCGTCTTATGAGAATATAGTTGATTTGCGTTTTACTGTTCCCACTATAAAATGTGGGAAGATGAGACAATCGTTTGATGAACCATGTATTCATAAGCACAAGGTCATGGGTGTCCGCAAAATCGATTATACGCTCGCCACCTTCATTGCGCGCTCCGAACCCCTTTCCCCCCCTGTTACCGTCTGCCTTTTCACCCACATGACCATCAAAGTCGCCGGCAATGATTATATAATCGGCAGCAGGCACGTGACAAGTCTTTTCATCGAGAAGTTGCCTGAAGGCATCTTTCTCGGCATTAGGTCGACCTGTCTGTGGTGCGTACGCGGTGAAGAAGTGAATAGTGCGATCAGCTGATATAATGGTGAGCTTTATCAGCCGATCATCAAATCGTTCGACTTCTTTAATGGCATCACGGAAACCCTCTGAGATGGCAATGCTAACACCATATTGAGTGTGTGCGTTACCAAAATAGAGAAGTTTGTAGCCTGTTTTACCGCGTTCGCGTTCAATGTCGCAGCTTTTGGCACCAAACCATCGGGTTTCTTGCAGAGCGCAGATGTCAATGCACCTTTTCTGAAGGGCTCTTGCGAGTTCCTCGGTCTTTGTACTTAGGGTACCAACATTTAGCGTGCAGACACGTATTTGTTTTGTTCGTTGTGTGCAGACTAACTTGCTTACGTCCAGACGCCGTCCATGCGTCAAGAACCCTTGCCCATTTCTCGACAGGACCGGGGCCCGTCCTGCCGCGTCGACTGAGGTGGACGCCCTAGCATTTCTCCGTGGCTTGTGACTCAATCCGATCATCATGTTTGTAACGACATTGTATGCATTTTCTTGGTCGACCTGTCGCGGGGCCTGTCACCAAGAAATATCAGGTAGGATTTAGCATAGTAGAATTAGAGGAGTTTAGAAATAAAATTTGCTCGAGTGGAATGTAGCCATCAACGGAAAGGAAGAAATAGTGCAAACGATTTCGCCACCGCTGAGACAGCTCGGGATTACCTTACAATTGAGGAAGGCATTAGGAAATATGGCTAAAGTTTGACTACAGTACTTCCAGCCTATTCGGAATTGTATTCCTTGAGTCTGAGAAGAAATATGTTTGTTGGGCTGGTTATAATGCTGATTTCTGGAACAAATTGGCAAATTGAAAGGAAAAATGAGGATGGAAGTGAATTCGACCAAACACAATACAACATGGTGCCATATGTATATCGGGGTTAATCAGGCTGGGCAGTTTGATAGCACGAAAACCGATCTAAAAAAATTGGAATGTTGAGTTCTCGGCAGGTCGCCGTCACTAACAGTGATAGTGCTAGTGCTTCAGTCGGTCGGTTGTCCAAAAGTCAGCTTTATACAGATTCCGGTGCTATATCAGAAGATCACTCCACCTTTAGACAAACTGTTTGAGGACAATTTTGTCTCGAGACGATAATAAAACATGATTTGCATACAATAATGAGTAGCTCGCTGCACTTTGGATGTGATATCTTCATGATAAGAATAAAAAGGAGTAGCGAAAGGGCGCTTTCTTGATAATTCCTCCAATTGATGTGCATAAAGATTTTTATACCTGCCACATCTTACTCTTCAAATCGCGCAGAAATAATGTATCCTAGTGCAGTGCATTTCTGGTGTTAAATGTTACCGTAGTGTATACCAGGTGTGTGTATGGAACGTAGTCAAACTCCTTCTCTATATCCGGGATTACCATGTAGAGAGAATGACGCATTTCACCGTGTTTTGTAATGAGTAACCGCGTAGCCTGGTTTAAGGTACCATGGTTCAACGATTTCACGAATCCTGTTGTAAATGGGTTTGACAAATATTTAGCTATCTCCGTTGATGACTCGCTTACCTAGTTTTGATGAGTGCAACGTCGTGAGTGTCCGAACAATCGTCGATGTTTTGTCATTTTTATCATGTGTATCGCACCCTATACCCCCATAGGAGCGGTTCCCCCAATGACGATACATTTTTTTCATTAAGAACTGGATGAGAGAATCTTTCTAAAAGCACCTTTTGAAATTGACAGCAAAATGCATCAAAGCCGCAATTTACGAAAGGCTGTTTATGAGCTGAAAGAAGCACGCAAGGCCTGGGTCGGTAAAAGGAGAGACGCTTCACTTCATAACTTTTTATTCAAACAATAGTTGCATTAAAACAATTATTAAAATATGCAATACTTAGTGGTGTCTATTTTCTGCTTGGCATATTTCTGATCTTTGTATCCTTCGTAGTTTGGTTATAACGACTCATCTTTCGTAGGCTTTACATTATTTTTAACTGTCCTCCCTTACGTATTTCGTGAATCCCTATATGACTAACCTTTGAATTGCCTGATGTAATTTTCTAGATATCCTGATCAGAAGGCTTTATAAATACCACCCACCTCTGTTCACTTTTCTATATAATTCTTATTATATAAATTAGTTTTAAGGAGCGTGTTGTATGTGTGTAGTGTGAGAGAAACTATTTCTTTCTGAGCAGTTAAGTCGTCATGATCCATCGTACTTGATGCCACCGCCCAACGGAAAATCCCAGAATCGTGTATGTTTCGCATAATTTCCTTTAGCGGATTCGATGTTACCCTCTACGATTGGAGTACATCAGTACCCAAAATCTTTTGTTCTGATCCACCCGTGGGTGGGCCATTCACATCAGAAGTATTTCGTGGATGCCGCTTCTTTTTTACAAGATGGAAATTTATTGCCTTACTCATATTCTGAGCACATTCGAATCAAAATAATCGGAATACCACCCTCCTATTTTTGGGCAGGAAAAATCTTGCAGTAAGTTCGTTTAATCCTGACAGGAAGGTTGTGTCTAGTGGCATTTATACTCTATCGAAACCTGGAAGAACTTCTAAATATGTTACCCCTTTAGCATATTGAATCAATCAGACCTTGTAGTTTACGTCTTTTGAGAAATGATATTACTATTATGGTTTTATTTAAATTTACTGAAAGGCTCGAACGTGTATTCGCAATTCTTGTAATACACACAGTGGTGAATCGATCAGCATACTTTCTGAAGAAACAACGGGTGTATCGTCACATTCAGAACAGTCTGGGTATTAGGCCAATCGGAAATGATCCAAGTACATCTTGTATACACAGTGCCCTGTAAGGAAGTGTCCCAAGTTGTAATTCAATACTTCGTATTTTTGTTTGACCCATCTCGCACAGTGTATGGGTCCAGTGACCTATTCCGGAACTACCCCATTCTGATATCTCATGTACAGCTTCTTTCTACTTGATTTTTGAAAGTCCGCAGTTACGTCTGCCGTATTTACGTCCTTGTCCAGTAGAGACTTTGTACCTCATTCGCTTGAAAAAGCAAGAGAATTTGATTCATGCCATGGTGTCGTATGAGGCCGTTGTGGAAAATGTATGTTTTCATGGAAATCATTTTGAAAAATAAAATAAAAAACTACAAAAAATGTTTTTCCTTATCAGGCGGGCATTTTCACCCCGCCCTCCAATTAGTAATTTCCGTAACCAAATGCCAACTTTGATTTGGAAAATTCAGAATCAGTAGGTGTTGATGTATTGAAGAAGTAGTAAAATAACCATCTAACATTGCGGAAGAAATAATATTGAGGTCAGCTGCAAGCTTCCTGTTTGCCTTCCATTCAATTAGCGTTTTCTTTCCTGCGTTTGTTGAAATTTTTATTCTTGCTGTCAGTTGGATATTTAAGTTTGAACCGCTTTTAATTTTCACCCCATTAGCTAGAAAGTAATGTGGAAGGAGGAAATATATTATTAAGATTCAGTCGATTGATGATAAACGAATCATCTTCACATTAACTATGAAATTATTCGTACCGAGAATTCCAGTATTAGGAACTAGTTCATCCATAACACATTTCCATTGAAACATAATAGTCTTAATATTGATAATAGCTCTTTTTCTTCGTTTCTTCTCCATTGCCCACTCACGGTCAATAACGTAAAAATGCCAATTATCTTGACCCAAGATCAAGTTTCTGCCCTAAATTCTTTGATTCTGTAAAGCATTCCCACAACCCAAATGAATTAGCAGCTAACGTCTTTCGAGACCTTTCCGCCTTAACCAAATAAGGCGCAAATTTGTAAAAGTTTTTAAATTTATGAACACAATGATTCCCCGGGGGAAAACTTATGCTTGTCGTCCACAGAAAAAATAACTGCACCTTATGTATGTACATATGCAAATGAATAGCTGCACTTTATGTAAATTCCGTCCATGGTTCTGAATGTAAAAGATGTGTTAGAGTCGGCACTCCCAAAAAATGGGTGTAGTATTTCTTAGATAAACGAAGCAGAAGAAATCTACTGAGGGTCATGCTTAAAAATAGATAGCCAGAAGAAAGGAAGATGAGTTAATTAGAATTTTGCCATCGGACACTTGAGAGATGCCTGTTGACGGAACACTGGAAAAACAAAGTAATAAATATAACTGATTACTGTCGGAAAGCCACCTGTGTCTTGAAAGTTGAAAAGCAACTTCGCTTGAGGTTGGTAAACACAATTTCTTTCAAGTGCGATGACATGCTGGTTTTTGAATTGTCGGCGGTCTCAATGTGGAGCATACAAACTTTTGTGCATATTTTTGCAGACTTGATTATTTCCTGAGAAGAATATGTAGTAATTTTTATGATTTAGTTTTGGTAGTTTCAACTAGCTCGTTTGAATCGGAAATTTTTATATCGAATCGTTACACATTCTAACACTGTATAGTGACGGGAAGTTTTATGCTACCATTTCTTTGAATGCACTTGTGAAAGTCGTTAAAATGATTTACTAGTGAAAAACAAAACGCTGCGCTTTCCCGTTCTGCACATTTTCTAAGAATTACAGTCCATCAAATAAGGCAGAGTGCGGTAATACACATAGTCGCTAAGCGTAAGGGATGCTGGAAGCGTTTTGAGACAGTGTTCCTCAGTACACACTCAAAAGGCCCCCGATGTCATGTTATGTGGTAGCCGATCGTCGTGAAATGGGTATAGCGGTGTGAGCAGTGTCGAAAGTTCAGTACCTTCCCTTGCTTTCGAGAAATATTGGCTTAACCTTCCATCAAGGCCCAGGAGAATTCAAGCATACAGTACTTGATTTACTCCCTACCGTTCAAAAACATTTGAAGCTTTTCGAAAGCATTTGATTGTAAATAATTTAGGGAGACTTGCGCATATGACGGTCTCCAGATATCCATTTTAAGGTTTTATTTGCAAATCTGTTTAATGTCTGCCTGTCTGTCTGTCCGCCTCTCTGTCACACGCACTTTTCTCAGAAACAACTGCACCGATGGACACGAAATTTGGTGAAAAGGTGGGAACTGTGGAACCCCAGACATGCAGTCAGTGATATCCTTTTACGTTGAGATTAGCGGGGGGGGGGGGGGGGGGGGGGGGTTCCCCATACATGGAAAAGGGGGGTGTAATTTGTTTTTCACCGAATATAGTCATGTGGGGTATCAAATGAAAGGTCTCAATTAGTACTTTACAAAAACGGCCCTGGTTTTGAGATTTGTAAGAAAAGCGGGGTGTGGGAGGGGTGGAAAGTGATGATTTCTTTAACGGATCCATTCTCAGAAAATACCCAACCGAACAATCTGAAAAAAATTATGAAGCTGCATCTATATGGTGCCCAGGCCTCAACATACTCTCCACATCGATATCTGTTCAAATTAAGTTAACAATAGTATATTACCATATTTTTACGGAAATTGAATAAACACCCCCTTAAGTTGGTAGTAGTATAAAATATAATAGGAAGCATATTATACCCAAATTTGTTCAAAATCATACTATTAGTAACAAAGTTACAGTAGCTCAAAATTGACTTTACCGTGTAAATTTACTGCAACTAAATATCAATATCACACTAAAGTGGGTAGTCAGACGTGCTAAATGCATATACATGACGGGCTACGTATAAATGGGATAGTTCTACACTCAAATAAACTCACAGAAGAAGCAAACAAAACCTTTCATAGCTCAAGCGCCCAGCTTCCGGTTTCCCGACTTGTTTTCTTTCATATATACATATTATGACCCATAAATTTGGGAGTATGTTGCAGAAATTCAAAGTATTTGGCAAGCCAAGTAGAATAGCACATGTCATATTGACGTATCTACAAAACGAACAGCTTAATCTTTAACTAGTGACATGACAAATTTGTAACACTATTAGGGAAATGACGCCTCACAGGCTACTATTTTCAAAGTTAAATTTTATTAATAATAATCGATTTAATTTTTTAATAATATTTAACGTTAGTATGTAGTAAAACATAAGAAATTATTATCAACTTTTACTTTATATTTGTAAAGCAATAAATTTAGCACTTTATACTTAAAATCTAATCTAAAAGCAAACAAGAAAATATAATATTTACTTGTGAAACCAGAAGGAAAAATTCTGGCAGTGAGTGATTTGGCAAAAATTCTTGGCAATTTTTGCAAAGGGGCAAGAACATTGCAAACATACGGGATCACAACACCCGACACAGGTGTACACTGCCATTCTATGAAATTTAGGTGGACAAATTTTGCGTGCTTTTCGGCTGCCTTGAGTGGTTTCATAGCTTTGTAAATCCTCTTCTACTACCAGCCAGAACTCGCTTCATCACCAATCGTATCTCCCTCAGTAATTGACTGCGGATACACATCTCTGGATATGGAGGAGCACAAGCGAACGGGTTAATGTTCTTAGAAAATTGTCTCTTTCTATAATCTTGGGTTGACGCATGTTATACAGCATACGCGATAAAACACCACCATTGGCCATCTTCTGGTTCGGCGGTTGCTAGAATGGAGTATTTCTTGTCTGCTTTGTTTATACCTCCTTTGGTTGAGTTGTAATAAAGAATGATTTCAGGCTGTTTAGTATCCTCGTCAACTTCATTATTTTGATGGACTAAAGGCACATGCACTACAGTTCTATTCCTCTTTGGCATGTATAAGCACGAAGTTTTTTGGTTCATAAAACTATATAGAGTAGACTGAGGTTCTCAACTTTTTCACAGTTTAAATTCGTTGCATATTTCACGTACATACATGTAAACCTCCATTTTGCTACTTTATGAGTTTTACAGAAAAGAAACAGTTGTCAGCTGTCACATTTCGGTCACTTCCTTCGATTGGATTTGTAGGCCGAAGGACACACTATGTAAGCACAAGAAATTTCTTATCTTGTGTGATTAATCCTACACCGTCAGAGCCTTTTCCAGTAAAAACATATCCATTATAAAAATGGGCATTTTTTGCATCACAAAATGGTCTTATGACCAATCCGTATTTATCAGGTCTCTTGGGCTTTTACGAAATTATGTAACTTCTTCCACGAAACTTTAATAACATATAATTTACAGTAACGTACTCACAAACTTGTTGAAAATAAAGGATACAGCTGCAAGCCGCCATTTTTTTCTCTTTCAACGCGATCATCTGGATTGTCGAATAGCAGACATAGTAGCAAAACAATAAATGTATTTTCTGACAAGGAGCACCTAAATATCTCATAAGCTATCATATCTCTGACAAATCAGTAACTAGAGCGTTCGTGATTTTACTTCAAGGCTGCTGAATATATTAAAAGACCCAAAAAAGCTTTAAGCTTAATCATATCTACAAGTATATATTTGAGTTCTAACTTATTTTTCTGGTAGTAAAAAATCGTAATTCCGTCAAAGGCACGTTATCTTCATATTTAGAACTATCGCAGCCAACTGGAGTGATCGCAATATTGTCCTCATCTTAATTACTACCATGATGCCGCTAAAGTTCAGTCAGTTCAGTTTGGTCTGAAGCTAGCAACGGAGTATTTATCTTCTCTTCAAATGACGGACTATTTACCCGCATCACTTTTCTTTTTGATGGCTCAACTAAACTCGTATTCGGGCGTTAATGTTGGTGTTTCTACCTTTTTCTGCCATTTTGCACTAGAAAATATAAAAATAGTCCGGAAAAAATATCTTATATTGCAAATAGGGGCCTGACAGGCTACATCCGATCTTTTGATAAATAACAGCTGTACACATATACCCCGTTTATTTTCGGCTGTCGGACTTCCAATGCATTATATGGTTTGTCTGCAGCTTGCCCATATTGCCGCTGCACCAGTCGAATCTGTAACCCATACGCCACCGTGACCGTTTCTATAGGGTTTGGTGATGATGACAATTTCCAACTCGGATTCGTATTGGGTCTGCTCGAGTTAATCCTGAACGGCCCAGCAATGATTGAGGTTTATTTGAATAAACCTCATTTTCTATTTTCTAATTGAAGTCAGCGCCTTCCTAAGTTCTTGGCATTTAACACTTTCGGCAATATGCTGGTCATTGTCCCTCATTTCCTTTGCACAGTAAGAATTTGGAGTCACTATTGCACTCTTTGGTAATATAGCTTCTCTCCTCATACCTTCTGCATTGATCAGACCAATTAATGCCGCCGGTGAATGCCTTCGCGAAATAATCAGACGTGAGGCACTTAAAGTGCCTCTCTAAATAAATTTGCTCTCTGGCGGCAGACAACTCATCCGATTCGAACTTTTCCGGCCGCCAATAGCTTCTGCGCTGCGTCAACTGGTAATCCAATTTGAACTGTTCCTTTATGCCAGTGCAAATTTCTCATTTGGACGTGACTTCACCGAGATCCATAACTTGGGTTCGAAAGACATCAGTTTTTCCTAAGCTGGACAGCTCAAACATGGGATATCGAATTGGTGAACCTCGACGCAAAACCGGGATGTCTGGAGTTCCTTATTAAGGCAGGCCTAGACCGGATACTGGTTGTTGCATCATTGTTGATGAAGAAACATGAGGTCACCCTTCTGGGTCCTTCAAATCTTGCTGATAATTTAGGTCTTGGTCCACTTTCACCTTTTTCAATATCTCCGCGTAAGACAAATTGCCTTTGCTGGAGATCACAATTGACTTTGGGCGAATTTGCACCTTTGCTTTCTTCTTTGCTTTTTTATTAACTTGATCTATCCACCGGTTCGCTCTCCTTGCATTTTCCTCATTCGATTGCCGGAGCTCGCGCCAGTGGGACCTGCTTTCTCCCTTTTTTCAGTTCCCTTTTTCGGAACTATTAGTGTACCTTTTCTCCTCTTAGACGCCTGCTAACTTCCTACAGAATACACATATATTTCCTGCACTCTTTTATTGGCAATACGATCATGTTGGGCAGCACGTGTCGACTTTCTCTTGGAATTTTGTTCTTTCTGATGTTGTAGAGCACTATAATAGCCCTCACCATACTTTTTCCCTTGATGATCACGGATAGCTCAACTGGTTTTGTACCAAGCTGTGTGAAGGGTAATTTCTCCTGATTAGAGCTCTGCTCTCCATCAGTTCCAGCTGGATTACTCTTTTTAAATAGTCATTCATATTCATTGACGTGTCCTCCACTTTATCTTTTATGATCTTTGGAATCGACGGACATCTCAGAGTTGACGAATTCTCATCAATAATAATAATAATCTAAAAGTGTGTTAGAGCACTTCATTCCAGACCGTGACGGTACAAAACAGAATAAGAGTACCATATAAGAGGCAATGTGGTCAGCATTGCGCTCGCCCGAGATTATTACCTTGATTTGACTCAGGTACTCATTTACAGCTCAGTCGACTGGCATCCGACATCCAGTCACGATAACAAATCCTCTGCCACCAGTTGGATTTGAACCACTTGAGGCATCCGTACACTTTTTTGTCAATGGTTCCTTTTTGGTCCTGCAGTACCTCCTGCTGTCGCGCTGTTGAACACATGCGGTCGTAGTTGTTACCGTTTTTATCGTCCAGCCACCTGCTTTCAATGCATCTTTCTTCAATTTTGTTACTGGTGTTCTCGGTAGAGTGGTACTTCGCTTGAACACCTCTTTTTCCAAATCTAATGCACCTGTCGCATTAGATGCCATTTGCTCAATCCTAAAAATCGTCAGAGCTGGGGTTCCGAGCCCCTGCACCTTAAGTTCCCTGCTTCGCAGGATTTCCATGGTGATGTGATGTGCTGGGTATGCGGACCCAATTGGCTGATGGAGATCTCGCAAGTCTCTCTGTCTGCCACACCCGATTTATTCGGAATCCGCTGAACCTATTGTTGAAATTTAGTGAGGAAGTAAATCGTTTTATCATACATACAGCGAGTGGCATCCTTTTGGACTAAGTTTAAAGGGGGGGAGGGTCCCCATACATGCAAAAGGGGTGCATTATTTTTTTTTTGTAGAATTGTACTGTATGGGGGGTATCAAATGGAAGGACTTAATTAGCACTTTTTGAAACTGGCCTTATTTTTGACACTGGATGAAACATACGTGAGTGACGCTCAAAATGTGTGTCCTGAAAGATGTAACAAGGTATAGCTGCATGGATGTGCCATAATATTTTTGGCGGAGTTTCCTACCCTTTAGCCTCAAAAATCAATGTCTTGTTTGTGAATTTCTTTTAGCGAAATGTGTTGAACATAATGATTTAATTCCTCTTCGGCTACATTAGTACGCTCTTGAAAATCAATAAAAAAATGTTATTTATTATTAATTTTACACTGTCAATAATTAGAATGTTATATAAGAAGCGCTTTACAGCAGAACGATGCGTTGTAAAAATTTTCCGTTTGGATGGTTAAAGAAAAAAATTCAAAACTATTTATGATCAGTAAACAAGTGGTTACCGTCCCTACCTCAATAATTTTTCTTCTTAGCTTTTTGTAGTTATTTGTAAATCAGTATCAATGACTGGAGACAGACATGTATGTACCAATGAATGTTTGCGGATTGTGTACAATACCATCGACAGTACCAGCGGTGTTTAGTTTACGTACATGTGTATGCTTTTTAGCATGGACTAAAGTAGAAATATGTGGGAATGCGTTAGATCAATTTAGATGCGTACATATATGTATATGTAGTAGTATACGGTAATAGGCAATATTTGTTTTTAGGGGGTCATCCCGGGTGAAGGCCGTTTTTTTTGGGCTTTCTTTAGAAATTTTTTGTGAAGAACTGGAGGAAGATACAAATACGAATTTTTCGCCATAGATTTACTAATATCTTGAGCGTGCATAGTAATTTTTCCCGATCAGGTAGTTCGTTACTGAAATACAGAACAATTTATACACCCATCTCCAAAAAAGGTGTTTTCTGCTGCCACGCTAGAGGGCGCTGCGATCACCTTAGAGAAAAAAGTAAACGGCATTTTAACATAGAGACTTAACTACAGTCCGCAAACTAGGATTATTAAAAAATATTGAAAACTAAATTTTTGGTGCCGTGTTAAATTTTTTTTTTGAATTTTGGTGTTTTTTTACGGCTTCTTCAATGAATAAAAAAACTACTGAATGAATCATAATTATCCTAGTTTGCGGACCGTAGAAATATGTTCGGAATAAATCGTGAAAATTTCAAAGAATTTAGTTGGATAGATTTTGGTCTTTGGTCTTTGGCAGCCGATTTTCAATATGCGGCTTCGAGAAAAATGCATTTAAAAAGTAGAATGCGATTTTTAGCCATAAAACCTTAACTGACCATTAATCTGCTATACCTAGTCCATAACGCTCAGGTTTCTTTAAAAAACGCATGTACGGCCTTGGCTTCAATTCTTATCTTTTTAGCGAAGTCGCTCGAACGTCATTCAGACCGATAAATACGAGCTTTATTACGGTGATCGACATAAATCTGGCATGTGACTTATCACGTGTTTAACACTATAATTTCCAAACGACTCCGAATACCAAAAAATCACTTTGCGAATATATTCTACACTATATCTAGATACAATTGATGCCAAAAAAAATTCGTTTCCACGGATACGGCACACGGGATGACCCCTTTAATGAACGAATGTACATATTTATATCTGGGAGTTTGGCTAGATATGAAGGAATATTTCACGCTTTTAGCTATGGAGGAAAGGAAGAAAGTGCATAGAAAGTTCCTCATACGAAACCTTTATACCCGAAACACGAGCTTCCTGTATTAGGGCTCGGTTTAACACATTTTATTACACAGAAGCTGTAAAATTCTATAATTTATCATGTGGTAGGGACGATTGCCACACCTGTATGCAGTTAATTTCAAGCGAATCGGTTTCTTATTTTCAGGAGAATTTACAACGCAACGTTCAACAACGTTATTTTGAGAAAATCATCAATAGGGCTGATCTTCTGATTTGAGAAAATTTTACTTGGGTTCAATCGAGCCCTTCCATGTTGAGTCTTGCTGTCTTTGAGAAATCAAAGTCAAATAGCTTATAGGAGATGAAAGATAAAATAGAGACCTTCACGTGGTGACTCACAAAAATCGTTATAATTATAAGAGCACTATTCGGATCTTCACAAATTTTCAACACATAAATTTTAAGAATTTCGCAAAACGTAAACTAAAAGGAACGATTTTCAAAAAGGGCTAGAGTGTGAGTACTTTTTAAAGGCTATTCGATTGGGTCAGTTCTATTTTCTTTTTTTAAGAGGTGGAAATCTTCAAAACGCTAGCCTCAGAGTTCACGATCCCCGAGAGTGTGGGATTTTTACCCACTAAAACCACCTCTCGCCAAGCTACGACTGGGATTTCCCCATCCAGCAGCTTTCTTTGCATATTTAGGTTTCTTTTCTATTGGGAGAAAACCCTGAGGTCCACCTCCGCTTCACCGAGGAACTGGCGAGGCTGTTCCTCAGTACCTTATATCTTTAGGTATTTTTTATGTTAACAAGTCGTTTGGCTTTACTCTTTTCAATCATCTAATCATATTAGCGATGTCAGTCACTTTTCGGACTTCGTTATTTTCATTTGATCATAGACGGTGGGTATGTTTAATTGCTCTGTCTTTGATCACTTCACATACCAACTGTACTTTATACAGATCTTCATTACGAATGAACGTTTGTATGACCTTCAGGTTGGATTCCTTGGCACTGCCCCAGAGGTGGAGGGCGTACGTCCATATGGGCCTTAAGATCTGCTTGTTTCGATGGTCAGCTGTGAATTTCTCCTCAATAGCCAGTACATTTGCCTGTATCTGGCATTGTGCTCGTCCTTCTTTCTTAGGATGTGTCTTTTACAGTTGAGGTTAGCATCGAGTGTCACACCTAAATATTTGACCTTACTCGCCTGTGGTACATCTTGTCCATTTGTGATGACTTTGGCTGAGTTCTGTTTTTGTATGTAACGTTAATGTATGTTAATTTGCTTTCGTTTACTTTTATTTTTCCTTTCTTGGTCCGTTCTACAATACTGTTAATAACTGTTTCTCATTTTATTTTTTCTTCTTCCGTTGTTTTACCCGTGGTAACGCTGGGAGTGGTGTCTGTAAATGTTGTTATATGCGCCTACCGTAACCTATTGAACCGGATTTTATCCACAACCGGACGGTCATGGTATCGCTCATAGATTTCGTCATTGTGTAGGCTACGGAATCGTCTATCCTCATGTAGGGGGCCAACAATTCTTCGGAGGATTCTTCTCCCGGACGCGGTCAAGAGTTCGCAATTTTTCTTGGTAAGAACCCAAATTTCCGAGGAATACATGAGGACTGGCAAGATCATAGTCTTGTACAGTAAAAGCTTTGACCCTATGGTGAGACGTTTCGAGCGGAACAGTTTTTGTGAGCTGAAATAGGCTCTGTTAGCTGACAACAACCGTGCGCGGATTTCATTATCGTAGTTGTTATCGGTTGTGATTTTCGACCATAGACAGGAGAAATTGTCAACGGTCTCAAAGTTGTATTCTTTATCCTTCCGGTTTGACTAGTGTGGTTTGATGTTGTTGGTTGGTTGGTTTTCGGTGCTGACGTTGCCACCATATACTTTGCCTTGCCTTCAATGATGTGCCGCCTGCTCGATCTGGACGAAGGCAGTTTGTACGTTTCGGGTCATTTTTCCCATGATGTCGATATCGTCAGAATAGGCCGGCAGTTGGGAGGCCTTAAAGAGGATCGTACCTCTTGGATTTACCTCAGCATCACGGATCACTTTCTCGAGGGCCAGGTTAAAGAGGACGCATGATAGCGCATCCTCTTGTCGTAACCGTTGTTGATGTCGAATGGTCTTCAGAGTGATCCTGCTGCTTTTATTTGGCCTTGCACATTGGTCAGGGTCAGCCTAGTCAGTATTATTAATTTCGTCGGGATACCGAATTCTCTCATGGCCGTGTACGGTTTTACCCGAGCTATGCTATCATATACGGCTTTAAAGTCGATGAACAGATGGCGTAACTGTTGTCCATGTTCCAACAGTTTTTCCATCGTTTGCCGCAGAGAGAAAATGCGATCTGTTACTGATTTGCCTGGAGTGAAGCCTCCTTGGTAGGGGCCAATGATGTTCCGGGCGTATGGGGCTATCCAGCCTAGCAAAATAGTGGAGAGTATCTTATAGATGGCATTCAGCAACGTGATACCTCTATAATTGCTGCATTGTGTGATATCTCCCATTTTATGTATGAGACAGATAATGCCTCGTTGCTAATCGTCAGGCATTGATACGCTGTCCCATACCTTCAGCATCACTTGATGAACCACTTGGTGTAACTGTTCGCCTCCATATTTAACCAATTCGGCTATAATTCCATCGGCTCCAGGTGACTTATGATTTTTTTAGCCGATGAATTGCACGGACTGTTTCTCTTAAACTTGGGTGTTCTGGTTGTTCAGTAGTTGATCAAAGTACTCAACCCATCGCTCCAATATGCCCATTCTGTCGGAAATTAGATTTTCCTCTTTGTCTCGGCAGGATCAGCATCGAGGTGTGTTGGTAAAACTTGCGCGCCTGGTGCGGTTGCTCCCTGTACTTTTCGAGTTCACAGACCTATTACTTCTCCCGGGCTTCCTTTTTTCGTCTGTGAAGTCGCTTCTCCGTTCGGCGGAGTTCGTGATAAGTCTCAGCGCGTGCCCCCGTTCTTTGAGAATGCAACATTACTCGGTATGAGGCATTCTTCCGTTCCGTTGCTAGCTTACATTCATCGTCAAACCAGCCGTTCCGATTCCTTTTGTGGCTGGGGCCAAGTATGTTTGTGGCCGTATCAATGATAACTTTCTTCAGGTGGTTGTGAAGATCATTTGTTGATGCTTCATCTCCAGGTCCTCTGTTGACTGCGGTTATTGCGGCATCCATTTCCCTCTTATGGGCGTCGCGGAGGGCTGTGTTGTGGATGGCTTCAGTGTTAACTCTCACCTGATTGTCAGAAGGGATTCTGGGTGGTGTTGTTTTTCAAGTTCGAGGCACCATGCCAACGAGATAGCGATCCGGGTGCATATTGGCCCCCCTATATGTTCTGACATTCATCAAGGCTGAGAGGTGGCGGCGTTCGATCAACACGCGGTCAATTTGGTTGAAAGCGGTCCCGTCTGGAGAGGCCCATGTATGTTTGTGGACCACTTTTCGCGCAAACCAAGTACTTCCAACAACCATTTCGTATGACACTGCTAATTGGATAATCCGCAGTCCGTTATCATTTGTATTTTGGCGCAAGCTATGAGAGCCGTTGTATCGCCTGAATATGGGTTTCTTGCCTACTTGGCTGTTAAAATCACCAAGTATGATTTTGATATCATATCTGGGACAGGCTTCGAGGGTTCGTTCTTCTGTCTCGTAGAAGGTATCCTTCTCTGACTCTGTAGGGCCATGAACATTAATTAGGCTTATATTTCTAAATTTGCCTCGGAAGCGTTCGTTTATGTTTTCCAAGCCGACAACAGCGGGTTTGATTTTTTGGCTGACTATGAAACCTACTCCGAGCACATGGTATACTGGATGGCCACTATAATATATGGTGTAGCGGCTCTTCTCCAAGAAACCGGTCGGTATCGGCTAGCTCCTCATCAGCTTCATTTCTGTACAGGGAGCGCACGTTCCGTGAGAAAATGCGCAAATCGTTCTTCCTTTGTGGTTGCCGGGTTCGTCGTTGTGTAATACGTCCTGCCCGAAACTTCTGCTGTGGCTTCGCAACAAGTTGTTTTCCGTGTAGGGTTGTCAGCCCTACCCAACCGCAACCTGGAGGACCAATTTGTCCCGTTTTTAGGCGCGACAGACTCGCCTTCATCGTTCTCCGTCTGCAACTTTTCGTTAAGAAAGAGCTCCCAGCGATCACCATGTGGAGGTGGAGATAGGGTTTGGTAGTAGAGCTGTTGGTGTTGGTTCAGCAGGTATTTCCCAGGTTTTATGCTCCATCGTGGGTACCAAGTTTCGCCCTGGGACCTATACTACCCTTTGACCACGCCTTAGAGACAGCCAGAAGAAAGGGGCTCGTCCGCGTTTTGCTGTAAAAATAAGCACGTAGCAAGTCCACTTGGCAGTGATGCCTCAATGTCAATCACACCCATGTTCCCGATGTTACGAGGTAAGTTCAATGCCGTTCAAATCACCAACTCCAGCGTGAGTTCCTTGCTTCCTAGGTACTGATAGGAATCTGCCTGGGCGATAACTATGTCCAGCATGTGGCGGCATCTAAATATTAGACAAAAGACAACTGAAGCGCCTAGAACATTTTTGAATTGAATACGCTTAATAATAATAAAGTTGGACTTGCGTAGATAGATATATGTATGTATATGTCTGCAAATGCACCTCTGCCTATTCAGATGATAAACGATCAGAAAGTCAAATAAGCGAAAGCCAATTACCATTCGCATTCCCATGTTTTATTCTCTTAACAGATTTCGTATCAAAATTTCCCTTTCGTACGATTGCAGTCCGAGGCCAAAAACCTGAAGAATGTACAAACATGAAAGTGCTGAGTGATGCGTTATATGCAGATAATATTCTCGCAAATTAAGCTGGTTTCGCCTCTGTGTTTCGTGAGTAGAAACAAATGATTTTCTGGTCCGTGCTGCATTGGATTTACTTGATGCAGTCCCCAGGAACCAGTTCGCATCATCTGACCTCAATAGCCATCGCATCGAATCATGAAGAAAAACGATTCTCAATTACAATAAATTGAATAGCATTCGGTGAAAAGGAAATGAAAATTCCACGCTAAAATCTGAACCAGCTTGAAATTCACTTTTTTCATTTTTGCTTGTGCCGTCTAGATTTGAGTAGATTGCTATTTTTCGCCACATTTATGCATTTTCGGCATTTTCGAAGCGCATCTAATCGAATTTTTTTCTCAGTTTTATTTTACTTATAACTTTCAATAGATTCACTACTTCTCAATACTAAAAAGTTCACCTATATACGGTTGCTTTGGCATCACTTTATATACATTTTTCTTCAGCAAGTCATTCTCCAAACACAGATGTTCACAGATGTTCAATGGGAGATCTTGTGCTTGCATATCATCATTACATACTTACACGAGAGTATTTTTGAGCTCCAGGCATTAATCTTAAAAAATGCTTTCAAAGAGTCTCCGAGGCAATCAATTTGAAGTGAAACCGATTCTGTAAGCAACGCGGTAATTGCCCAAAATGGCCCCCTATATTGGAATGGTCGAATTCCAACTGATTTCGATATCATGACAGCCTTCGAAAAAGGTAATTTCGTTCACCGATTAAGTTCAGTAATAGTGATGGACTTAGGTTTAAAGTCTTTTACTGCGCTGAGATGATTATCGCCTAAATGATAGGCTTCAACATCAACTTAATCTCAACAAGTGCCTATTGTTTTCCCATTAGCGAAGATAGGTGTGAAATAGAAAAAATATTTTGGAAGATTTGGGGCACAAACCATTTTGATATAATTCTGAGTTTTAACTTTCAGGCTGGTGTCGTTTTATTTAAGTCCAAATTGAAAGTGGTGAAAATATTCCTATACAAAGCGAGACAAATATTGATTTCGAGGAAACCTAAGCGAAAGTAGACTTGCTCTTTGAATTACAATAATATACAGTTTTTACCAAGTCGGGTAACCGGAAGCTAGCCACTTCATGCGAGAAACGATGAGTGCGTGACAGTTCCGTGTGTACATATTTAAAAATTCAATTGCCCTTTATTTTCCAGAGAGCCATTTACGTAAACAATTTTATCTGAAAAGCACTGTAATGATAATAGTCAAAGTCATAGACTTCACACTAGGAGTTCGAAATTATTAGCAAATGTGAAGAGAAGATACAATAAATACCTAGGGAGAAGCAGATTCCTCATAAATGGAATTTCAATATGTCACTCTAATATCAATTATTCTCGTTATTTATGACATCAGCATCTTATTTGCTTGGTTTCAGATGCAGAAAATTCGCACGAAATTGGTAAGTTTGAACTGCTATAACTTTGATACCATTAGCTGGATTTCCACGAAACTTGGCAGCATTATCATCAGCATCAACGGCGCAACAACCGGTATCCGGTCTAGGTCTGCCTTAATAAGGAACTTCAGACATCCCGGTTTTGCGCCGAGGTCCACCCATTCGATATCCCTAAAAGCTGTCTGACGTCCTGGCCTACGCCATCGCTCCATCTTAGGCAGGGTCTGCCTCGTCTTCTTTTTCTACCATAGATATTGCCCTTATAGACTTTCTGGGTTGGATCATCCTCATCCATACGGATTAAGTGACCCGCCCACCGTAACCTATTGAGCCGTATTTTATCCACAACCGGACGGTCATGGTATCGCTCATAGATTTCGTCATTGTGTAGGCTACGGAATCGTCCATCCTCATGTAGGGGGCCAACAATTCTTCTGAGGATTCTTCTCTCGAACGCGGCCAAGAGTTCGCAATTCTTCTTGATAAGAACCCAATTTTCCGAGGAATACATAAGGACTGGCAAGATCCTATTCTTGTACAGTAAAGGCTTTGACCCTATGGTGAGACGTTTCGAGCGGAACAGTTTTTGTGAGCTAAAATAGGCTCTGTTGGCTGACAACAACCGTGCGCGGATTTCATCATGGTATTATCGGTTGTGATTTTCGACCCTTGATAGGAGAAATTATCAACGATCTCAAAGTTGTAGTTTTCTATCTTTATTCTTCCCGTTTGACCAGTGCGGTTTGATGTTGTTGGTTGGTTGGTTTTCGGTGCGGACATTGCCTCCCAAGATCTCGTGCCAATTGCCGCCCGCTCGATCTGGATGAAGGCAGTTTGTACGCCTCGGATGGTTCTTCCCATGATGTCGATATCGTCAGCATAGGCCAGTAGTTGGGTGGACTTAAACAGGATCGTACCTCTTGGATTTACCTTAGCATCCCGGATCACTTTCTCGAGGGCCAGGTTAAAGAGGACGCATGGTAGAGCATCCCCTAGTCGTAGACCGTTGTTGATGTCGAATGGTCTTGAGAGTGATCCTCCTGCTTTTATCTGGCCTCGCACATTGGTCAGGGTCAGCCTAGTCAGTATTATTAATTTCGTCGGGATACCGAATTCTCTCATGGCCGTGTACGGCTTTACCCTGGCTATGCTATCATTAGCGGCTTTAAAGTCGATGAACAGATGGTGCAACTGTTGTCCATACTCCAACAGTTTTTCCATCGTTTGCCGCAGAGAGAAAATCTGATCTGTTGCTGATTTGCCTGGAGTGAAGTCTCCTTGGTAGGGGCCAATGATGTTCTGGGCGTATGGGGCTATCTGGCCTGGCAAGATAGCGGAGAATATGATAGAGCATGATAGAGCATCCTCTTGTCGTAGACCGTTGTTGATGTCGAATGGTCTTGAGAGTGATCCGGCTGCTTTTATTTGGCCTCGCACTTTGGTCAGGGTCAGCCTAGTCAGTCTTATTAATTTCGGGATACCGAATTGCCTCATAGCCGCGTACAGTTTTACCCTGGCTATGCCATTATAGGCGGCTCTAAAGTCGATGAATAGATGGTGCAACTGTTCTCCATATTCCAGCAGTTTTTCCATTGCTTGCCGAACAGAAAAAATCTGATCTGTTGCTGATTTCCCTGGAGTGAAGCCTCTTTGGTAGGGGCGAATGATGTTCTGGGCGAATGGGGCTATCCGGCCTAGCAAGATAGTGGAGAATATCTTATAGATGGTACACAGCAACGTGATACCTCTATAATTGCTGCACTGTGTGATATCTCCCTTTTTATGTATGAGACAGATTATGCCTCCTTGCCAATCGTCAGGCATTGATTCGCAGTCCCATACCCTGAGCACAAGTTGATGAACCACTTGGTGTAACTGGTCGCCTCCATGTTTAACCAATTCGGCTGTAATTCCATCGGCTCCTGGCGACTTATGGTTTTTTAGCCGATGAATTGCATGGACTGTTTCTCCTAAACTTGGTGGTGGCAGTATTTGTCCGTCGTCTTCAGTTGGCGGGACCTCCAACTCGCCGATGTTCTGGTTGTTCAGTAGTTCATCAAAGTACTCAACCCGTCGCTCCAATATGCCCATTCTGTCGGATATCAGATTTCCCTATTTGTCTCGGCAGAATGAGCATCGAGGTGTATGTATTCATCCTGTTGACTTATTGGTAGAGCTTCCGCGCCTGGTGCGGTTGCTCTTTCTACTTTTCTAGTTCACAGACCTGTTGGTTCTCCCAGGCTTCCTTTTTCCGTCTGTGAAGTGGCTTCTCATCGTGATAGTACTCCATGCATGAATTTAAGAGGGTAATCCCGTGTGTCGGATCCGCGGAATCGAATTTTCTTTGGGCATCAGTTGTATCTAGATATAGTGTAGAATATATAGGGGCAAAGTTATTTTTTGATATTCGGAGTCGTTCGAAAATTATAGTGTTAAACACGTAATAAATCACATGCCAGATTTATGTCGATCGCCGTAATAAAGATCGTATTTATCGGTTCGAATGACGTTCGAATCACTTCACTAAAAGGACAAGAATTGAAGCCTAGGCTGTAGATGTGTTTCTTGAAGAAGCCTAAGGTTTATGGAGTAGGTATGGCAGATTAATGATCATTCAAAGCTCATTCAAAGCTCAAAATTGCATTCTACTTTTTAAATGCGTTTTTTTTCGAAATCACATGTTGAAAATCGGCTGCCACACAGCCCAAAATTTATCCAAAGAAATTCTTTGAAATTTTGACAACTTATGTAGAAATATTTCTACGGTCCGCAAAATAGGATAATTGCGATTCATTCAGTAGTTTTTTTTATTCATTGAAGAAGCCATGAAAAAACACCAAAATTCACAAAGAAAGTTTAACACGGCCCCAGAAATTTAGTTTTCAATATTTTTTAATAATCCTAGTTTGCGGACTGTAGTTAAGTCTATGCGTTAAAATGCCGTTTACTTTTTTCTTTAAGATCATCGCAGCGCCCTCTGGCGTGCAGCAGAAGATGACCTTTTTTGGAGTCTGTATTTCAATAACGAATGCTATGAAAAATTACTATGCACGATCAAGATATTAATAAATCTATGGTGAAAAATTGGTATTTATATCTTTATCCAGTTCTTCACAAAAAATTTCTAAAAAAAGACTAAAAAACGACCTTCACACGGGATGACCCCCTTAAGGCCGTTTTTAGTCAATTTCAAAATGTTGCATATCGGAATGGGACATATTTTGAAGCCTGGATTTCATAAGCACATAACCCTGATTTTTTTTCCAAATTTTTGGGTTGGGTCGCTTTAGGAAATGAAGCCTGTTACATTTTAAGTAAGTACACTTTGACAAATTAATATCAATTTCGGAAAGTTCTAAAAGAGACATTTCATTTGGTAAACCAAGTGACTATATTCGACATATAAATTTGTTTTCAAATATAAAAAAATACCTGCTTATGGGAGTAGCTAGCAAACACATATAGTTTTTGATGTCACAATTACGATTAATTAATTTCATGTTTAGCGTGTCTATGGCATTTAGTTTCTGCCACAAATCCCTGTTGAAAGTCCATTTCTGGTATCTGAAAGCAGCATTTGACATACCATAGGCTCTGCAACTGCTTATGTGGGTCCCATCATGGGCATCCGATATTTTATTTTTTTCCATGCTACAGTGACCAGATACCCACATAATGTCTACCGTATTGTATCTAAAAGTATAATCCAAACTAATTCTTCTTTTCCTTATCAATTACCCAGGTTGTCGAAAGATGGTTGCACATTACCCTTGTCCAAATTAAAAAGCTCACCACCTGTTTTTATCTATAATAAGAGGTAGACACCGGCTCCTGAAACTTGTTTTTGGCCGATATGCGCGCCACGTATGCTTCTAGTCTACCCCAGTTCTCTCCATGCTTGATACTAACTTTATGTTTCCCACCAAGCAGATTTATGGGGATCTGATTATTAGACGGCATTACGGGAACCGAATTCAGCTCTTCTATCTCTTCCAATGTCCTTTCCCGCTGAATCTCAATAGACCTAAATGAATTAGTCTATGAGCTGCTTTCATTACAGTTTTCTGAATATATACATGTATCCAATGATGTCAATGTGATTAATGAATCTATAAAGCTGCCTCGGATGTCCATTCCATCCCTGCCTCGGACATCCTCCAATACTACATGAAGGGTTTGGAAGCGGACGAAAATCACACTGAAAATCGACTAGTAAGTGTGAAAAAGTATCTTACATACCAAAGTAAGTAAGTAAGTAAGAAGTATCTTACATACCAAATACATAGTTTCTAAACTTTCCTTCGAACATGAAGGACGGAAGTTCGCGCCAACCTCGTGCCTGGCCGTCAGTCGTGTCCGTGACAATACATCAAACTTGAAGGAGTGCTCCCGTCATTCCAGGACTTTAAAGGGACTTTCGTATAGTAGCTGCAGCGACTTCTGAGGAAGTCCACTCTGATGAGGACCTATGAGCATGTCTCGAAGTCTTTGAGGAGGTCGAATTCCGGCGTCGTGTGTCGGGAGGGTGCGGTCGGCTGCAGTGTCGAAACCGCGCCCTTGAGCATATGGAGCATGAGTCACTTAACCTTGCTGCAACACAGTAGTCGCATGCCGTTTGAAACCAAGGAGCTTGCCTAGCACCGAAAAAAGTGGACTCAAACTGCATTCCTTGGTCTGTGATGATTACGGCTTTCACACCAAAGCGCTTGATACATTCTTGACAGAGGGTCTGGGCACGTTATTGTGCTGTAATGTTAGTCAGGGGTATTGCTTCAGGCCCCCGCGTAAGCTTACGTCCTTATTCATGACAGCAAGAAGTGTTTTCCAATGACCAACTGATTCGTCGTCCAGAATCCCGGAATAAATGGCCAAGGTCCCTTGTCTCAGGTCCCGCAGAATAAGTAGAAGTTTGAACCGAACATAGGAGACTAATTGAATTTGTATTTGGAGTTTGCCTCGGGCTCTGAAATCCTCCGTCGTCTTTTTGCACCACAGCGATTGCAGTATGATCGACCTCGGTGGAAACTCCGAGATTCGAAACAAATGCAGGTTCACTTCGGCCACTCGGATTTGGTTGGCCGACACGGTTGGTGCACATGGTGGCAAATGGTTTAAGAGTGCCCCTACATATTTCTTCTACATCAGCTATGGGTTTGGTTTAACAAGCATGTTTTTGACGAGAGTTCTGCAAGACCAGGAACCTGGGTACTGATGTCAAAATCATTAGAAGCGGTCATGCTGAGACATTTCTATTCCCAGGACGTAGTTGCTTTCATTCTGCAATAGCATATTAATGACAAAAGGAAACGTCAACGTTGTCTCAGCTAATTTACTGTGTGATTCTTTGTGTCCTCCACCAACATAAAAACAATTGATTAGAGACTGAAGGTTGCTAGATGAAGTCTAAATGTTGGACGACTGTTACTTAAAATTTAGTCTGGCTATAGCAGACGGCTGACTGGACAAAGTTCTGCAGTTCCCAAGGCAACTAAAGGCGCCTGAAGATCAATTAGCAGTTTAGAATGCTTTGAAGAGATTTGCCTTATCACCTAAGGTAAATGCAGTAAAATAGTTCCACGGCGGAATCGAGAACTGCAAAAACTCGGGAAGCCTTTTTTCTTTAAGAATTGATAAAAATCCTCGACGTAAAAAATGCGTTCATAACTGTAAAATGGAACAAAATCATTGAGCACTTGTCAATCTGCAGGCCCCGAAATACATTGTAGAACACCGGGAGCGATTTCGTACAAGAAAGAGATACCATCTTTCTAGTATGTCTTTTTCTGGGCTGCGTGCTTGCTTCATGGCGAAAGGCGGAATGTCGTCGGTCATTCAACCCAACTATGGATAATTATTTACTAACTATATTATTTTCTGACCTATAGTCATAGTCTCGAAAAAAGTGCTTCAATACGTTTCAAGGCCATGCACTTCGTCTAGGTTTTCAATGAACCGTTATTCAGGAGACCGCAAGCAAAATTTGAAATGACCTTGGTGAGAACTTGGCAGGGTTCTAAAAAAGATCGATATTACTTTTACGCTGATAGATGCCAGCCTAGCTCCCTAATTGCTACCCAAAATTGTGTAGTGTCCAGATTTTAGAAACAGATTGAGTGCATAGTACTTTGCGGCTGAAAGCATTATCTTGTATGAGGTGCTGATTGGACAAGCGCCGTTTCTGGGAAATAATAAATTATACACCAATTGTGGGGTACTGGAATACTGGTACATAGAATTTCCATCCGATTAACTCAGAGGAGTCCCTTGTTGATTAATTCAAATCAAATCAAAGATAATATAAAAACCTTTCATGTCTCAAATTGATGAAAGATGGCTCTCCAGACCGAGTGATGTGGGTGAAAGTGATATACACCCACCACCTGGTCACCATTACTCAACTTCCTGTTGGAAGCAAGATGTCTTCATTAAGTCTTACCAAAAGACCAAGGTAGTTTGAATTACTCAGTGGTTAGAGCACTAGGTGGTCGTACGAAAGGTCGCGGTTCATATCTCTCACTGGTGGCAGTTAGGTTTGTATTGTGACTTGACGGCGGATACGAGTCCACTCAGCTGTGAGTATAATATTGAGCCGCCCTTCAGTTTAACCTTCCAAATCGTACCCTTGACCTTGTCCTTTTAAACCAGGGTGGAAACCTCAAACCATTCTGGTCTAGTATTCGCAACTCCAGAAATTCTGTCCAACATTCTTCTATTTTGATCAAATTTGCTGGCTCCTCTGCTAACTCCCCCAAGTTACCTTGTGATTTACTATACCGCTACTTTTCTTCAATCTTTGGTTCGACTCCTCTCTCTTCTTCATTCCCACGACTGGATATGTCTTTGATCATCCCATTCGTTACCTCTTTCCCAGTCGACGACACAAACTTGTTGCCAGTGTTTGCCCTTGGCTCGGCGGTCTTCGAAACCTCTTTCTGATTAAGTCCAGTCGGTCGATTTCCCTCCGCCTTTCCAAACTTTTCAACAAAAGCCTCAACGAAAATTTTCCCAGTGTGTAGAACGAGGCTCTCACAAAAATGGCGATCGCCCTCTCGCTGAGAAAGACCGCTCCTCTCCTGCTATTCCAAACTGTGGGAAGGTACGAGAATGTCAGCGGCTGGTTGTCTGCCCACTTTGGCAAACTCATAGTAAAAAAGCGACATGATTTTATTAAACGTGGGCCCATTGTCCCCATCTTGCACTTGTAGCATAATGTGTTAGTAAATTCTTATATACCCTGCCATATAAAGTATATAGAATGGCCGAAAAAGAAATTCTCTCAAATACCAAAAAAGCTTTTTACTTGCAGTGTCAAGCTTCTACTTTCCGACTCTTTGATTATTACTTTTTGATTATACAATTCCTGCCCAATGAAAGTGCGGGAAAGCAACCTCAATTTGTAACTGTGCATTCAGGTTGGAAAACAAGATAATTCAACCTAGAAAATGGTCTACGTGGATTAAATGGCATAATCTGTTCTAATTTGCTTTCATATGTAGTAATTTATATCCTTTCTTCACGGTTGGGTTATATCACTAAGCTTCATTAAGATGGCCACAGCTACCAATGGTCAATTACTTTCGAGGTCTACGCAAAATACTCATTCGCCATGAATACGTTTACAACATCGTTCTCATCCGTACAGGGCCACTGTCGAAGATTATACAGCGCGTTAACAGATTCACATATTAAGATTTGATATCTTTTATGAAAACTGCATATGCATATATGGTTGCCAAGTACTTCCAAATGAGGCATAGTCGTCCCTGACGGCCTGCCAAAATATATTTCAGCTCCTTCTAAAACTTCCCTGCAGATGATACTCCTTCTCGACTATTCTGCTCTACGTGTTTGTAAGGCGACTCTTATGTCTACTTTCTTGGAATACATTGTATAACGGATGTAGCAATGGATTTGCCTCGCTTTCTTAATGTTTTACTAATCCAATATTCGAAATTGTATCAGGCCGGAGTGCCGCGATAAAATGATGTCGAGATTTATTGAAACCCTCCATGTCCCCCGATCGAAGCAGTGAAGTCAACGAGAATGGGAAAAGGTGATATTGGTCCCAAGATGTAAACTTAGCGGACTCAGTTTTGAACCTAAAATTCCTTGCTGTATGTGACATTCGCACCATTATATGTGGCTCTGATAATAACTATTCATTACTCTGGAAGGCACCTCCAAGGTTGATCGGCCCGTTCACGTTGCCCAAAGATTTCCCGAAATTGAAAAAGAGCAGGCGAGGCGGAGTTTTGAACTCCATTTCAGAATAATTCGAAGGGTTTTGATAGGAGCTACTGCAGAAGGATCCAGTGGAAACCAACCAGCTCTCTAACCATCTATTTTAGCAATTAACCACTTCCTTCACTCTCTGACAAAGATCTCGGATGCCCAAGATATCTCTTTGGGTGAGTAAGTGAGTATAAGATCTTTAGGAACTCCGGGAGCAACGATGAATAGCTCTGCTGGAAGACCGTTAAGCACAGCGGCTTTACTTTTTTTGAGTTAGGACCCTGACGATTATATTTCTAGTCGGAGGAGCAGTACGTATCTGCATGTGACGGTGATTAGCCATTTAATCTATGAGGGACGAAACTTTGGTGGTGGTGGGTGGTGGTGGATTTCTCAAGTTGCTTATAATCTTGAGTAGCTACAGGAATCCCCGAAATTCCTGCCATTTTCGTTAAGATCGTCGAAATATAATACATTTTTAGAACGCTGTACTATTGAAAAGCTTCTCGTTCTGAACTGAAATTCGCAATCAGTATCGTGTCCGAAACAGGCTCTCAAGTAATGTAGACGCGGCTTCTGTTTGCTGTAATCATAAATCCAAAGTGCTAGAGTGCTATCGTATATCCTAATTTTGGGGGTCTACTATACCATTATGGAAGATTTTATGCATGATGTGTTATAAAGAGATTTGGGTGTGCATTTGTCCCATTAGCATGCAGCACGTAAAATATGCATATATTATGTGAGAATAGCTACTTTCAAGTGATATTGACATTCATAGTCTTGAATTTTCAGAGGAGCAACAGATTTGACCTAGTATAACTTTGTTAGTAATAGTGCGATTTTCACCAAATTTGGTAAGATCATGCTCTATACTATAGCCTACATTGCTGCAAAATTCTGGGGTGAATTTAAGGGGGGTTTTCCTGTCAATTACTAAAAATTATAGTAATGTACTATTATTAACTTTATTTGAACAGGTATCGATATGGAGGGCATTTCGGAGCCTAGGCACTATATAGTCGCAGCCCCTTGATTTTTTTCAGACTGTCCGGGTTGGTAGTTCCTGAGAATGGGTTCGTTGAAAAAATGACCACTTTCAACCCCCCGCACTCCCCACCTTTTCAGCAAAAGTCAAAACTAAGACCGGCTTCGAAAAGTACTAATCGAGACCTTTAATTTGATACCCCACATGACTATATTTGATGACTACAAAAATGTACACCCCCCTTTTGCATGTATGGGGACCCCCCTTAAATTCAACGTAAAAGGATGTAACTCACTGTATGTGTGAGCGTTCACAGTTCCCACCTTTCTACCAAATTTGGTGTCAATCGCTATAACCGTCTCCGAAAAAATGTGTGTGACGGACAGACAGACAGACAGACAGACAGACAAACAGTAAACCGATTTTGTGTAAACACAAAACCTAGGGAGAATTAGATTCTTCTTGAATGGAATTTTAATATTTCACTCGAATTTCAATTATTCTCGTTAGTTATGACGTCAGCATCTTATTTGTATGGCTTAGGATGCTGTTAATTAGCACGAAATTGATAAATCTGAACTTCTATAACTTTGACACTAATAGTTGGATTTTCATGGAACTTGGCATGTGTATGCACGAGACTGTCCTCTATGCCGGTGCACCTAGGATGAGCTTAAGGGGAGTTTTTTAGTCAATTTCTAAAAGTTGATAATATACTATTAGTAAATTTATTTGAGCAAATACCGGAATGGGACATCTCTCGAAGATTAGATTTCACATAAGTGTTTTACACAAAACCTTGAAAAGGGCTGCAGATAAATAGATTCTTCATAAATGCGACTTTAAAATTCCACGCGAATGTCAATTACTCCCGGTAATTATGACGTCAGCATCTGATTTGCATGGCTTTGGAACCAGTAAATTCGGGCGAAATTGCTAAGTTTGAACTGCTATAACTTTGGCGGTAATTGCCTGATTTCCATGAAATTTAGCACATATATACGAAATATTGTCCCCTGTGCTGGTACAAAATTCGAAAGACCTAGGATGAATCTAAGGGGGTTTTTCAGTAAATTTCTAAAAAGTAGTAATATACTATTAGGAAGTTTATTTGAGCAGATATCGGAATGGGACATGCTTTGAGGCCTATATTTCATCTAGGCGCACCACCCTGATTTTTTTCGGATTTTTAGGTTGGGTAGTTTCCGAAAACAAGTCCTGTCTCACTTCAAGTGCGTACATTTTGACTCCTTGCTCACGCACTTTGCAATTTATGCCAAAAATTAATATCAGTTTCGGAAAGTACAAATCGGGACCTTTCATTTGATACCCTACACAACTATATCCGGTGAAAACATTTTTGAATCCCCCCTTTGCATGTATGGGGAGCCCCTTTTTAAACTTCACCTAAATTTATGCCACTCGCTGTATGCGTGAGATTTCATAGCTCCCATCTGTCCAAATTTCGTTCGGATCGGTTTAGCCGTCTTGGAGAAAAGTGCGTGTGACAGACAGACAGACAGGCAGACAGACATCGAATCGATTTTAATAAGGTTTTGTTTTACACAAAACCTTAAAAACGAATACCATTGAAAATCCTACTTATTCTCTGAGACGCTTGTCGTTTGCTTTTTCTTACACGGGGTTGCAACCGTTCTTGACGAAATTGACTGTGTAGTATAATTCTGCTGTCATGAAGATAACTTTTGCTCATGATTGCAGTGTGATTAATTCGTGAGTCGTTATTGAATATTATTATTTCAACTTTAACATAGGAGTAACGTCTGATTTACTTTATTTACAGGCTTTTCCTAATAAGTCCGCAATCATAAAGCACCAAGAAAATAGGTAAGTCACTTTTTAATTCAATTTTGGTCCAGTTCAGTTTACATATTTCCAATGAGTGGAACAGAGACGAACCATAAATTTTACTTTGGAAAAAATTTTATTTGCTGGTAAGATCCCTTAAATTTATTTATTACATTGTGGGTGCTTTACTTTACGCAATGACGAATACAGATTTCAGCGGTTTTATTTGATGGGGTTCGTCTCTTGTTCTTTGCTCACCATAATCATGTTGTTTGTTCATTTATTAATATCGTGATTAAGGTATCATAAAATGTTAGATACCAGTTGCTAGTGATGTTTAAGAAATCGTCACAAGATGTGCTAGGGTCTCAGGAGCTTGACAGAGACTGAATGAATTACCTAAACAATACTATACGCATTGTAAGGCTAGTCTTTTGCAACACACCTTCGGTGGTATCCGAGTGTCGTCCGTTGAACGTGGTCATCCTATTATAGCTTCCGAAGCTAAATTACTTTGGAGACTTCAGGGTCGTCAAATAATTGGTTTTGTTGGTGTTTATCTTTAGTTCGACTCTATTTGCCTCTCTTTCCAAATTCAGAGCCGTTTGGCGAAATTCCATGACTCGGTGAGAAAGCAAACAGATGGCATCAGCTTAGTCAAGGTGTTTAGCATGCCATCCGTTGCTATTTCTGGAAGGTTCTGCTTCGCTTACCAAACGTAACGGGGAATTTGTTGCACCATGTCGTATGCGAGGCTCCATTTTCTTTCGTTTTTCATAGAAGTGGAGCTGTTAAGCCCGGAGCCCACCGCCGCTCGTAACTACAGTGTCACGTTCATCGATTCCCCATCAATCCTTTGGTATGCGGCCGACAACTACATTTGCTCTGGGGGTAAAGGCACTTTACTGAACGACAACTGTATCTCATAGATTGCCTGTGTTGAATATGTTGAATATCTCTCTGTTCCCATACGAGCATACGCAGTAGCAATACCCAAGCAAAATGAATCGAGGCTAATGCCAACACCCCTTTTGTTACGCACGTCCAAAAAACAACTCATAAATTTTCTGTTGATCTCCATTTGGTCGTTCTGATTAGATATCAATCAATATCAACAACTACTTTGGCAGGCCCCGTGCTTGAATAGTGTGCCACCGATGGCGTCAGGATCCTTGGAGCTGAATGCCCATCACCCATAACGATTAGGAAGCCTATCCACAACTTCAGAACCACCTGAAGAACGTGATCATTGATACTGCCACAAATATACTTGACCCCAGCCGCAAAAAGAGTCGGAACGGCTGTTCGACGATGAATGTAGGCTAGCAATGGAACGGAAGAATTCTGCATACCGAGTAATGTCGCATTCTCAAAGAACGTGGGCACGCGCAGAGACTTATCGCGAACTCCGTCGAGCAGAGAAGCGACTTCACAGACGGAAAAAGGAAGCCTGGGAGAACCAACAAGTCTGTGCACTCGAAAAGTACAGGGAGCAACCGCACCAGACGCGGAAGTTTTACCAACAAGTCAGCAGGATGAAGCCTTATACACCTCGATGCTCATCCTGCCGAGACAAAGAGGGAAATCTGATTTCGACAAAATGGGCGTATTGGAGCGATTGGTTGAGTATTTTGATGAACTGTTCAACAACCAAAATATCAGCGAATTGGAGGTCCCGCCAACTGAAAACGACGGACAAATACTGCCACCACCAAGCATAGGAGAAACAGTCCATGCAATTCATCGGCTTAAAAACCAGGAGCCGATGGAATTACAGCCGAATTTGTTAAATATGGAGGCGAGCAGTTACACCAAGTGGTTCATCAACTGATGCTGAAAGTATGGGACAACGAATCAATGCCTGACGACTGGCAACGGGTCATTATCTGTCTCATACATAAAAAGGGGGATACCGCGCAGTGCAGCAATTATAGAGGTATCACGTTGCTCAGTACCATCTATAAGATATTTTCCGCTATCTTGCTAGGCTGGACCACCTACCAAAGAGGCAAATCAGCAACAGATCAGATTTTCTCTCTGCGGGAAGCGATAGCCATCAGTTGCACCAACTTTTCATTGACCTTAAAGCCGTCTATCACAACATAGCCAGGGTAAAAATGTACAGGGCCATCAGGGAATTCGGTATTCCAACGAAATTAATAAGATTGACTAGGGTGACCATAACCAATGTGTGAGGCCAGATAAAAGCAGCAAGATCACTTTCAAGACCACTTCACATTAAAAATGGTCTAAGAGAAGGGGATGCCTTCTCATGCGTTCTCTTTAACCTGACCCTGGAGAAAGTGATTTGCCTTGTCGATGTAAATGCGAGAGGCACCATCCTCTTCAAGTCCGCCCAATTACTACGCTGACGATATTGACATCATAACACAACTCGAAATGTACATACTACTTTCATCGAGATCGAGCAAGCGGCGTGATATCTTGGGATGCACATTAATGAAGTCAAGACGAAGTACATGGTGGCAACGTCAGCGCCAAAACCAATAGCGAAAGAACGAACAACATCAAATGCCACTGGTCAAACGAAAACAATGAAGATAGGAGATTACAACTTTGAGACCATAGAAAATGTGTCCTATCTAGGGTCGAAAATCATAACCGCTAACAGCTACGGTGATGAAATCCGCGCACGGTTGTTGCCAGCCAATGGAGCCTATTTCAGTTTATAAAAACTGTTTCGCTCGAAATGTCTCACCATAGGGTTAAGGCTCTTACTGTAGAAGACTATGTTCTTGACAGCCCTTCTGTATTTCCCGGAGACTCGGGCTCTTAGCAAAAAACTGCGATCTCTTGGCCGCATTCGAAGAAGAATCCTCCAAAGGATTTTTGGCCCTCTACATGAGGATGGACGATTCTGCAGCCTACATAACGACGGAATCTAGTAGCGATACTACGACCGTCTGGTCGTGGATAAAATCCGGTTCAACAGGTTGCTGTGGACGGGTCACCCCTGGAAAGTCTATAAGGGGAATATCTATTGTAGAAAAAAAGACGAGGCACACCCTACCTGAGACGGAGCGTTGGCGTAGGTCAGGACGCTGGAAAGCTTTTAGGGATATCGAATTGGTGGACCTCGGCGTAAAACCGGGGTGTCTAGAGTTCCTTACTAAGGCAGGCCTAGACCGGATACCGGTTGTTGCGCCGTTGATGATGAGTGGTTGAACTCAGGGTCAAGCAATGAGCAACAACCCGATCCAGGATTCTCGTCTAGTCTACTCCAGAAAATTCGTTCTTTTCCCACTTTATTGGTACTCATACGGAATATTGTGATATTAGGTTGTCTAATAAAATCAACATAAATATTAGTGATTTAGATAAGCTGCAAATAGTGATGCATTTGCTTAATTTGGCGTCGACCCGCTCATTCAGAGCTTATGCGGTTTACATATTTGCAACTTTTTGAATTCTTCTCTCTACCTTACGAGTATGTATGCCGCCTGTGGGTAAGAGATAAGTTGGGAAAATTCTCACGTTCAGCAAAATGTTCAATTATTCAACGCTGTAAGACGACTCCGTCTAAAGCGTCAAACATCACCTTGGAGTGGCTTATGCTCATATTAGGGATGGATTAGTATTCTGCTTATCGTAAAGCAATTAATGATTAGTGAAAGAAAAAGGTTGTTAGTTTCCTTTTTAATGTTTTGTGTAAACACAAAACCTTATTAAAATCTGTTTACTGTCTGTCTGTCTATCTGTCCGTCTGTCTGTCTGTCCGACACACGGATTTTTCTCGGAGAAGGTTACAGCGATTGATACCAAATTTGGTTGAAAGCTGGAAACTGTGAACGCTCACGCATACAGTGAGTTACATCCTTTTACGATGAATTTAAGGGGGGTCCTCATACATGCAAAAGGAGGGTGTACATTCCTTTTTCATCAAATATAGTCATGTTGGCTATCAAATTAAAGGTCTTGGTTAGTGCTTTTCCAAGTTAGTATTGATTGGTTTTAGCGTTTGTTGGAAAGGTGGGGAGTGCGAGGGGTTGAAAATGATCATTTCTCAGAAACTACCTAATCGAAAAATCTGAAGAAAATCAGGAGGCTGCCACTATGTGGTGCCTGGGCTCCGAAATACCTTCCATACTGATATCTGTACAAATAAAGTTAATAATAGTATATTACTATAATTTTTACTAATTGGCTACAGAACCCCCTTAAGTTCATGCTAGCAACAATATAGGGTATAGCATACAACATGATCTCACCAAGTTTGGTGGAAATCGCACTATTACTAACAAAGTTATACAAGTTGTCGCTTCTTTGCAAATTCAAGACTATGAATGTCAATATCATCCGAAAGTCGATATTCTCACATAATATATGCGTATATTGCGTACTACCTGTTAACAAATACACAAAACCTTTCGTACCTGAAGCGTCTAGCTTTCGGTTTCCCGGCTTGTTTTCGATTATTTATGAACGCATGTATGTATTTACAGCTCCCCTTTAGACACCACGCTATCGTGGTGGAGGAGCCTGTAGTAGACTACCAATACATTAAGGGTGTCAAAAACACATGAAGATGAATGCAATGGATTGTAACTCTCCAAGTGGTAATGAGTGAAAGATTTTGAATTCACCCTCAACTCAGGTCGTGGCCGAGGAATGGTGTTTAAAGACCTTACAAGATTAATATTCCTCTACCGGAAAACAGTGGAAGACATGCTCTTCACTTCAGAGGAAAGCCTGCACTCAGTATTTACGGCGGTCAGCCAAAAAGGATAACACAGCAACTCTCTTGATAAGAGGAACTGGAAATTTGACTACGACCCGCCCGGGAGAGATCTGCAAATGCAAACTTCAGCCGCAAAGGAGACATGAATACACGCTTATCTGTCAGAACTATCTCTTCCGTCTCTAACAGGAAAAGAAAGGGAAACTTGTGATGAGGATGCAACTGGTCTAACACTGGTATATGGAAAGAGATGGTCTGCAGCCCGGACTCCGCGAAATTTGGCAGGCACCCAGCTGATAACAACGGAAGTGGAAGTTTCTTGCAAATGAGGACCGGGGCGTTGCTACACCACCAAGTGTGGCGATGTACAGAGAAATCGGACATATCGGACTTTCGGCGGGAGATGAGAAGAAGCTGGTATCCCCGGTGAGACTCACACGGAATTGGGACACTGCGAAAGCGGTTGATACCAATGAAAAAGTAAAATCTGTTGTACAATCCTTTGAACACTTCAAAGCACCTGGCATGGATGGTATCTATCCCTCAATGCTAAAAGAAGGTATAGAGCACTTAGAGCAACTTTCAAGAAATATTTTTCGAAGATGTCTTGTTCAGCGCTGCATGCCTACTCTTTGGCGGAATGTTATTACTATTATTCTGTTAAGGAAAACTTGCACCGCCTTCTTTAAGAACTATTGTGCCCCTTTTACAGATTATAGTGTACCTATTAATCATAGTATCTGGAGCAAAGCCTATAACCGCTAAGAATTTTAATATATTCCCTACTTCCAGATCTTTCAACTTTGTATCTGATATTAAGTGTTCCCCCAGATGCCTCGACATACTTTGCACAAGTGCCGGAAACTGTCCCAGAACGCGTATACAGATTTCATCACACTCCGCACTGAACTTGAAGGCACTCCCCGTAGATATCCCTAGCTTCCCTAGGTGATAGTTTAACCAACAGTGACCAGTGAGAATTCCCACTATGATTCAGAGGTTCTTTCTGATGAGGTTAAGCGGGCGCATGGGTTCGAATCCCCCAACAAGCACCCTGGAATGCTCGATTCCTGGTAAGCCCGCCCAGTATAGTTTCCTCAATCGTTCCTCTTCATTTCTTAATGTCATAACCATGAAACCGTTTGCGATTCTACAGAAGGGGTCTGGCCCATGTAAAGGCGTTCCATACCAGTTTAGAGTTTAAGCCGTATGTCGTATGCCTTATCACGACAATGTGTTTCAAATTTCTTATCAAAGTGAAACGTTTTTGTAATGTTATCCCTTGTTATTCGGGATACCGCCTAGAAAGAATATCAATTTTCCTTCGATTAAGGCCCGCCCCACTGACACTTCCGGCCATCCTGAATATTGCCCTGCATCTGTATGTGCAGGTGGAGAGGTTCCCAGACGGACCTCCAGGGATGTCTTCATTGCCTCACTGATACACACACAAGCCAGTCTTTCGAATTTGTGTAACTCCGTGGCTTGTGTGCTGAGTTCAGTTCTTTCCACCCAGATTACCGCGCCATAGGTAATCATCGGCCTTTCTATTTCAGTGAATATCCAAAGTAGTATCTTTGGGTTGCAATTTTTTTCTGCTATGTACCTGCACCTCATCAGAACCCTCGTGGCTTTTGACCTCTGTTTGTCGTTTCATTTTCATGTCATGCAGCCTTATGGCTCTCAGGTGATGATATTTACGTCTTCTAGTAAATGGTACTATGATAGTTTTGGCTGGATTGATCCGTAGTCCCACCTTCCTGAACTAGGCACTAGTAGCCCTTAGTCCAGTTTGGATTCTGTCATATAGGGTATCCTCATATTTACCCCTACAGATTAAAACAATGTCGTCCGCGTAATCGGGAATGTTAAGGCAGTCTTCATACCTAAGCCTGGGAAAGATGACTACTCAAATCCAAAAGTTCAGCTTAACATCATTCTTGCTGAAATGTCTGGAGAAACTGATTGGGCGCCACATTTGCGAGAAAACACTAAGATCGCACCCACTGTGTTGGACACTGTTTGACTGTCCACAAAGGTTTTATTTACAGAACTGAATGGTCTTTGCCTTTTATGGATGAGAGGTACAAACCTTCAACTCTTCGAAGAATTGAAATATCTATATATATTGAACGTACAGGCGAAGATGAAACTACGGGGAACATCATGTAGGGGTAAAAACGGGGGTAAAATTAAACCAGCCGACATGGGGACTTAGGCCTTGTAGCAATGTGGATATATGTTGCTATCGTTAAGCCGAAGTTTGTTTATGTATCCGTGGTGAGCGTAGGTAAAAAAAAGAGTTTTCGCTGCAAACTCGTCACACTGCAAATAACGGTGTCCTTGGGTATTACCGGTGAACACAACATCCGACGCAGCTATAAATGTATTACTCAATTTGAAGCCCTTGGATTTGTGTATTCCAAGCACTACAGTGAGACACTCATAGACTAATTCGATTCGATCTATGTGGAAACAATGAAAGTAGAGAATTGGAGGAGTTATTGGGAGCACTGAGCCTTCTGATTCTCGGACCATACATCTGTTTGTTACAAGATATGAAACTATCTTGAAACGAAGAGAAAACTGGAACAAACCAGAAGAATGCGTGTAATGATATACTGATGTCTTCTATTATACACAGACGGCTCTAAAATTGAAGAGACCTCTCGAATTAAAGTGACAAATGGCCTCTTTCCTTGGAATAATATGCAGCGATTTTCAGGCTCAAGTATATGCGACCCTAAGGGTGGCAACCTGGCAACACACCAAACTTTTTCTGTCAAAACCAAACACACATACGGCAAAGTTTATACTGCCGAAAAGCAGGAAGACTTATGGAAGTATTGTAGGCATTTTGACCGGGCATAATAATTCACTGGCTGGACAGATGCGCAGAATAGGGATTCTTCAAGATGATACGTATCCACCCTGTAATGAGGAAGCTGGATCCACGGAACATTTTCTGTGTGAGAGTCCCGCATATGGGCGCACCAGATACGCACATATGTATGTACACCGAGATAGAGAAGTTCATTGTTAATTCACCTCTCCAATGTTGAGGTTAGAATCCAAATTGTATAGATAATTGTTTAAATACCTTGAATTATCCGAAATATCACATCGAGGGCGAACTTTCTTTTCAGTTTAATACGCATGAGATACATCTTCGAACGTGTCAACAAATTTCCTGGGGAATTCGTTATCTCTCCCTCCACACATGCAACTTCTACCCATTATTCATTTTCGTTTTACTTTTCCACATTTGACACAGAAACCCAATTTTATTTTCGCTTCATATTCGGCTTATATTTTTTGGTTGCGCCGATGGTAATACTCGTCCTTTTATTGAGTTAGTTTCTAATTATAAATATTACAACCACATGTTGATTCTTGACGAAGATTGGGTTAATAGGAGCTGACCTGGAAAATTAGAAGATGCTTTGGGAGCATTGAACAGAAGAAAATCGAAGGAAGGTTACATATGAAGTTATCAACTTCAATTAATGCGAGCTAAGTGAAATAAATTGACGGTGGTGAAAAAGATAATTTATAATATTGCGAATTGGGAGCAGAGAACTTCAGGAATAAGGAATTTTGTCTTTGAAAGAACATTCCTTCGCAACTGTATTGAAGTTTGAAATAGCGTTGGCGTTAATTACATGTAGTTTATGACGTGATGAAGCAAAGTTTGCATTGAATACAAGCGTGTATCTCTTAGCTTTCAGATTTAATGTCTTTTACGGTCCATCTTCTTTCATTCTTTTCATCCAATGCGAAAGATATGAAATCGTCTTTACTATCACCAAATGTCTTGGTAGCTCTATTGCAAAATATTATATCATCATTACCATCAACGGCGCAAGAACCAGCATCCAAACTAGGCCTGCCTGCCTGCCTCTCGACATCCCGGTTTTGAGACGAGAGCAGAATGTCTGGCGTCCTGGCGTTCGCGATCGTTTCATCTCAGGCAAAGTCTGCCTCATCTTCTTTTTTTACCATAGGTATTGCCCTTATAGACTTTCCCGGCTGGATCATCCTCCATACGGATTAGGTGACCCGCCCACCGCAACCTGTTGAGCTGGATAGTGGTATTGTTCATAGAGTTCGTCGTTATTTAGGCTATGGAATCGTCCATCCTCATATAGGGAGCCAAAAATTCTTCAAAGCACTCTTCGTAGCAACAGAACAGTTTTTGCAAGTTGAGATAATGATTGATGAGTTGACAGGCAACAACCGTGCGCGAATTTCATCTTCATAGCTGTTATCGGTTGTGATTTTCGAACCTGCATAGGGGAAATTATCAACGGTCTCAAAGTTGTAGTCTCCTATCTTTATTGTTCTTGTTTGACCAGTGCGATTTGATGTTGAAGCTTCTTTCTTCTGACGTTGTCACCATGTCTTGCCTTCATTAACGTGCAGCCCAAGGTGAGGCACCGATTTTCGCCTTCTGAATCTGGATGAAGATAGTTTGTACATCTGGGGTCGTTATTCCCATAATGTCAATATTGTCAGCATAGGCCAGTAGTTGGGTGGACTTGAAATAAATGGTGCCTCTTGCATTAGCATTTGCATCGCGAATCACTTTTCCAGGGCCAGGTTAAGGAAGACGCCTGATAAGGTATCCCCTTGCTCTAGATCGTTGTCGATGTTGAATTGTCTGGTCATACTCTTTTATCTGGCCTGGCACATTGGTCAGGGTTAGCCTAGTCAGTGTTGGAGCTATCTGGCCTATATCTTATAGATGGTACTCAGCAACGTGATACCTCTATAATTGCTTCACTGCGTATATCTGCTGGTAGTAGCACTTGTCCGTCGTATTTTAGTTGGCGGGATCTCCGATATTTTGGTTGCTGAGTAGTTCACCAAAGTACTTATCGATCGCTCCAATATGCCCACGCTGTCGGAAATCATATTTTCCTCTTTGCCTCGGCAGGATGAGTACACAAGTTTCCACTTAAGATGGAGCTGGGGGCGCAATGAAAAAACTTAGCAAGAGTGAAACGTGCCCTGCTTATAACTTCCGATACCTTTTACATCGGAGGAACCCATTAAATGAATAGGCCCATACAATACGTTAATTTTCAAAAGTTTGAGCCCACAAAATTATGCTCTGCACTTTCAAGTATATGCATCATATGCGGAGACCTACATCCCGCAGCTAAATGCTTATTAAACAACGAAGATCTCCTTGCCGAAAAATGTGGTAACAGCCAAACTATCAATTACTGGCGATGCCCTGCGTCCATTGAAGTGTGGTGTCCATCACCAACAAAAAAATCCTTGATAGGCGATCTGTGCCCACTTCCAACACTCCGGACAGACTTGCGCTTATCAAAGGCCAGTCGCAGTCCCGATGTCCAGCTTTAGGCTCTCCAAAATGTTCAAAAATAATCCACCAGTTTATGGAAAAACAAGTCGGAATCTCGGAAGCGGGATTTTTTATCCCTCTTTTCGTATGTATGGGGATCCCTCTCCAGCGTAAAATGGCGCTGTTTACTATATGTAGGTAAATTTACAGACAAATTAAACAAAATTAGAGGTCCCATACCATATTGAAGGAGCGGTCCATGTAGTCGTGAACTGATGAAATCCAAGCGGAACTGATTTCCTGTGCAAGTGATAAACGGCACCAAACGGATCACCCACTTGTTTCCAAGACTCGGGACAACAAATAGAACAACCAGAAATTATTGGGCTCATATAAAAACAAAAAGGAATTTGTTAATCAGTGCAACAATATAGAGGTTTTATATTTCAAAGTAGCAACTATAGACCATTCTCCGCTATTTTGCTAAGCCGAATAATCACATAATTCCCGAACATCAGCGGTCCATACCTGAAAGTCTTCTAATCAAGTAAACAAGCAATTTATCAGAGTATGGCGGAGTATGAAACTGTACACGGCCATGAGGGATTTCGATATCCCTTCAAAATTGATTAGACTGACTCTGAATAATGTGAAACCAAAAAAAAATAATAATAGATGTTCCACCATCAACGACAGTCTTCGAAAATTGGTTGCCTTATAATGCATCTTTTTAATTTGGCCTTGATCCCTGATGCTGATGTAAATGTCAAAGGCACTATCTTTTTGGAGCCCACCCAATTGTGATACTTATGAATAATGAAAGAACAATTATAATGAAAAGAACAGTTAAATCCTTGAGGGTTTTACGTGAGCCACAATCAAAGCCCCGCTGAGACAAGCAACAATGGTACCAGTCTATACCAAGGCTTAGCATTCATACTGGTGGATGCAAGACCTACCTAAATCTCTACCGAACTAAGGAGTACGAAACCCGTGTTGAAACGCAACACTACACCGAGGCCCTAAGGTCTCTTCTCGCTTGAGCATAACCACAACCACCATGAAACTCCCACTAGGAGGGCCAACCGCAAACAACCGAGCTGTACTCACATACAACGGGAGTTCACCCGAAGTATGAGAGGCCAGGGGCTATCCCGGTTCCCATGGTACCAATATACCCCTGGTAAGGTTTCGTGACCAATTTGCCACTTCAGATGAGTCCCCGTGCAGACTCGGGTCTGATCGGCCTAATAAGGCGTTTGGAGCATTCGCCTACTGCATCACGGCCGGCAAACCAAAGTGAGTACAGCGTCTCCAGATGCCACCACTATGAAGATTCTCCTCGGCCACTTGGTTTTGGTTTGTCCGACAGGAATGCCGCCCCATCTTCCTCACCTCCACCTCTGAGCACCAATGCAAAGAACAATCCAAAATGTACAAAACGTCTCCAAATCGGGCAGCAGGTTCGCGCACTTAAAACTTAAAGAAAAGGAACCTCCAGTAACACTGACTAACAATAAACAACTTTGAAAATGTTGATAATTTCTCCTATTTAAGGTTGAAATTCCCAGCCGATAACGGAATCCATGAACGGGGTTAGTACCCAAGATAACAAGTATACCGACGAAGTCACACACGGCTGCTGGTAGCTAATAATGCCTGATTCAAAGCTCTTACTGTACAAGGCAACGATTTCCTCAATCCTCATGTAGGTCTCAGAAATGTTGGTTTTCCACAGGAGTATACTGGGAAGTATTTTTGACTCCTTACAAGACGGTGGACCCTCTTGCATCCCATAGAAAGATATGAGTGATATATGAACGTTTGGTTATAGATAAATTCTGACTACATGGTGGTCTAATTATATAAGCTGTATGAGTGGCATGGCAGACCGTACGCCTAATGGAGTTCTGGATATCGACCCGTTGTTGCGCCGTAGATGACGATTTACCCATAACATAGCCATACAGTTATCATTAGCTCGATGAAATGCATTTAAGCTTTTTCCTTCTTCCTTCAGACTTCCTTCCCTTGTGTTTTTGGCGCAACTTACTTATCGGTTATCTTGGGATAGTTAACTCCAATACATGTCATAACTAGCAATGTAGTTTCCATCGTTTCTTAAAGTGTGATCTATCCACTGCTACTCCCATTTGCTAGGCAAAAATGTCCATGGATATCTGATCCGTACACCCGGGAGCCTTTCGAAATTTTATCTCACCAAAGTCTTCAAGTTCACATGGAGTCACAATCTCACCAGGGTACCGACTTCCCACCATAACAGTAAGTGTTATTAGTCCAAGTGAAATCTATCCCACCTTCTTCCTGAGATATCCAATTGTTACGCGGTGTTCCGAATGCCCCGTGGCAAAATATCGAAATGAACTACTTGGAACTAAACTCAAGTCAAGTTTCATCAATTGTCGAAAATTGTGTATGTACATTTTCTTTTATCGAACACATCTGGAAAATCATTTTCAATTTTCTATCAATTTATTTAACGACTATTAGCTGCGTATAATGAAAATATTGTAGAAGCTAAACTTTTAGAATTTTTGTTATTGTCAATCAGGTTATGGCTGCGATCATGAAGTTAAGCAAGATCTTATCGGAATCTATTTTGGCTTTCAGACCTCCAGGAATAATCATAATATTATTTCAAGGGAGTTTCACCAAAATTGCATAAGATTTTTACTAGAAACTCCTTCTCTTCTCCATGATCTCTAGGTTTGATTTCATTAGTATCTTCATACGGTACACCAATAATATCATACCTTTGAGTGTTGGCAACATTCTCCCCATGTAATTTTCTTACTCAAAGAAAACCTCTAACCTTAATCTCACTGATCCTCAGGTCTAATTTAAGATTTACCTGTTGATAATTCTTCTTATTTGTTTTAGTAATGATCAGCTTTTCCCTTTTAATAAGTTGATATGAAACAAATTGGCCAAGTTAGAAATGCAAAGGCTTCAGGGTGGACTAGAATTTCGGTCTTCGGTTTCTTCGCTTTTCCGAAACCAATCTAGATTACTTTTGTTCAAAAAATTGTTTATCAATGTAGGTCTCTTGCTGAAGATTCCACTTTGGTTCTTCCAACTGCGACCGTATCAAAGACATCCTTAATCAAACCTAACAGATGGCATTTACCTGCATGTCGACAAGGATGTCAGCTAAGTTACCAATGAGGAAACCAATCGAATGGCAGGGTTGCACTCACTCTATTCACCTCTTATTCCTTCTGAAACCTATTTTATAACCCCTTGAACATTATGAAGAGACGGCTTGTTTGCATTGATTGTCTTTATTATTTTTTTTCAAACCCACCGATTTAGGTAGTAGGTTGCTACCGAAATGCGCATGTTGGATAATAAATAACTCACTGACTTAAAGAAATAATTTTGCTCTTCTTTTAAAAAACACTAGGAAGGCTTGCACCATATTTTCTATTGCTTAGTTTACATTGACCAAAACCCAATCCATTTATAGTGGTATTGATTGGCTGCTATTTTTGTCGTTCCTCCAATTTTTAAGTTATGTGAAGAATTCGTGGCAAGTAGCTTCTCCTCAATTACCAAAAACATCTATGTTACATTACACCTCCTCTCAAACCTTATTAAAAGAACCTAATCTATAATATCCGTAGTAAGAATACGTGGACGAATTCATCCATCAGAAGAAATTTATTTAACAAGTCAGGAAATCTGAAATCATCTGAATGGGCATTTGTCCCGTTTGTGCCTATTTTGTAATGTTTATGCATTTAGTTTGTTAGACCATTTACTTTAGTATGATACTCACATTTAAAGCCTTAAAAAGCAAGACATTTGCACAAAAGTGACAATCATTATAACTCTGTTAGCAATAGTGCGATTTCCAACAAACTTGGCAATATTATGATCTATAGTATAGCCTATATTACTGAAGATGACTCTAGGGTAAAGTTAAGCAAGATTCCAATCAATTTCTAAAAATATACTTCTAATAAATATGATAATATACTATTGCTAACTTTATTTTAAATAGGTATTGTTTTGGAAAGTTTTTTGGAACCTAGAAACCACGTGCATAGAGCACCATATGTCTTTTCAGATATTTGGGCTAAGTAGTTTCTGAGAAAGGGCCCGTGAAGATATTGACCCTTTGAAGACTCCCGCGCTCCTCCTCTTTGGAACCAATGTCACAATTAATAATGGCTTCGGAAAGTAATTATCAGGCCCACTCTCAGAAACTACACAATCTAAAAATCTCGAAAAAACAGGAAGCTGCCATTACGTAGTACCTAACCTTTTAAAGATCACCCATGCCGGTATCTGTTCTAATAAAGTAAGTAATTGCATTTTTGGTGAGTCCTGCAACTATTGACAAAGTTATAGCAGGGCAGTTACCCCTCTTATGTAAATGTAACCCAAATCATAGAACGGCAATATAATATCAAAGTCAAAGTAATAACGAATGCATATACGTTATAAACTACGTACAAATGGAACAGTCTTGCACTGAAATACTCGGAGAGAGTGAGCTTACGATTTTCGGTTTGTTCAACATGTCCTCAACATTTCGTATTGTGAATACTCTCTTCAAACCAAATAGGAGGAAAGGTAATGTGTCCGTCGGGTTGGTGAATTTATTCAATAGAAATGCTTGTACCAATCCAACCATGACAGTTTCGGATACGACTTTATTTATCTTCACGCCAATTTAGAGACAAAAATAAATATTACATCCTTCATGTCTCTTTTATTACGTCGCATGAATATTTTCCAGTTAATGAGGTCACAAACCCCCGAATCTTCCCTGCTTCTGGCTTCTTCTTAGTACCCAGCATCAAAACTATATTAATAAACTGTATTAGCTTATTATGAGAACAGCCGTGGCCACTTTATTTCATTCCGTTAATTGCGGAGTAATTGGATGCCCACTAATTCAGGGCACATTCCGCTTTCTTTCCGGAAGTTTGTAATTAAGTCGCCAACATAATATATTTTATTGTATCTTTTCTCCCATCTCATCTCAGACGCGTTTCTATTTTTGGAATTAGCCAGAGCGGAATTCTGAAATTTAAGGAATTTTAATATTTGCAGCCAATTCTACTGCATTACTATTTATGCATTCACTAATAATTGTTGGAAATATTTAAATTCCCTTTATTATTGCTGTGGGAGAAAATAAGTCTGCAACTGAATCTTATTTTCATTCGATTTGAATCTTAAATAGAAAATGTAAAAATATGTCTGTGTATATTCAGTAGAGACCATACCATCATGAATATTAAATACAATTTCATTTAAAATAAAATGCGTCTCCTTTGGGCATGAAAAATTTCCTTTCGTGATACATCAGGTACGATGTGACATTGTTGCTATGACTTTCCATATTCTGGTTCAGATTAATGGAAATTATTATATATCAGGACGTACACGATCAATAATTTACAACCCCTTTTAATATTTAAGGTCCCGGCTGTGTCTGTGTGACAAAATAAGCGGTTCCTTCCTCAGAGTACCGATATGTCTGCGTAATTTCCTTTTCGTAAATGCAAATACCGATCAATGTCAAAATTTTGTAAATAAACCTTTCTGAATTTGGTTCACGGTCTGTCTGTTTGCCTTTTTTCTTCGCACGTAGAAATTTTTAAAAGTGACTAATACATACCATATATAGACTAGAACCACTATTTTATTTCCGTCCTGTTCCCAGGGATGGGGGAATATAGATGCATATAACTGTGGTATAGAGATTGCTTCCATTCCTCAACCCATATTGAATCCGTCACAAACTGCATTTCAGTTCTCATGACACTCAAAAAGTTCCCTAGTTCTATTATACCTACATTTCAATGACTGGAGACTGCAAGAAGACGTGAATCAGGTCCTCCGCGATACCTTCGCAACTATGTGATTTGCCCCACAAGAAGTTAAGTGCCATATCTCGGTCCGGATACTGACGTTAAAATTAATTCCGCCCATCCGCATCGTGCCCATCTGCTCAAGGATTTCCTTCTTCCGGGGTTTTTCACATGGCGATCAGAGAAAAAAGAAAAGCCCATCGTTGATAGTCGTCATCTTATTCGCCGAAATATCGATTGGCGTTATTCTAGCTGCCATGCAAGCTACATCGTCAGAGATGGTTCTGATAGCACAGCCCATCCTTAGAGCGGTCCTCCTGTAAAGCACACTCATCTCATTCGGTTCCGATTGCTCAATTGAGAGTGTTTGTATGTACTTAAGTGTAATCACTGCCCAATACCTGGCAGTATTACCCTTTCTGTGCATTGCATTTTCAGCCGGACGAGTAACCAGTTCGATTATTCGCTCCAATATCATCATCATCAATAGCGCAACAACCGGTACCCGGTCTAGGCCTGCCTTAATAAGGAAGTCCAGACATCCAGGTTTTGCGCCGAGGTCCACCAATTCGCTATCCCTAAAAGCTGTCTGGCGTCCTGACCTACGCCATCGCTCCATCTCAGGTAGAGTCTGCGTCGTCTTCTTTTTCTACCATAGATATTGCCCTTATAGACTTTCCGGGTGGGATCATCCTCATCCATATGGTTTAAGTGACCCGCCCACCGTAACCTATTGTGCCGGATTTTATCCACAACCGGACGGCCATGGTATCGCTCATAGACTTCGTCATTGTGTAGCCTATGGAATCGTCCATCCTCATGTAGGGGGCCAAAAATTCTTCGGAGGATTCTTCTCTCGAACGCGGTCAAGAGTCCCCAATTCTTCTTGCTAAAAACCCAAGTTTCCGAGGAATACATGAGGACTGGCAAGATCATTGTCTTGTACAGTAAGAGCTTTGACCCTATGGTGAAACGTTTCGAGCGGAACAGTTTTTGCAAGCTGAAATAGGCTCTGTAGGCTGACAACAACCGTGCGCTGATTTCATCATCGTAGCTGTAATCGGTCGTGATTTTCGACCCTTGATAGGAGAAATTATCAACGGTCTCAAAGTTGTAGTCTCCTATCTTTATTCTTTCCGTTTGACCAGTGCGGTTTGATGTTGTTGGTTGATTGGTTTTCGGTGCTGATGTTGCCACCATATACTTTGTCTTCCCTTCATTGATGTGCAGTCCGAAATTTCGCGCCAATATCGGCCTGCTTGATTTGGATGAAGGCAGTGTGTACGACTCGGGTGGTTCTTCCCATAATGTCGATTTCGTCAGCGCAAGCCAGCAGTTGGGTGGACTTAAAGAGGATCGTTCCTCCTGCATTTACCTCAGCACCACGGATCACTTTCTCAAAGGGTAAGTTAAAGAGGACGCATGATAGGGCATCCCTTTTGGCGTAGACCGTTGTTAATGTTGAATGGTCTTGAGAGTGATCCTGCTACTTTTATCTGGCCTCGCACATTGGTCAGGGTCAGCCTTATCAATTTCGTCGGGTTACCGAATTTTCCTATGGCCGTGTACAGTTTTACCCTGGCTATGCTATCATAGGCGACTTTCGAGTCGATGAAAAGATGGTGCATTTGATGTCCATATTTCAATAGTTTTTCAATCGGTTGCTGCAGCGAGAAAATCTGATCTGTTGCTGATTTGTCTGGAGTGAATCCTCTTTGGTATAGGCCAACGATGTTCTGAGCGTATGGGGCTATCCGGACTAGCGAGATAGTGGAGAATATCTTATAGAAGGTACTCAGCAACGGGATACCTCTCTCTCAAATAAAGGTTTGGCAACATTAATGAACAACACTAGCATCTGGCGTTTCTACAGCTCGCGAAAGATCTCAACAACTAATCAATCATGCTTTAAATAACTAATTCTTATGGCTAGTTAAAAGGCCTTATTTCATATTGTCAGGGCCACGTGCTTTGTTTTATTGGGTTGTTATGAGGAATCTTCGAATCTTCCCATCATAATCCTGTAGGCGCTTCCCTACGGCCATGTGCGTAGCCAAGCAGCCCCTCTTGAGTCACGGTACAGCTAGTTAGAGATTTTATCGCGCTTACATTACAAATGATACAATGACTTGGTGATGGTAAAAAGACCAACCAGGGTGCCCAGATAGGGCCCAGAGGGAGAGATCTATCCCAAAGCCCCAACAAGTTGAGAAACCGGAAGAGGAACGCTTCAGGTTTTGTGTCCTTGAGACATTTGAGTGTCAATTTGTGTCATTAGTACGTAACACGTAATATACGCATATATTATGTGAGAATATTCACTTTCGAGTGATATTGACATTCAAAAACTTGAATTTGCAAAGAAGTGACAACTTTGACCTATTATAACTTTGTTAGTAATAGTGCGATTTCCAACAAACTGGCAGGATAAAGCTCTATATTATAGCCTACATTGCTGCGAAATTTCGTGGTGCTAGGATGAACTTAAGGGGGGTTCTGCGACATATAACTGAAAATTCTAATAATATATTATTATTAACTTTATTTGAAGGGATATCGGTATGGAAGGTATTTTGGAGCCTAGCCACCATATAGTGGCCCGTCCTGATTTTTTCAAATTGTTCGGTTGTGCAGTTTCTGAGAATGACCCTGTTAAATTAATGATCAATTTCACATTAAGAAATGAGTTTTATAAAACAACTTCCGGGACAGTAATATGACAATCCCCTCTTACTCTTGCAAAGTATTTGTGGAGAGTCAGGAGAATGAACTCGTGGAGGCTGGTATTAGCGTATTCCGATCAGAGGCAGAAACGGCAACTACATAAATGTGTATTCCGGGTTACCTCAACCAGTAGACAGTACTTACTGAGGACTCGGATACAATCGGTTAAGGATAAAAAAGAGTTAACGGTATGAGCAAGTTTTCCTGTTCATATTGCGCCACGATTTTTATAAGAGTGACCAGCTAGTCCAGCCCCTGGTGTTAGAACACATAAAAGAGGAATCCGCAAGAAAGAGTTTCAATCCAACCACAAAGTCCGCAGTTCAAACAAGTAATAGAGCAGGAAAACCATTTATCATGGGATAAAGTCGATATATTGACGGAAATAAAGGGCGCTAGGAAACTAGACTCATACGAAAGCCTCCACATTTCGAAAATTCTCCTCCAAAAAAAAAAACTAAGGGACCTGCCCAACAACTTTTCTACCATAGCTGAATTTTTAGGGAAGAACTATAAAAAAACACAATGGCGATACGATAATTACATAAACAACTTTAAAACCCTAAAATCCTAATGAAAATCATTAACAACCGGTATCCGGTCTAGGCCTACCCTAGTAATGAACTCCAGATACCCCAGTTATGCGCCGACGTTCATCAATTTGGTATCCCTAAAACCTGTCTGGCGTCCTAACCTACCCCGTCGCCCCATACTAGGCAGGGTCTTCCACAAACAGATGGTCGTGGTATCGCTCATGGAGTTCGTCGTTGTGTAGACTGCGGAATCGTTAAGCGTCATGCAGGGGACCAACAATTCTTCGGAGGATTCTCCTCTCGAACGCGACCAAGGGTTTGGAATTTTTCTTTTCAAGTCTCCGAGGAATACATAAGAACTGGCAAGATTATAGTCTTGCACAGTAAGAGCTTTGACCCTATAGTGAGACGGTTTTTGTAAGCTGAAATAGGCTCTGTTGGCAGCCAGCAACCGAGCTCGGATTTCGTCGTTATAGCTGTCACTGGTTGAGATTGTCGAAACAACAGAAATTTTCGACGGTCTCAAAGTTGTAGTCTCCTATCTTTATTGTATTCGTTTGACCAGTGTGAATCGGTGTTATTCGTTCTTCAGTTGCTGACGTTACCACCTTGCCTTCATTAATGTGCAGCCTGCTCGATCTTAATAGAGTGTACCTTTCCGGTTGTTCTTCCCATAATGTCAATATCGTCAGCATAGGCCAGCACTTGGGTGGACTTGAAGAGGATGGTGCCACTTGCATTGACCTTTACATCGCGAATCGCTTTTTAATTAACCACCCCCTAATTCAAACGATTTGGTGTAATTTGGGTTTTACTTTCCAGCACGCTGAGCATGTTGAATAGATTACTGCCATGTCACATACGCCAGGTTCGACAAGCCATATACAGCTTGAAAAACTGGTATGGATCGGGTGCAGAATTACTGGTACAAAAAGTTTACCAGCGTGTATGGAAGCGTCAATGCACCCCTGGAGACAAATAACTTTCTGCCCGAGGAGAAGAATGGCTGCCGAGTTACGTCAAGGGGTTGTGAAGTACAAAAAGTTATCACTTCATTAATTGTAGGATAGGCAACGAAACGATATGGAAATCTTTTTACATGCTATATCGATTTCGCCAAAGCTATTGACAGAGTCCCTCACACTAGGCTAATCGAGGTCCTACGTCTGTATCGCATTAAACTTAAACTATTGTCAGTTCATTCATTTGAATACACCAACACCTCAAGGCCCATCCGTATACGGAAAGATATCTTCCAAGGGGATTCATTGAGTCGTTTTTGGTTCTGAATGGCACTGTACCCCTTTTCATGACTGCTAAATGATGCTACATGGCATCTGTTTTGCAATCACATATGGCCTACGTGCTAAGTGCTAGCTGACACATTTGATGTACTTAGGCCACATCGATTTATATGCTGGTACTGACGACCATCTCACAAGTCTGTTACGAATAGTACGTACGATTAACCAGGTAGAATTTGTATTAGACAAGGATCGAATTCAAGAAATATTCAAAGGTCATCACGAGCCGCATGCCGGCCATTGCATTGGGGAGTTCCACATCCAAACTATGACCGAGGCAGACTTCTATAAATACCTGAGAATTCTGCATGGAACTCATGTTCTAACAACTTGAACTGATCTGGTGGATGCTTTGCTGTCCGAATTCCTGCGATGAATTGCCGTTGGCAGTCATTTGTCCATTCTAATTTATGAAACACATGGCTGTGTGCTGGGGAACTTTTTGCTGAGACGAGAGATTTATGTGTGCCTTTGAGGATAGCGTAGTGGTCAACTGAAATTAGGGAAGGAGAGGGTGGAACGGTCAGTGCAGCAGATGACCAAAGTTAAAGAGCCATTATCAGAAAGAACCTAGCAGAAAAATCTCCATACCAATATCCGCCAAATAATGTAATATTCTATTTTATAAAGCTTTCAGAATGTACAGTATTACTATTAAAGAAAAGTTTATGAAAATATCGACCGCGTTTAGCATCTGGAAATCCATCAGCAAACCAAGTATAAATGCTACCGTCAAAATGAATCTAGCCCCGGAATCCAGACTGATACAAAACAAGCATAATAGATCTCCCTTCTTCAATTTAATAGGCATGCCATCACGTGGCGATTAGAAACGGCAATCTGTCTTCGAAATTGTAGTTAGAATTAAAAGGTTGGCCAGCACCGGAAGGAAACTCCCCAGATATCTTCTTTCGGGTTATAATAGTCAATAAAACTTCAACTTGGCACAATGTTCCGCAATGATCTAATGGAAAACAATATGATTAATGCGAGAGGATCCAGTTTGGGAACCAGCTTGTTGTCTATCAAGCTTTAAAAATCTTCTCTGATGCAAACGGCTTTTATCCACTTGAGCGTGTTGATTGCTAAGATACATAGCTTTACATCTATTCTCAGGTGCAGTCAATGTTCGCATGTTGTGATGACTTGCCTTATCATTTACCAGAGGTGGATATTTTTCTGATATTACAGAATTGAGAATCGTGATGAAGTACTCCCTCAACCACTTCAGCTGTTCATCATCGTGGACAAGAATCCTACTGCTAATGTCCCATATAGGACCATTGAAAAGCTTTTGACCATCTGCAAGTATCACGAAAAGGTAATACAGTATACGTTTGCGCAATCGGCCCTATGAATTAGGGTTTAAGAATGGGCACAAAGCATTCCCTTCTTGTTGTAAAAGACGACCAAAAGGTAAAGGAATTTGTAGGCTGACAACAACGCCTCAGATAGTAATTGACCTCATGGTTACGACTTCTGCCTAGAGAAATTATTGATTCTTGGAATGTGCACCATTCCACCAAAGCGACACACGACGGCGTTAAATTATACATTTCACGTCTAACAGGAATGCCCGGAATAGACTATGTCATATTTCTTCACACCTTAGGGAGACAATCAGGGTTGGACTCAAGATTTACACCAACAGAATCTGACTGACCATCGCACTCTTGCTGATTGCGAAAGTGTTGATTAATTTGTACATTTCGGAAGCTTTGTTTTTGCTAATGGCGATACCGAATGTGAAGCCACCCAAGAAATTATCAGCGCTAAATTCTCCCATTCTAGATATCCCAGGGTGTATTGATCAGGAAGCGTCAGGGGAAGTGAATAGGTCACACAAAAGGGCGAAAACTCCATTGCGGATTACCCCATGCAATGGAACACATTATCCTAGAATGGTCTCGGAGTTTGTCACCCCAGAACTGTATGGTGTAGGACAGTGGGAGAGAGTGGAGGGTTCTCGATTTCTGGCGTTTGTCATGACTCTTGTTAGCATAGCAGGTGTTATGTTGGCAATTTCTTCTTGGATGTTGGTCTTCAAATCTTGTAACCGACCCACACAAATGAAAATGGGCTTCATCGCTAAAAAAAACAATAGCACCCTCGGGAACGACATCAAGAAGAAGCTCACACGCGTTCATCCGAGAATTGAAGTCACGTTCTGAAAGTTCCTGCACTATCGCCATCTTATAGGGATGAAAATGAAGATCATCACGAAGAATTCTTTTCACAGAACGATCGGATAGTCCAAGGGCAGATGCGTGTTTACGCGCAGAACGCCGTGGCGATCGCAACATTGACGCTCTCAATGCTTCAATGTTCTCAAGTGATCTAACGGGCCGAGGGACTTCTTCCTTTTGTCGCACTTGCAGTTTGTCTGAATGTAGTGACCCATGTAACAATTGATTTGCGGTCTGGGACGGGAGCCAACGGGAGACAACGGGGCTAAATTAAAGCGATTCCGAAATGCACACTGTGTTGCAATAACCGAACACCCGCTTGAAAAGTAAACCTCAACGGCAAGGCATGCTCCTCACTATTCCAACGCATGATGGCGACTGAACTGTGTCGGGACAAAACTTTGCAGTATCCCCTCTTGAACGAGACCACTAGCGCTCCGCTATGACATCAACTAACTGAGTGGCGCGCATTTTAAAAAAGGAAGTTATGCTGCCGCACCCTGTATAACAAGTAGCACTACTTTTGAATGTGTATTTCAACTTTAAACTTTTAAATGCTTGTTAGGCTATGTTTAACTCTTAACGTGAAGTAGGTGCAATAATCGTCTTCAATACAGACCCTGTAGGAACTACATGATTGATCTTTTAGTAAGGTATATATAGGGTAGGGTAATTGATTGCATTGAATTCTTCCTACATAAAAAAAATAAAAGCTTTATTGTCTCAACCACTAACTATAATAATATATGTGGATGTCTTCCAGGCTTTTCCTCTTTGAAATGTCTGCTATTGGATCGTGTCATTGGGTAATATATATATAGTTGCCTTTCACCCCTTGGTGGGGTATAGTGCGTCAACCACGCCTGGGCACCATCGCTTACGGTTACCTGGACCACATTAGGTACCGTCACGACATCCCGAGACGCTCCCACTCCTCCTCTCCTGTTCTGCGCCAAGTCCACTTCGGCCAATTCACTCATTGGCCATCTTAGGAGAGTGGATTCCAATGCATGGTGTAGCCCCCAATGCAATTGTTGCCTCTCCAGAATGTGTGAGCCAGACATGTGTATGCACATATATTAATTAATTAATTAATTTTGCGGGTAGTGTCCAATAGGATTGACATGTTAAATCAATTTGGCTGGCCGACCTATGTTTATTTAGGATCAGCACAATATTTATGTCGTCGATATATATGTACATATGTATATCTCGAGTTTTGCAATTAATGGGGGAACATTTTACATTTCTAGTTACGTACGAATCGAAAATCCCGCATAGGGCGTTCCTTACATATATGAACACAAAAGCTTTTACCCGAAGCACTCAGCTTCCGGTATCCCGACTTGTATACTCATGTTTTAGCACCCGTTCGCTTCCCCCGCTTCCTCCAGTTTCCAAATCTCCATTACAACATTTATTTATATGAAAAATTTAAGTTTAATTTTCATTTTAAAGGTTTTCTGCAAAACAAAACTTTGTGAAAATCAAAAAATTATAATCAAATCATAAAATAATTGTAATAATATAGGCTATGATATAAAGAATGATACAGCCAGATTTCGAGATAATCTCACTATTGCTGCGTTATGCGTTATGGTAACTCGAAGATGTCCCATTTGTTTTATCAAAGGCCCAATTTGAATGCAGTCCTCATTAAACATATCAAGCCACTGTTATGTCGGCCGACCTATTGGGGGCTTACCATCAACTTCGATGTTCAGACCACAGTTAGATACTAGACAGCTACCTCACTCCCCCTTGCCCCTCAAGGGGGGAAATCAGTGCGAGTACACACGATTTCAAATTGTTTTGCCCTTGAGCATGAGCGAGATGTACCGAAAACCCGATCAGCTGTGACATACCGCGCGGACTTGCCAATGTATTGGTGAGATTGGCAAGTTTTTGCTTATGTATAAGTGAATACGTGAAACAACTTTTTGCTATATGGGTGAGCACGCCGTAGTACCAGAATAGCAAAAGCTCACCGATCTCTCTCTTACCAATACGATTTGACGAAGATTATGCCTTTTCCTTGTTTAGCGCCTCTGATGTGTACAGATAAGCTTCTGCAAGCACATTTGCAAGCGGGGTCATTTTTGTAAGGGTACTACCTACAGTAGATCTACTGTGGTTCAGACCAACCATGGCGAGTGAATTCTCATTAGCGCGAACTACATGATCAGATTATCAAAGACGGTCCTCTCGCAATTTTTTCACGATAAGTGCAACTCCATATTGATCGCGGATATCGTCATTTCGGATCTGAACCAGGCGTGTCACACCACTAGTGCAACGCAACATCTTCCACTCCATTACCGCAAGACACGGTTCATTGTTTGTATAGTTGACCCACACTAACAACCATATGGTGCAACAGGGTGGATGATATTGCGGTAACTTTTAGATTTGAGATGTTCGTTGATATGTCGATCATAAAGGAAAGCGACTTCATCCGCTGCCCTAATGTGTGGAGCAATTTCATAATGTAGTCCTCCATTGGTTGATAGCATTGACCCGAGATATTTAAATCGCTCAGTTTCAGGTAGGTCACTATCACTGACAGTTATAGTGCCTGTTTCATTGGAATCGGCCGTTAAAAATTCAGTTTTATTCAGACTCAATCTGAGACCGTATTACATGATACATCATTTGATTTTTGGAGAAGTTGTTCGAGATCATTTTTGCTATTGGACGCCAGGAAAACATTATCTGCATAAAGCGGTGTGTAGGGCGCTGGACATTACATGTCCCATGTGATAGTTTCTATAACAACAACAAAGTGGTGAAAGGGTGCTTCTTTTGTGAACACAGACAGAGACACGAAGCGGTTTTGATACACCCGTTGAAATCTGCTCGAAGTATTCTCGCCATCTATCCGCCCCGGTTTGACAAGCGGTAAGCAAAGTACCGTTCTTGTCATTAACGCAACAAACGTGTTCGATATCCTGTGTGTGTTCGTTTCGGCCTTTGGCAAGCCGATGAAAATTTCTCTCGCCATCCTGAGTGTCCAATTTACCCCCGGTCAGCATCCTTAGAAATTTGGTCGGTTGATGAACCGATGGCTTCGTGACACCAAGGGTTGTAGACGCCGCTTAATGGATCTTGTTATTAACTTGTTTTCTTCTTCGATTCTTCAACATTCGTAATGGTTAGTAACCACGTAAATGAGATCATTTCTTCCTTCTTCTCACGAAATCGTCATCATTTAATGCACGGCGTGCCAGTGTGTTCTTCACGCTGTTTTATCGGTAGCTTGATTCGCAAGATGGCAATGGCGTGCTCTGTCACAGCTTTTGTTACTAGACCATCACGTTCCTTGTAGAGTTCAGGGGACAGTGCGTCTTTTTCAAAAGGGTCTTCCGAGTTCCTCGGTATTTTTTTATGAAAAAAAGCCAATATTTAACGTGCAGCCGCGTATTTGAATAGCCCGGACTAATTTAGTGACGTGCTGAAACTGTTCACGCGTCAAGAACTCTTTCCTATTTCTCGACAGGGGCCGTTCGGCGCATCGACTGACTTCAAGAGAGATCAGTTGGGATTTAGCATAGTGGAATAACTCCAATTATACTTTATTTATCCCTTTCCTTGGTCTCAGAATTTCATTTTTGTGTTTTACTGAGTATCGTAAAAAGTACGATACCTCAAACTCAACTGCTGTAGCTTGGGGCCAGCATGCTATGCAAATAACGGTAATTTTGATATTCTATAACTTTGTAAATAACAGAAAGATTTTCACGAAACTTCCGATTATGATGCTTCATATTTAAACCTATATTACCGACGAATCTAGGATGAATTTAAGGAGGGTTCACGATAAATTTTTAAAATATAATAAGATTTAATAATTTTATTAAAGCAGGTGTCGCAGTATTTTGAGGCCTAGATACCACATACATGGACCACCGTATTTATTTCAACTTTTTTCTGGCGGGTAGTTTCTGTGAACAGGTTCTTAAAATAATTGACTTCTTTTGGGCTCCTACATTCCTTCATTTTGCAACCAATGTCAAAACGTACATTTACCGCGTCTAAGGAAAATACTTGTGACAATGAACAGTTTTGTTTTTAACGAAACCTTAAAAATCATTGATTCTGAAGAAGTTCTACTCGTCAAAATGAGTGCTAGATTTCAGTTATATTCATTTCTTAACAATTTTTGGTAATTGATGTTGTAAGGTTGTCAAGTAATCAAGCGCTAATATGTAGCTTAAATAATAATAAGTTTCATTCATCCTTTCTTTGAACTAATCACATAAAAAAGAAATATGGGTGGGAAAAAAGTCAACAATGGAAAGTAGAAATTTTCGGTGTTGTTTGCAGAAAACAAAGTTCAAAATGTAACATGATAATCGTTGTACAATCGTAACAAACGACTACTTTTATTACTTCGGACTTATATAATACATCATCATCTCGGATTGAAGCAGATACAGTATGCAAAATTCGTATTCGTACACCCTATATTTTGCGGGTTTTTGGGTTATTTCTGAGAAATGATAGAAAATTCGTTCAATCTTATATAACAATTTTTTACATAAATATGTATGTAGTTGTTATAGAACATTAATCTTAAATTTTATTTACATCCGTTTGTTCAAGAGAACAATTTCCAAATTCAATCGAAGCAAAATTCGTATTCGTACACCCCGACTAGCGGCTTGAACTCAATCCCTGTACGATATTAATCATTTTGCACTGTAAAATTCTAACGGTAAATTCTTGAAAAAGTGTGGTTGACAGTTCGAGCTAAAGTGTTTTGGGAATTACAAATAAAGAGTGAATTCTTTAACAAATTTTCCAAATGAGTCGAAAAGGTAGTGAATTTTCGAACAGTGATCGTAAGATAGTGATACAGCTATACAAGGATGGTAAATCCTTGAGACAAATTGCAAAAATTATGCATAGGAGTCACTCGACAATTCAATCTGTAGTAAAGATTTACAATTCGTCTGGTAGAATCGAGAAGAAAAAAAGAAATGGAAACAGATTAATTTTGTCAAGGAGGCACCAATCCTTTGTTCGACAGGATAACACGATAAGTGCAGTGAAATTAGCAGGACTTTTGCAAAACCAGTTCCAAATTAAAATTACACCCCAAAGTGTTCGGAATTATTTGCGTAGATTCGGTATACAGAGCCGGACTCCCGCTTCTAAGCCATTTATCAATAATGTCAATAGAAGAAAACGGTTAAACTTTGCAAAAAGATATCTAAACAAGGATTTTCGTTATTGGAAACGAGTAATTTTTTCAGACGAGTGCCAAATTAATCTAAAGTTGTCGGACGGACGGGTTCGTATATGGCGAGAAAAAAATACGAGGCTATATCCAAAAAACATGCTTCCTACATTTAAGCATGGAGGTGGTTCGTTGATGATTTGGGGATGTTTTGCAGCTTCTGGTGTTGGAAACTTGCATTTTATTGATGGAATAATGAACGCGAAGCAATATTCTTAAAACTAATTTACATCAGAGTGCACAAAATTTAGGAATTCGTAGGAAGTATATATTTCAACAGGACAATGTTCCGAAGCATACGGCACTTCACACGTGGCTTTGGCTACTCTACAATTGTCGAAAGTGTTTAAACACGCCTCCACAGAGTCCTGACGTTAACCCAATAGAAAATTTATGGTCTATTTTCAAGAAGAATCTAAAAAATTACAGTATTAGGAATAAAGAAGACCTGAAAACTGCCTTGCAGACCGAATGGCAAAATATTTCACCGAACTTAACCCAAAAATTAGTTCAATCAATGCCAAATAGGATTAGAGCAATAATAAACCAAAAAGGATTTCCCACGAAGTACTAAAACTATATTTCTAGCACATTTTTTGAAGTCTGTAGGTGTACGAATACGAATTTTGTTTTGAGTTTTATATGAATTACTGTTTTTTTATTAAGTTTAAAATATATTTTATACTTGTTATTATGTACATGAATTAACCTCTTCATTTGCTATAATAATATACAATTTATTTATCTCTTAATGTTATATTTGACTTAAAAATAACAAATAATAGGTAAAAAAATGGGTGTACGAATACGAATTTTGCATACTGTACATACATTAAGATACGGATTTAAATAGAAGTCGATAACAACAACCACACAGCAACAACAATGATTCATTTCGAATAAGAAATGATCTGCTTGAATGGACAGAATCCAGCGGAACTACTCATCTCCAAGATGGAAAAAATGTTATAAAAACCTTACAACGAAAGCTCGTTAGTTGCATCAAACTACTCACATAACTTTCCGGGCAATCGGCGAAATGCACTTTCGTTTTACAGAGTTAGATTCTCTATGATTGAAAATAGTTATCACATCCATAAATCGACAGCTCGATGCATTTGAACACTTTAGTTTTCGTGAAAGTTGAAATTTGCTTGAAGTAAATTTGGCGATTGAAGGCAGACACAAATTCTGCCTCTTGAAGTTTCGAGTTATTTTACGTCACACTTTGGCTTCATAAATATTGATGCTTGGTTAGGTATACGTGTATGTATATATTCACATGAACTTATGGTAAAGGAAAGTAAGTTAGGATACCGGAAGCTGGGCGCTTCGGGTAAAAGGTTTTGTGTTCATATTACGCGGGGAACTCCCTATAGGTGGTTTTCTTTTCGTACATAACTAACAATGTAAAATGTTCCTTCATTAATTGCTAAACTCGAGATATACATATGTACAAATCTATCGAAGACATAAATATTGTGCCAATCTTAAATAAATAAACGTGGTCCATCCAAATTGATCTAACGCATCTTCACGCACTTGCACTTTACCCCGTGCACGAAAGCATACAAATATGTACTAACAGTAAATACCAAACATGTCTATCCTATTGGACACTACCCGCAAGCTTAATTAGCACACACGTATACAAACACATGTCTGGTTCGAGTAATTCTGTTTCGAGTAATTTGCTACACAAATAACCAAAAAAGGAAAACTAAATAGTCCCCCATGGACTAGGCATGGGCGTTTCTGTTGTTTTTGAAAAACGTTAATTAACAGTTTTTTCAAGAAAAATAACAGTTAAAAACAACAGTTGAAAAATAACAATTGAACGTTTCGATGCGATGCGTTTTTAGTTTTAACAGAAAACGTTTCTTTCCACTCGTTATCGTTAACAGTTGATTTTGTCAAACGTTAAATGTTATACGTTACCGCTTCATTTTCATGTTTTATTTAGGCAGAAAAATGTAGCTGTTGTTTTAAAATTGAAAAAACGATTAATTCGTTTTTGATGAAGAAACTGTTATTTTTAACAGTTTGGTTATTTTTTGCCCATCTCTACCATGGACCCCGCCGTTCATATAACTTTATTTTATGTGATGATGACGTCAAACACTTCTTAGAATGCAACAAATTTTCGTGAAGTGGAAAAGTATTATCACTTATACCAATGCCCATACTTCTAGGGTGAACTTAAGTGGGGTTTCCGGGTAAATTTCTAAAATATTATAATACGCTATTAGTAACTTTATTTGAACAGATATCGGAATGAAATGTATTTTGAGACCTAGATTTCGTATAGATGCCCTACTGTGAATTTTTTTCAGATTTTTTGCTAGATAGGTTCTGAGAACGAAACCTGTTATACTTTTAGGGTTACACATTTTGAGCCCTCACTCCCCTACCTTTCATCCAATATCAGAAATAGGACCAGCTTCTAAAAGTACTAATCGAGTCCTTTCGTGCGATATCCCACATGAGTATATTCTGTAAAAAAAAATTTATCTTATGCAGACTATATTTTTAAGATGAAACTTTGCAAAAACTGCATGATGAGATAACGCAGCTAAGGAAGAAAGATCTGACTAACGATAGACCAAATGACTAACACACTAAAAATATTAACATGAAAGGCAATCCCGTTTATGAATTACCAATATTTGTCAATGAAGAAAATGTTGACGAAGGTTTAGTCTCCGAAGCATATATGACCAATTTGTGCAATGAATATAAGACACCATCCAGAGGAAAATACACTACCACGAGTTACAGGACAACGGTTCCATTCATACAAACAATAGAGACGCTAAAGTTGCAGTTGTATAATGTCCACCAAGGGACTTCCTGGTGGTCAAAGGGTAGTATAGGTCCCAGGAGGAAACGCGCATTGGTACCCACGATGGAGCATAAAACCTCAACGTGGTGACCGCTGGGAGCTCTTCTTTAACGAAAAGCTGCAGACGGAAAAGGATGAAAGCGAGTCTCCCGCGCCTAAAAACGAGACAAATTATACCGACTGGTCCTCCAGATTGGGGGTTGGATAGAGCTGACAATTCTACGCGGAAAACAACGTGTTACGAAGCCACAACAGGAGCCTCGGACTGGACGGATTACACAACGACGAACCCGGCAACGACAATGGAATCAAAATTCGCGCATTTTCTCATGGAACGTGCGCTCCCTGTACAGAGATGAAGCTGTGAAGCAGCTAGCCGATACCCTGTCCCAATATAAGGTTGATGTAACAGCGTTGCAAGAGATGCATTGGGCAGGGACCGGTTTGCTGGAGAAGAACAACTATACCATATATTATAATGGCCATTCAGTAAACCATGTGCTCGGAGTAGGTTTCTTAGTCAGCCAAAAATTGAAATTTGCTGTTATCAGGTTTGAAAACATAAGCGAACGACAATGCATTCTGCGCTTGCGAGACAAGTATAGAAATATAACCCTCATTAACGTTCACAGAGGAGACTGCAGAGTCGGAGAAGGATACCTTCCACGAGGCAGTAAAACGAACCCTCGAAGCCTGTCCCATTTATGATATCAAAATCATATTTGGGGATTTTAACAGCCAAGTAGGGAAAGAGCTGGTATTCATCCAATACCTTGGCTCCCATAGCTTACACGAAACTACAAATGATAATGGACTGCGGATTATTCAATTAGCAGGGTCACACGAAATGGTTGTTGGAAGTACCTGCTTTGCGCGGAGAGCGGTCCATAAAGATACATGGGCCTCTCCAGGGGGGACCACTTTCAATCAAATTGACCACGTGTTGATCGAACGCCGCCATCTGTCAGCCTTGATGAATGTCAGGGGGCCAATATAGACTCGGATCGCTATCTCGTTGGCATGGTGGCCCGAACTTGAAAAACAACACCACCCAGAATCCCTTCTGACAATCAGGTGAGAGTTAACACCGAAGCCATCCACAACACAGCCCTCCGCGACGCCCATAAGAGGGAAATGGATGCCGCAATAACCGCAGTCAACAGATGTTCGGGAGATGAAGCCCCAGCCGCGAAAGAATTCGGAACGGCAGGTTTGACGATGAATGTAAGCTAGCAACGGAACGGAAGAATGCTGCATACCGAGTAATGTTCTCAAAGAACGCGGGCATGCACAGAGTCTTATCACGAACTCCATCGAGCGGAGAAGCGACTTCACAGACGGAAAAAGGAAGCCTGGGAGAACTAGCAAGTCTATGAACTAAAAAATTGCAGGGAGCAAGCGCGCTAGGCGCCCAAAGTTTTACCAACAAGTCAACAGTATGAAGTCTTATACACCTCGATGTTCATCCTACCGAGACAAAGAGGGAAATCTGATTTCCGACAGAATGGGCATATTGGAGCGATGTGTGGAGTACTTTGATGAGCTACTGAACAACCAACCCATCGGCGAGTTGGACGTATCGCCAACTGAAGACGGCAGACAAATACTGCCACCACCAAGTTTAGGAGAAGCAGTCCTTGCAATTCGTCGGCTGAAAATCATAAGTCGCCAGGAGCCGATGGAATTACTGCCGGATTGGTTAAGTATGGAGGCGACCAGTTACACCAAGTATTTCATCAACAGATGCTCAAGGTATGGCAGAGCGAATCAATGCTTGACGATTGGCAACGAGGCATTATCTGTCTCATACATAAGAAGGAAGATATCACACAGTGCAGCAATTATAGAGGTATCACGTTGCTGAGTACTATCTATAAGATATTCTCCGCTATCCTGCTATGCCGGATAGCCCCATACGCCCAGAACATCAATGGCCCATACCAAGAGGCTTCACTACAGGCAAATCAGCAACAGATCAGATTTTCTCGCTGCAGCAACTGATTGAAAAACTGTTGGAATATGGACAACAGTTGCACCATTTGTTCATCGACTTTAAAGCCGGTTATGATAGTATAACCAGGGTGAAACTGTACACGGCCATGAGAGAATTCGGTATCCCGACGAAATTGATAAGACTGGTTATTCTGACCCTGACTAATGTGTGAGGCCAGATAAAAGCAGCAGGATTACTCTCAAGTCCATTCCTAATCAACAACGGTTTACGATAGCGGATGCCCTATCATGCGTCCTCTTTCACCTGGCCCTGGAGAAGGTAATCCGTGATGCTGAGGTAAAGGCAAGGGGCACGATCCTCTTTAAGTCCACCCAACCACTGGCCAATGCTGATGATATCGACATCATGGGAAGAACCACCCGAGACGTACAAACTGCCGTCATCCAGATCGAGCAGGCGGCGCTGGGCGCACATCAATGAAGGCAAGACAAAGTATATGGTGGCAACGTCAGCACCGAAAACCAACCAACCAACAACATCAAACCGCACTGGTCAAACACGAAGAAGAATAAGGATAGGAGAATACAACTTTGAGACCGTTGACAATTCCTCCTATCTAGGGTCGAAAATCACAACCGATAACAACTACGATGATGAAATCCGCGCACGGTTGTTGTCAGCCTATAGAGCCTATTTCAGCTTACAAAGACTGTTCCGCTCGAAACGTCTCACCATAGGGTCAAAACTCTCACTGTACAAGACTATGATCTTGCCAGTCCTCATGTATTCCTCGGAAACTTGGAATCTTATCAAGAAGAATTGCGAACTCTTAGCCGCGTTCGAGAGAAGAATCCTCCGAAGAATTGTTGGCCCCCTACATGAGGATGGACGATTCCATAGCCTACATAATGACGAAATCTATGAGCGATACCATGACCGTCCAGTTGTGGATAAAATCCGGCTCAATAGGTTATGGTGGGCGGGTCACTTAATCCATATGGATGAGAATGATCCCACCCGGAAAGTCTATATGGTAGGAAAGGGTGACGAGGCAGACCCTTCCTAAGATGGAGCGATGGCGTAGGTCAGGACGCCAGACAGCGTTTAGGGGTATCGGTGCAAAACCGGAATATCTGGAGTTCCTTATTAAGGCAGGCCTAGACCGGACACCGGTTGTTGCGCCGTTGATTATGGTGATGATAGTGATGACGATCTTATGTAGGCTATATTTTTAAGATGAAACGTTGCAAAAACTGCATGATGAGGTAACGCAGCTAAGGAAGAAAGATCTGACTAACGATAGACCAAATGACTAACACACTAAAAATATTAACATGAAAGGCAATCCCGTTTATGAATTACCGATATTTGTCAATGAAGAAAATGTTGACAAAGGTTTAGTCTCCGTAGCACATATGACCAATTTGTGCAATAAATATAAGACATCATCCAGAGGATAAAATACGCTACAGTGAGCGCAATTTCTATATGAGAAATATAAAGTTTATACGATAGTAAATGAATCTTTATTTAAGTTTAGAATAAGAAAAAAAATTTAAAAAATACATCTTAATTTTTTTTAAATTATCACAAATTACATTTTTATTGCAATTTCTATATACGCACTTGCACTTTCAAGCCTATTGAAAGAAATAAACGCATATTGACTGGTTGCTAATATTTTGTTTGGACCCCCATTGGTTTCGAAAATTCGATTTGACGTTGAGGCTATTAAATTTTTAATGTGTTTTCTACGATTTGGTCCCAGCATTCTAAAATGTTTTTCTTTCACTTAAGTACGGTGCCAAATTAGCATTCATTCGCACAGACTTTCCTTACAAGTATCCCCCATATATTCTCTATGGAGTTAAGATTATGACTTCGATGTGACCACTGCAAAATTTTTATTTGTCATTTAAAAATGTACTGCGACGTGGTCATGTTGGAAATTCCAGTCAATGTTATTATACTCGTCTAAATGCGGCATCAAAATGGCTTCCAGAAGCTCAGTATAAATTACTGAGTTCATTTTGGTTGTTACAATTCTCTGTCGAAGGTTACTGGCAAAAGAAGATGCCCCCAAAACCATAACACTGCCGCTTCCAAAGTTCCGACTCATTCGAGGAGCTTCATTTTTAAGGTTTTGTGTGAAAGAAAACCTTATTAGAATCGAGACGGTGTCTGTCTGTCTGTCTGTCTGTCTGTCTGTCACACCCGATTTATTCGGAAACGACTAGACCGATTGTCACGAAAATTGGTGAGAGTATGTAATCTGGTGATCCCTTTACATGCAGTAAGTGGCGCCATCTTGTGTTAAGTTTAAGGGGGGCTCCCCATACATGTGAATGGAGGGTGTAAATTTTTTTTTCACAGAATGTAGCCATGTAGGGTATCAAATGAAAGGTCTCAATTGGTACTTTTCGAAACTGGTTCAATATTTGATATTAGATGAAACATAGGCGAGTGAGGGTTCAAAATATGACCCACAGAAAGTGTAACAGGTCTCTTTCCAACCGAAAAATCTGAAAAAAATCACAGTGGTGCATCTCTACGAAATCTAGGCCTCAAAATATATCCGGTTCCGATATCTGCACAAATAAAGTTAATAATAGCATATTTCCACATTTTAGAAATATACCCGGCACCCCCCTTATGTTCACCCCAGAAGTATAAAATTTGATCAAGTTTGAAGAAAATCCAACTATTATTAACAAAGTTATAGGGGGTGAAACTTTACAATTTTTTGTGAATTTCGTGCACTCTACAACCTGCATGACGTCATCACCACATATCAATTCGTCAATACCACAACGAAATGAGTTCTTATGAATTGGGTCGCAGAGAATTATTTTGTTTTAGTTTTTTAGTTATTTGTCAGCCAGACATGTGTGTATGTAGGTATATAATATATGCATGCTAATGAACTTTGCGGGTAGTGCCTAATTCAAATAGATATAAGAAGTAAATCGGAAATATGGGTACGGTCAATTTATATACGCGCATATATGTGTACAGTATTCGGTAATAGGCAGTTTGTTTGTTTAGGGTGAGCGTGATATCTATGGCTGTAATATGTACGTATGCCTCGTAGTTTGGAAAAATATGAAGGATTATGTTGGATTTGTAGCTATATACGGACAGAAAAATGTGCTATGAAGTTTCTCACATAAGATGAACACAAAACCTTTATACCCGAAGCGCGAGCTTCCGGTATTTCGACAGACAAAGCAAAGCCAACCTCTTCCTCATCGCGGACGAGGAATAAGGAAAGGGAGAGATCCATAAATAGATGGCAAGAGCGGTGGGAACGCTCGGGAAAGGGCCGGTGGACGCACAGGCTCATTCCTGCCATCAAGGAGTGGTTGGAGAGACGACACGGTGAGATTAATTATAATCTCACTCAGTTTCTCACGGGGCACGGAGGATATCTCCAATACCTTCACAGGTTTAAATTGGAGACCTCACCCGATTGTCCAAATTGCAATGGAGTCCCAGAGGACCCAGAGCATGTATTCTTCCACTGTCCGAGATTTGTGGAAGAAAGGAGGAATCTAGAGGAGACTCTAGGGGAGGTGCTGGTACCAGAAAATCTGGTACCGAAAATGCTAGCACATCAAGAGAATTGGGATGCGGTAAACTCCATGATTGCATCCATCCAAAATAAACTGCGAAAAGCAGAGGAGAGGAGAAAAACGCGGTCACGTGCGCCGCGCATAGAAGAAAGGTGACAAAGCTAGAGTGAGCTGACTCCGCCCCGTGATGTAATACCTTATGGTGGTTCCGCGGGGCAGGGAGGGAGTCGGGGGTGGTTTTAGTGGGTAAAAATCCCACACGCTGGTGTGTCCAGACCAGTGTCTTTTTGAAGATTTCCACCTCCTCACAAAAAAAAAAAAAAAAAAGACGGACAGACAGACACCGTCTCGATTCTAATAAGGTTTTGTTTCACACAAAACCTTAAAAAGCTTTTCAAAAGTAATTTTATAGACGTTTTAGCTACCTGCGTTTATAGAAATTGCGCACTTCCAAATGATTGCTTTCGACCAGAAACAAAATATTATACAACATTTTTCGGCTGATCTAAATGTCGCTGTCATAACGAATTCTCAAGAAACCAAGGAACTTGTATTCCGTTCAATTGTTTCACACAATCTTGGCATTCTACGCATTTTTTAAGAAAAAGAGAAAAAATTCGACTGCGTATATAGAAATTGCGCTCACTGTACCACGAGCTACAGGACAACGGTTGCATTCATACCAACAATAGATACGTTAAAGTTGCAGTTATATAATGTCCACCAAGGGAGTTCCTGAAGTTGCTGTATGGAAACTTTTGTATTTAATCAATGCCTTCTACCATCTTAAATATGTCGTACAACACTGCAAAATTGCTGAAGTTACAGTTTTTAAAAAAGATCGGAATCATTTCACGTAGTCACCCCATATGGTCCAATCTCGCTACTTCTCGCAATGCCAAAAATTTTTGAGAGCTTGGTGCCATAAAATCGGTAGAGACAGCAATCTCCTTTCCAACCAACCCAAGTATTAGGATCAAACACTCAACGATTGATCAGGAACATGGTATCATCAATGCAATTTTGCATCAAGCGTTTCTACGCTTTTGAGGATAAACTCTGCGCTGCAGCTTTTTAGGAAGTTGGTCAAGCTTTTGAGAAGATTTGCCAGAGAGGTCTTGAATTCAAATTCGACAAAGATTTGGTGAGATAGTATTATGAGATAATCAAACATTATTTAGAAAAATACACGTCAGACTAACTGCTATTCGGAAATGAGGAAAGTTTCAGTAGGTATTCCTATATGGAGTGACCTTCGGTTGGGAATCTCCCTTTTATTTACCAGAGGTATTTAGCACCATGCAAACGCCATGCTTGCTATCATACAATTACACATGTGTTTTCCGAACTTCACGAAATTTGCAGAAAACTCAGACAAGGTATAGGATTGAACGAAGCGATGACGGATTAAGCTGAAGACCATGAAGTTTTCCCAACTTCATTTCATATTGCTGAATGGTCAGTCATATTCCTTTCGGCAATATTATCCTAGATACTACACTTCAATGGAGGCAACAAATTCAAAAAAAATGTTTAGATCTGAGTATACAATGGCTACTGGGACAAACCGTGTAATCCTAGGTCTGTAGCTGCTAACTGAACTGACAGTAAATACAAATTCGAAGAAATTGAAAAACATTTAGTTAGGTATAACCAAAGACAGCAAGAAAACTTTGAAATGGATAGTTTTAAATCATATACAACCCCTCGTCGGCGGAATGAAGTTATGACAAATTATCGAGGATAATGGCTCAGTAGTCGATCTGCTTACAATTGGTTGTTGTTGTAGGTCATTGAGGAAGTGGGCAAAAATCCTATACTACCTACTAGTGAGCATTTTTGAAGATTTTCCCCTTTCTTCCACCTCTTGTGATTATCGAGCATCATGAATGTTAGAGAGTACGTGAAATCAAATTGGTTTTGAAATAATGATTTCCAAATCAAGGTCCATCAGAATCAAATGCTCCTCACAATTTTCCGGGAAGTTTGCACTCCTCATTCACTGTTCTGATAATGGACATCGAACGGTAAATTATATTCTCCGATCCTCTAGGTTTGGATTATCCACCACTGCCACTTCAATTTGTGCACGGATATCTAAGCTGTATACGGAATTTAGAAATTGCCTTAGATCAATAACCCAATGAAGTTCGAAGCTTTCGATTAATAGTGGCAGTCACTTATGTGGTGCTCCCAAATAAAAGCAGATAGAGAACATTGACGTGCAGCAGTCTCAATTTGATGTTGGTATTGAGGTAGCTACATTTACCGATTATGAATAGATTATCCAGGCCAGATTTAGCGTCCTTAATGCACTTGTGGACATGGATTTGGTACGAACGTGACAGAAGTAATGCCACCCGATTAAAAACTTTTTGCTTATTACGGAAGGGTGCGATGACTCGTCACACTAAGAACCTTGATTTTGTTGTCGTTTATCTTCAGTGCGGTTATATTTTCCTCTTTCTGGAAATCGTGAGCAATTTAGTTGGTATATAACTTCATGAAGGAAATGACATGGTCCATTGAACTCCTCTTCAGAAAAGAGAGTCACAATCAAAACAAAAAAATATTTGTAACAGAATGCAACTCTATTTCACTTGCTATTGCATTCCTCATTCTTCGGCAATTCGGCCTCAATGTAATACCCGATATTTAATGCTGCAGATTATTCTCTGATAGTTCCTCTTCTAAAACCCACACAGCTAACAACAGCCAAGTTGTCATCAACATATTTAACCGAATAATACTGGATTTCTGCCATTTGGACTGTAAAATAATAAAAAAAGAGTAACTTTTAATTCAACAAAAAAGGTCAAGTATGTAAAGACGGGAATTTAAAAGATGTCATCTTATGAACAAAACATATTTGTGCCTCGTCAAATACATCCAATGGTAATATCTTTAGCGAGGCTGTATCGTTCCTTGTATACACTCCTCGCCTACACTGTTCTTTTTTAATGCTCTTTCATCTCAACCGAAATCTGTCTATACCTGGAAAAGGTTGTCAGCATTAATGGAGTTGATGTTTGCTTCAAGAAACCTTGGCAGCGGATTATAGCATGGGAGAAGTAGCTTTCTCAGAAGCCCCCCTATTTTAAGCGAAATACTTAAATATTGTATAACATTTCACCTGGAGGAAATGGCCTTGATGCGTTAGCAAGTAGCTGATATACATTTAAAAAATAACCTTCGTCATGACTCCACAGTAAAAATTTAGTTCGTCTGTATCCGAGGCATGATTTCATTTTTTGTAGCAGCAAATTTACATCAGTTGCAGCGTTCACAGATATTTATACAGTCTACTATCTACCTTTTGTGCCATCATTTCAAAACCTCTTTAAATGAATATTATTAGGTAGCACTGAACTGACTAGAGAGTTGAACGATTAATATCAGACTAATCCTGTAAGATAATGGACTCAACAATATCAATTTGGAAATTTAATTTTTTCAGCTCTAATAAAAAGGTGGAAGAATTCCACCATCCTTGTAACAACGATACAATGACAAGATACAGACGAAAAAAAAGAAGCCATAATCATTATCCAATGCGGATATGATCAAAATGGAAAACTGTAGTTCAGTTAATGCCAATTATATCAATTATCCAAAAGTAAACTATGAAAAGATATAGTAAAGAGTATATTTTATTACGTAGGATTGGTCCAGATAGAGCTCTTAATTCATCACCTAGTGAATCAAACCATTGTCGTTTCATTTGACCTTTTGGTTGTTTCTCGTTGACTTCGAGCTGGCTCATTGAGAAGTTCCCATGGTGGGTGTATTGCCACATTAATCGCAAATGTTCTCATTGAAACTGTTATGAAACTGATCCATCGCAACATTTACGCCTCCATTATCGCGAGGTGTCGTTCATTGTCTATGGTGATCAGCGAGTACTCGTAATTGTAGAAGGTAACAGAACGGAGGACATTATTGTAAATTTCAGATTTGAGACGATGCTTGCGGAGCAATTTCATAGCCCAGTTTGACTGTGAACATAGTTCAATCCAGTGCGTAACTTCCCTTCCGCTAAACGCTCCCATAATGAATACCAGATGCAATGCCAATTCCAAACTGCGAACATAATGAAAGGTCGGAAAAAAACTGTTTTAAAAAAGGAACGATTCGAATTACTGCAAGATTTTTCCTTAGACTTGATCTTTTTCTTCAGATCTTGGTTATGCCAACGCTGCCAGAGCAAACCATTTCATTACATGATGTGAGTCCAATTTGATCACTTCAACTTGCAAATTCATGTTCCAACGAACCAGGAGATATTGAGTTGATTCTTAGAGTTGTAATCTACGAAAAGGTTGTTGAGGAAACCTTAAGGAAAGGTGATCCCCTACTAACTCACAAAACTAAACACAAATTTGTAAGAAGATAATGAGTCCGGCCCGCCTTCAATAAACGAAACATTCATAAGCAGATTGAGCGATTCTTCGAAAACGATGCTAGATAAGCGAAAAGGCAATCGACTCGTAAATTCCAAAAGAGGACTTTTATCAGACAAAATTCCAACGAAATCAAACCTGGTCCTATAAAGTGAAGCTACAATTTAAGGATGAATGAAAAATCGAGATTACCAACAACAAAGAAACATGACTCTGTTGCAAAATATCGCTGGAACATTGTAACGTACGTAAGTTGAACATCTGGAGATATGTGAAGATTCCCAAATGCATTGGGGATTATTTGGAACCCAAAGAGAAATGAGACCGGCGGTAATGAAGACGAAGATTTTGCGTTGGACTAGGGATGTGACACCCTTTGATCACTTCCGAAATGAGCATATCTGCGATCGATGTGAAGTTGCGCCAATCGTGGAAATACTCCGAAAGAGGCATCTTCTATGCAATGGTCACGTAATTCGCGCCAACGAGAATTTACTCACCAAGATTGGTGTGAACATCGAAGTCGATGGTAAGCATAGCAAAGGGATTGCTGAAACCACGGTGGCTTGATACGCTGGATGGGGATTTGAAAGCCTCCCGATTGCATCCAGATCAAGCATTTGATTGAGCCAAATAGCGAAACCGATCAAGACGAGTTGGCCTCGCTTGTGAATGGCATAAAGGCTGAATAAAAAGAAGATTAATTGCTAAACTGCAGATATATAGAGGTATATACATGTAAATTTCTAAAATATATTAATATGCTATTATTATGCTTATTTGATCAGATATTGGAATCAGATGAGACACCTAAGTTTCACCCAATAAAAGAAATAAGACCAGTTTCGGAAAGTACTAATCGTGTCCTTTCGTGTAATATCCCACATGACTAAATTCGGTGAAATAAGTTTTACAACCCCTTTCACATGCATGGGGAGCACTCCTTGAAACTCAACATAAAACTGCGGCATTTACTATATGTAAAGGGGTTCACAGACCACACCTTCTCACCAAATTTCGTGACAAGTTGTTCAGCCGTTTCCGAGTAAATCGGCTGTGACAGACAGATAGACATTAAACCGATTTTATTAAGGTTTCGTTTCACACACAACCTTAAAACGAGGCGATTGCTATCTCACATGGCCACGATCCTTGATCTTCTTCATTTGCTAGACCGACAAAGTCAAGCTCACAACGCAACAGGTCTAGAGAACACGAATAGATTGGGGCGGATTTCCAACGGACAGATTTTTGCGTAACTGGGACAGTTAGAGGCAGATCTTCTGGCTCTCATTCCGATTGCACGGTGGATACAGCATACTAACAGCTACAAACTAGAACTACACAGATTTTGTCATGTCTGAGAATCAGCTTATGGCACGGTTATATATGTGTACTTGAGTCAGCGGTTATATATGTATACATGAGCCATTATTAACGAGGTGGGGATATCATCTGCAATAATCAGCACAGAAATAAAAGTCAGCCCCCCGAGGCCAAAGATATCGCTCCGGAAATTGGAACTAAATAGAGCCTTCTTATTAGCTGAGCCGACGAATAAAAGAAATTTATCCATATACATAGGGTGCACCGAAATCTACTTTTGGGGTCTTCCTTAGAGACGTATGTTACCAACAGGGTGTCCAGGATTCAGAAAACAAGAAAAAATTCGATGTGGAGTCAGATCTAAAAACAAATCGGCTGATGGTGTTCCAGAGTAACTAGACTACCAGTTAATGTAGAAATCGTCAAGACGGTTGCCACACCGACACTTGAACTACAAATTTTAGAATACTATTTCGATCTAAAACTATAATAGGAGTAAATGCACAGATCAAATGAAACCAGTCAACACTTCAGCAACAAATCATTTGGCTGCGCCGATCAACAGTATTCAGAAAAGAAGTCAGACTGTTAGAAAACGGTATACCTTCTAGGTGCAAATAAAAGCGGCTCCGTCCTTTTTCAGATAGAAAAGGAATTCTGCGACTTCGTGGAAGATTCCGAAATGCACACACATTCTTTTTTCATAAATCATCACAATAATTTTCTGATTATAAGAGATTCATACAAGAATACAATGCCTAAAGGCAAAATTTTTTTTTGACAGACAGGCATACATTTAACCAATTTGAACAAGGTTTCGCTTTACACAAAACCCCATAGCAAATGGCTTGGTCTATGCGCGAGTTACGAATAGCGGGCTTGCGCTATTCAAAACGATAAATTTTAAAAGTCTCTTCCGCGAGACTCATTATTTGAAACGCCACTTTTATTAATTTAAAAGCACTTTATTAAACTTCGAATAACACTAGTATTCTATTATACTTAATACTATATCCCGGAACTAAGTATTACTTGACAATAACTCCATTACAAGAACCCGACTCTACTTTGATATAATACTAATACTTTTAGAAGAACTCCAGGAGAACTTCACTCGACTTTGATATAATGAGAAACTGTCTAATGTTGGGATGAGTTCTATATTTATAGTGTTTGGAACAAAGGATGCAAAATGCTGATAATGCATTTTGCATATTTTGTAATACGATATTTTAGTTACGCGCTGATCTTCATTTGATCTAGTTTGTTTATAGATCGAATGAAGTCATCTATCGTTTGAAATGATGAAATAGTGATGACTCATCGTATTGAAGATACGAATTGGATATTGGAAAAGATAAGATGATGAGTCATATGAGATTGAACGGATCGATGTTTACATTAGTTAAGGGATGTTTACATATGAACTTAGGTTAGTGTTTACATTGGTTGAGGATGTTTATATATGTTCTTATATTACTAATGATATGGACTGATGTCATCATCTGGATTATTGGTGAAGGTGACCTTGTGGTTAGGTACAAGTGTACTTGGTGTACTTATGTTAATGTGTGTAAGGTCCTGTGTAACTCCTCCCACCTTAAGTATATTGTTGTCCTCAACAATTTTTATTTTATTTAGTTCTATTTCTGATTCTATTTGTTTATTATTTTGTTTATTATTTATGAATTTTATTTTTATATTATTTCTTTTGTAAAAATGAATTGCAATATATGATATGATTACTATGACAATGATTATTATAATTGATCCAAATGTTATTGTATTTCTTTTATTGTTATATTTTATTTCATTTATTTCTTTTAAGTTTTCTATATCGTTGATTTTTAAATTGTCAAAATTTATTTTTGTTGTATATCCAGTTAGATTTGTTATTGGATTTAATGTTAATATTTGTTGGAATTCTTTTATTTCATTACTGTATATTTTGTTAAGGATTTGTATTTTACATTGTTTGTATCTGATAATATAATGTCCATTTAATTGGTAAGTTTTTTCGTTACAATTTTGTATAATTTTTCCATTAATATTTGTTACATATAATAATCCTTTTTCTATTTCTACTACATTTGGTTTAATGTTAGCTGGAATTATGCAGTTTAGTTTATTACATTTTAATTTATTTTTTAATTGTTTTACAAGTTTTTCAGTTTGATAGTATTCTCCATTGTATAGTATTACATCTTTTATTCTTATGTTTAAGGTTTCATTATTTTTGTTAGGTATTTGTTTTACATAGTAGGATAATATTGGTTGAGTAAGTATAGGAATATTGATTACAAATATAATTATGTTTTGTTTAGCAAATACATTAATGGTTATGTCTTTAAGTTCGTCAAAGGAAATTTTTAGATCTGAAATTTCGTCTTTTGTTAAAATAGAGCGCGACATTAGTCCTGTTCGCGCTGAATTAATATTGTCAATTATTTTTTCAATTTCATCCTTTATTGAGTCGAGGTTTTGATTAAGTTGTATATTTATTAGTAATTTGTTTATTTGTTTATTTGAATTATTGACGTTTTCCGAGAGTTGTTTTAACATTTGATTTGATTGGTTAATATTGAATGTTATTTTATTTATATTATTTTGAAATACGTTATTAATTTTTATTTGTTTGTTCATGTTTTCTATTATAGCGTGGTTATTAGAATCGATTATTTTAAGGTGTTCTGTTATTTCTTCATAGTCATCGTTATCCATTAGGCCAAAGAGTAATTTGTATATGTTACCTATGGGGTTAATTATTCCTCGTTTTTGTCTGAGATTAGTAAATTTTAACAGTTTTAATTCACTTTTTATTGTTTCTATTGTATTTGTTATATGGGGAGTTGTTTGGATTTCTGAAGTTATTTGATCTAATGCTATTTCGTATTCCGTTAGGTTAATTTTGTGATAGATACGTTTATAATTTTTGATTAATTGGACAGGGTCTTTCTTTATTAATAATATTCCAGATTGTGATTCTACTTTTTCTATGGTTATCTCGGCGTTAGTTAATGGGATGGTGAGTAACAGCATTATGAAGATTGATTTTAATGAAAGGATCTGTAGTTATGGAAGAAGTTTTCCTTGGATTATTTCGAATATTATTCTTTTTCTAAGAATGGGGATGTCCTCTTGTGTGAAATTTATTGATTTATTTTTAGCTATGGTTTTTGCGAATGTGCATGCGAAAATTCCGCAATCATTACTGTTAGTTTGGTTTGGAATATTTTTCTCGTTTATTATAATAAAATCAGAAGTGTCTAAAGGTTTATTTAATTTATCCAATGATTCTTTTTCTAGATATTCGCAGAGTAATTTTGGGGTATTATTATCTGTTTCTCCCAATGAATCATATATTTTTATTATTCGATTATTTAGGTCTATGGTAGCTAAAGTCCAATGGTTATTGTTTTTGTGTATAGGGATTAAAATGAGGTTGTAAGTGAATATATCAATTTTTCTTGTCCATCTCCTAACTGTGTTGTATCCTGAAGTTTTTAATGTTGGTAAGAAGAAGGTATTCATTACATGGATTTTGGGTAAATTAGGTTTGTTTGTGTTATCTTCCGCTATTAGGTTTAGATAGAAATTTATTATTTGGTCATTTAGCCAATTGTTGTTTGTTAGGGTATCGATGTCTTTTTTGGTTATATTTAAGTTAAATTTGGTTATTACGATTGAACTATCTGTGTTTGTGTTTAGGGTATTTTCGATTATTTGTTCTTGTTCTGTTGTTAAATGTGTATTATATTTTTCTATTACTGGTATTTGTATTTTATTAAACTTTTTCGTTCTTTTTATTCTGCTCGGATGAATTTTAGTTTGGTGTTTATTGTGTTTGGTTTTGTTTGCGAAGATATTACCATTTTTGTCAAGAGTTACTTTTACTTTTCTGAACTTGGGTTTGTCTTTATGTCTTTCACTTTCGTAGTTTTTTATATATATTTCTCCGTTTTCAATATCCGGTTTAGGTTCTCTAGTTTTGTTATGATATTTTATCCATTTTCGTTTTTTATCGGTTATTATTTTGAGTAATTTAGATTTTTCAATATTTCCGTACTGTACATTCAAAGATTTTGTTTCAATTGTGGAGTGTATTGTATTGTTGTAATATTCTGCTGATTTTAATACTTGTTCACTAATGTTCAAGGATGGTTTTGTTTTAATTAAGGTTCTGATATGTTCCAGAAGGGTACTATGACATCTATTCATGTCGGAATTTCCTGTATGTGATTTAGGGGAAGTGAAGTGTATTTCGATGTTTTCAGATTTCAGGTATTCTTTAATGTTTACCATATTGAATTCGTTGTCTGCAATTATTTTGAGGGGTTTACCTAAATTTGCGTTTCTTTCGCGTAGTAATTGAATAAAGGTTATGGCATTTTTATCGGAAGTTTCTTTTACGTATAGGTGTTTGGAAAATTTATCTATGGTGGTAAAGAATAGTCGTTTTTTGATTGTAAACACATCTATGTGTATTATTTCGTTGATATCTGTTGGGGTTTCAGAAATTAGAAATTTTGGTTTTACAGGGTTTCGGTCGTATTTGATTTGGTTACATATGTCACAATTATTTATATATTTGGTTATTAGTTTGAGTATGCCATTATAGTAGAATTTGTTTTTGATTTCGGCATAGTTTTCTGTTATTCCACGGTGATTTGTATTTTCGTGTATTTCTCTAATTTTGTCGTAACATTGTTCTTCGTTGATTAAGTCAATTACAAGTTGGGTACATTTGATAAATTTTAGGTCGTTATTATTGGAATAAAGATTTATAATATTTTGTTGAACTACGTTCCATTGATGGTCGTTTAATTTGCAATATATACCTATGTGTCCTTTTTCAGGTATGTAACGTCGAAGTATATCTATTACAGCATTTTCTGAATTTATATCGTTCTGATCAATGAATATTCGTCTTCTTTTATTGACGATTTGAATTTCTTTTTGTTTTTTCTCTACAATTATTATTTGAGTTTTATATATATTTACTATTCCGTCTTTTATAGGGATATGGTCATGTTGGTCTTCTGTTCCAGAGTGTATGGTTGCAATATCGGATATCTGATCTATATCCATTTTCTCAATTGGACTATTTTTTGTTAATACGTTTATTTCAAATTTGTCGGCGTTTATTCTACTCAAAAAGTCGGCTACTTTGTTTTCTTTACCTTTAACGTATTCAATGTTAAAGTTGTATTCATTTAGTTTTATTTTCCATCGTTGTAGTTTAGAATTAGGTTCTTTTAGGTTACTGAGCCATACAAGGGGTCTATGGTCTGTTTTAATATGAAATTTTACTCCGTATAGGTAAGGTCTGAAGTATTTTGTGGACCAAACGATTGCTAATAGTTCTTTTTCTATTGTACTATAGTTACGCTCATGTTCATTGAGTGTCCTACTTGCGTACGATATCGGATGTCCATTTTGTGAAAGGACGGCACCTATTGCCTTATTTGAAGCGTCTGTTGTGAGAACGAATTTTTGTTTGAAATCGGGATATTTTAGGATGGGGTGATTTATTAAAAGTTCCTTTAATTTTTCAAAGGCTGCAACGTATTTTGGGTTTTCAATATTAATTTGATTGTCTTTTTTCAGGGCGTCAGTAAGTGGTGATGCAATTTTTGCATAATTATTTATGAATTTTCTATAATAGCCAGTTATTCCCAAGAATGATTTTATTTCTTTTGTAGTTTTAGGGACTTTAAGATTTTTAATTATTTTTATTTTTGCAGGGTTTGGTTCTATTCCATCTGTTGTTAAAACGTGTCCTAGGTATTCTGTGGACTTTGCGAAGAATTTACATTTATTAATTTGTATTTTGAGTTTGTGTTTTTCAAGGGTATTAAATATTTTTTTAATATTGAGTTCCATTTCCTGAAGGGAAGTGGCGAAAATTAGTATATCATCCAAGTATACTACACATATTTTATTCACATGTTCTCTAAGAACTTCGTTGATCATTCGCTGAAAGGTTGCAGGGGCGTTTTTCAAACCAAAGGGCATACGATTGAATTCGTAGTGTCCTTGGGGAGTAGAAAAGGCAGTTTTATGACGATCATGTTCGCTGATCTCAATTTGATGAAATCCTTTTGCTAGATCAAGAGTTGTGAAATACTGGGCTTTCCCGAGTTTGTCAAATATAGATTCTATATTTGGAATTGGAAATTTGTCATCTATAGTTTCTTCGTTTAGTTTTCTATAGTCAATTACAATTCTCCATTTTTGTTTACCGGAGTTATCTAGTTTTTTTGGAACGACCCATATTGGTGCGTTATAGGGGGAATATGATGGTTTTATAATGTTTTGTTTTAACATGTCGTTAATTTGATTTTCGACCTCTTTTTCATGGGCAGGTTGAAAACGATAGATTCTGGAATAAAGGGGTTTATTGGTTTTAGTAATGATTTCGTGTTTTGTTTGGGTTGTCCTTCTCGATAGAATAGTGACTCATATTCGCTGAGTATTTTCTTGAGGATTATTGCCTCTTCGCTGTTCAATCCTTCAAACAATTGATCACGGGACTGGTTGGTTTCAATGTCGATTTGATAATTTATCTCATCAGGGATCGAATAATTGAATTTTAGTTTTTCACTATTAATTAACATTACACCTTCGCCTACATTTATTTGGGCGTTTAAGGGATGTAAAATGTTTTGACCAATAACGGCTTTGAATTCCTTATTCTGGAAATCCATTACGTGCCATAATATTTTATGGGATTGTGGTAAATTGAATTCCGTGGGCATGTTAGATTTAATTTTTTGTTGTACATTATAGGTTCCACCTAATCCGTTTACAGAGATTGGGGTGTCTAGTGAAATTTTAGGGTTTTGTGGAAGACTATTTTTGTCAATACTGGAAATGGATGCACCTGTATCAATTAGTGTAGGTACAATTTGATTATCAATATGGAGATTGATTATTGGTAGGTAATTTCCGAGGCGATTACCTGAAAATTTGTATCCATTGGTTCAATTGGATTTGGGTTTGGGTTATTTTGTCTGTATATATTAGAATTGTCTATTTCCATTCTGTTGTTGGAGTTATAATTTCGGTTGTAATTGCGATTATAGTTTTGATTGTAATTATTATTATTATTATTTCGATCACGGTAGTGGTTACTGTTATTATATTGTCTGTTACTGTTATTATTATTGGGTCTGTGATTGTTATATCTGTTTGTTTGATACTTGTTAGTATTTGAATTTGAATTGAAGTTATTACGGAAATTATTATTATGATTATTACTGTTATTTTTGTATTTATTATTATAATTACTGTTGTCAATATTTTGTTCTATTTCGCGCAATAAGTTATAAGCTTGGTTAAGCGTTTCGCAATTTCTCGTCTCAATTAAGTATGATTTGAATTCTGGTAAAAGGAATTTGAATTTATTCAGGACTAAATTTTCGTTTCTGATTGGGTTAAATTCGGAATGGGATTCCCTTTGAGGATCTTGTACATATTTAGTATTTATTCTATTTAATAGTTTATTTAATTTATAATATGTGTCCTCTATATTTCTAGAACTTACTTTATGTATTCGGTTTACAATTGTAGAATATGTTTCGTGGACTCCAAATGTTGATAGAAGAATGTTTTTGACGGTGTTCCATGTTGGGTTAGGTAATTTTTGGACTACGTGTCTGGCTTCGCCTTGCAGTTTGTAGAGTATTAGTCTGAAGATGTACGACTGTTGATCACCAGGCTGGACAAGTTGTAGTAAGGATGTGGCTTCCTCAAGCCATGTTGTTAGAGAGTATTCTCTGTTGTTTCCGGTGTATGTGGGAAGTTTTCTCGCTTCCTTGATGAGTTCTCCAAAATCGAGTGGTAGAGGGATTTGTTCAACCATTTTGTTGTGTTATATTTGTTATTTTGATTTGTATTATTTGATTTGTATTATTTTGATTTGTATTATTATTCACTGTGTTCACTGTTTATTATATATATAGTATTTTGTATGCTCCCTTCGCCTGAATTTTCTCCAGACTACTTATGGAGTTTAGCACAATAGGGACTATATATTTTTGTGTTAGCCAGTCGAATTTTCTTCGAGTGGTCGATAGTAGTTCAATTTTCTTGAACTAGTTTTTATTATATTATTCGAATTTTCTCCGAATAATGTGAGTTTTAGTGATAGTTCAATTTTCTTGAACTATTGTTATTAGGTTATTCGAATTTTCTTCGAATAACTGTAGGTTACGAGTCGAAAAGGGGTTTCCTCCCACCTTTTGACGGACGACTGCGCCAGTTACGAATAGCGGGCTTGCGCTATTCAAAACGATAAATTTTAAAAGTCTCTTCCGCGAGACTCATTATTTGAAACGCCACTTTTATTAATTTAAAAGCACTTTATTAAACTTCGAATAACACTAGTATTCTATTATACTTAATACTATATCCCGGAACTAAGTATTACTTGACAATAACTCCATTACAAGAACCCGACTCTACTTTGATATAATACTAATACTTTTAGAAGAACTCCAGGAGAACTTCACTCGACTTTGATATAATGAGAAACTGTCTAATGTTGGGATGAGTTCTATATTTATAGTGTTTGGAACAAAGGATGCAAAATGCTGATAATGCATTTTGCATATTTTGTAATACGATATTTTAGTTACGCGCTGATCTTCATTTGATCTAGTTTGTTTATAGATCGAATGAAGTCATCTATCGTTTGAAATGATGAAATAGTGATGACTCATCGTATTGAAGATACGAATTGGATATTGGAAAAGATAAGATGATGAGTCATATGAGATTGAACGGATCGATGTTTACATTAGTTAAGGGATGTTTACATATGAACTTAGGTTAGTGTTTACATTGGTTGAGGATGTTTATATATGTTCTTATATTACTAATGATATGGACTGATGTCATCATCTGGATTATTGGTGAAGGTGACCTTGTGGTTAGGTACAAGTGTACTTGGTGTACTTATGTTAATGTGTGTAAGGTCCTGTGTAACTCGCGTGGGCAAGAAATCTCCTTAGCATATGTATGTTGTTCTCATTTTCGAGTGTAAGGGCTGCAGTTGCGAACTTCCAATTTTATAGAGCAGCTGGGGGATTCCACGGTCAAAAACTAGAATACTCCCAGATTATAAGAGATAATTTGCGATTCGAGGTGATCTTCTTATGAAGAACATCTTGGAACAATACTATAGTTATACTTCTTGCAGATTTGAAAATTAAGCGTAACTACCTTTTTCATCAAATGTATGATTTACTACCAGAAGACGCAACGACTTCCAAGGAAGGTAGAGTTATCTCTGGAGAACTACTCACAAGTGTCTTCGGCGCCAATGACGAAGTGTATGAAGGGATCAATGCCTTGAAGCGTAATGGAGAAAATATTTTGCGAAAGACAACTCAACAAACTATGCTAATAAACAATGGTATAATACAATATATATACAATATTATAAATTGCAAGCTTAACCAACTTGGGCATAAGGTAAATCATACACAAAAATAAAATCTGTATCATTTCAATGTATCTCTCACTACGACGATGAAATATAAACAGAATACTCTAGATTCATAATAGTACGTTTGGAGCATACAACATCCTCGATTTCCTTATTCCGGATGTCATTAATGAATCCCTGAACGAGGATTCGACTAGATTGGGTTCTCATATTATCTTAGACCACAAAAATAAGTCAACATAAATCGATCAAGGAAGAAGTGAATGCCTACGGTTTGTTTCACATCGTTTAGAATATCAATGCGATTTAGTGCATGTGTAATTTCTCATAAAGGTAGGAGCACAAATATATAATCCTTGTGATAAAGACATGGGCGAAAGCTATAAATTTCTATCATGAGAAGTTTTTCTGAAAACCTTAATCCAATATTGTAAAATATTATTCCTATTTTTTACCAAAGGATCGTTAACACATATGAATCGTTGTTCACGAGCACGCAATCTGGTGCACTTCATTTCCTCTTGATCATCGTAACTGGATTAAACTAAACGTAAAAGACTCTATTTTCGCCATTCTGCATCGGCGAACCTCTCGCTCCTCCATTCGCAAGTACGGTCTAAGTTATGTCAGGCTTTTGTGGCCAACTCTGTACGTAGCCAACCCCTCAAGCAAACATAACATAAATTGCTAACACAAAAATTTTATTATTGCATATTTTCATTTTATATTTTCAACCCCATGCAAGGTATACGTAAAATTTTATATTTATTACTGGGAGGTGATGTTCATACAGTCACTCAAGCAAATCCCCTTCATCTCGTTTTTCTACAACGCCGTCTGCGAGGACTCTTTTAATTCCACCTGAACTCATCCTCTTGACTGAATTTTATGTTCTCATATGCTATTCTCCAAATATGTTTTTCAAAATCTATTCACATGATTTCTTTCGTTTGTTTGGTTAAGTGGGATTTATATTTCCTGCCTCCCAGGGTTCATATGTAAACATATAGGCTGTTTGCTCGTAAGTCGGAAGCATAAGTAAATAATACTCGTACGTTCTTGGACTTATTTTTCGGTTGAAATGAACTCCGTATATCGAAAAATATCGAGCTGAAATTAACTTGTACTACATATTACAACTCGAAAATATTTCCTAAACCTTAGGTACCTTCTTTGACATGGCTGAAGTTGTTTCATTGTGTCTTCTTGTCACAACTGGCAGTGAAAACTGATACAAAAAAGAAGAGATCCCTTAAGGCTTGCACCAGTGAAGCCCACTGCTTTTCTGGTTTTCTGATTTTAGATTAAGTTTTATTTTGTCTTTCAAAGGTACATCTTTCCAGAAATTCATTGTTAAATTCCAGGTAGTTATAAAACTCAACAGATTGAAGTGCCTCTTAGGTAATTAGGCTTAGTGAATTTAGGTTTATATTCTAAAGAGAGAGAATGAAACTGATTCCGGTATCCGGTCTAGTGTGATGTTGTCACCTTATGTGATGTTGCCAGTCCACTTGATAGCTCCTCTTTACCTTACTTTTAAATGCAATGAGTTTATGGATAGTCGGAGCAACTAAATGCCAAACTCCAGACTAACCGGCTTTGGGAGCAGCAATTGCCTGAACTCCACAATAATTTAACCACGTAGTGTGAATTTTGGGAGCAGCAATTGCCTGGACTCCATAGAAAAAAAAACGTTGTGATTATGTTTGATAGTTCTAACGAACTATATATTTTCAATTCATATTTCCTATTTTATATAAATTTTACCTATACTTAGTAGGCCTGTACATATGAATTTACAGTATTTTAGAGAAAATATTACGTAGTAGGCAATGATAATGTGGATAAGTTTACAGTATTTTACACTAGGCCTGCCTTAATAAGGAACTTCAGACATCTCGGTTTTGCGCCGAGGTCCACCAATTCGATATCCCCAAAAGCTGTCTGGCGTCTCGACTTACGCCATCGCTCCATCTTAGCAGGGTCTGCTTCGTCTTCTATTTCTACCATAGATATTGCCCTTATAGACTTTCCGGCCTGGATCATCCTCATCCGTACGGATTAAGTGGCCCGCCCACCGTAGAGCGTTGAGCCAGATTTTATCCACAACCGGATGGTCATGGTATCGCCCATAGATTTCGTCGTTATGTATGCTACGAAATCGTTCATCCTCATGTAGGGGGCCAAAATTTCTTCGGAGGATTCTTCTCTCGAACGCGGCCAAGAGTTCGCAATTCTTCTTGCTAAGAACCCAAGTCTCCGTGGAATACATTAGGACTGGCAAGATCATTGTCTTGTACAGTAAGAGCTTTGACCCTATGGTGAGACGTTTCGAGCGAAATAGTTTTTGTAAGCTGAAATAGGCTCTGTAGGCTGCCAGCAACCGCGCGCGGATTTCATCATCATAGCTGTTATCGGTTGTAACTTCGACCCTTGATAGGAGAAATTTTCAACGGTCTCAAAGTTGTAGTTTCCTATCTTCATTGTTTTCGTTTGACCAGTGCGATTCGATGTTGTTCGTTCTTTCGTTTTCAGCACTGACGTTGCCGCCATGTACTTCGTCTTGCCTTCGTTAATATGCAGCCCAAGATCTCGCGCCGCCTGTTTGATCTGGATGAGAGTAGACTGTACATCTCGGGTTGTTCTTCCCATGATGTCGATATCGTCAGCGTGGGCCAGTAGTTGGGTGGCCTTGAAGAGGATGGTGCCTCTCGCATTAACATCGGTATCGCGAATCACTTTCTACAGGGCCAGGTTAAAGAGGACGCATGATAGGCTATCCCCTTGTCTTCAGTTTCGTTGGGATATCGAACTGTCTCATGGCCGCTTTAAAGTCGATGAAGAGATGGTGCAACTGATGTCCATATTCCAACAGTTTTTCTATCGCTTGCCGCACAGAGAAAATCTGGTCTATTACTAATTTGCCTGGAGTGAAGCTCCTTTGGTATGGGCCAATGATGTTCTGGGCGTATGGGGCTATCCAGTCTTGCAAGATAGCGGAGAATATCTTATAGATGATACTCAGCAACGTGATACCTCTATAATTACTGCACTGTGTGATATCTCCCTTTTTATGTATGAGACAGATAATCCTCGTTGCCAATCGTCAGGTACTGATTCGCTGCCTCATACTTTGTGCAGCACTTGATGAACCACTTGATGTAATTGGTCGCCTCCATATTTAACCAATTCGGCAGTAATTCCATCGGCTCCTAGTGACTTATGGTTTTTTAGCCGATGAATTGCATGGATTGTTTCTCCTATGCTTGGTGGTGGCAGTATTTGTCCGTCGTTTCCAGTTGACGGGACCATCAACTCGCCGATGTTCTGGTTGTTCAGTAGCTTATCAAAGTACTCAATCCATCGCTCTAATATGCCCATTCTGTCGGAAATCAGATTTCACTCTTTGTCTCGCCAGGATGAGCATCGAGGTGTATAAGGCTTCATCCTACTGACTTATTGGTAAAACTTTCGCGCTTGGTGCGGTTGCTCCCTGTACTTTTCTAGTTCACAGACCTGTTGGTTCTCCCGGGCTTCCTTTTTCCGTCTGTTAAGTCGCTTCTCCGCTCGACGGAGTTCGTGATAAGTCTCTGCGCGTGCCCGCGTTCCATGAGCATGCAACATTACTCGGTATGCGGCATTCATCCGTTCCGTAGGTAGCTTATATTCATCGTCAAACCAGCCGACTTTTTTTGCGCCTGGGCCAAGTATCTTTGTGGTCGTATCAATGATAACGTTCTTCAGGTGATTGTGAAGATCATTTCTTGATGCTTTATCTCCAGGATCTCTTTTGACTGGTGTTATTGCGGCATCCACTTCCCTCTTATAGGTGTTGCTGCGTTGTTATTGGCTCCGGTATTCACTCTCACCTGATTGTCGGAGGGGACTGTAGGTGGTGTCGTAATTTGTGCTCGGAGCAACATGCCAACGAGATAGTGATCCGAGTCTATATTGGCCCCCTATAGGTTCTACCATTCATCAAGGCTGAGAGGTGGCGGAGTTCAACCAGCACGTGGTCAATTGGGTTGAAAGTGGTCTCGTCTGGAGAGGCTCTCGTATGTTTGTGGACCGCTTTCCGCGCAAACCAGGTACTTTCAACAACCATTTCGTGCGATACTGCTAACTGAATAATCCGCAATCCTTTATCATTGGTATCCCTATGTCAGCTATGGGAGCCAACGTATCTTCTAAATACGGGCTCCGCTCATACTTGACTGCCGAAATCTCCAAGTATGATTTTGATGTCATACTTGGGACAGGATTCGAGGGTCTGCTCAACTGTCTCGTAGAAGGTATCCTTCTCCGACTCTGCAGTCTCCTCTGTAGGGGTGTGAACATTTATGAGGCTTATATTATATTTCTAAACTTGCCTCGCAAACCCAGAGTGCTTTTGCTTATATTTTCAAAGCCGATAACAGCAGGTTTCAGTTTTCGGCTGACTAAGAAACCTATTCCGAGCACATAGTTTACTGGAAGGCCATTATAATATATGGTGTAGTGATTCTTCTCCAGGAAACCTGTCCCTGTCCACCACATCTCTTGCAACGCTGTTACATCAGTCTTATATTGGAACAGGGTATCGGCTAGCTGCTCAGCAGCATTGGGTCTGCACAGGGAGTGCACGTTCCATGAGAAAATGCGCAAATCGTTAATCCGTTTTCGTTGCCGGGTTCGTCGTTGTAAAACTTACCTGTCCGAGGTTTTCCATGTAGGGTTATCAGCCCTACCCAACACCCAACCTGTAGGCTCAGTTGGTACATTTTGTCCTGTTTTTAGGCGCGGGAGACTCGCCTTCATCGTTCTCCGTCTGCAGTTTTTCATGAAGAAAGAACTCCCAACGATCGCCACGGGAAGTTGGAGATAGGGTTTGGTAGTAGACCTGTTGGTGTTCGTTCAGCAGGCGTTTCCCAGGTTTTATGCTCCATCACGGGTACCAATCCACGTTTCGCCCTGGGGCCTATATTACCCTTTGACCGTTGAAGTTACAGTAGCATCGTAAACTATCAAGTAGGTAGCTTTTAACATAAAATTGAATATGCATGCGCACTTGCCAGTCAGCTCTGACTGGGGCGTGGCACGTTATCCATACCTTCATGCCATCGATTCTGGATTGCTTAAATGTGTTTCCGCTGTCCCCTGACAGAAATACCGGTTTGAACAAATTTTATAGGAATATATTATATATTTTTTAAGGAATTGGTAGTTACCAGGGAATCGTTTCTAATCAGACCCCATCTTTGTGCTGGCAAAATCCTGAACTGCACCATAACCTCTAAAATCATCTTTTTTCCAAAACAGACATACATTTCGTTCTAAAAACTCTGGTACAATATTCGATAAGATTCATCAGAACATGCAGTATAATGGATATGGATGTCCTGAAACTCGAAACAAAAATAAGAAAGAATAGAGGAGTCACATGGTATACACGAAGCTAGAGTGCTTTGAAGATTCTACTGTGTAACCAATGCGACCATTTATATATTTATTTATGTGTATATAATATAGGACACCCTTTTGCCCAATGTAAGACGATGTCATTTGTCATCACCCATGGGCGTTCACAGCTTAAATCCTCCCACTAAATTTTGCGATATTAATTCGGAATATTTCTTTTCCCGTGCTACTGACATTCAAAGTCTTAGCATTTGCACTGAAACGACGACTTTGACTTATTATAACTTTGTTAGTAATAGTGCAACTCCCACCACACATGCTGCAATTATGCTCTCTACTATAGTCTATATTACTACATGATTCTAGGATAATTTTAAAGGGGGTTTTGGAGCCAATGACTAAAAACTATAGTTACATGCTATCATTAACTTCGTTTGAACAGATATGGGTATGAAGAGTAATTCGGAGCCTAGGCTTCATTTGACATTTGACAGTTGAGTAGGCTCTGAGAATTGGTCACTGAAAGACATGACCGATTTTAAGCACCGCTCTTTCGCGTTGTGCAATAAATGCCGGAACTGAGACCAGCTTTGAAAAGAAAGCATTTTGATGAGAAAAGATATTTGATGAGAAGGTGTGGTATCTGAATCCCTTTACATATAGCAAGTGGCGCTATTTTGTGTTAAGTTTGACGCAGGTTCCCAATATATGCGAAAAGGGTTTGCAATTTTTTTTCACACAATATGGTCATGTGGGTTGATCTTAGTTCTGATATTGGTGGCTGAGGGCTCAAAATGTGTAACTCAAAATGAAACAGATCTTGTTCTCAGAATCTAACCCAACCGGAAAAGCTGAAAAAAATCACAATGATGCGAATCCAGGTCTCAAAATACATCCCATGCCGATATCCGCACAAATTAAGTTAATAATAGGTTACTCTGTTTTAGGTATTTACCTCGAAATCCCTCTTAAGTTCATCCTGAAATGGGGCATAATATTTGCATACAAACCAACTATTATTAACCACGTTATAAAAGGTCGAAATTTTGGATTTCAGGCAAATTGATTACACTCTAAGACGTGTGTGACGTCATCATCACATAAAGTAAACGTCGGGGTCCATGGGGACATTTTAGTTTCAATAAGATGGACATGGGTCTACGTTAGTACAGCGTACATACATATGTGTATACTTTTGTGCACGGAATAATGTGGAAATGGATGAAGATGCATTAGATAGATTCGTACATCTATAATATATGCATGCATCAGTATACGGCAATATGGGCAACGTTTGTTTGTTTGTTTGGCTTTGATATGTATATATATTACATATGTATATCTTGAAGTTTGGCAATATATGAAGGAATATTTTGCATTCTTACCAATGTGCTAATGGAAAATCGTGCATAGAGAGTTTCTCACATAAGATGAACACAAAACCTTTATACCTAAAGCACTCAGGTTCCCGTGTCCCGACTTATTTATTTATTGCCTTACGAAATGAAAATACCTCGATGACATGACACAGACAGAAATCAATGAAAGCTTGGAACTTTTGAGTGACAGTCGTGGTGATTTCCCAGGAAGTATTCCTATATTATAGCAGAGAAAGAAAATTAGCACAATTTGAATATTGCAAATGGAAAGAGTGCAATAACTAGTCAGGTTGAGCATTTTGGTTTCGTTGGTGTTTATTTCCATTCCAGCTCTGCTCGTCTCCTTTTCCAGATCTAGGACCACTTGGGCAAGGACCCTAACTCGATGAGGGAGGAAGATGCGTTGAATGCGTTGATGCGTTGAACCCCATCTCGAGACACAGAGCAGTTTTGATAAGCCTACCATATTTCAGACTTAACTCATCAGACCACGGTTAGACAAATTTACCGAGTGCACAGTTCCTCTGACGAATACGGTTGCCAAGAGCGTGGTTAAAAATATTCATGGTATGGGAGAATAATCGAATGCAACGGTAATTTTAACATGTTACTTCACTTCGATTACCATATTGCAACGGTCGACCTTCCTTGCCAGTAAGGTAGGATTACACTCACCTCAATAACGCAACTTTCACCTCATTTATTTGGCCGACCTTCCTCATTTCTGTTGCGTCGACAAGTAAAATTGTTCCAAACGCGGGAAGTATTCCTGTCATCTGTGTGTCCGTAAACTGTCCTTAGTGTTATCATAACGACTATTTCTCGTTGGCCCGAGTGCCCAGTTTCAATAGACATCTCGGGTTACAACGATCGTTTTGGCTACTTCTCGGTTCACATTCTATATTTGTCAATTAGCCATCAACTAAAAGCTAATATTAGTGACATTTCTTTACACGCTACTTTATTTGGACATTTCAGAGCCAAGCCCCTCGATTAATGAACCGCTTGTCAGGTTTGATAACCCCGAGGGCTGCATAGGCCGCTTTATGGATTACATTCTCAGCTTGATTTTTTCTCCATTTCTTCGACATTCCCTTTTCTCACGAAATCGCCATAATTTAATTCGCGGCGGGCCAGTGCATTTCTCACACTGTTTTATTGGTGGTTTGATTCGTCAGAGAGTAATCAGTGAGGGGCGACTATCTCATAGGGAAAGGCTTTGCAGTCAGTAAACGGTGAAAAAATGCCGCAGTTTCTTGAGAATTCATTTGCATTTTACTGTTCTCGCAATCAAATGTTGGAAGAAGACTCAACATAACGTAGAATAAACCATACATTGACAAGTACTAAGTCATAAATGTTGGGGAAATCGTAGAAACGCTCAGCAATTTCCATTACATGTGTCAAAACCTGTGCTAGGTAACTGTTTTCATATATGAAAATGCACAAAACTATTCATGCCTCAAGCATTCAGCTTCTGGTTTCCCCATTTGTTATTCTACTGAGGTTAGTGGTGCCTACATTGCCTCACACATTGCACATGGATAGATCATTCATTTATCCACATTGCTTAGGTTCCTATTCATCTACGTAAAAATATGAAAGTATATTATTAGCTGGGTTTCCCAGATAACAAATTATTAATTCAGATTAAAGTCGCCGCATTGTTTAATTAACTTGTTAGGGAAAATCGAGCCTCCTCAAAGGACGCTATTTTTATTTGATCAATTTTCCTTGCTTCCTGTCAAATATTCATTCTTTGGCGCTTCTGTAGTTACAAATTTTATGAATAGAGAATTGTTTACTGTATAATGTAGCCTTCTATAATAGCATAAATAATACGATTGAATACCATTTTTCGTAGTACAACCACCCACTATACTTAGTCATCAGTTTGCGCTACTCCCAAGTGAGGGACGAAGTGTATTGTCCTCCAATTTTCAGTGTTAGCATTATCAACAATTACTTCTAACTTCGTCTAAATTTATCCAAAAACTGAAGTGAAGTTTTGTTGTTTCTTGCAGATAAGGGACAAGTACATTACATTACGCCGGTAATGCCCGCTTTTTTTTCCTTATTTATTCCAAACAAACTCAACGTGTCAACGTGAGTCAACGTGATGCTTAGCAATTTTTCCTGGTGCCTTATCTGACTTTTTGTTGTCAAAATTCCCTATGGAATACTCGGTCAGGTGATTATTTTTTGTTTCATTCCACCTTATATTGTGGCGATTTATGAAATCAAGGACAACTACTTTTTATGTGCATGCTGTGGTTTCCTAGCACTTGAACACAGGAACAGGAAGCTAATTCCCGAACTGTCACTCAACACGCCTCCATTGTTCTCAATATCCTGCTTGTACTATGCAATTGGATTCTGGATGTTTGGTGGCTGGGTTTGGTCATGTTTCTCTTGGCTTTCTGCCTCTTGTGCCAGGCAGTACTCCCTATTTTTTTCCTTTTGAAAGGTAAGGCAAGTTAAGAAAGTCGTGATTAGGATAATATAGTACATTCACTTGAGCAGTGTATTTCGTTAATGTAGGGAGATAATGTTCGCAAGCTACAATTGTTGATGTTTGCTTTTTAGGGTGATCAATTTACTGGCATAGCTCATCTGTGGCTACTCTCAACTTCAGATAAACAGTTTCTGTTTTCTCCAAAAGTTAATTCAATCCCATTGGGAGAATGGCTTTTATGGCAATGGATACAACTTTCGGACTAAATGTGAATTCAATTTTCCGGATCAGAGAGGTGTTTATGGACATATTTATAATTATCTTTCCAAAAAAACTTTTCGTGGAAAACCTTGCTAATACATTTACTGCATATAAAGAAAAAGAACCTTCTATAAAAGAAGTCAGAATTTTTGTTGTTCTTATGGAAAAACACGTCTCTATTTTGAAACTTTATTTACTCAATTATTTCAATATAAAAAATTCTTCTAGGTAAAGTGTAGCTACCGAAATGCAGAGAGAAAAATAAATCCTTAAGGATAAATTTCGTTTTTTTATTTTCATAAAATTGAACAAAAAAGCTGTTCCTAATTTCTCTCTATTTATTTTGATCTGACTCATGCCCTCCTACCACTATCTATATCTTGTTGTGATGTTCATTATCGTTGCACTAACGGCAATCTACTTTTTTCCGTAAATGCAACATCTCCTTTATTAATGTCCTTTAGCCCCCTTGTCTCCCCTATGAACCTTGAATAGTATAAACGCGCTCCGAATCCTCAAATGTTGACATACTTTGGTCGACTTCGATGGGAATATTCTTTATAACTTATCAGTCCAACTAATCCTTGCAAAGTTTTTACCCTATTGTTATCATTTTCTATAGTTTTCCTAACTTCTTAAAAACCAAATTTGTTTCCTTCTTGATAAGAATATGCCTTTCACGATGATACACGGTCTAGTCCAACGTTGTTTTAAATAAAACCCATCCTTCGCTGGGTATCATTGTTAGAAATAAATAAGAAATGATACCATCATCCTCATATTGCTTTGGCAGCATATAATTTAATTGTTCCGTGGTGCTTAATTTGGTATCAATTAACATTAAATGAACGATTTCAAAGGTCTTCAAAGTGACTTTTCCCGTAATTGGTATTAAGGTGCTGGTACCAAGGTCAATCTGACTATAACCTAAATACAAACTTTTAGAAAGTCTAAAAAAAGCAATTCCGTACAGTGAAATAATAATGAGTGTGTGGATTAAAAACATTGCATTGCACCTACCCATTTTTGATATTTTCGTATGATATGAAATATTGATTTGCCAGGGCATAGGCCACCGATCGGAAGAATTAGTAGTCGAACAGAGAGTGTGTTTTCGACAGACCGTGATGTCCGCATTCTTTTATAAGCAATTGCAACTGCAATTCTTCCTCAGATTTCTTCAAGGAAAAGCAATGCAGTAAAACTTCGCGCAAATGTTGTTTTTTCTCAAATTTACAAAATTTTCCATCGTTGATTTTGTTGACAGGCGTTCGAAGTATTCGGTAACTCAGACTATGTTTATATCAAATAAACTTTCAAAATGAACCTCTATTTAATGACCTACTATACATGTTCACAAGTGGTGCCATCTAGTAGAAAAGAACCAAAAATTAAACATCGCGTGTGTCGTCCTTTGTTTGTTTTCGACTCGTTTTTTTTGCCGCTACCATTGCTGTTTTGCTCGGCGTGTCACGATGTCTGCAGTTTAAGTTTTGTGAGTTTCCTGGAGCGTTCACAAATTAAAAATAGAAGAAAAGTTTCGGCTTCAGGTAAAATACCGAGGCGTATACATATTTTCAAATAAAACTTTTATTCCACGAACAGAATTCGTAAATTGCCATTATTCATTGAGTAAGTTCAAGCGTTACAAAAGTACTCTCTCAATAATTTAATCCCAGATTTGATACCATTTTCGGAAACTACACAAAATTTCTTATAAATGAATACTTTTTCAGTTGCAAAGGTTATCATCACTTCGAAGATATAGCTGTTTAAATTTTAACCCTTTGCTAGGCTCGTGAATGGTACTCGCGTAATTAGGCGCGTGGATTACGCTGATAATCAAACGTATTTGGCCCCTGTAATGTTTTATTTAAAAAAGTTACGCCTTACATAATCCCTTATACCACTGCCAAATTTTATACTTCTCGTAAGCACTTAAGAGAGTTTCTGGTTAAATTTTTAAAATGTGCTAATTTACTGTTATACGTCCCAACTGATTTCGTTTAGATAGACTACTGTGATTTTTTTCATACTCTCCGCTTGGATAGGTTCTGAGCCCTCAATTCCTACGTTTCACCTGATATCAAATATGGGACCATTTTGGAAAGTACTAATTCTTCTTCTTTTTCTTCAGTCTTTGTCCCATTCACAGGCGGGGTCAGCCTCGCCATTGGCCCCTACCAAATACCTGATTTGGATGCAATCTCGGGGCTTCTAAATCATTATCCAACGTATAAAGCCACCATTGTTTCGACGGCCTTTTGATCGTTTACCATCGACTTCGATGTTCAGACCAATCTTGGTAAGTGAATTCTCGTTAGCGTGAATTACGTGACCATACCATCGAAGACGCTTCTCTCGCAGTTTTGCCACGATCCGTGCAATTCCTTTTTATTTGATACCCCACATGGCCATATCCTTGGAAAAAATGGGCACCCACTCTCAACACGAAATGGCGCCACGCACTACACTTCTTACCAAATTTTGTGACAATCAGCCCAGCCGTCTCCAAAATTAATCGGGTGTGGCGACAGACAGAAACAAGGATACGCAGACGTCGAATCAATTCTAATCAGGCTTTATTTCATACAACTAGACTCTACTCTTTTTTATGTTAAATAATAAATTTATTTGTGTCCGGATGGCTCAAGTAGTTAGAGCGCTGGGCTGTCGTAGCGGAAGGTCGCGGTTCAAATCTCACTGGTGGCAGAGGGATTTGTTATCGTGACTGGATGTCGGATACCAGTCGACTCAGCTGTGAATGAGTACCTGAGTAAAATCAGGGTAATAATCTCGGGCGAGCGCAATGCTGATCACATTGCCTCCTACAGTGTACTGTAGTGTACCGTTACGGTCTTGAACGAAGGAAGCCTGGCCTGGAAGTGTGTTAGAGCACTTCCAGGCCCTGATCCAATATTGTTTGTTGCACCAACGATTATTATTATTATTAATAAATTTATGTTTAATTTAAACAAAGAACAGAAACAAAATATTAAAGTATCATATATAAACGAGGAAATACAAGCCAATCTTGCATGCTTATTTACTACATTTTTGACAATTTTTTTCTCATTGACTTATTACAACTTCTTGTTCAAATGTAGCATCGCAGAATACAATTTTCTCGCATGTCGAGTGGTGGAGGCGGCAACATCTCTTCTCTATCGACCAAGTGCCGCGCTCGACGTCGAACTTCTCTTGATAACTTAGTAATGATTGATCGGTGTTTAATTTGGGGTTTTATTAGCTCCTAAGTAATCATTTCAATAAAATCAGATCTTAAAACGTTTTTCTTCCGAGTTTTAGCTTCATAACCGCAGGTACCGTTAATTGCAAATACATTTAGCAAGTTGTATAATGTTACCTTCGCCCATCGTTTTTTCGCTCTCGTTACATTGTACTTTTCCCATATCTGATCTACCAAATCTACGCTTATTTGGGTCCTCATCTGAAGAAAGTTCTTGCTCTGATTCTGTTTTGTGATCGCAATTTTCTACAATGTCGTCTTCTAGTTCATCTTCTTCATCCAAGGAATTTTCCTCTTCCATAAAAGCTCATCCAAACATTTCATCCAAACACAAGGACCTTTTGAATTGTAGTCCAATCATATTTAACAGCCGCTGGCTTGGATAAACGCGCCTGTCATCTCTTAATTTTATACTAACTGACCACTTTTGCATATTCTTGACAGCTACTCAAGCGGGGAATGTCATCCATAAAGTAAGTTTTCATTGGTCATTGCTATGATAAAATAGGTGTGGATTACAAATGTAATCCATGCGCCTAAGGGAGGGTTAAAAAAAATTTAAAATAGATTTTATATCTAAATTTTAATATGCATTATTGCAAGGGTACTTTAAACATACAAACCTGTAAAGTTGATAAAAGTTGTCACATGTAAAAATAATGGGCTTAATTATGGGAAATTTACAAATATTACCCATTAAATGCTAGAAAACGTGGTTTTGATATCACGCAAAATCATTTGCAGCGATTGAGACCAAATTTGGTGGAAAGGTGGGAACTGTGAATGCTCACATATACAGTGAGTTACATCCGGTTACGTCGAGGAGAGGTCCCTATAAATGCGAAAGGGGGGTGTATATTTTGTTCACCAAATCTAGTTATGTGGAATATAAAATGAAAGCTTTCGGTTAGTACTTTCCGAAGCTTAGTTTTGACATTTGTTGGAAAGGCGGGTCTAAAGTGATAGTTTATTTAACGGGGCCATTTTCAGAAACTGCACAACCGAAAAATCTGAAAAAAATCAAGAGGCTGGCGCTATAGGGTCGGTAGGCTCCGAAATACCTTCCATATCAATATCCCTTCAAATAAAGTTAATAATTGTATATTACTATAATTTTTAGCAATTGGCTACAGAACCCCCCTTAAGTTCATCCTAGCACCTAGCAGCAATGTAGGCTATAATATAGAGATTGGTTTTACCAAGTTTGGTGAAATTCGCAATATTACTAACAAAGTTATAATAGGTCAAAGTTGTCACTTCTTTGGAAATTTAAGATTTTAAATGTCAATATCACCCGAAAGTGAAAGATATTCTTACATAATAGATGCGTATATTACGTGTTACGTACGAATGGGGCAAATTCGCACTTAAATGTCTTTACTAAAGAAATACACAAAACTTTTCATACCTGAAGCGTCCAGCTTCCGGTCTCCCGACTTGTGTTATGGATGGAGGTGGACATCTTACAAAGACGCTGCTGCGCTAGATTGCAGCAGGGGATTCTCACCCACTAAAACCGCGCCGCGCCACTAAGCGGTAAGTCAATGATGTGATGATGTGATTACCAACACGAATGTTAACCGTTTTCCTCTTCTTACGGTTGGTAATAAGGACCGCCTCTGTCGTTTGTTCGCAAAGTAAAGCTGAATCATTTCCAGCCACGCTTATATAGTGCTAATGGTTGCGTTAGCGCACACTTCAACGTCTTCAGGTTGTTTCCCGTCGACAAGCGCAGCTAGATCATCTGCTAAACTGATTATCGTGGCCTCCTTTGGCACGAGAAGGACAAGGATCCCATTGTACATCACGTTCCACAGGAGAGGAACCAACACTGAATACTCCTGCGGTGACGGTGCACTGATTGGATCCCTCATCCGTATCGTACCAAAGTGTCCTCTCCAAAAGTAACTTTCGAGGAGCTTAGTCCGATAACTAGGAACACCGGTTTTAGCCAGTAAGCTTTTTATCCACTCCCAGCTAGCGGAATTGAATGCATTTTTGACGTCCAACGTTTACCACGACACTGCATTTGTTAGACGATATTATGTCTCGAGCCAGCTTCAAAACAAGGTCCACATCGTTGATCGTTGCGTGGGCTTGCCGAAATACAAATTGTCGCTCCGATAGTCCATCCTTATATTCAATGATTCGGCCAACCAGCCAGATTTGTTTATTTAGGCTCTGAACGAGCATTTTTTGGGCATCTTTGAACATTTTTGATAAATGCTCGTACATAAAAATACCTCAGATTATCGTTTCAAGTCCTTCCATGTCCAGAGGTGAACTAATGATATTGCGGCTTGCCGGTGCGTGGATGGTGCATCCGGCATAACCAACAGGCCAAACTGAACGTGAATGGCGGGCTTGAAATGCGAATTATTCAGGCTTAACTGACAGGCTGAAATGTACGTGGACAGCAGGCTTAAAAAACGTTGCATAGATAAGGCACTTATCTCAACTATTTTTTTTATCCCTTAATTGTATCACCTACAGCAGTCATTTTTAAGGTTTTGTGTAAAACAAAACCTTATTAAAATCTACTCAATGTCTGTCTGTCTGTTTGTCTGTCGGTCACATGCATTTTTCTCCAAAACGGCTAAGCCAATCCGAACGAAATTTGATGGCCAGATGGGCGATATAAAATCCCACGCATACAGCGAGTGGCATAAATTTAGGTGGAGTTTAAAGGGGGGCTCCCCATACACGCAAAGGGGGGATTCAAATTTTTTTTCACCGGATATAGTTGTGCAGGGTATCAAATGGAAGGTCTCGATTTGTACTTTCCGAAACTGATATTAGTTTTAGATAGATTGCAAAGTGCGTGAGTAAGGAGTCAACATGTACGCACTTGAAGTGAGACAGGACTCATTTTCGGAAACTACCCAACCTCAAAATCCGAAAAAAATCAGGGTGATGCGCCTAGATGAAATCTAGGCTTCAAAATATGTCCCATCCCGATATCTGCTCAAATAAACTTACTAATAGTATATTATCAACTTTTAGAAATTCACTAAAAAACTCCCCTTAAGTTCATTCCAGGTGTAATTTTGCACCGACATAGAGGACAGTCTCGTGCATACACATGCATAAGTTTCATGAAAATCCAACTATTAGTGTCAAAGTTATAGTAGTTCAAACTTATCAATTTCTTGCGAATTAACAGCATCCTAAGCCATACAAATACGATGCTGACGTCATAATTAACGAGAATAATTGAAATTCCAGTGAAATATTAAAATTCCATTCAAGAAGAATCTAATTCTCCCTAGCCCTTTTTATATTTGATGTTGGTTAAATTGTTGGCATTTGCTAATGATATTAAACTCAGAGCGTGAAGTGTATGAGGTCGACCATTATCAACACAGAGCTTTCCATCAAATGATTTATTTAAATCGCTTTCTAGAAAGTAGAGGGCAATGGGATTTTTAGCTATATTACACGAGCTGTCGTGCACTCGTCGCTCCTCACATCTTTTTCTTCAGCCTTCAGTTCACAAGCGAGGTCGGCTCGTGGTGATCGGTTTCGTCATTTTATCTTATCGTATGCCTGATCAGGATGTAATCTCGAGACCTTTAAATCCCCATCCAGCGTATCATTGGTTTGGATGGCTTTTTCGTTGCTTACCATTAGCTTCGATGTTCTGACCAATACTGGTTGTTGAATTCTCGTTAGTGTGAATTACGTGACCACCCCATCGAAAACGCCTCTCTCGCAGTTTTCCACGCTCGAAAAATGGACAATTTGAAAACGAGCCGGGAAACCGGAAGCTTGACGTTTCAGGTATAAAAGGTTTCGTGTTTCCCTATGTGAGGAGCATAACGTAGTTCTCCATTGGCTGATAGCAGTGACTCGAGATATTTAAATCGCTGAGTTCTGGCAATGGATAGAATCTTGCTAAACATGGCGGATTTGCTGGTGTTTTGCCCCAGGGATATAGTAATAATAATCATTGGCCCAACAATTCTATTTTTCCAGGACCTTGAAATGTGTTCGAGCACTCAGTTCACAGTTCTAATAAAAACATAGAAAATGTTTTATCGCAAGTTGACTTTGTTAGTATTTCGATTACTTGCTAAATATTTGATCAAGGACATTCTTGAAATAGTGGCTAAATTCTCCACAATATCGATTTCATGGATCAGTCACTACAATATATTTGGTTTTCATGTTCATGTATGTCAATTTTTTTATCAAATCGGTAATGCACAATACCTGTAACTATCGCATTAACAAATAATTTCCTTTTGATGTTTCAGGAAAAGTGACGTTCAGATATATGGTTGCAAGGTGTACATGTAGTGTAAGGTTTACAAGGTGCAAACTACGGACTAGTCACCCAATGTAAGTATTTTGGTCGTAAATTTCCATAAATTTTTTAATTACGTTCTTTTTCATCTAGAGAAAACACTTATATGATAAATCCAGTGGATATCAATTCCCCAATGAAATGAATCCATAACATTCAAGTTGTATGCAAAAAAAATCAGTTTGATGGTAAGATTTTCTTTTACATTAGTGTGACTTTTACCAGTCGAATTTTTCCTTTCAGAATATTATAACGACTCCCATGATAACCATAATTTGTCGATATGAGTCTAAAACAAAAGATACTGTTATCTACAATATATTTATATCTAACACTATGGCAAGTAAGATATAGCAGTGCCATATGCTCAGGCGCAACCATCCTGCAATCCAGTAATTTTGAGCCAACTTCTGTTGGTGCGAAAGAGTTTGAACAGATGCACACAGACTTGAGCCGAAGTTCAAATGATATATTCTCTGGCACTGATTTCTTTTCCAGTGTTAAGAGGGAAGTTCCCAACACTGCAGAAGCCAAACTTAAATTTAAGGATCACCGAATCGAAGGTAAGCAAAATTTGTAACAGGTTGAAATGTATCGGCATGACAAAAATCCCAACATATATGCAGCCAACAGCTTCGTAAGATGTGCAGATGAGCCATTACCAAATGTACGGCAAGGAAGGCAGAACCGGACATTCGACACTTCAGCAAGTCACTCAGAGAACCTCAGTGTGGGGAAACACTCATCCGATTCTAAAGCTATGCAGAAATTCTCTAGCCTCGTTCAAAATGAAATCGATCGCATTCTTCAAACGCCTGTTAGCGACTTTAACATCCCACGGGGTTTGGAATCTGGACGGTTCTTCTTTTTTAAAGGTAATAAAAAATAGGCAATTATAAACCATAACCAGGACCGCAAACAATAAGCTTTTTGCTATTGAGCAGCAAATTTAATTAAAACTAGACGTTTGTTTTTATGTAGTATAAAAAGTATAAAATTAATTTCTCATTTTCCAGGACTTAAAAAGATGATGTGGGGATTATTTGTTGGACTGCAAATAGTCAAAACCGTCCTCTTGGCTTTATTCTTGCCGAGCATTTTAGGATCACTAGGAAAAATGGTCGGAAAAGGTAAATTCTTATGATTCTAATTTCAGGTGATTGGCGTCGACATAGTTTTTACTTTCCTCTAAGTGATAATATGAATAGCTAACTGTGATGTTCATGCGACAAAATATTTTAAATGCAACTCGGTTGCCGATGACCATTTATTCTCACAGGCTTCTATAGTAAAGCCTGTGATATTTACGCTGATTATGACCAATTCTGAACTACTAGTATAACCTACTAGGACCGGTAATTTAAGTTAATCAGTTAGTCCCTAGATCCAAGCTTTTTCGTCGCCTCTCCGCTCACACTGTATCCTTCTATAACTATCATAATTGTCCCTTCCTGGAGGGTCTCCATGGGCCAACCAACGATTTTAGTTGTTTTCGTTCCTGGAATATTTTCAATTGTCACAACAAATGCAGTCCTTGAAAAAGAGCAAATCAGCGCTATATAACTATATCTATGGTTGGCTTTAGTCACCGTAAACTGGCGTATCATTACAGAAAACACAGTGTTTTCCATTATTAACTAGTTAAAAATCGAAAAGGTCATAGAAGCAAATAGGCTCTATCCATATAGTCCGACACAAAAGAGGATAACCGCGTATTTACACTACCGAACGACTTGGTGAACAAATCATCTGTTAGATTCACCATGAAAGAATTTACAGTTTTGCGCAACAGCCTAGGCTATGTGCTATTTTCTACACTAACATCAGATAAAACGACTTACTAGAGCAAATAAAGATGAAATCCAAAATAGCATAGCCAAAGTTATTATAAATTATATAATACAAACTACCGAAGACTAAGATCAGGTTGAAAAGACCTAAAAACGAAACGAAAAATATAATCGCTATAATAGATTTTGCCTTCATAGCACACGTATTGCGAAATGATTGATTGAAGAATGTAGGGTATTTTGTGACCAGAATAAAAGCCTCCTATATCAAGCGGCAACGGTACCAATCTATACTAAGTGACTGGTGCAGGTCAATGCAAGAATTACCTAAAGCCTCTACCAAAGTAAAGAGTACGGCACCCAAATTGTAAAGCGCAACTCCACCCTTGAGATCCCAAGGACTGTGTACGGAATGTGGACGTAATCTCAACTCCCATAAAACTCCCACCAGGGGAGCAACCGCAAATAACCGGTTCAAGGAAGCATGTTTCAAGAAATCTCCTGAGGCATGAGCCCCCTATTGCACCCCGTCCCTTTCATAGCTAGAAATATAGACCTAGCTTAACAGATTCGAAAACACATATTGGACAAAAATTATTTTAAATTCCAGGGAGAATTTCGATGGACAACCTAGTTTCACCACTTGTGACCAAAATGTTCATGACTTGCATTGAATCAGTCATCGAAGAAAAGGCTATAACAACGAGCTATAGCGATGCAGTTTTCGCCATGCTGATCTCACCAATGCTGGCAACCGAGTTTCCGCCTCTCTCGCAATTTTTCCATGGTTGGTTCAACACCATATCGACCGTGAATATCCCCATTTCGAATGTGATCGTGGCATATTACGCCACTAGTCCAACGCAATATAGTTCTCTTCATTACTTCGAGGCCGCCATTCTTGAATCAGCGGATGATTGGCAACATAGGAAAACTCGAATTTGAAGCATAGCAGCGTCTGCACAAAGAACGATGTTGGCAACTAAAGCACATATGCAAATAAGTCGGGAAACCGGAAGCTAGACGCTTCAGGTATGAAAGGTTTTGTGTATTTCTTTTATAAAGAGATTTGAGGGTGCATTTGTCCCATTAGTATGTAGCACGTAATATATGCATATATTAGGTGAGAATATCCACTTCCAAGTGATATTGACATTCAAAGTCCTGAATTTGACCTATTATAACTTTGTTAGTAATTGTGGGATTTTTGCCAAGTTTGGTAGAATCATGCTCTATGTTGTAGCCTACATTACTGTATTTCGTGATTATAGGAAGAACTTAATGCGGGTTTTCTGCCAATTACTAAAAATTATAGTAATGTACTATTATTAACTTTATTTGAACAGGTCTCGATATGGAGGGTATTTCGGAACTTAGGCACCATACAGTGGCAGCCTCTCGACGTTTTTCAGATTTTTCGGTTAAGTAGTTTCTGAGAATGGGTCCGGTAAGGAAATGGTAACTTTCACCCCCCGCACTTTCCACCTTTCCAACGAATGTTTAATCTAAGGCCGGCTTCGAAAAGTACTAACCGAGATAATTTGATAGCCCATATGAATATATTTGATGAAAAAAATGTTCACCCCCCTTTTCCATGTATTGGGACCCCCTTAAAATGTATGTAAAAGGATGTAACTCACTATATGCGTGAACGTTCACCTTTCTACCACCTGGTGTCAATCGCTACAACCGTCTCCGAGAAAAATGCGTGTGACGGATAGACAAACAGACAGTAAACCTATTTTAATAAGGTTTTCTTTCACAAAAAACCTTAAAAACTAAGACCCAATAATTCTTTGGGACCCCATTCATAAGAATTCATTTCGTTGTGGTATCGACGAATTGATATATGATGATAACGTCATACACATTGTAGAATGCACCAAATTCACAAGAAAATGACGAAGTTTCACCCCCTATAACTTTGTTAATTAAAGCTGGATTTTCTTCAAGTTTTACCAAATTGTGCACTATATTATCCCTTATACCCACGCAAAATGTTGTACTTCTAGAATGATCATAAGGGGGGGGGGGGGTGTCGGGTAAATTTCTAAAATGTGGAAATATACTATTATTAACTTTATTTGTGCAGATAACGGAACCGGATGTATTTCGAGGCCTAGATTTCATAGAGATGCATCACTGTGATTTTTTCAGATTTTTCGGTTGGATAGGTTCTGAGAACGAGACCTTTTACACTTCCTGGTGGTCATATTTTGAACCCTCACTGAACTATGTTTCACCCGATATCAAATATGAAACCAGTTTCGAAAAGTACTAATTGTGTCCTTTAATTTGATACCCCACATGACCACATTTTATGAAAAAAAATGTTGCACCCTCCATTCACAGGTATGGGGAGCCCCCCCTTAAACTTAGCAGAAAATGGCGCCACTTGCTACATATAAATGGAACAATAGATCACATGTTTCTACCGATTTGCCTGACAATCGGTCTAGCCGTTTCCGAATAAATCGGGTGTGACAGACAGACAGACAGACGGACTTTTTTTCACACAAAACCTTAAAAATGGTGGTCGAGAAACAAAATGTTTATTGACCTTTAGCATACATCGTAACCAAGGCAGGTTTTGATAACGAGAAGTTTACCTTCGATACAGTTAGAAAGAGTAACTACAGGATTGAGAGGCTGAAAAGTATGCACGAGAAGGAAAGATCAAGTATCAAGTAATCAATGGACAACATTGTTTGATTAAACAAGCACGAGAAATAGAACAAAATGGATTAACACATCACCGAAGGGATTCCATCAGAAAAAGGATCTAACAAAGTAAGAAGAAGGAAGTCAGATAACAGGAAACTTCAGGCATGCTATATTTTGTGCTTTTCTCAAGTGGAAGACTTTGAGTACGTGACAATTCCATAAGTTTAAAATATTCCTTCATGTGTTTCCAAATCCTAAGCCATATGTATGCACATAAAGAAACGAAAAATGTTATATATAGCTACATTCATTTATAAGCATCTCGCCACTTATTGCGTACGGATTTGAATATGTTCTCTTTACTTCGTATGTGTTCATGTGCGTTTATACATATATACACCTATGTATATAAATTAAAAGCGGCTAAATACCGAGGCAGCATTATTGGCGTATGGTCATAAAGTCCTTTCTTTTCTGGAACAAATATCTTTTTCATTAAATTTATATTTGCAAACACTTCTAGGAGTGATCTAAGAGGTTCGGTATATCAATTCCGACTAGAAGTATGGAACAATATCCAAGTACAATAAATGTGCAGATGTGCTACGCTCTCAAACATAAACATTCCTCTCTTCCCACATTAATTATGTGCATATGATCAATGCACATCTGTTCAATAGAATTTTCCACCCTTATTTTTTTCTGAGAAAAGGTTTGCAATTTTGCAGAGATGTGTGTGTGTGTCTGAGGTTGGGGAGATCCAAAGACTTTGAGCACTCAGTCCCTAGTGGTGCATTGTAGTGGATTCCCCCGTCTAGCGGAATATTCCAGATTCTTCAATTCTAACACATCAGCACTCAAAATTTGATGTCTGAAGCGTCCATACTCGGGGCATTCAATTAGAAAATGCTCTCTGAATTCCGCTTCCCCATTACAGGAACGACGCGTATCATCCTGAATGATTACCATTCTGAGCATGGTCAGTGAGAATGCCTTCAATACTTCTGCAAGTTTTCCTATTTTTCGACAGGACAAACTTTGTTGTATGTTTGCTGAGTTTTGACAGGAACAGTTTGGTGTGTTTAACAGAATTAAGGCTCTGCCAACTGTCATTATGGGAAGTTTTACGCTTAGTTATGAAGACTTCCTTAACTTTCTACCAAGAGGAAGGGACGCAGCCCAGAATAAAACATCCTGCAAATATATTTCTTAGAAGTTGCTTTAAGTGCTGTATGCCCTCTTTCTAGATTTCTCCATGGAACGTTTTACTGCGTTTGCATCGGTTCATAGGACAAGCCTCTTCAAAGCAATCAAAAGTGACCAAATTATTAGGTCAATTACTACACTTCTTCCTGTCCCCACGAATCTCGGGGCGTACCTTACGTTCGCGGTCATTAGACCAGCTGAAATGGGAAAATCAAACAGCTTCTCTCCTCTAGGATTGCATTTGCTACTGCCCCAACAAATATGCTGGCCGTTCGGATCACAACCTATTAAGAGTTCAAGGCCACTTGATTCTACATACACTACAAGATCCCCTAGTTTTTGCGTTGGTGGAGAATACAAAGAATCATAGGGTAAGTGAGCAGAGGCAATTATTACGTTTCTCCGCTTACCATCACCATGGTATTGTAAGTTAACCGCGTGGAGGACCTGAGAAGAAAATTGTCCGAGTATGTTGCATCTAATAATTTGGACATTAGAACACGTCTCTGATCGAAGAAGACCCTAGTAAGCTTTATTGATTCAATACCAGAGACTTCCTGTACTACCCTTTCTGGCTGACCGCCCCGTAGACACCAGGTGCGGGTTTGCCACTAGAAAACCTCCCTTCTATAGATTTTTCCGTGGGGAAACATGAATCTGGTGAGACATTCGTTAACAAAACATAATGTGGAACTAGTATGACATGTGAATAAGGCTCTGACATTAGACATCCACAATCAACATGCTTTGTGGATCACACACAGCATGTATAGTGGATCTTACTTCGTCACATCTCTCCACACTTCCTTCATTTTCTTGACATATCGAGTTGGTTGGTGCATGTTGCAGAAAAACGTATGTAATCGTCTCAGCTTCTATTTCTTATATTTTTAAGGTTTTGTGTAAACACAAAACCGATTCAATGTCTGCCTGTCTACTTGTCTGTCACACTAGATTTATTAAAAAACGGCTAAATCAATTGTCAACAAAATTTGGGAAGAAGGTGGGGTCTGAGAATATCTTTAAATAGAGCCAGAGTTTGAGAGGAGACTCCCCATAAGTGTGAAAAGGGGGTGTACATTTTTTTTTCCCACAATATGGTCGACAAGTATTTTTCGAAAGTGATCTTGTTTCTGATATGCACTTTAAATATTTGCCCCAAAAAGTGAAGCAAGTCTCTTTCTCAGAACCTATCCAGTCGGAAAATATGAAAACAAGTCGGAATACCGCAAGCTGGCGCTAAAGGTTTCGTGTTTATCTTTATGATAAACTTTCTATGCATATTTCTGCACTCGTATATCACTAAAAACCCGAAATGTTCGTTCATATTCAAACTACAGGACATATATACATATTACACATGTAAATATCATCATCATCAACGGCTCAATAAACGGTATCCGGTCTAGGCCTACCTTAATAAGGAACTTCAGGCACTCCGGTTTTGGGCCGATATCTCTATTCGATATCTCTGAAAACTCTTTGGCATCCTGACCCACGCCATCGTTCCACCTCAGGCATTGTCTGCCTTGTCTTTTTTCTACCATAGATATTTCAATTATAGACTTTTCGGGCTGGATTATCCTAATTCATACGTATACGTGACCGCCCACCGTAAGCTATTGAGCCGGATTTTATCCACAATCAGATGGCCATGATATCGCTCATAGATTTCGTCATTGTGTTACGTTCTCAATTTTTCTTGCTTAGAACAGTCTCCGAGGAATACACAAGAACTTGGACCCTATGGTGAGACGGTTCGAGCGGAACAGCTTTTGTAAGCTGAAATAGGCTCTCTTGGCTGTCAACAGCCGTTCGACGATTTCATCATCATAGCTGCTATCGGGTGTGATTTTCGACCCTAGATAGGACAAATTATTAACGGTCTCAAAGTTGTAGTCCACTATCTTTATACTTCCCGTTTGACCAGTGCGGTTTGATGTTGTTGGTTGGTTAGTATTTGGTGTTGATATCGTCACCATATATTTTGTCTTGCTTTGATTGATGTGCAGCCCAAGCTATCGGTAGTTTGTATATCTGGGGTGGTTTTTTCCACGATATCGATATCGTCAGCATAGGCCAGTAGTTGGGTGGACTTAAAGAGAATCGTACCTCTCGCAATTACATTACGGATAATTTTCTCGAGGGCCAGGTTAAAGAGGTCGCATGAAGCGTCCCCTTGTCTTAGACCGTTGTTGATGTCGAATGGTCTAGAGTGATCCTGCTGCTTTTATCTGGCCTCGCACATAGTCAGGGTTAACCTAGTCAGTCTTATTAATTTCGTCGGGATACCGAATTTTCTCATGGCCGTGTTCAGTTTTATCCTGACTATGCTAACATAGGCGGCCTTAAAGTCGATGAAAAGATGGTGCAACTGATGTCCATATTCCAACAGTTTTTCCATCGCTTGCCGCAGAGAGAAAATCTGATTTGTTACTGATTTGCCTGGAGTCAAGTCTCTTTGATATGGGCGAATGTTGTTCTAGCCATATGAGGCTATCCAGCCTAGGAAGATAGCGGAAAATCTATATATACAAGGTGCGGCAGCATAACTTCCTTTTTTAAAATGCGCGCCACTCAGTTAGTTGATGTCATAGCGGAGCGCTAGTGGTCTCGTTCAAGAGGGGATACTGTAAAGTTTTCTCCCGACACGGTTCAGTCGCCATCATGCCATTGCAATTGTGAGGAGCGTGCCTTTGCCGTTGAGGTTTACTTTTCAAGCAGTTGTTCGGTTATTGCAACACAGTGTGCATTTCGGAATCGCTTTAATTTAGCCCCGTTGGCTCCCGTCCCAGACCGTAAATCAATTGTTACATGGGTCACTACATTCAGACAAACTGCAAGTGCGACAAAAGGAAGAAGTCCCTCGGCCCGTTAGATCACCTGAGAACATTGAAGCAGTGAGAGCGTCAATGTTGCGATCGCCACGGCGTTCTGCGCGCAAACACGCATCTGCCCTTGGACTATCCGATCGCTCTGTGAAAAGAATTCTTCGTGGTGATCTTCATTTTCATCCCTATAAGATGGCGATAGTGCAGGAACTTTCTGAACGTGACTTCAATTCTCGGAAGAACGCGTGTGAGCTTCTTCTTGATGTCGTTCCCGAGGGTGCTATTGTTTTTTTAGCGATGAAGCCCATTTTCATTTGTGTGGGTCGGTTAACAAACAAAACATGCGCTACTGGGCTGACACCAACCCTCGAGAAAATTTGGATTGTGATTTTTTTCTATGGGGTTTTTTGAAATCCCGTGTTTATGTGAACCGTCCAAGAACCCTACAAGATTTGAAGACCAACATCCAAGAAGAAATTGCCAACATAACACCTGCTATGCTAACAAGAGTCATGACAAACGCCAGAAATCGGTTTACGCAATGTATGGAGAATGGGGGACGTCACCTAACAGATTTGATCTTCAAAACAATGTAAATAAAAACTTTAGACATGTACCTACATTATAAAAAATAAATAAATATTTTCCGATGCATACAATAGTTTTTATTGTTTTGAAAAAAGGAAGTTATGCTGCGGCACCCTGTATAAAAGAAAGTGGTGTTAGCTACACTATTTATAACTCAAGAACGGGTGAACCGATTTGGCTGAAAATTGGTGAAGAGGTAGCTTAGAACCAGGAGACGGACATAGGATACTTTTTAACCCGTTCAACTAAGTTTCCGTCAAGTCACTATAAAGCGTGGTATAACGAAAACGCATCTGACATGGAATAACAAAACGCAAATGACAGCTAAAATTGGTTTCCGGAAAGGGAGCAGATTCTATACATTTTTTTTACTTATATCCTGAAATAATACACTAATAATAAACTTATTTGAGATAATTTTATGCCCACTTTCAATGCAACTATAATAGGAGATTATAAATTTCTACCATCTGGCTGGTTGGCAGCTTTCAATGAATGGTTTGAAGTATGTTGGTAATTTTGAATTGAAAAACGGAACAAGAAATTGATGGAGGAATGGCAACGCTGTAAGGTAGGACAACGCCTGTCGAGTCAGCTAGTATCTTATAGATGGTACACAGCAACGTGATACCTCTATAATTGCTGCACTGCATGATATCTCCCTTTTTATGTACGAGAGAGTCGTCAGGGATAGATTCATTATTCCACACCTTGAGCATAAGTTGATGGAGGGCTTGGTGTAATTAGTCGCCTCCTTGGCTGTAGTACCACGTAAATATTATGCTCACCATAAACAAACAAACATTGGCTATTAGCGAAGACTATTCTTATACATGCACGTCTATAAATTGAGCGTATCCATATTCCGCGTTTAATTCGTGTATTCGTGAAAAGCATACATATAGGATATACAGTACGTATATTGAATACAGCTGGTTTTATGCATAAATATATTTATCTGAATTAGGCACTACTCCAAAACTTCATTAGCATACATATATGCACATGGAAGCGCATGCGTATATCTGTCTCGAGTAATTGATATTGATATATAAATGATTAAAAACTTAAAACGAAATGTTTCGCTGCTACGTTCTCACCAAATTTTATGTTAGTCGATCAAGCCGTTTCCGAATTAATCGGGTGTGATATACAGACAGACACACAGACGGACATAATCAGACAATCAATTCCATCCCATTCCATTGCTCTCCCACACCTGTTCCACCTTTCCATGGAACTATTCCCTGATTTTAAGCTTAATTTGAATGCCTAAGCCATCTGGCATTCCACACTTGCATTCACTCTATGGCGATTGCTTCATTATTGTTGTTGACTATAATGCGCAGTACGCCAACGAACACTGAAGAAGGTAACATCTATAATTGAGCCGGACTTTCGATTCCATTTTGTCTGTTTCATCTCATTAGTAACCGGATCTCACTCGCGCCATCCTGCTCCATTAATCAAATCCGTGGCTTATTCCTTATTGCTAAGGTTTTTATCTTGTTTCCCAATTGTAACTTCTCCCACAAACCCCACCTTTTTAGCCAGAATGAAAAGAAATTTGTTGCTGATTTGAATCAATTTCTCTTTGCTGTATTTTAAACTCCGTCCACTAGTACCACCTATCACACCTCCATCCTTCTGCCTTCCATCTCAACAAAACCACTCGACCGTTACTGATGTTAATTGCAAATTAATTTGCGAATAGATAAATTTCCAAATTTCCTTTTTTACGATTCTCAACCTTGCCTGATCTACGTCTTTATTATGAACTTTCATTCGGAGGAGGTGACCCGAGTCCTAGATTCCACACTTCACCGATGAAGTGAATTAATGCAGGAAAATGCCAGTGAGCAGGATTTTTTTACGACAGTACCCTTCGTAATGTAAACATAAAATGGGCTTCTTAGATGACACAACGATATTGAGAAAAGCGTTGAGAAAGTTTTACATTACTATGTACTCGTACATATTGTTAAATAGCGTATGAACCGCTTTAGACATTTTGTTATGAATCCTTTTCTTAATTCAAGACGATATAATTGGTTGACAAGGGTCTCTTGAAAAGTTTTTCTCCAATATTCTGAGTTAACATAATCTGAAAAATTAGTCGAGTTAATTCTTTAGTCTTAGAGAAAGATAACAACGGGCATTGGGATTTTAATTGCTTTTCGAGGCTCGTTTTTGAAAGGTTGTATCTAGGTGATTTGTTCGATCGAAAGTTTCTTATTTAAAATAAAATCTTATAAATTTTTTTCAGTCTATTCGATTCCTCTCAATTACCATTAATTCTAAAATTCAGAGTTTTTAATGAATGGTGATAACTATATATAATAATCGGCGCGCTTGATATGCTTGGAAGTACTTGCAGTTTACCACTAAGATATTTTATTTACTATTTACTTGTTTCTCTGGTTTCAATAATATTATACTGCGTTCAAATTGATATTTAGGTATGTGCATATAAATTTCGGGTCATCACTGTTGGAGAAGGTACTTTCTTGAGAAGAAGAAGACAACGATTATTGATGTTATGTGTGAGGGAGGGAGACCTCCCGGACCTACATTCATACTCTCCTCTACTACTGCCGGATCAAAATTAAACCCTAACCTTTTGACATGAATATAACTTTGAGGAGCAATGGCATTTAAAGGGTATCGCTGCAATGTTTTAAAATAACTAGAAAGAGGGAACCTTTCTTTTTATTCTACATATCCTCTTTCCCTGACGGGATAGGCTTGATAATTTTAACTTTACCATGATGACATAAAAACAAGTCGGGAAACCGGAAGCTGGGCGCTTCAGGTATGAAAGGTTTTGTTTGCTTCTTCTGTGAGTATATTTGAATGCAGAACTATCACGTTTGTGCGTAGCCCGTGATGTATATGTATTTATCATGTCAGACTAGTCACTTTAGTGTGATATTAATATTTAGTTACAGTAAATTTACATGATAAAGTGAACTTTGAGCTACTGTAACTTTGATAGTAATAGTATGACTTTGACCAAACTTGGGAATAACATGCTTCATATTATATTCTATACCACTACAAACTCTTATAACCCTGGGATAAATTTAAAAGGGGTTTTTACTCAATTTCCCCAAAAATATGGTAATATGCTATTATTAATAGATATCGACATGGAGAGTATTTTGCAGCCTAGGCACTATATAGAGGCAGCTTAATGATTTTTGGCAAATTTTTCGGTTCCTCCCCTTCCACTTCCCGCCTTTCTAACAAATCTAAAAGTACGGCTTCGAAAAGTACTAATCGAGATCTTTCATTTAATACCTAACATGATTATATTCGGTGAAAAAAAATTGTACACCCTCCTTTTGCATATATGGAGACCCCCCTAAATATCAACGTAGAAGGATATCACTGCATGTCTTGGGGTTCACAGTTCTTACCTGCTCACCAAATTTCGTGTCAATCGCTGTAGCCGTTTCTGAGAAAAGTGCGTGTGGTAGACAGACAACAGACAGACAGACAGAGATCGAACTGTTTTGAATAAGGTTTTGTTTTGCAAACAAAACCTTAAAAACGGAAGGAAAGTGGTACGGTAGATCGTTCAAAAGCAGGTGGATGTCTAAGTAACTTGACGAAATCAGATCCTTGGGTAACGCTGCGCAAGAGAATCTGCACAAAAATAGTACAAATGTTCGAAAGAAGCTGGTGGATTTTACAATGTTCAAATATAGACAACAGCTGCTCAGCGTTTTTTGCGGTTGTGAAACAATTGATTTTTCACCAATATGGCCTAATTATAATAACTTTTAGTAAAAAATAGACTAATGGGATGACGGCCATCAAAAAAGCCTTTCGAAGAAAAGTATGAACAATTTGCGAAAACTCATAAAGATTGATCAGTCGCTGATTGGGGTCGCGTTTTGTGGAGCAACGAAAGTAAGCTTAATCTGTTTGGTACTGATGGAATTAGATATGTTCGTCATCCAGGTGGAACCTGCAACGATTTCAAGTACCAAGTACCCGTACAGAAGCATGGGGATGGAAGCATAATGATCTGGGGCTGAAATCAGTTATGCGTGAAATTTTCGGCACTAACAATATTTATTATAGGGTGCTTTTATTGTGATGGTGTTGTAGAAAAACACCCTCATACCAACACTGACTCTCAGTACAAGGTTTCCACCACATGCATGTTTTACCACCACAGCCACTCAGATTAAATTTTGAAAATAATACCTGCATTTTCTTAGAAAAGGTTAAAAATGATTATAATTAAAAATTATCGGTATTGACCGTTTTTCAAAAGTTAATATCCTTGTTAAAATATTATTTACGGAGCCAAAACTGTGAAACTTATTATTATTAGAATCGAGTCGATGTTTATCTGTCTGTCACAGCCGATTTACGCGGAAACCGCAGGACCGATTGTCACGAAAATTGGTGAGAGTGTGTGGTCTATTGTTCCCTTCACATATAACAAGTGGCAGTGTTAAGTTTAAGGGAGGCCCATACAAGTGAATGGAGGTGCAAATTTATTTTTTTACATAATGTAGTCACGTGGGGTGTGAAATGAAAGGGGTTAATTTGCACTTTCCGAAACTGTTCCCATATTTTATCCTGGGTGTAATGTGGGGGGAGTCAGGTCTCAAAATATGACCCTCAAAAAGTGTAACAGGTCTCGATCTCAGAACCTATCCAACAAAAAAATCTAAAAAATAGTAGTGTATCTAAACGAAATCTAGGCCTCAAAGTAAATCCCTTTTCCATATCTACACAAATAAAGTCAATAATACTGTATTACCACATTTTAGAAATTTAGCCAGAAACCCCCTTAAATTCGTGTTAGAAGTACAAAATTGCCCTTGCATAAGGGATAAGCTTTGGAATGTTTGAAGGAAATCCAACTATCATTCTAAAACGTGTATGAGGTCATCATCGCATGTCAATTCGTCAATAGTGAAGTGGCTTTCACAAACCATTTTACTGATGGTTCGGACAATTTTAACCACTCCTTGTAGCTTTATCATTCGGTGACGCATTTCAAGAGTCGATTCCCCGAGGTACTTCTTCTAGGAAGTTTCTGTGGCCGTAGGGCTTTGCTGTCCAGCATCTGGACTCAGGTCAGTCTGTGGGCACTGCACGCTACAACGTATTTAATGTGGAGGTCTAGAGGGAGGAGATGCAGGAGTACATTGAGAGCATCTGCGGGCAGGATCGCAGAGCCCCAGCAGCACCTCTACGCGTAGTTTTTTTAATCGTAAGCTTCGTTCTATTGTTCTTTTCGCTTCAAGCCATCACATAATAGAGCCGTACATTAGGATTGGGCGCACCAATTTAGCTTTGGATCCTGGATTACACCCGGATACTTTACACTTTAGAAAAGGACCAATCTTTGTTCATAAAGCCGTGGTAGGTTGAATTCTGGTATCCTTGGCTTGGTGGTGAATAGCTTTAGTTCCGTTTGGTTGAGTTTACACCGAGTCCGCATCTTGCGGCCCACAGATACACCTTTCGGAACGCTCCTTCCATGATATCATAGCATCATAGCATCATAGCATAATGGACGGAAACATCCCTGACACTAATATCACTAAGTCGTCAGCATATGTCACTACCTTCACCTCGCTGCTGTCCAAAATTCATAAAATTTTATCCATTATTATTAACCAGAGCTCCATAGAGATGGCACCACCCTGGGGCGTGCCTCTGTTCTGTTGGTACTAACTTTACTGCTGCTTCTATATCCAAGAAGGCAGCTAGGGTAAACTCCTCGTAGTGCATTGACCGCTCAACCGTGCCAAATACCTCGCGGAAAGTGGTTTCTGTGGACGTTCCTTCTAGGTAAGCATGCCGGAACTTAAAAAAGGCGTTCTCTCCATAACCACACTTAAGTGAATGCCCAGGTTACGCTCTAGGGTCCTCAACACGAAAGAGGTGAGGCTGATTGGTCGAAAGTCTTTGGACTCATGGCCACGCCTGCCTGCCTACTTTTGTTCGTCTCTAGGACTGTGGTGCGTAACCTAAAGAGATTTATTTTCGGTAAATCTCAACAAGCCGTGGCACAACCCTTTCCTGGTGCTTCGGTAACATAACTGGTATTATGGGTAAGTGCGTCTAAACCAGCAGCTTCAAGGTTTCATCACAATATTCCGTCCAAGAACCTTCCCACATTTTAAGAAAGGATGGGCTCCCATACTCCTTGGAGAGAATCTTACTGAGCCTCACGGATTCATTGGTGTTTTCGATGTTCTCTTTCGATGGCCGAATTTTACATCTTCAGGTAGTACATACTATGTATAGCTGCTAATATTTATGCCTGTAGCTGATGTTGACGATTTCCCTGGTCAGCTTTCAGTGGCAAGAGACATCTTCATTCCACGACTGTGGCAGTGTCTTCTTGCTGTATTTAGCAGGGCAAGAATGCCTTTTTCAGAGTCCCGACCCTTGATTCCAGTTCGTCTGTTGTATGAATCTTGCCAATTTACGCACCGGAGAGTTTCTTCTTAATTACTTGTCCAAAGTTTCTCTAGTCGATCCTCCTGGGGTCTCTGAAGGGGTTAGAGATCTCTGCGGTGAGATCTGGACTGAAAAATATCCAACTGTGATCCGAGGAGGATCTCTGGTCAGACACTCTCCAGTTCTCTACCCTAAAAATCCCATTGTCGCTTAGTAGGGTAATATCAAGGACCTTCTCCCAATAGTCACATTTCTGCGAACTGGAGAAATGGAAGGCTAGTGTACTGCCCCTGCTACACACAGATAGATTTATAATAATAATAAAATCAATCACCGCTCTCGTTAATTTCCAAGCTGCCCAAAGCATATGTCTTGCATTGACGTCGGAGCCTATCAACAGGCTGGCCTTCTTTGTTGCTATAGTTCTCATCAAATGTTGTAATTCTTCTGGCGAGCTGGTTGGTCGTGAGCTATGTAAGCCGAGGAAATATACACATTCTCTGCCCCTGCCTGCTCCAGTTTGATAGTCGTGTTCAAACTGAAGCAGGCGGGGCACTCAGGTGTGGAAACAGAAATGCGTGCTGACTCTTCCTCGCGAGGGTACATGCTCTGGATCTGCCTTGATCAGCGCTTCCTGTATAGTGGAATAAATTAGAATATTTGCTTTGGAACCCTTTGATGGTTTGGTCGCCGCCGACCCAAGGACCGTGTATTAGTGGGATATCGATGTCTTCCTTCAGTAGAAAGACAAGCAGATTACCCGAGGCGCACTTCGAGTGATGCAGATTTATCTGCGTTACCCTCAGCATGGTCTGTTGCGTTCGGTTTTACAGAGCAGAACACTTTAACCCTTGCGTCCCTGACCCCAAACCGCACTTTCTAGTCGACCTTTTCTAGTGCTTTCAGGCACTCTCCATTCATACGGAGCAGAAAAGGTTGGCTGTTTGTCCGAGATTCCTCCTCATTGATAACAACCAGATCATTCAGTGGGAATCCTGGGGTTTTGAACATGCAGGGATTGTACGAGCTTGTCCTTATCCATGCGGATCTTCGGCAACCGCGAGGAGGTTGTGTGAGGACATGCCGAGTTATGCAACTTTAATCTGAAGCATAATTAGACCATGCGCCGAAAGACAGCCAGGTTTTATTTTGTAAATTGACATATGATGGAAGTATCAAGGTCCTTCCTAGATTCCCAGATAAGCTTGCACAATGATATATAAGCGCCAATTATGGGGGTTTTCCTTAAGTACATCCTTCAATTACAAAATTCGGCACCATGACAGGCGATAATATAGGACATAACTCTGAAAAATTTGAAGGCAAATAAAGCTGTTCATAACAAAGTTATATAAGGTCAAATGCATGTATCACGTCTCATCACATAAAGTGAACTTTTATGAACGGCGACTTCCATGGGAACGTTTTAATGTTGGCTTTTCTTAGTTGCATCTATATCAGTTTCAATTAGTGGAGACTGAGATATGTTATATACTAACTGCGTGCTAAAAAAATTTGTGGGTAATGTCGTTAGTACCAGCGGTACTTAATTTATGTACAAATACAGCTGCGAAAATATAATAGCAGTCAGTGTTAGACGACAATTTAAATGATTGTGCGTCTGACTTGGCATTTAACTTTTATTACTTATTTTATTTTCAAACAGCCGAAAAACTATTTAAATAAAATATTTAAAAGAAAAATAAACATAATTTATTTTTAAATTTAAAAAAAAAATCGAGAAATTTCAGCAGTACAAAAAACGAGGGCCCAAAAAAAATAGAGAAAAAATTTTTAACATGAATACATTTAAGTAAAAAAAACATAAATTACGCTTAATACTTAGTTGCATGAACTTTATTTTTAATAATGGCGTTACACCGATCGGTCATTGAATTAATAAGTCGTTGACAACGGTGCACGGGAATGGCACCCATAATTCTTACACCATGCGCTAAAGCCCCTTGTTGTAGGGTTTTGTAATACTTACGACATTCTTGACATCAGCATATAAATTCCCAATAGGGTTGAAGTCTGGCGCTTGCGCTGGCCACTTCAGCACCTTCACCTTATTGTCCTAGAACCACTTCTCTGCTTTTTTATTCGTGGGGTTTCGGTCGTTGTCTTCCTCAACGCCAGTGCCATAAGGCAGCGTGTCGTTTTCCAGTATATGGAGACAAACATTTTGGTTTATCGTTTATTTTATCCAATATATTGGACTTACACCATAGAATGAAAAGCAGGCCTACACCATAATGCTTGAACCGCCATGCTTAACTGTGTTTATAGTATATTTGGGGTCGAAACGGAGCCTGTAGCTTCTACATAGCTACGGGAACCTTTGTCACCATACAAAACAACAACTGACTCATCAATATGGAGGCGACCAGTTACACCAACTGGTTCATCAACTTGTGCTCAAGGTATGGGACAGCGAATCAATGCTTGACGATTGGCAACGAGGCATAATCTGTCTCATACATAAAAAGGGAGATATCACACAGTGCAGCAATTATAGAGGTATCACGTTGCTGAGTACCATCTATAAGATATTCTCCACTATCTTGCTAGGCCGGATAGCCCCATACGCCCAGAACATCATTGGCCCATACCAAAGAGGCTTCACTCCAGGCAAATCCACAACAGATCAGATTTTCTTTCTGCGGCAAGCGATGGAAAAACTCTTGGAATATGGTCATCAGTTGCACCATCTTTTCATTGACTTTAAAGCCGCCTATGATAGCATAGCCAGGGTAAAACTGTACACGGCCATGAGAGAATTCGGTATCCCGACGAAATTAATAAGACTGACTAGGCTGACCCTGACCAATGTGCGAGGCCAGATAAAAGCAGCAGGATCACTCTCAAGACCATTCGACATCAACAACGGTCTACGACAAGGGGATGCGTTATCATGCGTCCTCTTTAACCTGGCCCTCGAGAAAGTGATCCGTGATGCTGAGGTGAATGCAAGAGGTACGATCCTCTTCAAGTCCACCCAACTACTGGCCTATGCTGACGATATCGACATCATGGGAAGAACCACCCGAGACGTTCAAACTGCCTTCATCCAGATCGAGCAGGCGGCGTGAGATCTTGGGCTGCACATCAATGAAGGCAAGACAAAATATATGGTGGCAACGTCAGCACCGAAGACGAATCAACCAACAACATCAAACCGCACTGGTCAAACACAAACACGAACAAGAATAATGATAGGAAAATACAACTTTGAGACCGTTGACAATTTCTCCTATATAGGGTCGAAAATCACAACTGATAACAGCTACGATGATGAAATCCGCGGGCGCCAACAGAGCCTATTTCAGCTTATAAAGACTGTTCCGCTCGAAACGTCTCACCATAGGGTGAAAGCTCTTACTGTACAAGACAATGATCTTGCCAGTCCTCATGTATTCCTCGAAAACTTGGGTTCTTAGCAAGAAAAATTTCGGCCGCGTTCGAGAGAAGAATACTCCGAAGAATTTTCGACCCCCTACATGAGGATGGACGATTCCGTAGCCTACACAATGACGAAATCTATGAGCAATACTATGGCCGTCCGGTTGTGGATAAAATCCGGCTCAATAGGTTACGGTAGGCGGGTCACTTAATCCGTATGGATGAAGATGATCCCACCCGGAAAGTCTATAAGGGCAATATCTGTGGTAGGAAAAGAAGACGAGGCAGACCCTGCCTAAGATGGAGCGATGGCGTGGGCCAGGACGCCAGACAGCTTTTAGGGATATCGAATTGGTGGACCTCGGCGCAAAACCGGGATGTCTGGAGTTCCTTATTAAGGCAGGCCTAGACCGGATACCGGTTGTTGCGCCGTTGATGATGATGATGACTCATCAGACTATCAAATGTTTCTCCATTTTTCGATCTCGCAACTTAAATGGGTTTTGACGAACTTTGAGGAACTTTTCTCGGACTTCGAGCTTTCAAATTATTCTCTCTTATTCTACGGCGAACAGCCATAGCTGTCACATCACATTCATCTTTTAGCTATGTTGCCGTCATGAAAAGCTTCCACAAAGGAGACGTTGCTCGCTTCCTACCTTGACTTTCGGGCTTACTTTCGAATTTGAGTGCATTTGCAATCATTTTCGCTGGAGACTGCAAAGAACGCTGGATTTCCTGTTAGTTTTTCCTTCCTTAATCATGTTTTTTATAATTTCCCTTTTCTCCGGAATGCAGTTGTTTATACGCCCCACTATTGTAATACTAACAATATCTTTTTATTCAAAACTAATCAAAATCAATAAAACATTCTTATTTTTTCATTAAAAATACATTTTGTGGTCAAAATATAAATTTAAACCCTTAGCACTCTATTATTTTCTTTGCCCGGGAAATCAAACGCAACCCATTAAAATGAAATTTCTTAAGAACCGGTTTATTGTTTGCTTACACTTTTCAGCTGTGTAGAAAGTAGACACTTAATATACATAGATCCTGTACAATTGGAAACAAACATAAATACTTAGTAGTAAAAATATTACAATTAAAATTAACGTCAAGCTTACACTTCAACTTGATATATTCTTTTATGTAGGCAGTAAAGTAGAAGTGGGTGGAAATGCGTTAGATCAATTTAGATTAGTACATTAATATGTACGCATCTGCATTCGGTGATAGGCAATGTCTGCTATTTAGGGTGAATGGAAAATACACATTTATACACGAAGCACTGAATTTCCGGTATCCCGAATTATTTATTGTCATTATCACACCTTGTCCCAGCAGCGTTTTCATATTCTGCAGTCAACTGGGTCTGAATATATCCTTCAAGGACACACGTAGGTTAAAGCGCCGTTAATGTTCTGTGTTTTAATTAAACGTGGACACACGAGCAACCATCAAATAATCATTGGCGGCTGCTTTCAACGCTTGTTTTGTAGAGCATATTCAGAAGACAATCCATAAAAGTACTTTAGATAATGATGTAACCAATGCGGTTACACGTTCGCTGCTAAGAAAACAAAACCTGCTATGAGGGCTTTATTGATTCATTGTTATTATAGCATAAGACCGTAAACCACCATCATAAGTCGACCGGAGTAAGATGTCACAGCCAACCTTGGCATTCAGATCACATACAATGACCACAATGCCACCAGTAAGTAGCCTTTCCTAGACTGCGTGAAATGACTCCCATTAGAAGTTTCTGTTAGTGCATAATTCTTCAGCCTACAGAAGAACCTCGCAATCAGCATCATGTCTGAAATCTGGTTCGAACGCTATGGAGATTCCACGATCACTTTTAAGGCTTTGTATAAAACAAAACCTTATTAAAATCGATTTACTGTCTGTCTGCCCTTCCTTCGGTCACATGCACTTTTCTCAAAAGCGGTCTTTAATGCTGGCCTCAGTTCTAACATTTAATGCAAATGAGCGGGGACTGAAAAGGGTTCTTTTTAGCTGACCCATTCTTAGAACCTACCCAACCGAAAAATCTAAAAAAAAGATCACGAAGCTGGCTACTCTCCGAAACACCTCCCGTATTGATATCAGTTCAAATAAAGTTAATAATGGCATATTACAATCATTTGTAGTAATTAACTGTAAAACCATGAAATGAAAATGAATGCAATAATATAGGCTATAATATAAGGGATGATCGTACCAAACTCGTATTGTTGCTAACAAAGTTATAATATGTCAAAATTATCGCTTTAATGTAAATTTTGAAACTTTGAGTGTCAATGTCATGCTAAAGTGAGTATCGTAACATAATACATGCATATATATTACGTTTTAGGTACAAATGGAGTAAATGGCCTCTAAAATATTTTTATATAAGAAATACACAAAACCTTTCATAGCTGAAGCGTCCACTTTTCGGTTCTCGACTTGTTATAAAGTTAGCTCCTCGTTTAAAAGCTTTTATAAAACAAATCAAAATCGGAATATTGACAGTCTGGATATTCTTGTTATCATCGTCATCAACGGCGCAACAACCGGTATCCGGTCTAAGTCTGCCTTAATAAGGAACTCCAGACATCCCCCCTTATAGACTTTCCGAGCTGGATCGTTCTCATCCATACGGATTATGTGACCCGCCCACCGTAACCTATTGAGCCGCATTTTATCCACAACCTGACGGTCATAGTATCCCTCATAGATTTCGTCGTTATGTAGACTATGGAATCGTCCATCCTCATGTAATGGGCCAACAATTCTTCGGGGGACTCTCGAACGTGGCCAAGAGTTCGCAATTCTTTTTGCTAAGAACCCAAGTCTCCAAGGAATACATGAGGACTGGCAAAATCATTGTCTTGTACAGTAAAAGCTTTGACCCTATGGTGAGATGTTTCGGGCGGAACAGTTTTTGTAATCTGAAATAGGCTCTGTTGGCTGCGAACAACCGTGCGTGGATTTCATCTGGTGTTATCGGTTGTGATTTTCGACCCTAGATGAGATAAATTATAAACGGTCTCAAAGTTGTTGTCTCCCATCTTTTTTCTTCTCGTTTGGCCGGTGCAGTTTGATGTTATTCTTTTTATGGCCAATAGATATCTTAGAAAGAGACTGATGCGCTTCTTAGTAGTAGATCATGGTTATTCCTATTTTAGAAAAGCTCCGTGTATATAAGCGTCGGTCGAACTACTCTGGGCACAAGCTCCCCATATATGTAAAAGGTGGAATGTATATTTTTCTAACAGAATATGGTCGTGTGGGGTATCAAATGAAAGGGGTTAGTAAGTACTTTTCAAAACTTGTTGAAACATAGAGGAGTGGAGGCAAAAATGTGACGTTCTCAGAACCTATCCAACTTCTGAAAAAATCACAATGGTGTTGATGGCGTCAAAATAGAGTCCATGGGGATAAATAAATTAAATAATAGTATATTGCCACTTTTAAAAATTTAGATGGAAACCCATTGAAGGTTGAAAAAATGCAACCATTATTAACAAAGTGATAGGCGGTGAAAATTGTGTATTTCACGTCTATTTATCGCACTCAAGGACGTGCATACCGTTGTCATTATATAAAGTGAACACATATGAACGGCGGAGGTGGAGTTTGGAAATCCACATATCAAGGAATATTTTGAATTGATGGTATATATGAATGAGAAAACGTGAATAAGAAATTTCTTACACAAGATTAACACAAAACCTGTATACCTGAAGTGCTCAGTTTCGGATATTTCGATTCGTTTTAGATCAGAATGACAACAAAGAAACTTAAGAAGAGGAAGTTAGTAAATAATAACAATAAAAACAAGAAATAAAGAAAATAAACCAAAATAATAACAGTAAAAGATAATGGAGGTATGCATGAATGCATTGAAACTTTGAATGAATTCATCTGATTATTTGAATACTCATTGGCACAATGAGTGAATGCCGGTTCGTTTCATTGCATGAGTTCACTCCAAACATGAGTAGACATTTTCATTAATCATGCAAATCATGCATGTCTAAAAGATAATAATAAAAATCGTTCATATTGCAAATACGGTACACAGCTTTACTTTGAATTTGACTACTTTTTTTTAAATAAGTCTAGTACCTTCCTCCTGCCAAACTCATCATCACCAACGGCGCAACAACCGGTATCCGGTCTAGGCCTGCCTTAATAAGGAACTCCAGACATCCTGGTTTTGCGCCGAGGTCCACCAATTCGATATCCCTAAAAGCTGTCTGGCGTCCTGACCTACGCCATCGCTCCATCTTAGGCAGGTTTTACCTCGTCTTCTTTTTCTGCCATAGATATTGCCCTTATAGACTTTCCGAGTGGGATCATCCTCATCCATACGGATTAAGTGACCCTCCCAACGTAGCCTATACTCCAAACTATACTCGAAAAAAGAACGAATCACTACGAAAGTGTTTCCTTCGTTTCTTTCCGCGAAGCGGCTTCCAAGTAAGTCCATAACAAAAGACCTCGTGGCATCAGCTGTTTTCGCCCGTGACAAATGCTAAACAAGTCGGGAAACCGGAAGCTAGACGCTTCAGGTATGAAAGGTTTTGTGTATTTCTTTTGCAGGGTGCGGCAGCATAACTTCCTTTTTCAAAACTGAATAAAAACCATTGTATGTGTATGTAATGTAGGTACATCTAAAGTTTTTATTTAAATTGTTTAGAAGATCAAATCTGTTAGGTGACGTCCCCCATTCTCCATACATTGCGTAAACCGATTTCTAGCGTTTGTGTCCCCCAAATCCAAATTTTCTAGCCGTGGTGAAAAAAAATTCTGTAGCATGTTTACATACCGGTCCGAATTCACTGTCACTGTAACCTCATTTTCCTCAAAAAACCAGGGACCAATAATTCCAGCTGAGGAAATTGCACACCACACTGTGACTTTGGGTGAATGCAAAGGCTTTTGATGCAATTCTCGAGGGTTGGTGTCAGCCCAGTAGCGCATGTTTTGTTTGTTAACTGACCCACACAAATGAAAATGGGCTTCATCGCTAAAAAAAACAAAAGCACCCTCGGGAACGACATCAAGAAGAAGCTCACACGCGTTTATCCGAGAATTGAAGTCACGTTCAGAAAGTTCCTGCACTATCGCCATCTTATAGGGATGAAAATGAAGATCATCACGAAGAATTCTTCTCACAAAACGATCTGCTCTTGGACTATCCAAGGGCAGATGCGTGTTTGCGCGCAGAACGCCGTGGCGATCGCAACATTGACGCTCTCACTGCTTCAATGTTCTCAGGTGATCTAACGGGCCGAGGAACTCCAGTTCTTCCTTTTGTTGCACTTGCAGTTTGGCTGAATGTAGTGACCCATGTAGCAATTGATTTGCGGTCTGGGACGGGGGCCAACGGGGCTAAACTAAAGCGATTCCGAAATGCACGCTGTGTTGCAATAACCGAACATCCGCTTGAAAAGTAAACCTCAACGGCAAAGGCACGCTCCTCACTATTGCAACGCATGATGGCGACTGAACCGTGTCGGGACCAAACTTCACAGTATCCCCTCTTGAACGGGACCACTAGCGCTCCGCTATGACATCAACTAACTGAGTGGCACGCATTTTAAAAAATGAAGTTATGCTGCCGCACCCTGTATAAAGAGATTTGAGTGTGCATTTGTCCCATTAGCATGTAGCACGTAAAATATGCATCAATTATGTGAAAATTTACACTTTCAAGGTACAGGTATCGGTATTGAAGGTTTATCGGAGCCTAGGCATTATATACTGGCAACCTTCTGATTTTTTTCAAATTTTTCGGTTGGGTAGTTTCTGAGAATGGATTCGTTAAAGAAATAATCACTTTAAACCCCCCGCACTAACCGCCTTTCCGACAAATGTCAAAACTAAGACCGGCTTCGAAAATTACTAATCGAGACCTTTAATTTGATACCTCACATGACTACACTTGATGAAAAAAAACACCCCCCTTTTGCAGTATGGGGACCCCCCTTAAATTCAATGTAAAAGGATGTAACTCGCCATATGCGTGAGCGTTCACAGTTCCCACTTTTTTCTCAAATTTGGTGTCAATCGCTACAACCGTCTCCGAGAAAAATGCGTGTGACGGACAGACAGAGGACCCTTGACTTGATCTACGTTTTTTCAAGGTGTACAAACCTCCAGGTTGAATTTGAATTCCAATAAATGTTAGCGCATGTTATGTCACTTTTTAAGGTTTTGTGTAAACACAAAACCTTATTAAAATCGGTTTACTATCTGTATGTCTGTCTGTCCGTCACACGCATTTTCCTCGGAGACGGTTACAGCGATTTAAACCAAATTTGGTAGAAAGGGGGAAACTGTGAACGCTCACGCATATAGTGAGTTACATCCTGTTACGACGAATTTAAGGGGGGGTTCCCATACATGCAAAAGGGGGGTGTATATTTTTTTTCCTCAAACATAGTCATGTGGGGTATCAAATTAAAGGCCTCGGTTAGTACTTTTCGAAGCCGGTCTCAGTTTTAATATTGGTGGAAAAGGTGGGGAGAGCAGGGGGTTGAAAGTGGCCATTTTTTTAACGAACCCATTTTCAGAAACTGCTTAACCGGAAAATCTGGAAAACATCATGGGGCTGCGACTATATAGTGCCTAGGCTCCGAAATACCTTCCATGCCGATACCTGTTCAAATAAAGTAAATAATAGTACATTACTATAATTTTTAGTTATTGACAGGAAAACCCCCCTTAAGTTCACCCTATAATCACAGAATTTTGCAGCAATGTAGGCTACAGCGTAGAGCATGATCCTGCCTGAATTTGATGAAAATCGCATTATTACTAACAAAGTTATACTAGGTTAAAACTGTCGCTTCTCTGCAAATTCAAGACTATGAATGTCAATATCACTTGAAAGTGGACATTTTCACATAATATATGCATATTTTACGTGCTACATACTAATGAGACAAATGCACACTCAAATCTCTTTATAAAAGAAATACACAAAACCTTACATACTTCCCCGACTTGTTTGAAAATGACGCTGGTGTTGCTATTTTTGCGACTTTGGCCGATTATTTCGTGTTTCCACCCCTTTTAGCGTTTTGCAACAAATCGAAATGAGTACTTCCGTTCTTTTTTACATCTCGTTCCGAGTTTGTTGTCCTTTGAGTTTTAAGGTAATGCTACTTGTAATGGTGTATCAAATTTGCTCTCTTCGTGAATTTTTCTGATAGCCCCGAAGCTGCTGTACAAGGCTCCGAAGAGCCAGTGGTGAAAATAACATTTTCAATAGCCTGGTGCACCTGAATTTGCATGATTCAATCATTTTCCCCTCAAACAGGGCGGAGATTATTGGTCAGTATCTTCAGACGATGCTTCTTAGTTTTGGCTTTTGTTTGATCGGGATAGACCACAATTTGGTATAACTCCCCTTTGAAAGTGTGAACAACGTCAACGGTCGACTTCTCCTCCATGATGATGAACAAATGTATAGGTGGAAAGAACACTTGATCACGGTTCTTAACCTCCTCTTGTCGATGAAATGGCTAGCCACCGTAACAGGGGATATGCACTCTTCCATCAAGAGAAAGAGAAATCATTTCGAACATCAATGTACTCGAACGAAGTAAATTCGCTAGGCTTGATGGTCTCCTCGCAGAGTTATTTATCACTGCACCTGCAATCTGCTATTTCCACCCGTACGGAAATCTTGGGAATCTGAGACCTTTCCCACCGTGGAAGAAGGGAATGATCGTCAAGAACCCAGAGAAGGGGACCCATTTTGGATGTGAAAATTAGAGGGGTATCTGTGTGCTCCCTGCGGTTGCAAAGACAATAGCTAAAATAATCCTGAAACCCATCAAAGATCTTTCCTTTTGGAATAGTGCGGAGTCTGCTGGGGTTGTATCCTATCACCAATATTATTTCTTCGTGTTATCGGTAAGGTTCTTTATGCTGCTCTGTCCGGAAGACGTGGAGGAGCTCAACGGATAATGACATCTTTCCTCGAACACCTTGACTACGCTGATGACATTTATTTGTTCTCTCACCGGGTAATGGACCTTGACCAAATAGTTCCAGCAAGAGAGGCAAGTAGAGTTGTACTGACGATAAACACCAACAGAACCAAGGTTCTCAGTCCCCCCTATCTGCATTAATGGACAGAGCATTGAATGCGTCAATCAATTTGTACATCTAGGAAGCGTGGTTTCTGCGACGGTGGCACCGAGCTGGATGTTCACCGAGGCATTAACCGCACTAAATCCGATTTTGCTACCGAGTCTAAAATCTGGAAATGCAGTTATCTCAACACCAAGATCATGTTGAGACTCTGAAGTGCTAATATTCTGTCTGTGTTTCTACATGGGGGTAGCACACGGAAAGTGAACTCCACTGGTACCCAAACCTCCAAGCTTTCGTCTATACGTCTTTGCGGCGGGTCATCAGAATTCGCTGGTCTGACACTTTTTCAAACGAAGAAGTTTGTCGGCCATAGGCCTGACACTCATTCTCGCGGTGATCGGAGGACGGAAGTGGAAAGTGTCCGACGGGTGGGTCGATTCTTGTTTAATCGCATACAGCTTAGCATTTTTATGGCTGCTCCTGAAGTTTCGAATATAATCGGATGATTTTTCTGAACGTTTTTTTCAAATTGAAGTTTGAAAGAGGCATCTCGGAATGATACCCTCCGGCCTTTGCAGACCAAAGCTATAGGACATTGATTTATTCAATTCTCATTGCAAATATTAACTCTTCAAAAGTCATCCAGACCAGGACGACGTCAATTTTTCCGGAAGATTGCACACTCATATCCACAAATCGTAACGCTAAGAATGAGAGCATTCAAGGATTTGGGGTTCGGTTCAAAGTAGCCTAGAATTCTCAATATATCTATACAAAAGGCAGGAAATCAATTCTCAATGGTACCGACGTGAATAATGCCGCCTTTATTATTCCACGTTCTTGCGTCTTATGGAAATATCCTTCGAATTGCTTTCGCAAGGTGAACTTTCGCCTGGGTTGTTGGAATCAGGCTGGTTAAAGCTTATCTTGAGTCTTATTTACATATCTGCCCAAAAAATTCCCAGGAAATACTTTTCTTAATCTACGTCTGCTTTTGAAAAAAAGTTCTCAAGGACGACCCTTTAAACCACTCTTCCATTAATTCCAATGTTGACTCTTCATGTTTGCTCGAAAATAGAATTCTTGTCATTTGCCGCTTCTACATTCAATGACGATCGTACCTTGTCACTTGCTACGAATCTTTTTTACTTTTTTCACAATTTTTCTTTTAGAAATAAAAACTGTCCAAGTGAACTAAACACCTTATGATTTCTTTAAAATGAATACCTGGGAGGGAATCAGATTCTTTGTAGTAACTTCTATAAATCGGGTCGAATATTTTTTACATCCAATATTCAAGTACCACTAACAACTGCTATAAATGTTCGTTCACCTCTATCCTCTTGCAGTAGATAGATTGTATCTATGGAGACGTTTCGATTTTTCATCACTTAGACTATCGGAATCAGTATATCGGTATCTCACCGAAGGGAACAAAGGAGAGAAGGAGAATAAGGGTGTATCCGAATCTCATCGAAAGGGTGAAAATTTACGCTAAAAGAGAAATAGCAAACCGAGCGAAGTGAAAAGAAGGATGCAGCAAAAGCATCGCCATCTAAATAAGGATTGAGTTTGTCCCGGAACAGAACAGGAAGCTGTGAAAGGGTACATACCATATTTGATGGTGATGAGATGGAGGAAGTAAAATTAGAGCGAAGTGAAACGAGATGTGGTAGAAGCCAAAAACTCTATTCCATTGTGATTTTAGATTTACCGGAGGTCTTGCCTTTTTTACTGCCACATATCTCACTTTACTCCTCATATAAAAAGTAGGCTTGGGAAGGTAACAATTGAAGGATCCCATTTCGCTACCTGCTGGAAATGTGTTGCTTTCTATGGGGTAATCAGACCCCGACTTCAATGATGCAAATACATAATTGATACGAATTGAGGTTGACCTACTGAAATTCTGAAAATGAATATGTGGGCTTGTGTTTATAAATATTTAAACAAATTGGAAAAATAGGTCTAAAAGTGCATTTTTTCCTAGGATTTCCATATTGAGATATTGTGTGAGAAGCTTTGGAGCGATTCAGAACTGCCACGTTTTCAACTAGTATTGCCACTAATAAGTGGAAATTGATTAGTTGATTTGATTCTTGCAAACACACTGGAATCTTGAGCTTTTTTAATATCGAGGTTCTAATAGTTCACAAAATAATTTGAGTTGAGACATTTAAGTTGGACCATGTGTTCCATATGTGTACGTACTTTCTATGTGTAATGCAACCATGGCTGAAATTGTTTCATTTTAAAGGTTTTTAGTAAAACACAATCACATTCAAATTGGTTTATTTTCTTACTGTTACACTGAATTGATTCAAAAATGATTGCACTTGAACTTATAATCACCATATATGAATATGACCATGTGGGACATCAAATAAATGGAGCCGATGTGTGTTTTCTGAAACAGAAAGAGAGAAGGGATCAAAAATTGCAGCTTGAAACGCACGATCTACTTGATGCTAATTGTACTTCAACCTGATGATTGTAATCTGGGTTCAGGTACTTCATCGCCAACTCTTATGATTCTTGGAAAACAAACTAATCCTCCCTGAATCTAAAATGACTCTGTTTCTCTCATAGCTAACTCTATTAAAAGTCTTCTTAGTCCATTCACAGAATATCCCTATAAGCAGGCTTTTCCTATTTCCCACATAATGATCGCCGGTTGAATTGAATTCGTCTCCCCTTGATCCCGCTTTTTAGGGCTACCTTGCTCCAGAAATCGAAGTATCCTGTGAAAGAACTTATTTATTTAGACCCTCCCTTTTTGAGAAAAATCCCTTTCGCTTTTTCGGAGTTTGCAAGGGTCCCGTTGGCTCGCCTACAATTTCCCTATTCTTCTTCTGCATCCTTTAATTTTCTCTCCACTTTTTCGTATAACTTGATATATATTTTCACTATTAGAGAGTTCGAAAGCCCACTGTCGAGTATATTGAACGCTGTTGCCGCATTATCGACTTCCCTAGCTTTGACTTTTCCACCCAAACAGGGGTCTTGTCGTCTTCTTTAGTTCCGTTGGTGGTCGAGCTCTGTCAATGGCTTAAATAGGTGGGGATTCCAAAGTCACTGAACTTTACACGAAAAGCTTCAGATCCCTCGCGAATTTTTCACAACATGGATGCTCACTTGCCGCGTTCTTCTTTTGTTGGATTCATTACTGAAACTACCAAATTCCCAGGGCTTCAATAATGCAGTTTATGGAGAACCATGACTATTTCTGCTATACTGCCTAACCCAAAATTTGTAGAGATCCTATAGTTACAGGGTGCCAATGTTAGTATTATTATTACCATGTTAGCTAAGTAGGTATTGAAAGTTATTCACTGATGGAGCAATCGTGCGTTCAAAGTTCCTCGCATAAGAAAGTCACAAAAATCTTCGTATCTTCAGCAAACAACTTTTGATTTCCACCTTGTGACGAGACAAATACACATGGCTCAATATTTTGAGATCAAAACGTCGTTGAAAGTTTCTCTGTCTGTCTGTTTCCCCTCTCTTATGTTTTCTTCGGAGGTAGGAACCTTTGAAAAGCATTGTGTTACCAACATTCCATAATTGATAATTTTGGGACAATAAAAAAAAAGGTTGTGCTGAAAAGCATTGTGTTACCAACATTCCATAATTGATAATTTTGGGACAATAAAAAAAAAAGGTTGTGCTGCAGGTTTTGCCAGACTTCGTTACAGATACCGTAGTATGGGAACCCGTCAGTACAAACCTGTGCAGCTGTCCGCGATATCCTCTATGTCCTGTGACAAACTAGATGAGGTTGTAGTTAATTTTGCGATTTCAGTATTCGAACTTTGATGCTGGAAATCAGCCAGTAAGCCAAACAATCCCTTGCAGATGGTTCCCATCATTGCTACCACTTATTAGTGGTTTCACCCTTTCGGTGTTCTGTACATGCCGATCAGACAAACTGGGCTTTTAAAATGTCCTTATAATTATTATTACAAATCCCGTGTTTACCTCATTTTCCGGGACGGTCTTGACAATATACCCTTAAAACCTTAGGCGCTAAACTGACTGCATGTCTGCCCGTCAAACGCATGTCTATCAAACGATAGAACGCGCCAACACGACATTTTGTCAGCAGGAATGTTACGCATTAAATGGGAGAAAACCTGTTCTTCTTCATCCTAAATGTTGGTTCATATTTTTTGTAAAGAATCATACCACCATTTTATAATGATCATTTTTTTTGCTAGAATTATTATTTTTTGCATTTGAATTCCCACAAATGTGAAAAGTATCGTTTTGAAAAGGCACATATTTTGAAGCCTAGATTTTATCTAAGCGCACGACCCTGATTTTGTTTCGGATTTTTGGGTTGGGTAGTTTCCGAAAATGAGTCCTGTCTCATTTTAATTGTGTATGTTTTCACTCCCTACTCATGCACTTTACAATTCATGTCAAAACTAATATCAGTTTCGGAAAGCACTAACTGAGACCTTTAATTTACCTCACACGGCTATATCCGGTGAAAAAATTTTTAATTCCCTCTTTGCTTACATGGGGAGTCCCCTTGAAACTCCACGTGAATTTATGTCACTCACTGTAATGCATGGGATTTTATAGTTCCCATCTTCCAAACATGGTATCAACTCTGGGAGTAAATGATTTAAGGAGTGGGAAATTGTGATATTTAATTACCCCACCTTTGATAATTTTATTTATTTTATAAAATGCCTAACAATTGGTCGGCTTCCTCTAAACTCAAGAATCCATTTTCATTTGAATAATTCCAAATTTTATTTATTTATAGTTTCTGAACAGTGCAATTGGGAAAAGTGTACTTTGCTTGCACGTTGTTGTTGTTTTCGCAACGCAGTTCAAATATAGCGACGGGATCATGATGTTGCTGGGTGCATGCCCGAGCCTTCGTTCGTTTCTGGACGAGGCAGTCATTTTTGTAGATTTTGCCTTCGCTGTGCCTCCGTTGAATGTTGAAATTCAAAACCGGGGTCGGCGGAATTAGGAGCAAGCTGGTTCGAGAGCAGCTAATCAGCTGGACCGGGGGAGGTCGTTTTTTGTCTTCGGGGATTGAGAATAGAGGAGCAGCTGGTGCGCGTAATTTTTCTAGGTCGTGTACTTTTCTAGTTGATACGTTTGCTTTTACTGGTAATCAGGTCATACATTCCTTCCTTTTTTCCGTGAATAATTCCCTAAGAACAAAAGTGGATTTGTATTTAGATCCCCTCCTATTGCCGGCATTGATGATAACCTCCTTGGATCTATCTGCTGAAGGTATTTAAAAATAACATACATGCCGGAAATGCGGAAAAAAACAAACATTGCCTATTACCGTACGCTGTTATTACAAATAGATTTAACGTACCACCCCATATAGGCATACCTTGACTTATCACGTTAATTGGTTCCATGAAAGTGCGTTATAAGTCGAAAATATGATAAGTCGAAGCGTAAAAAATACATGCTCGTATGCATAGAGTAAAGAAGAGTAAAATACTTCGTTAATCGTCGCTTGTTGCTTATGAAGTACCAAAATTGACATTTCGCAACTACCACCTATTAAGAATCAATTCAAAATATGTACGCAAATGTAAACGTTTTTAGTTTATACTATCAAAATAAAGAAAATTTATTAGAAAATATTATAAAAATATACATATATATAAATATGAATATTTATGAGTCACTCCTCACCACTTGATAACATATCACTATGAATTCCTGCTGAGGTTTGCATTGAGAAGCTGTCCCAGATGTTGACGGTTTGAAAAATTTAGTTAAAGTTGTCTGATTTGCTTTAAGCTTTCTCGATTTGTACAATTCTCGATCACATTCCACACTTTTACTTATTGAAAAGGACATCGTCTGCCTTCTTTCATTGTCTCGATCATCCTCCAACGACTTCTCAATGTGTTACAAAAAGTTAGAATTTTTTTGGTTGGAAACTCTCCTCTCTCCCTCGTCTAAATTCTGTTGTACCAATTCTTTATCATTTGTTACAATGTTCAATAATTCTTCGTTTGAAAGTGGCACTTCAGGAGTATTATCTACGTCAAATATATCCTCTTCGTCGATTTCGTCAAAGCCTATAGTTTTCGCAATATCAAGAATTTCTCCGTTGATTTCTGAATCGCTGTCGATATCAATGACAGAAGGAGATTCAACCGCTTCTGGCAAGATTTCACGCCACGCTTGGCGCCGCTAGTTACCTCTTCCCAAGAAGCTTCGATATTTTCAACAGCCTTGAGAATATCGAAATTTTTCCAGATTTCTTTAATTGATAATTGTCTATCTTTATCCGGTGCTATTATATCGTCTAAACGTTCCACCAAATGCTTGAAAGTTCGACGCAGATAGTATGTTTTCAAGGTAGCAATTACACTTTAGTCCATGGTTTGCAGCAGGCAAGTGGTATTTGGCGGTGGGAAGACCACTTTCACATTTTCATCGCTTTGGTTGAGAGTCGCAGGATGTCCGGGAGCATTATCGACTAATAGCAAATCCTTGTGCGATAAGTTGTTCTTCCTACAGTCTTCTTTGACTCCTGGACAAAATTCATTTCTAAACTATTCAGTGAATACCGCCAAAGTTACCCAAGCCTATTATGGCAGTGTGGTTTTCGAAATATTTTTCGAGGCACTTGGATTTTCCGAATGGTACACCAGGAGAAGTTTCAGTTTGAAATTACCAGCGGCATCTCCGCCCAAACCAAATGTAACCCTGTCTGTGGAGACTTTATACCTGGAGTTACAGCTTCTTCCTTGGTAATAAATATACGTGATGGTAGACGCTTCCAGTAAAGTCCTGTCTGATCGACATTAAAAACTTGTCTGGGGCTGTAACCGCCTTGATACTTTTAAGCAATTTTTTTCGTTTCTTCATAATCAGCACTAGCCGCTTCTCCAGCCAATTTTAAATTATGCAGATCAAATTTTGATTTGAACTTGGCGAACCATCCGCGGCTTGCATTAAATTCGAAGGCTTCGTTTTAACTTCTGATGGTATTGAACGAACTCTTCGCCTTTTCTTGGATGACTGCAGTTGAAATTGGCATGTTTCTCTCCAGGCATACAGCAATTTTTCCGTCTTCTCTAATACAAAGGGTCGGTGTTTTGTTTTTATGGTACTTCCTGGTGAAGAAATAAATGCCCGCCTTAACATGCCCGCGAGTTTTTTCCGCATTCCTTTTTATTTGTCTGATAACATATACCTTCAATCCTAAGGAAATAGCAATTTGCGCGGGTCTCTCTCCTTCGTCCAAACGTTTAATTATTTCCATTTTTGTTTTAAATTAATAACTTGCCTGCTGTATCCTTGATCCATACTGCTAACTATATAGATTTTTGATGCTTTTTCTGTTAAACACAATTTTGTCGCTTATGAAGGCCAGTTTAAAAAGAGTTTTGGTCGTTAATTTCTTACTCGAAAGCAAACCAATCTTTAGTATTGAGTTCTACTACCAACATTCAATTAAAACTAATGGCGCTTCTTTTATTTATGTGTCAGATAATTATGTTCAATATTTGCCACGCCCGATCCTATCAGGCTTTATTTGAACATATTGCTCACATGTAACGGATCCTTATCCAGCGTTATCTGAAAGGGTAATTACCTAACTCGCTCTCAATGTTTATCTAAGAATAATCTTCTAATATCCTTCCGTTTCCATGTAAATTTGCAGAATAAACCAAAATAATTTGTTCAGATGGTTCCATTTGTTCAAAACCATCGAAGTTTGTTCACGTGCACCAACTTCTTCCCTTTCAACAAATATGTTAATTCGTAACTAAAGATCCGGAAAACAAGCAATCAATAAAGCACATTCACGCCTCTCAAATACTTTTAACAAGGGAGAACACCGACCGCTTGTGTGAACATTCAGAGCTGTATTCAATGCATATGCCCATACGGCGAAAGTAATTACCAAGAAATACTTTAACTTTATCTAAGCGGACTGACTCGGGCAATAGAAGTGTGTGGAATTAAAAATATGTATCCACATAGTGCTAAAAATTGTGTGATAAGTCGAACGAATTAACGTGTTAAGCATGCTCCTTAATTTTTCGACTTATAACAATAAGTCAAAACTGATATAAATCGAAGTGTGATAAGTCGTGGTATACCTGTATTTCTACTTTACACCGTGCTCAAAAGATTGCACTTGCACGTAAATTAAATGCCACTGGTACTGACATACACACATGTCCATTTTATTATACACTACCCGCAACCTTTACTAACACATACATGCCCATGTCTGTCTCGAGTACTTCCTACTGATATATAAACAACTAAAAAAACACTATACGGTGATGACGTCATACACGTCTTAGAGTGCAATAAATTCAGGTGAAAAGCAAAATCTGCACCTCCTATAACTTTGTTAATACACTTCCGTTTAGCATATATGGGGAGCTTTCCCTTAATCCCAACACAAAATCATGCCCCTCGCTGCATGTGAAGGTGTCCCTTCAGACCACATATTCTCACCAAATTTCAGAGCAATCGGCTTACCTGCTTCTGAGTGTATCGGGTGTGGCAGATAGACAGACAGATAGAGATTCTTATGTTTTTTTACGTTTCTTCCTTTATTTTATTCATGATTTAATATTTCGTTATTTATTTTTTACAGAATAATTATTCCTTTTTGGGTTCTATTGTACTACTACCTTACAATTCAAGAATTAATTATGAAGAAATGAAATCAAATTTGAGGACTCCCTTTTCCCTTCCGTCTCTGTAACCCACCGCCTCTCCAATAGAATGAACTGTAGATGCCAAAGCAGGGCCGGTACCTCTAATGCCGCGCTTCACCATACATCTGAGGCAGAGGAGGATAAATATTGATTGAGGATGCGATTTTTCGTGAACCCTCCCTTCGAACGCAGTATTCAGGTCTGGAATTTTACAGCTCCACCCGCGCGGTCGAGTCATTTCTTGATTTCCTTGCGGGTATAGTTCGTACATTGGTCACTCGGTTGGCTTCCTTGATCCGGTGCTGACCCACACATTAGAAAGTACACATGCATTTTTGTATAGTCTCACGTCACGAATTACTCAAAGAACGCCCACATTCCCGAGCCTGGTTATCATAGAGGCATGTCGACGAAGCATTTCACTGGAACAATATTTACGAGCGGACCTTCACCGTCAATTTCGCCGTATTTTTAGGTTTCGGGGATAGGTCTCTTTCTCCGGTCACTTAGAATGGGTTTTTGACCATCGCAATCCCATTCAGCCATTACAATTTCATATAAATTAGTTGTAGCATAAGTTAAGATATGAATAATAGAAAGTCGACACCCCTTTAGAGTGACACATTAAATTCCCATATATATGGTCAACTTACTCTTGTCCTAAAACCTCTCTGAAAGCAATAAATGAGTGACTTTGGATGGAGAATTCGATCTGTTATGTCAAAGTTAAGCGTTGTAGAAGTGATTAGTAATTAGGATCTAAACATAAAAATATATTTAACTGCTCGAATTGGGGGTAAATAATGTGGACTTTTTTTCAAAATCATCTTAAAAAAAATTATAAATGTCTTCTTTTATTGTTTGTGATTTCTTCCAAACATTTGAGGTGGACATTAAACATCTCAGCATGTCAGTGACAGAATTCCTATATTCCCGTTTCGTGAAATTCATAACGCTTGAGCTATGAATTATACACGATATCCAACTGGATTTGCATAAAAAGCGAAGTCCATTAGGCTTAAAAGGGATCACCATTCCATTCGCTTGCCTTCGCTTGGATGTTGCCTTCGATAGTTTTCGAATGCAATCTCGCCTCTCGTCATCATAACATGTGTTCCAAATAGAAATCAAATCAATTCAGTCAGGAATATATTGGAGTTGGAGTTCTCCGCGGAGCTATCCATCACTGACTCTGAAGATTCTGCAGAATTGTTATCTCCAATTATTGGGAATTCCTGGAAATCCGAGACCTATCCATACAGTCGAATGAGGGAATGAGGTCAAATGGTGGCAATAGCTAAAATAATCCTGGAACCCATCAAAGAGCATCTCGAAAGCTTGATCAGTATTGACCACAACAACACTCTGCGGATTATTTTGGAACAGTGTGTGAAGTTCAGATGTTCGGTTTCGGCAACGTTAGTGGAGTGCTCTACATTGGAGGCGCAATCCAAAGGAACCAAAAGTTAAAAGCAGAGTGACTTAAAACGGCCCTAAATGCGGCGTGCTAAATCTCAGAGCGATTTAAAATTTAAAATGGAGTCTGGCAGGGCTTCGTCTTATAATTGTGATTATCGGTGATGTTCTTCGTTCGCTAGAGGAAGTAGAAGGATTTAATGTACTATGCCATCTATTTTTAAACACCTCGGATTTGCTGATAACATCTACTTGTTCATTCACGATGACATCCTGGCTTTGCGCTGATATCCACCAAATCGATAACCCCAAAAGCTGTTTCGCATCCTGGCTTACGCCATTGCTCCATATGAGGCACAGTCTGCCACGTCTTCTTTTTCTATCTTAGATATTACCCTTATAGACTTTCCGGACTGGATCATGTTCACCTAAACGGAGTGAGTGACCCGCCCATTGCAACCTATCGAGCCGGATTTTAGCCATAACCAGACGACCGTAGTATCGAAAAAAGATTTCGTTGTTATATATCATATATATGCTCCTTCCTTAGGGAGCCAAAAATCCTCTGGAGGATTCTTCTCTCGAACGCGACTAAGAGTTTGCAACTTTTTTTGCTGCCAACCCAAGCCTCCGAAGAATACATAAGGACTAGCAAGATCATTGTTTTGTAGACCCTTAACGCTCTGGGGCAACGTTTCGAGCGGAACAGTTTTTGTAAGCTGAAATGGCCACCACAACCGCTCACAAATTTCATCATCGTACTATAGCTTTTATCGATTACAATTTTCGAAAATTATTAATGGTTCCAGAATTGTATTTTTGGCTGGAATGAAATCTTTTCGACATGGGCTGATGATGTTCAGGGTGTATGGTGTTATCCTGCCAGGAGAAATCTTATAGATAGTACCCAGCAACGTGATAGCTTTATAATTGTTACACTGCTTGATATTCCTCTTTCTGTGTTTGAAACAGATGCCTCGTTGCCGGTCATCAGGCGTTCATTTGGAATCACAACCTTGGCCACCAATTAATGAGCCAACATATTTAACCAGTTGGGCTGTAATTCTATCTGCTCCTGTGGTTCCTAAGCAGATGGTTTGCACGGACTCTTTATGCTTGATGGCGGCAGCATTTGTCCGCCATCTACAGTTGACTGAACCTCCAACTTGCCGATATTCTGGTAGCAAAGGAGTTCATCAAGGTATTCAACTCATCTCTCTAATAGCTACCCATCCATTTCTCTCTTATAGGTATTACGAATGACCTTGCTATGGATGGCTTCAAAATTCACTCTAATCTAATTGTGAGAGAAGATTGGACGTGATGTTGTTATTCGAGCTTGGCACACCATGCCAACAAGGCAATGGTCCGAGTCTTGTAATGAACCTATTTGGGTAAGATGGGTAAGGTCCTTTGAGCGCTTTGATCCCTCACGCTTCATTACTACAAAATCAACGTGTCTATTCCGATGCGTGGGTTCACACCGGATTTCAATATAGACAATAATAGGGAATTCGCGACGGCCTATTGAATAACAACCAGAACGCGAACTAAAATTGAAAAATAAAAAAAACTGCTCGACCGCGCGCATGGAGTCGTAAGTCTCCGGACCCGAGTGCCGCGATCAAGGAGGGGAAGATCCACGACGGCTTCTTGAATGAAGCGCGGCCCCTGAGGCTCCCACCCTTACTTGACATCCTCAGGCCAGTTTGTCTTTTGAGGATGTCCCTGTACAGGTTCTGCGGGATCAAGGATCAAAACTTAATTGGAAATCATAATGTAATTATTCCAAAAAAAAACAATTCCAATATAAAAAAAAATAACCAAAAATCAGAGAGGGAAAAAACAAATTAAATCAAAAATTAAATCAAAATTGAAAATCATTATAGAAAGAAGTCGGAATACCGGAAGCCAGCGCTTCGGGTATAAAGGTTTTATGTTCACCTTATGTAAGAAATTTCAACGCACATTTTTCTATCCGTATAAAGCTACAAATCCAACATAATCCCTCATATTTTTTCAAACTACGAAACATACGCACATATTACAGCCATAGATATTACGCTCACTCTAAACAAACAAACTGCCTATTTCCCAATACTGTACACATATATCCACGTATATAAATTGATCGTACCCATATTTACTTTGTGCACAAAAGCGTTCATATGTACATATATAGTAGGTATATTAAATACCGCTGGTTTAATGTGCAAATATCTGAATTAGATACTACCCGCACACTTCATTAGCACGCATATATTATTTACTTACATACATACATGTCTGTTTGAAGTAATTGTGACTAAAAAACCAAAACAAAATAATTCTTTCCGACCCAATTCATAAGATTAATTGAAATGTAATGATGACGTCATACAGGTTGTAGAGTACACGAAATTTTAAAAAAATGGCAAAGTTTCACACCCTACAACTTTATTAATAATAGTTTGATTTTCTTCAAAGTTAACCAACTTGTGCAGTATGGTCTTCAATATACCCATGCCAAATTTTATAATTCTGGGATGAACATAAGGGTGGTTGTCGGGAAATTTTCTAAAATGTGGAAATATACTATTATTAACTTTATTTGTGCAGATATCGGAACCGGATATATTTTGAGGCCTAGATTTCATAGAGATGCACCACTGTGATTTTTTTTAGATTTTTTGGTTGGATAGGTACTGAGAACGAGACCTGTTTCACTTTTTGGGGGTCACATTTTGAACCCCCACTCCCCTATGTTTCACCTAATATCAAATATGGAACCAATTTCGAAAAGTACTAATTAAGCCCTTTAATTTGATACCCCACATGCCCACATTTTATGAAAAAAAATTTTGCACCTTCCATTCACATGTATAGGGACACAATGCTTGATATAGTTCTCCTTTTCTTTTTTATAATAAAAAGGAAAATCTCTTTGGGTTCGATTACTTCACTGCTGTATGTGAGGATTTTCCCGATCGGGCTGCAAATCCGGCTAGATGGATGGTTTTCTCGTCTCGAACCCCAAAAGACAAAGGGTTCGCGCCGTTCATCGTCACTATTGATTTCTATTCACTATTTTGAGGTAGTCCTGAAGGTTTTTTTTTCGTCTTGAACCTCAAAAGACAAAGGTTCGCGCCGTTCACCTTAACCGCTCCATTCACTTTTTACCTTTTCAATTCCTTCGTTATGAGAATGAGTCATTGATTTAAATGTAACAAATTCCCCTCAAAGTCACCATCCAAAATAAACGTTAAAACTAAAACCAACACTATATTAGTCGAAAAAACGAGGACTTTCGATTAATGGGCTGCTATATTTGATAACCAGGATGAGGACCGTCTTTCCGTTCAATACTCCCATTCAGCTTCTACCTTTTCATCCACCTCTCAACCCAGCACCGCTTCACTTGTCGCTACATTGCCTTAAACTCTGTCTAGTAAATGTTGCGGCAACATGCGCATGCGCCTGCGGATGCGGCAAATCATTCGCCTCTGTTAAGATTAATTCACCCGGATGCATTCAATAATGTGCAATCTGCGGCGAACATTAGGGTAATTGCACATTATTAAATGTATTATTTAAACAAATTAATTAAGAAAGAGCCGAATGAGATTCCGCTCCCGTCACGCAGCCACGGTCACTACAGTCTATATTGTTCGCCTATACGTTCTCTGCGGCCGCCTATAACACCACAGCCAGGGTAAAACTGCGCACACCATGTGAGAATTTGGTATCCCGACGAAATTGATAGGAGTCACTGGGCTGACTCTGACCAATATGCGAGGCCCAGATAAAAGCAGCAGGATCACTCTCGAGACATTCAACATCAATAACGATCTTAGACAAGGGGATGCCCTATCATGCATCCTCTTTAACCTGGCCCTGGAAGAAGTGATTCGAGATGTAGGTGTTAATGCATGAGACACCATTCCCTTCAAGTCCACCCAACTACTGGCCTACGCTGACGATGTTGATATTATGGCACGAACAACCCGAAATGTACAGTCTACTTTCATCCAAATCGAACAGTTGGCACGATATGTCGGGCTACACATTAATGAAGGCAAGACTGGGCCAAAAACCAAAGAACGAACAACATCGAATCGCACCGTTCAAACGAAAGCAATAAAAATAATAGACTACAACTAGGTAGTTGTTTAGCATATGCGGGGTCCTAAGTCCACATCCACATGATGGTGGACCGGACTAAATGAGGAGCAACTTACTCCCACGTTTTCTAGTCCATGGATCCTTAGTTTGGAGCATAGCACCCCAAGCATTAAAAATCCAAAAATCAAAAAAATGACTGACGGTTTCGTCCAGAGTCCACCTGTTGGCACTTTCGGTCACGCTGCTCCCAAGGCAGAGGTGAGGCAGCAACTGATGAGTTGCCTCTGCTCTGGACGAAACCGTCAGTCATTTTTTGATTTTTTGATTTTTTATAGACTACAACTTTGCGACCGTTGAAAATTTCTCCAACTAGCGTCGAAAATCACAACCGATAACAGCTTTGACGATGAAACTGGCGCATGGTTGTTGGCTGCCAACAGAGTCGATTTCATCTTAAAATAACTATTTTGCTCGAAATATCTCACTATAGGGTCAAAGCTCTTACTGTGTGAGACTATGATCTTGCCAGTCCGTATGCATTCCTCTGAGACCTGGGTTCTGAGCAAGAAAAATTGTGAAACCGTAGCCGCGTTCGAGGTAATTCCAACAAACGTTCCATGTAAAACTGCTGGTTGAATAATCCGCACTCCAATCTGTTGTTGTTGAATTCGTCTAGTCGGATAGTTCTTTCATGGCTTCGTAAAGTGTGGTTTCCCGTGTAGGACTGTCCGCCCTATCTGAACTCCAACCTGGAGGACTCTTCCAACCAAAAACGGAACAAATTGTACGAACTAATTTGTTCCGTTTTTGGTTGGAAGAGTCGCCTTTATCTTTCTTTGTGTGCAACTTTTCATTAAGAAAGAAATGTTAGCAACTACCACGTGGAGGTGGAAATCGGGTTTGGTAGTAAAGCTTTTGGTGTTGGTTCAACAAACGTTTCCCAGGCCTTATGCTCTCTCGTGAGTACCACGTTTCGCCCTGGGAACTATACCACACTGTTTTTGTATCTCTATTAAGCAAAGTAATGAGTTTTGTATCACGGCGTACGTATCGCTACTACACTCCCGAAATTAGGCATTAGCAAGGTGGTCACCAAATTTGTCAATCAACTCCCTGAGGCGTCTGAGTGCCACTGAGGTCACGCTGACTCATCCTTTTTTCCTCAAATGACTTCCCTGCTGCTGTGTTCATTTAGAGCAACCTTTAGGATATCTTGATCAAAAGTTCTTGCTAACCAAAGTAATCCATGTTGAATGTTATTGCTGACAAAAGTGAGGTCCACTATTGAGCTCATTCTTCAAAAAGGAGGAGAATGTCGCACTTATTCAATGCGGTATACTGCTTTATTGTCTTGTGGCGGAATGAATGTCAACGTTTTAAGTCAACGTCTCTCTCTGTGGGACGAAAATCGAACACATCGTCAATGGCATTTGGGGATTGAATCCTAGGCTCTGACCCTAGGCCCGTAACATTACCTAATACATTCTAACTATCTTTAATATTTACACACGAACTATAGAAGGGGTTGTTGCCTGCGAGTGAAGCAGAGAAAGAGTAATTCCACCATTACACCATAATTTGACTCATTTATACCCGCCAAAAACGGAAAAATATGTTATTCGCTTTCTTTTTCCAGGAAATAGAAATTGCGTTGGCGTGAATCTCAAATTTAAATGCAATTATAAAGCGTGTTGATACCTCCTTTCCCTATTAGCGGTATTTACGTGGTATTTCTTGAGATGATTCTAAAAAGCGTAGGTTTTTCTTCAAATTTCTTAATTAGAAATTCGGGAGCTGCGGCTACCTCTGGGTAAACATATAGATATCCTCCAAATGTAATGAGTACCCAATTTCAATGAAAATTTATAATCACATACAACATCAAAGATTTCACTAAACCAAACACGATATCTATGCAAATCAATCACAAACATTCGCGTGAATACAATTTCGCTTGGACTCGCAATGTACTCTCCTTATTATTATCAACTCTACTTTCGCTAATGAATAAAAATTACGTTAGCAGTAAGACATGCTACCTTATTCACCGTAAATTTCCATGATGCAATATATCTTAAACCCTTTTAAAGCCATGTGAATTGTATCTCAAGCTTCCCATGACCTTCCTGTAATTTATTGGTATACAAACATGTACCCCAACTGTTTAGATAGAATCTCTTCCTGTCGAGCTTATACGAAAAGTGATTAAAGCTTGCCTGAAGATAAGGCAGGGAGTGGAAACTTTTTAAATAATGGTTTTATGACGGCTCGCGTTATTTTAGATCCTCCTTTAGCAGCAGGAGAACTCTCTGCGGAGGCCAGAAATATGTACTTGAAATTAAAAATTCAAGAGGCCTGGAAGGTGCGCGACTAATGTTGATATCTACGCGAAATTGAAAATTAAGATGTTTTACATCACTTCTCTGGAGAGTTGCCCTAGTTAAGATATTCTTCAGGCTGGTGCTCATAAAGAAGACTAGTGAACTTTTATATGCTAGTAAATTTTCAAAGGTACCATGATATCATACTCGCTCTTTAATTACCGTCACGGTGAAAATTGCTGAATTTTATGAAACTGGTTGAATGTTAGGTTTGCGGGTTGATAGTTTGTAAGTTAATATCTTTTCAAAATACATACATTTGTTATCCCTCATACCTTACTAACTAACAAAACACAAAAAGTACAAAGTGTGATTGACAGTTTACTCTCAAATTATTTAAGGTATCTCATCGGTATCTGGCTTCAACCACCCGAGCGAAACAGTCAGCGACCTAGATTTCCGGGACGACTCATATAACTTGGAGCAGGATAACAAGTTTGATGGATACATGTATCCGCAAGCAGGTGTGTAAAGTGAATTAGGCTTCCAATGCAACTTGTAATCATCATTTCGTTTTCAGAGTCATCGAACAATAAATTTGTTACGCAGATGTATGATTCTGCTACAGCATACAACAATAACCCCTTATCGCGATTTGGAATGGGTGATCAGAAACTCACGCACGTGAACTCCGGAACAAAGGGTTCTGACACGATGTCCATCAACAAAAGCAACTTTGAAAATTTCCTGGATATACCGGCATCATCCCTCCTTTTAACAAATTACGACCCATTCTATAGTCCATTGCTGTCGAGGTTGGATGCTGTGTTCCAGCAGTTGGGATTGCAAAAAGATAACGAAGTCTGTCGCAAGAAGCTAGTGTGCTTTATGTACTCGAATCCTGCTAAATATGCCCCTTATAGTAATTTAGTTTCGGCACAACTAAGCAGGTAACTATATTCGTAAAATGGAAAACTCATTTCAGTGAACACAAATATTACTTCCTTTTCTGGGGAGCATACCATTACATATATAATGATAATGTTTTTCAGGGAGTTAAATGAACTTCGGAAGCCCACCATTGACAATCCAGATATCCTGCGCTTCTTCCAGTACATGAAGGCGGCTAAGGATGGGCAAGATGGGTTGAATTGCGACAAACTTTACAATGATTGTACGAATTTGAAGGACACGGAAAACCCAGTTATGTTAACAACATACCACGATATCAACAAATTAGTACAAGCACGGAAATTTCGGTGAATGCTGTTGAAGGGATCTAGTTTAAATTGATAATGGTCCAGTGTTTATTGTATTTATTTATTTATTTATTTATTTAATATTTATCTTTGTATTGAAGACTGCCAAATAGGGTCCAATGTTTATTGTTTAATTCAAATGAAAGGCGTGTTTGCTTAAAGTACTTTCAAAGTCTTGTAAATAAGAAGGTGCTAAGAAGCTCATATGTAAGAGGAAGCGTGAACTGTATATAATACCAAGAGTAGTTGTAGATGGTAAAGCAATAATAATTTATTTAAAAAATGGAAAAGTTGTTATCATTTTTCATTATGATTAATACTAAACTATCTCAAGGCCGACAACTTTGTCCACCACTTGTGTCACTTTTATGTAGTCAAAAAGCGACAACCAAAAAACACAATCGACCATAAAAAATTGAGTAAACTTTCGTCCGCTATGGAGACAAAGCTATGGGGTTACAGCGCCACATATTTAATGTTAATCAAATATTATACCCCCGCTGAACGAGAAAGAAATCTTCTCTACTTTTACTTCGGGTTTGGAATACTTGGTTGCAGCATCAAAATTATCTCTGATATATGATCATAGTGGCGGTGGTAATGGCCGGAACGGGAGTGACGAATCATAGGAGTAAATGAAAAAGCAACTTCGATCAGTTTTTGATTAAAGAATTGTATAATAATAATCGTTGGCTTGATTCAAGATCATAACGGTACACTACAGGATTATAGTACCCTAAAGGAGGCAATGTTGTCAGCATTGTGCTCAGAAAAGAAGAAGAAGGAAGAAAGAATTGCATGGTTTCGATAATATTCTATCTGCACCAATACGCCATTGCAGCCGGTTCCTGACAATCAGATTTACTTCACCCTATTATTTTTCGAGGAGCGGTTCTAGAGTGACCCATTGGATAGCCTTTTCGATACAATAAGCTTACAATACAAAGTATAATCTCAACGGAATTGTCGACTTTTCTGGATGTGCTTACACGTCCCTTGGGCATCTACACCGTACTTCCACGCAGTTCTTTACTTGTTATTTTCTCAGGCCAAACTATCCGATGACACGACGAATGCAGCGCAGCGATCTCTTCCAACTCCTACTCTTATTTAATAGTACAAAAAGAACGTTGGCTTGGAACAACCTCAACTTGATATTGGTGTTGAAATAGCTGCATATCCAGATTTTGGGCAAAAGAGCGGAGACAGATTTAATCCTGTTTATACAGGTTCGGCAGAAATAAGGATTTCTAGATATACAAATTAAATAATGTCTTCGGTGTTTTGCCCAATAATGCATGCGATGAACTACCTAGATTCATTGGCGTTTAATTTAGTCCGACTCTGCTTGCCTCCTTCTCCAAGTTTGGAGCCATTTGGTCAATGTATATGACGGTGAGAGAGCAAGCAGAGGTCATTAGCTTATTCCTCTTCCCCTTCCTCCCCACAAGATAACATGAAGAATTCCACCGATAAGAAGAAGGAGCAGCATCGATGACAAAATGTTGTCTTGATGGACTTCACTTTGTACTTGTACTTTTTTCCGAAATTTTACTCACGTAGCACTTGACGTTTTGGTCCATTGTGAGGACTAAGCAAATAGCGGATCAGCCGAAACCTGAAATACACACCAAAAGCTAAACAAGTCGGAAAACCGGAAGCTGGACGCTTCAGGTACGAAAGGTTTTGTGTATTTCTTAGTACGTAGTACGTAATATATGCATATGTCCACTTTCGGGTGATATTGACATTGATAGTCCTCAATTTTCAAAGAAGCAACCACTTCGACGTATTATAAATTTGTTAGTAATAGTGCGATTTCCATGAAACTTGGTATGATCATGCTCTACATTATAGCCTACATCACTGCAGAATTTCGTGCCGCTAGGATGAATTTAAGGGGGGGTTTCCAGCCAACTACAAAAAATTATAGTAATATACTATTATTAACTTTCTTTGAACAGATATCGGTATGAAAGGTATTTCGGAGCGAAAGCACTATATAGTGGCAGCCTCCTGATTTTTTTCGGATTTTTCGGTTTGGTAGTTTCTGCGAATGGCCCCCTTAAAGAAATGATCACTTTCAACCCCCCGCACTCCCCACGTTTCCAAGAAATGTCAAAACTAAGACCGGCTTCAAAAAGTAATAATTGAGACCTTTAATTTGATACCCCACATGACTATATTTGATGAAAAAAAATTTTACACCCCCCTTTTGCATGTATGGGGACCCCCCCTTAAATTCAACGTAAAAGGATGTAACTCACTGTATGTGTGAGCGTTCACAGTTCCCATCTTTCTACCAAATTTGGTGTCAATCGCTATAACCGTCTCCGAGAAAAATGCGTGTGACGGACAGACAGACAGACAGACAGACAGACAGACAGACAGACGGACAGACAGACAGACAGACAGACAGACAGACGGTAAACCGATTTTAATAAGGTTTTGTGTTTACACAAAACCTTAAAAAAAAGGATATCGGGCGAAGTCGAAATGGAGTCGAAGAAAAATACTGACTCGGTCACACAAATTAATATTCAGAAAAAAACAATAAAATCGCACTTTCCCATAAACAAGGATGTTTATATAAGAATATACTTCCAATCCAGATGTGGCTATTAATACATTTTCCTTCTATCTATTATGTTAATCCCACCTTTAAAAAATCAGTCACACACAATGGTGTCGGGTCCAACTCTTACCTTTGATGTGTTGTACGCCCCTTAAAAAGGCACGTTAACTCGCAAGTGGAGCTGAAAAGCTCGAGATACGAGCGAGAGACATTTCCACTTTCAATATAGAATTTCAATTTTCTGTAAATCTCAGTTTGCTTACACATAGTACTCGCATAATAATTTGCTTAGCACTGTAACCTTATTCCAAAGCATGCCGGATGCAATTCAGTTAGAATAAGCACTTTTTCATAATAAATTAAGAATCAGAAGTAGAATTAGTTGGGTTATATTTTGGATTTTAAGCAGAAACTTTGCTAAAAATAAAATTGTTATTTTAAAACTTAAAAATTGTTCTTTTTTTATAAAGAGAAGATACACGACAAATCGCCTCTTCAATCACTGTTTCCCATACCTTCTATTTTCCCAATGCCGCTTATTTTCTAATCTCGTTAAGTAGAAAGCAAAAAATCACAATTCCTTATCAAATTTAGCGAAATAAAAGAAATTATCTTTTATATAAAAATTGAAATCGTTGGTATGTTTGTAGTTGGCGGTGTACTCCTAATTAATTTCGGGTTTTTTTTTCGATAGATGGCGTTCTATGTTTTGTGTCGCTGTTGGTCACACATACCTGTCATTTTATTTAGTTGTTGTCGAGTGTCTAAACTGCGTTGACTTTTCTCCAAAACTTCCTCTAGCAAGTTTTTATTGCGCGTCAAATATGTCGGCGTACGTACTGAATTTCGAGCATATGCGCCATGCATTGCTTTTCATGTTCAATCAAGGAAAAAAGTGTCCGAGAGCCACTTGTCGAAGTTTATGGTGATCGTGCATTAACACTTCGAACATGTGAAATGTGGTTTCGACGATTCAAAAATGGAGATTTCGACCTGAACGACAGCTTGCAGATACGTTGGGAGTTTAACAGCAAGCAATTTCGAAACGTCTGAGGGCCATGGGAAAAATTCAGAAGTGTGGAAAGTGGGTGCCGCATGAACTGACCGAGAGACAAATGGAGGACTGGAAAGTGACGTGTGAAATGCTGCTTCAACGGCACAAAAAAAGTCTTTTCTTTGTCGAATTGTTACGGGCGACGAAAAGTGGATTGTCTTGGAGAACCCTAAATGCAACAAATCGTGGGTGAGTCCAGGTGAAGCATCGACATCGACGGCACGACGAAATCGTTACGGTCATGCTATATGTGTAGTGGGACCAGACTGGTGTGATCTACTATGAACTGCTGAAACCTAGTGAAACTGTAAACTTCGTTCGTTACAAACAACAAATGAAAGATTTAAGCCGAGCGATTGCCGGGAATTAACCAGAAAATCGAGAAAGACAGAAGAAGGTGATTTTGCTCCTCGAAAATGCACTATCGTATAAGTCGAAAGTCGTTCGCGACAAGCTGGAAAAACTCAAGTGGGAGGTGCTTAACCATGCGGCTTACTCACCAGACCTGGTCTCATCAGATTACAAACCTCTTTGCTTCATTGGGCCACGCACTTTCTGAGAAGCACTTCGACTCCTCCGAAAATTTGCGGAAATGGCTCACTGAATGGTTCAACTCCAAAGACCGTCAATTCTACTGGCGTGGTATTCACAAATTACCAGAAAGTTGCGAGAAATGTGTAGAAAGCGATGAAAAATATTTCGAATAAAATAACTATTACGGTTCCCTTGGAATTATGTGTTTTATTCACAAAAAAACGGAAATTAATTAGGAGTGCACCTGGTACGTATGTATTTTTTAGCACATTGCTTGCGGGCGTTGATAAGCTCAACATTTTTTTGAGGGGCTTCGTTTCAAGTTCGTATGAATGTATTGTCAAATATTTATTACTTTAAAGCGTTTTTTAATCAAAGAAAAAAGTAACGGATGGTTGCTTTATAATTTTGGTAGCCTCTACTACCGTAGGGCAAATACAAATGCCTACTGTGGAGCAAGCACTCCAAACAAAATTGTGTGAATTGGACTTTGAATTACTTATTTTCAAGATCTACTTCTGCGGCTTTTTCTTATTCTGGGACCTCAAGAAAATGTTCCCTGCAAAGAAAATTAAGCGCCGATGAAGAGGTAACCCCTGAAACTGAAGCCTATTGTGAGGCTAAAGACAAATCGTACTGTACGTGGCATTGCCCTCGATGGGCAACAATATTGAATAATAAAATCAAATATTATCAGGAAAGTATTTTTTTTCTATGTTAGCCTATGAATTTTTCAGCACAAATGTTAATTTCATAGCAAAACGGTTGGGTTTAACTTTGAACCCCATCTTTCGGTTGGAAACGAGAGTATGAATGGAGAAGCAGGAAATCTTTTCTCTCAAAACCCGTCGAAAAATCAATGCCGTCATATCTCTTTAGAAAGTTATGAAGCTTCAAATCAAACTTTACTGAGACATCATCACGTTGTGGGTGCGGAACGGGGTAGAATGGCAAAGGGCAACCCTCTCTGCAAGCATCCTAGCACACCAGGACGATTATCCCTCTATTAATAAGCTCATTGATATTACAGAAATAGCCCCTCTTCAGGACACCTTACCTTTTTAGGAAGGCGTGACCGTTATGGATTTTTAGTGAGGGTGGGAAGGAAAGACTTTTTTCTTCTCTTTCAAACTCCGGTGGCAAGTTGGCAAATCAAACTTTGGTGACGACCTCTTCCCCCACCGTAAAGTGTTCCCCCTTTCCATCAAGCCTCGAGACTGAAAATAGAACGAATCAGGATCTCTATTTCAATAGCTGATGCATGATGAACAACCTGCAAGCTTGAGCTTTCAATTGAAGAGGCGCCGAAACAACAGTGCACGAACTACAAAAGCAAAAACGTCTCCTTGCAGAGCTGCTGCAATTCCCGAAGAGCGAGATAAAAAACGTGGTTAAGCCCGAACACTTACGACAGATTCGATCAATATTGAGAATGGATCCCCATAAAGCAACATTTAATTACAATGAAGACTACAATTACTTAATGCATTGAAATGTCTTTTTGGATGTAATTGCTTTACTTATATTGTTGCGCTTTAGTACATTCGAATTGAACCGGATGTGTATCATCTGATTTTTTCGCTTTTTTTTCAGTACCTGAACAAAGTCCAGAGTTTTTGGAAATATACACAGGCGAAACGAGCTCTGCCGGTTTTAGGGAGTAGCAGATATCGGTGTGAAGGGCATTTCGGAGCCTAGGCCCCATAGAGTGGCAGCTTCTAGTTATTTTCAGGTTCTTGGGTTGGTTAGGTTCTGAGAATAGCCCCATGATGGAAATGCCTCCCCCCGTATGAATTAAATCTCAAAACTGAGATCAGTTTTAAAAAGAACCAATACAGGCGTTAAATTTGGTGCCCAACATAACTACATTTGGTAAAAAAAAATTTGCAATCCCTTTTGCATGTATGGGGGCATCCTTAAATTCCACGTAGAACGATGTAACTCACTGAATGTTTGAGCGTTCACAGTTCCCACCCTCTTACTAAATTCGTGCAACCGTCTCCGTGAAATACGTGTGACAGACAGACGTACAGACAATAAACCAATTTTAGTTTTGTTTTACATACATGAAATCTTAAAAAAGAAAAAAAAACTCTAAATTAGAATGGCAAGATGAATTAATAAAAAGAATATGAAGAATCAACTATTTCAAGATGTCCAAGTGACAGTTCTAAAAATTTTCGACTACTGTTTTTAAGGAATTGTAGATAAGTACTTTCTACTCCTGTTGTTGTTCGTTGCGAAAATAGGGTTTCGAATTTCGAATTAATTAGGAGTTTCTTCGTTTTACTGTTTACTATGATATGAAGCTATTTGATTTCACCCGATCATGAGATGAATTTACGAATAAATTCAGGTTGCAAGGTTACTGTAAGTCTGCTTATACATTTGTAGTTTCATCGCATTATCATTAACTTAGCTGTGGTACTTATACAAAGGAGGAGGATAAACAATGTGAGTTTGAGGTAACGTACATTGTGCTATCTTCAGTCAAATAAAAATAACATCCTGAAATCACGAAAAGAGATACGGTGGAGAAGGAACTCACAACAGCCTTTCGCAAGAGGCGAATATCAGCACTCTTTAAGAAAATCCAATGGTAAAAGTGGCTATCAAATTCCTGCCCTGGCAGACTATACGGTGTCGGCATTGCCACCACTGAGTGTTTCTATGATGCCTTTAAAAAGCTCACTGTTATACCAACTGATCGCACGGGTAATTTCTTCACCACATATGGAATAGAGACGGGTTTGAGTCTCTTCGGAGCTATTATACATGCAGAGGCCTGTAAAGTGCTGTCGGTGACTGTTTGTCGCTATTGCCGCTGATCTTAATGGTTATGTTTGCGAAAAGACAAACTGTAATAGTTGTCACGGGGGAAAAGAGTTTTGAACACGCAATGAAGATGATGAGTGTGTTGTTACTTTTGCCGACAGTTACCACCCTGTATTTGACAATGCATGATTTATTAAACGATTGTCCCACTTTTCAAATTTTACATCTAAACTTTAAAACGCAGACTATATCCTCGCAAGACTGTAGTCTCTTACCATCACTGGCAAGTTGATTACTAAGATGCAACCGAATAATGTTAATTCTTATAATACGAATCAAGCCGCCGTTAAAACAATATGCGGTGCGTACCCGACTCGAATTTAATGGTGGCGATTTTGTAAGAAAAAGGATCAACGATCTCAAAAACCCGACCTTCAATGTCACAAAACCTGGTAAACGGTTCATCAACCAAGGTACTTGTCTTTGGAATGACGGTGTGCAAAGGAAGAGCCGTGACAAAAAACGGATTTGTCATAAGTTTGTCGTTAGTAAAACTCGTCAATTGGCAAATTCACAAGGGAGCCAACCGAAGAGCAAAAATCTTTATAATAAACAGGACACTCGGGACACAGATTATTGAACATTTTTCTCCCGTTATTAACAAACACGACACCTTGCTTGCCAATCGACGAGTTGTGATGGGCAGATAGAGGGGATTGAGTAGATTCTGATGGAAGAATTTGCTCATCCTTTACTCTCATAAACATCGTCGACATTTGCAGCAACTCCACCCGTCGCAGCTCGCTCAGGAAAGCGGAAAGCGCCCAACACATTGTTCAATGCCCATGCTATTTTCGTAGCATTTCACAACAAACCATCTTGTCTTAAAATGGAATAATCTCCTTTTGCCACACGTCGTGCAATTGAATTTGAACGAATCAGAACGAATTGTACATGTTTCATTGAAATAGGTCGACAAAAGTGTCAATTGTGGCAACCTGCTTCGAATTAATGCTATCAGCCAATGGTGAAGTCCGCTATGCAATTGCTTCACGGAACTTGTGTAAAGTGGTGTTCCACAACTAGTGCTATTTGTGATCGACGCATCAACTAATCCCAAGCCCAAAATTCACCATAATGTCGGCCGCCCTGTGAGTGCATCCGAAGTGAGGACATCCGTAATACATATGAGGTTTTACCAACCGTAAGAATATTGCGAGGAGGCATGTAATTCGAACTGACAGGAAATAATTTGCCTTCATTCACCTGAGTATCAAAGCATACGGAAAAGGAGCAAAAAGCCGAACGATACAGTTATGGCCTGATACCCTATACAGTGATTTGAGAACCGTTCGATTCAAACCAGATCAGGCCTAAAATCGAGCAAAATTGCGCTATCAATCAAGGCATGTCGACCCGGCTCCTGGATGGGGCTTCTTCTTAGCCCGTTCTACCTCATCCGTGTAAAAAGAGAAAGAGGCATTTGCAGAACGTTTGCCAACTAGATTAACACTTTGTAGTATATGTAGTTCAGAAAAACACTTCAACGTGATGCAGACATTTAACGTTTACACACGTTTCTAAGCACGTACAAAATCAAAAGCAGGCGAGGGTAATGGTTTCTGTTTTTCACGTTAAAACAATTTTGTGCACACAACATGTTGCTAATAATCTCATCATCAAGCTATTATGGCTCGTCCTGATAGATTTTCCCACAAGAACTGAAAAGGTCGTTTACCTTCCTTAGCTAGGAAAGAAGGAATTATGAGAATTTTCGAATATTGTAAAGTTCCAAAATATTCCGCGTGTGAACGATAAAAAGGCATTTCCCCGTGTATCAGCGACCATGCATAAAAATCAATCACTCATTTTAACCTGTTTAAAGTATCCTTGTTCCTAATAAATGTCCACGTGCAACCCAAGCAAGAAGGCTGGCTGCCGTCTGACATAAAAAGTGGTCGATGTGTCTCATATTCATAAAAAATACGAAACAGTCATTTGCAAGCAAATATTCGTATTGACATTATTTCAACAATGTAGATAGCCTCGCAGATTCCACCCTGAAAAGTCTTTTCCTCTTAAAGTTTTTCTAAAAGAAAGCAGATGGACTGTGGCGTTGAATTTATTAGCTAATATGCAGCATTCCCATATTTTCCTTTAAAAGTGTACCCCACTACATGCCCCGGTTGAATATGATAAAGCAAAGCATTTTCAGGATAATTTATGAATTCTTTCAATGTAATATATTTAAAGGAAAGTGTGCCTTTCCGGAATTTCCCCTCGTCAGGAATTTAAAAGTTTTTTCCCGTGGGAGTGGAATTCAAAGCGTCAGAAATTAATGAGCCAAGAACAACGAACGCAAATTTTTCATTAGTAAAGTGAGTGATTGTGCTACCCTGCAGTTCGGCGAACTACGTTACGTATTATTTTCAGGAACACATCCCACTATCAGATGCTTAATTCCCACGGAAAATTATCAAAAACATTTTCCTTAATGTAATTTCTGAATTTTCATATTATTTAGTGGGAGTCTGGGGAGGAAGATGGAGTTTGCAGTCAACCGCGTGGAAACGTTACAGCTTTTGATACTAACCATTAGTTTTAGCTTATTCATTCGTAAAACCTAAGATCGGACTTTTCTATAATAGTTCGAAATTATTTCAAGAAGAAGATTCCATATTTTCCAAGAAATATTTTCTATTTGTCATTTTTCAAATGAACATTAGTGTGGAGGGAAACAATAAAGTTTCCTTTGGAAAGGTATATACGGTTAGCACTTAATTGACAAGCCTTTTCGCTTTTATGTTAATTTTGTTACGAGATAAAGGCATACATACAGTACTGGGCAAAAAAATCCGGTGAGTTAAGTGCGCCCTACTTAGTCCCGCGTAAGTCCGTTACTTTAATTTGAATTGACAAGCAGTTTTTTAAGGTTTTGTGTAAAATCGATTTACTGTCTGTCTGTCTGATTGACACAAAATTTGGTAAAAAGGTGGGAACTGTGAACGCTCATGCATACAGTGAGCTACATCCTTTTATGCAGAATTTAAGGGGGCGTGGTTCCCATACATGCAAAAGGGGGTGTCAATTCTTTCTCATAAAATATAGTCATGTGGGGTATAATATTAAAGTTCTCGGTCAGTACTTTTCGAAATCGGTGTTAGTTTTGACATTTGTTAGAGTGCAGGGGGTTGAAAGTGATCATCTCTTTAAGGGGGACATTCTTTGAAACTACACAACCGAAAAATATGAAAAAAATCAGGAGGCTGCCACTATATGGTGCCTGGGCTCCGAAATACCTTCCATCCTCCTTCCAATCTCTTCAAATAAAGTTTGTATATTACTATAATTTTTAGCGATTGGCTGCAAAACCCCCCTTAATTTCGTCCACCAGAAAATATTGCGTGCTACGTACTAAGAAATACACAAAACCTTTGGTACCTGAAGCGTCCAGCTTCCGGTTTCCCGACTTGTTTTTTAAGGTTTTGTGTAAACACAAAACCTTATTAAAATCGGTTTACTGTCTGTCTGTCCGTCACACGCATTTTCCTCGGAGACGGTTATAGCGATTTAAACCAAATTTGGTAGAAAGGTGGAAACTGTGAACGCTCACACATATAGTGAGTTACATCCCTTTACGACGAATTTAAGGGGGGGTTCCCATACATGCAAAAGGGGGGTGTATATTTTTTTTCCTCAAACATGGTCATGTGGGGTATCAAATTAAAGGCCTCGGTTAGTACTTTTCGAAGCCGGTCTCAGTTTTAATATTGGTGGAAAAGGTGGGGAGAGCAGGGGGTTGAAAGTGGTCATTTTTTTAACGAACCCATTTTCAGAAACTGCTTAACCGGAAAATCTGGAAAACATCATGGGGCTGCGACTATATAGTGCCTAGGCTCCGAAATACCTTCCATGCCGATACCTGTTCAAATAAAGTAAATAATAGTACATTACTATAATTTTTAGTTATTGACACGAAAACCCCCCTTAAGTTCACCCTAGAATCACAGAATTTTGCAGCAATGTAGGCTACAGCGTAGAGCATGATCCTGCCTGAATTTGATGAAAATCGCACTATTACTAACAAAGTTATACTAGGTCATATCTGTCGCTCCTCTGTAAATTCAAGACTATGAATGTCAATATCACTTGAAAGTATCTATTTTCACATAATATATGCATATTTTACGTGCTACATGCTAATGGGACAAATGCACACCCAAATCTCCTTATAAGAGAAATACACAAAACCTTTCATACCTGAAGCGTCTAGCTTCCGGTTTCCCGGGAGGATCGTGCTCTATGATGTAGCCTATATTATTACAGAATTTCATGGTGTAGGGTGAACCTAAGAGGAGTTTTCCTGCCAATTACTAAAAATTATAGTAATGTACATTATTAACTCTATTTGACAGGTATCGGTATGGAGGGTATTTCGGAGCCTAGGCACCATACAGTGGCAGACTCTTGATTTTTGTTCAGATTTTTCGGTTGGGTAGTTTCTGAGAATGGGTTCGTTAAAGAAATGATCAATTCCGACCCTCCGCACTCCGGCTCCGAAAAGTACTAACCGAGACGCCACATGACTAGATTTTACGAAAAAAAATTTGCACTCCCTTTTGCATGTATGAGGTCCCCTTAAATTCGACGTAAAAAGATGTAACTCACTATATGAGCGTTCACAATTCCCATCTTTCTACCAAATTTTGTGTCAATCGCTATAACCATCGCCGAGAAAAATGCGTATGACGGACAAACAGACAGACACATACGTACAGTAAACCGATTTTTAATTTGTGTTTAAAACAGAACCTTAAAATGGCGAAAACACGTAAAATGAGTGATACCGACAAAGGAGAAATAATTGCCTTATTTCATGAAAAATGTAGCACAGGACAAAACGCGGTCGTTGTGGGCTTTATTCAGTCCTCTGTAGCTGACTTTTTGAAAAAAAATTTGGTCTACTGGCTGGAAACATGGTTCTGGAAGGAAGAGAAAGTCTACATCAGTCGAAGATAGACTGATGCGGAGATTTTGCATGCGGGATCGGTTCAAAAGTTCATCAGATATCAAAAACAGCTCAAGGATGCCATTGGGATAGAAATTGATGCACCAACGGATCGTCAGAGGCTCAGAGAACGCGGAAGGAACGCTTTTTATAAACAAAAGATCACGAAAATTGGACATTGGAACCGTAGTAAACTGTAATATTCTCCGATGAATCTCTTTGAAAGGATTGGGAATCATATTGTACGATCCGCTTCCCATGATGGGAACCCTTAGGCTTTGCAATTGCTCTACCCAAATGACGGGTATTTTGAGAAAATTCTCACGATAGACCTTATTCCTCCCGAAGTGCTTGTGTACCTGGACAAGAAGGATGTAGTTCTTGATACTGCCAGTAACCTGGTTATCTATCGTATATAGTACATATGCGGGCCTACAAGAAGATATTCCCGGAACTTGACTGTGCGGGCTCCTGAATACTTCAGAGCAAGAACAATTGATATTAAGCGGAATGAAAAGGAGAAATGGTGGTACTGGTGGCCGCAGGCTGCGGTTGTTACAAATTAGTTATTTGATTATGTTGTTGTATTCATTTCACTGTTCATTCATAAAAAAGAAAAGAATTGTAAAATGCAGAAATAATCATGTCTTCAAATATATTGTTCATTTTATCCGCTTTCACAATATAAATGTATATTTTTGTATTAGCCTTAATAATAAATTTAAATTTTAAGCAAAGAAGAAAATAACATTGTTGTACTAGATTTAAGTTTAAGTTATTATGCATAGCTCTCAGAAACACTTCTCGGCGTTTAAGGAGCAAATTTAGGTTAGGATGTTTATTTTGACCTTTTATTTTTTTCGTCAATAAGACCCACATAACTTTGTCATGTTTCTGTCACACCCGATTTATTTGGAAACGGCTAGACCAGATACGTGCGAAAGTGGGGTGACTTTTTTTTACAGAATACAGCCATAGGTGGTATCATACGAAAGGACTTGATTAGTACCTTTTGAATCTAGTCCCATACTTTATATAGCGTAAAACTTAGGGGAGTGAAGGCTCAAAATAATTTAAAAGTTAATAATAGTATATTATCATAATTTAAAAATTCAGCTGGAAACCCCCCTTAAATTCGTGCTAGAAGTACAAAAGTGGCATAAGGGATAACATAAGTCATAAAACTGTGAAGTTCGAAGGAAATTCAGCTATTATTAATAAAGTTACAGAAGGTGAAACTTTTATATTTTATCTTAATTTCATGCATTCTAAAATGTGTATGCCATCATCATAACATATCAATTCGTCAACACCACAACAAATTGAACGCGTATGAATGGGGGGTCGCGGGGAAATATTTCGTTTTAAGTTTGTAATCATTTATATATCAACATCATTTACTTAACACAGATGTACGAATGTGTTTATATGTACATATATGCTAATGAAGCTAATGAAGGGATAGTGTCTAATTCAGATAGATATATTTGTACATTTTTTTTTTTGCCCTCGGTAAAAAGATTATGGAGCTGTGTGAGTTTATAAAGGAGTGCAGGAACATTCACCAAAATATAAGGGCCATGATAAGAGGCATCCGTTTGATGTACGGCAAGGCCTAGGATGAACGAGTAGGGATGTCGCCGATTGGAAAAGTCAACCAGGCAACTCAAGTAACGCCGGTTCAAAACACAAAAGGGGAGAAACCGGGGAAGAGGCTGCGCGAGAAGCTGAATGACTCAACAGGCCACAAACCCCGAAAAGAAAAAAGGACTCAACTCCCAAAAAGGCGGAGTTCATGAAAAGTATGTCTGAAGCTACCAGGGAAAATACTGCAGTGGCTACCTCGAGAAAAGGGATCTAACCTTCAAAGGCGGATGCGGAAGCTTGGAGGAAGGTAGACCCGCGGAAAGAAAATTATCGGAGGAAGATTAGATCGGAGGTGGTTTTCATTTCCAAACGAGGCGACATTCTCAGGAAAGTGAAGGCAGACCCCGAACTCACCAATTTGGGAGACAACGTCAGCCGTATTAGACGGTCGCAGAAGGGAGATCTTATGTTGGAACTTAAGAAATCCAAGGATGTAACCGCGGACAAATTCTTAAGCCAAATCGGGAAGACTTTAGGGCAGGAAGCCGACATAAGAGCTAGCAGGCCGGAGATCACTATAATCTGCAAAGATATAGATGAAATCACGACGAAGGAGGAGGTTCGCGAAGCGTTGGAGAAACAGTTCGATCTTGCCGGACTACAAGAGTCAGTGGTGAAAACGCTAAGGTAAGCCTATGGGGGAACACAAACCTCCATCATCAGCCTACCAGTGGAGAACGCACTCAAACTGTTAGCAGCAGGGAGACTGAGAATAGGCTGGGTTATGTGTCGCCTTAGGGAACAGGTGGCGTTAAAACGGTGCTTTAGATGCCTTGGCTTTGGTCACATTGCGAAGTCATGCACTAACCCAAATGACAGGTCAAAGCAATGCAGGAGATGCGGAGTGGAGGGCCACATCAGCAAGGACTGCGGAGCTGACCAAAATTGTTTACTGTGCAAAGGAAAGGAGGGTGTGGACCATCGGCACTTTGCAGGCAGCAGCAGGTACCCGGAATACAGGAGAGCCCTTAGCACAAATCGCAGATGAGGTTGATACAAATCAATCTCAACCACTGCGAGGCGGCGCAGGATCTACTCGCGCAAACCATCCGCGAGAAAAACATCGATGTGACCATACTAAGTGAACCATACCGAAACCGCGGTGGTAGCGTTTGGGTCAAAGACCAAACGGGCCAAGCAGCGCTGTGGACTTGTGGAGAACAAGCCTTCCAGGAAATAATGGAGCACCCGGAGGAGGGCTTCATCAGAGCGAAGGTGAAGGGCATCCACATCTACAGCTGCTATGCTCCACCCAGCGCTACACTCGTCGAGTATGAGCGGATGCTTGCCGCTCTTGTTTTGGATGCAAGAGGACGTTGGCCGATCATAATAGGACGCGATTTCAATGCGTGGGCTCTTGAATGGGGCAGCCGCATAACTAATGTCAGGAGACGTGTTCTCCTCGAAGCATTCGCGGAGCTGGACGTGGTACTGGCGAATGTTGGGTCTTCGTACACTTTCCGGGGAAGGGGCCTGGGGTCTATAGTGGACCTGACATACGTGAGTGCCACTTTAGCCAGTAGAATCGCTTGGCATGTCAGTGAGGACTATACTCACAGCGACCACCAGGCAATCTGCATAGAGATCAAGGGCGGATCGAGCTCGAAAAAGAGTTTTCACAAAATGCCGGGTGGTATGCTTGGCTGGACAGTGAAAGCGTTCGAGGGGGACACGTATTCCGCGGTGCTCAAATCCGACATATCCCTGAATGGTACGGCTGGAGAGAAAGCCACCCAGATCACTCGATGGGTGACGGAAGCATGCGGTGCTACTATGCCCAGAAGGCGATTGCTCTCCAGTAGGCAACCCAACTACTGGTGGAACAACGAAATCGCAAGTTTGCGAGCCGCATGTTTTCGGGCAAGGAGGCTTTGCCAGAGGCCGGTGGCGACGGTCGAGAGGAGGCACACAAGCAATTGCGTGGCCGCCTAAAAGAAGCCATTCGGAGGAGCAAAAAGAACTGCTTCAAACAGCTGTGCGACCATGCCGACATAAACCCTTGGGGCGAGGCTTACAGAGTGATGATGAAAAGGCTGCGGAAATCACCCCAGGTGACCTGTCCACGCCTCCTGAAACAGATTGTTACCACTCTGTTCCCTCACCACGAAAATAGGGGAAGGCAAATTTTTGTCCAGCCAAATGTCGGCATAATACCGCCTGTAACTGTGGAGGAGCTGCGGGAAATATGTAGTAGGTTCCGTGACAACAAGGCCCCAGGTTTAGATGGCATCCCCAACCGAGCTTTGAAACTGGCAGTGAAGACTAGGCCCGACCTTCTCGTCAACACCTTCGGGGCGTGCCTAAAAGAAGGAATATTCCCTGCCCAGTGGAAAAAGCAAAAGTTGGTGTTGCTTCCGAAGCCTGGCAAGCAACCTGGAAACCCAGCGTCGTATCGTCCTATCTGCCTGTTGGATACAATGGGGAAGATGATGGAGAGAGTCATCTACAACAGACTCCTGCCCATCGTCGAAGCCAGCAATGGTTTGTCGGAACGCCAGTTTGGTTTCCGACGCGCCCATTCTACGGTCGAAGCAATTGGCATGGTGGTAAATCTGGCAAAAGGTGCACTGATTTCTGGCGGCTGCTGTGCCGTGGTGGCGTTGGATGTCAAAAACCCATTCAACTCGGCCAACTGGAATAGAATTAAAGGGGCGTTGACTGACATAGGTGTCCCCGGATACTTAGCGAATTTGGTGGAAAACTACCTCTCAGAGAGGACTCTCTGGTACGGAACGGATGAGGGCCCCAAAGAGTATATTGTCACAGCCGGGGTACCACAGGGATCGGTACTTGGTCCCCTGTTGTGGAATATCATGTATAATGGGGTGCTTGCTCTTCCCGTCCCAGAGGGGACTACGATTGTCGGCTTTGCTGATGACCTAGCTGTGGTTGTTGCAGCAAAACACCCAGAAGATGTGGCGGTTTACGCAACAGAAACAGTGAGAGCGGTCCTGGCTAGAAAAGGCCGGGCTGACCTTGGCGGACGCGAAAACGGAGGCGGTCTTAATAACGAAACGCAGGAAAAATAACACTGTAAAAGTGGAGGTCGGTGGACATACGGTCGTATCAAAGCCGGCTATCAAATACCTGGGGGTAATAATTGACACCAAATTGAGTTTTAGGGAACACCTAGAGTATGCATGCCAAAAGGTAGCCAGTGCCACCACGGCACTTGAAAAAATGTTGCCAAATATTGGTGGGCCGAAACATTGCCGGAGGTTGGTGCTAGCCGGAGTGGTGCGCTCCATCCTGCTCTACTCGTCGCCTGTGTGGGCGGAGGCGCTTGCAAACTCTCAGAGACGGAAGCAGGTGAACTCGGTTTACCGGCGGATGGCTTTGAGGGTTTGCAGTGCTTTTAGAACCATATCAGATGAGGCAGTATTGGTGATGGCAGGCATGATCCCGGTTGACATTCTGGCAAAGAAATGAGTGTCCTGTACAATGCAAGACATATGGAGGGGCATGCACAGCGTAGAAATGCGGCAAGGTCAGAGTCGCTTGATCTCTGGTAACGCAGATGGGACGAGTCTACGAAAGGTCGGTGGACGCACAGGCTCATTCCCAACATTAGGGTGTGGCTTGAGCGAAAACATGGGGATACCAACTACAACATTACCCACTTCCTCATGGGACACGGTGGTTGCTACAGGCAGTATCTGCACCGCTTTGGGTTGGATGACTTTCCGAACTGTCCCAGATGCGATGGCATACCGAAGGATCCAGAGCATGTGATGTTTCACTGCCCACGATTTGCGATGGAGAGAGCTTAAACCAGGTCCTGGCAGGAGCGGGACCCCGGAGAGCTTGGTTACTGAGATGCTGGAGTCCGAGGAGAAGTGGCTTGCGGTTAGCTCTGCAATCATTCAAATGCAGGAGGAGTTGCTGAAAGAACAAAGAAGGAGGAAAGCTGCAAATAGGAGAAGGATGAGTGCCTAAGAGCAAACCTACCCCGCGAAGTAATACCTCAATGGTGGTCCCGCTGGGCTGGGGCTGGAGAGATCGGGGGTGGTTTTTAGTGGGTGTGAATCCCACACGCGCCCGCTGTTGTTCCGCCGTTTGGGCGGCGGACGTGTCTTTCTAAGATTTTCCACCTCCGTGTACGCACAAAAAAAAAAAAATATTTGTACATTAAAAAAGGGGTATTCAATATACGTACTGAATATGTTATATCTACACTTTTGTCCACGAAATAAACCGGGAATTTTTGTACGGTCAATTTATATATATGCATGTATAAATATACATACTATTCGGCAATAGGTTTGTTTGTTTAGGGTGAGCATAATATTTACGTGTGGAATATATACGTGTGCCTTGTAGTTTGAATATGGAGAAGTAATTCGGGTTTTTAGCGATATATGAATGCAAAAGTGTGCATAGAAAGTGTCTCACAAAGATGAGCACAAAACCTTCCGGTATTCCAACTTGTATTTCTTTCATTTCCAGGTTTAGCTCGCATGTTGTTTACTTCGATAGGTGCATGCGAATCCCCGTGTTTGATTTATTTTTCAGAACCTGATGCGATTTTTTTGTGAAATGACACGTGTGGGATCAAAGTGATCAAAGGATCCTCCCCCCACATTCCTGAGCTTGGCTAGCACAGAGGCGTACAAGCACGTATCAACGCCGCACTTCGATGGAGCGTCAATGCTGGGGGCTGGACCTATACGATCAATTTCGCCAACTTTTTTTGGGTTAGCTCTGCCCTCTTGGTCGTCTCCGGCCACTCAGGATTGTCCTTTGACCATCGGCAATTCAATTTAGTCATTACACACTTTCAGAAGCATTGCCGACGTTTGGAGCAATTCCACCAATCAGCGTAACTGAAGTCGAGGAAGCAATCAAACTAATGACTCATTTGACTGGCAAGAAAATACCAAAATTTCAATGTGGAAAAAGAAAGGTAGTCCAGCAGGATTACCTTCCGAACCGTTTGTTGTTGTGTGGCATGAGGACTTTTGAATGTATTTTTCACTCTCCTGCCTTAAATTACTCAGGGTAGAGTAATAATCCGAAAAGCAAAAGTGTGGCAGGTGTAACAAAACCACTTCGTGTCTCTGTCGGTGATCATGATGGAAACACCCCTCACCACTCCGCTTTGTTCTTGTTATGGACATCGTCACATGGGCAACTGCTTTATACACGTTTACATCAAGGAGCTATGCGGAAGTTTTAATTCGAAATTTAGTAGAAAGGTGAGACCTATAGATCCCATTATATTCAGTTAATAACATAGTTCCATGTTGAGTTTAAGGGGACGGGGAAGTTTGTTTTCACCGAGTATAGTCATGTGGGTCGAAAGTGATATTAATTTTGACAGTGGTTTCAAAGGGGTGGAGTGCGAGTTCCGAAAATGGTCAGTTAGTTTAAGGACCCGTTCTCGGAAATATGATGGTCTATGCACATTGTATCCAGGCCTCAAGATACTCTCAATACCGATACAAGTTTAAGTTAATTTTATAATATTAAATTTATCTTAGATTCATCAAGTTTTGTTCCCGATCAACACGATCAACTGCGAACTGAGTGCTTTCGATTTTGCTTTCTCCTATAATTTTCCCAATTATTACTGATTGCCTTTAAAATCATCATTTACATTTAACCATTTTCCATATTAATTACACTCCTCGTGACATTTCTTCGGGTCTGTAAATGATAAAGTGGTGGTGTTTTTTAATAATTCTTTTGGTGATTTCAATTTTAAAATTACATTCGGAATAGTGACAATAATGGCCTCACTTTAACTTACTGTTTGAATGTTTGATCTTGCATATAGATATCTTTATGGTGCTGCAGAGCCTTTCCGCTAAACGAATTGCTTATAACTCAGTGCGAGAGCGTCTGCCTTTCAATCGCGAAACCTTTGGTTGTGGAAATCTAACTCGTCATTTTTATTTTTCCAATAATCTCGTAGTGTGTAATCAGATATCCAACTTACTCTTTTCTGCCCTCTTCGGGGTGCTATTACTTTTACATATTAATCAAACGTCATTTTATCTGTGCACCTGTTCACCTGCGATTTCCATATTTGTAGGGAAATATTTTATTTTGTTGATTCTCGTTTGCATTTTGTCTTCTGAATATGGCGTCACCTCCAATTTATGATATCTGATCCCGAATCGGCGCGCTCTAAGTTCCTCGATTGCGAGGATTACTGCGGGAAATCTTACCACATCAAATGCCTAGGTATTTCTCCCGTATTTTTGGAGGTTCAAGCAAAGTTTGCCAACAACGTACCTTACCCCTATAACACTTGCCATGGCCCCACGCTGTCGGATGCGACAGAGCTGCTTAATAAAGAGTTTATGACCTTGGCAGCCATTCAGCGCGCCGTTGAGGCTTCTACTTTGATAACGAAGTAGAAGGGAGTCCCCCCGACCGGCGGTATCAACTGCATCTTCAGCTGTCCCTACTTCTCCTTCTGCCAAGGATGACTTAACAAAGCCCGGCGATTCAGCACAATTACTTGATTCCCCGAAAACCTGAATCACAACACTAGTGCAATGCCAAAAATGCAACGATCTACGTATTCCCGACGGCTTAGGAGTTCGTTCGACGAGACTTTGACTTCTGAAAAGGTACTTCCTACTGCGGTTAATAGTGTAGCCTCAACATCTTCTCAAGGGTCTATGCACCAGGCCTCTCAATTTGGTTTGATTTCATCTGCAATGACATCCTACATCAAGACTGCTTCCACTGGTTCTACATCCCTGATTCAGCGGCCAATATGCGACGAATTACGGTCCACCGAGTTTCTGATCCTGTCTCGCTCCATCACTCCTTCAGCGGGAAAATATCCGCAGCCTCCTCAGCAAGTCACGAATCGGAATACAGCCGCTTCGCTCTTTGACATCTTTCCCGTCGCCAACGAAGCTCCACTTCTCACTGCTGCCATATGTCCTGGCACTTCATCCACCCATGCCAGTGGCCCCAAGCTAAAGGTGGCGTTCTCACCTAAACAGCTCTTTATCTCCAGGCTAGCGTTCGTAACGTCTATGCACGATGTACTGGAGTACCTATATAAAGAGCAGAGTTGGTTTCCTTTCTCCTATGTCCTGCATCAAACTGATCAAAGACAACAGCACCGACCGGATGATTGCGTTTTTCGAGGTGACTTATCCATACGAAGTTCACGTCCTCGGCAAACCTTCTTTCTGCCCTGGAGGTGTATTCATCAAGCCATAAAAGCACCCCAATTCGCGCTATGTTTGCTGTCCGTCTGTTTCATCAGAATGTTAGGGGTATAAGAACGAAGCTTTGAATTTATCCCCGCTGGCTCAGCAACATCATGCCATCTGTATCTCCGAAACCTGTCTGGACGATCCCATATTAAACTCCGAGCTGTCCCGCCGAACTCGTCTACTCCTCCTCTGGCTTTCCTTTTGACTGTGTTGCTCCCCCTTGTGTATGTGTCCCCAGTGTTTGCCCTTCTCACCTGTATGAAAACTGGTTTGACAGTTTGTTTGAACTCTTTATTGTCAGATTCCCTCCCCCACTTTCCTCGTTTGCGGAGATTTTAATCTCCGCATGCGCCACTGGCCTCATCATCCTAGCCATACAATTCCTTCCAACAACCTCTCCTATCCTTCCCTTCTACTTTCTTCCTTTATGAACACCTGCTCTGCCCAGAATTTCAATTCCAACCCAAAAACTCCTTGAGCGGCACTCTCGGTCTCTACTTTCCAACCTCCCCGAGCGCCACCTCTTTTTATTTCCCCGTACGTCTAAACTGACGCTCACCACCCCGCGCTTGAATTTGAAGCAGAGATCCTACGTTCAAACCCCAAAACTGAACGTAAACCTGAAGTTCAACTTTCGCAAAGCATTTTTCCAGGTCTGAACTCAGCTTTAGCATCTTTCAACTGGGTACATATATTCAGTAACTCAACGTGTGATCAAGCTCTAAACACCTTTTACAATATTCTGTCGGAACTCCTCTCCTGTGATATCGCTTCTTTCCCTGCCTGGCTACGTTCGTACCCAACTCGGTTCACAACGGAGATTCTTATATATAAGCTATGCGATCTACTGTGAAGTCAATTGTTACAAAAGCGCGTAAAAGGTATTTATTGAGCGTCTAAGCCGACCTTGCCCACGGTAACTTGAAACCCTTTTGTTTTCACCCTCGTAATTGTCGCAATCCCACTCAATCTCTCCCTTCTTCTATCAGTTTTGCTGACTCCACAGCCAACTCCCCACAGCAATCCTGCCACCTTCTCTGCACCTAATGCTCTTGAGTGTTTTCTCTCTCTACGCCTCTTCTAACTGCAGACTGCTCTGAATCTCTGGCCAATCCTCTCCTTACGCCTTCCTTGGTTGAGTTCCTCATTGGCAATCTTGACCCCAATGTCCGACCTGGCTTGGGCTTCCTAACCTCTTACTTCTTCACTGTAGAAAACACATTTCTCTCCCCCTGAGTATAATCTACAGCAAAAGTCTAGAAGAATGCTGCTTTCCCCATCTCTGGAAAGAGGCCCTTATCATCCTAATCCTCAAGAGTGGAGACTCTTCTCTTGCTGTGAACTACTGCCTTATTTCTCTTCTCTCCCCTTGCTCCAAAATCCTGGAAAGATACGTCAAAGACATTGGTCATCTCATTGTCAAAGAGCAGTATGGTTTCGTGAAACGTGATCTACGGCTTCAAACCTTCTGGGTTTTATCAACTCCATTGCTAAATGCTTTAATTCACAACAAAAGGTACACGCTATTTATAATGATTTCCCCAAAGCCTTTGATACCGTTGACCATAATATTCTCCCCTCTAAACTCTCATTACACGATTTCCCTCCCTCAGCCACTTCCTGGCTTTCCTCCTATCTCTCATACCGTTCCTGCAAAGTTTGTTTTCATGGTTACTCTTCCCGTTCCTTCTTTCCTTCCTCTGGTGTTCCCCAAGGCGCTATACTTGGCCCGCTACTGTTCCTGTTTTTTATTAATGACCTCGTCTCCATCCTCACCTGCCCGTATTTATTTACGCAGACGACCTTAAATTATTTGCCCCTGTAAGAGAGCACAATCCTGCGGAGTGTACTCTCTTACAGTCCAACCTTGATAATTTAATCCGTTGGTGTCCGGTCAACAAGTTAACACTGAATGTCAGCAAGTGCCATTGGATGTACTATTCGCTTAATCCTAACTACTGGCCTCCTTCAAAGACCTGGGTGTAATATTCGACGGCAAATTTCGTTTCAATTCCCACTTCGTTGACATCATCAATAGAGCTTCCAAAATGTCTGGTTCTATCCTACATTCCTCCTCCGACTTTGCCTCAATTCAGCCCTCCTTAACACTCTTCAATTCCCTTGTCACAAACATCCTTTAATATTGCTATGTAGTCTGGTCCTCCTTCCGTATTCATGACTGCCGCGCTCTTGAAGTTGTACAACGCAAATTCAACCGAACCCTCTTTTATAAAAAGGACCTTCCAAGACTCCCCACCGTCAATCCCCCCTCCGTCCAGCAACACCGTATCTTCCTAATATGTGTACTCTTTTTAAGCTATACAATTGCCTGATGGACCGCTCTGCCAACTCGGATATTACTTTCCGTACCGCTTCTCATAATACACGTAGTGCGGACATTTTTTATATACCCTTTGTGGAGCTCGAGATTTACTTTCACTCTCCGATCCCGAGGCTATGCCGGTCCTACAACGCCCTACAGCTTGGATCCTACGCCTCTATTTGCTTCTCTAGTTTTAAGCGCAAAGTAAGCCAGTAAGTAATTTGTCTTCTGTGTATTGTCCACATTTAGCGCAAATTCCTTGCATTCTGTGACTTACCAGTATCATGCTAAAGTGAATATTTTAACAAACTAAATATAAATAGGACAAATGACCACTCAAATATGCTTCTTCAAGTAACACAAAACCTTCCAATCTGAAAGGTTTAGCTTCCTGTTTCCCGACTTGTTTGAAGCTAAGCATTACAGTTCATTATTTGTTGTTAATAAAAATTGTTTTGAAAACGAATGAAAACAAAACTGAGATGTCCCGTCGGACATGGGCGCTTCGGGTATAAAGGTTTTGTGTTCATCTTATGTAACAAACTTCAACGTGCATTTTTCTATCCGTATATATTTTTCCAAAGTACGAAACATATGTACATATTACATCCATAGATATTATACTCACTCTAAACTACTGGCATACTGACATTTTTTTTCGGCCTTTGTCCCGTTCACAAGCGGCGTCGGCTCGTCGTGATTGGCTTCGCCATTTGGCTTTATCGAATGCCTGATTTGGGCGCAATCTCGAGGCTTTCAAATCCTCATCTAGCGTATCAAGCCACCGTTGTTTAGGTCTGCCTTTTGGTCGTTTACCATCGACTTCGATGTTCAGACCAATCTTGACAAGTGAATTCTCGTTGGCACGAATTATGTGACCATACCATCGAAGACGCCTCTCTCGCAATTTTTCCACGATCGGTGCAACCCCATAACGATCGCGGATATCCTCATTTCGGATGTGATCAAAACGTGTGACGCCACTAGTCCATCTTCGTCTCCATTACCGCAAGACGCCGTTCATTGTCTTTTATTGTCGGCCAACACTCAGAACCAAAGAGAGCCACTGGACGGACGACATTGCGGTAAATTTTAGATTTGAGACGTTCGTTGATACGTCGATCACAAACAACGCCACTTGTGGAACGCCATTTCATCCAGATTCCGTTAATGCGTGAAGCAATTTCATAACGCAGTTCTTCATTGGCTGATAGCGTTGACCCGAGGCATTTAAATCGCTTAGTTCTGTGCAAATCACTGGCGCTGACTGTGATTGTGCCTGTTTCTTGGGGATCGGTCGTCAAAAATTCTCACTGAAATTTGGTTTAGATTCAATCTGAGACCGTGTTGCATGAGGCGATCATTCCATTTTTGGACAAGTTGCTTGAGATCATTTTTGCTATCAGATGCTAGGAAAACATCATCTGCATAAAGTAGTGTGTAGGGCGCAGGACGTTGGATATCCCGTGTCCATAACAAGAACAAAGAGGAGTGGTGAGAGGGCGCTTCCTTGATGAACACCAACAGAGACAGTAAGCGATTTTGATATACCCGCCATACTTCGAGCTTTATATTTCGGATCGTGGTAGAGCAATTGAACCCAGCGCACGAGTTCTTCTGGTACAAAGTGTTGTCGGAAAGCATACCAGATGAGTTCGTGTGGCACACGGTCAAACGCTCTCTCTAGATCCGGAAAGGCAATGTAAAGAGGGCGATGCTTCTCACGGTGTTTCTCCATGAGTAACCGCGCAGCGTGTATTGCGTCAGTAGTTCCGCAGTTCTTGACAACTCCGGCTTGATTCACGGTTATTTCATCGATTTCGCGAATACGGTTGTCAAGAATGCATTCAAAAATCTTCATGGTATGGGAAAGTAACCGGATCGGATGATAATTTGAACATTCTTCTGGACTACCTTTCTTTTTCCATATTGGAACAGTAGTACTTTCTTGCCAGTCAGATGGTGTTCTTCCTTCCTGAATAACCCGGTTAAAGAATTCACTGAGCCACAGTGTGGGGTTCCAGCTCTTCGCTTGCCCGAATTTAGATGCGATGTCGTCAGGTCCTGCTGCTTTCCCCGATTTCATTTGTTTTATTGCCCTCTCGACTTCAGTTTCGCTGACTGGTGGAACTGGTCTAAATGTCGGCAATGATTGTGGAAGTGGAGGATGTGCAAATTCTTCAGTTGAAATCTCTTCGAAGTATTCTCGCCATCTATCTGTTGCAGCTCGACGGTTGGTAAGCAAAGTACCGTTCTTGTCATTAACACAACAGAAGTGTTCGATATCCTGTGTGCGTTCATCACGGCTGTTAGCAAGTCGATACAGATCTCTCTCGCCATCCCGAGTGTCCAGTTTATCGTAAAGATTTTTGAAATGGTTCGCTCGGGCGACAGCGACCGCTTTCTTTGCTTCCCGGTTGGCATTCTTATAAATTTGACAATTAGCAGGCGTTTTATCGTTGAGAAATTTGTGGTGGAGGCGTTTCTTTTCACGGACCTTCATTTCAACATCATCATTCCAAAGCCAAGTATCTCGGTTGATGTACCGCTTACCCCAACGGCCGATGTCGAGGTGTGATGGTCTCCTAGGGAACGATTTTGCAATCAGTGACAGTGGTAAAATGTTAGTCGATTTGCGTTTTACTGTTCCCACTATAAATGTATGTAGGAAGATGAGACAATCGTTTGATGAACCATGTATTCATAAGTACAAGGTCATGGGTATCCGCAAAATCGATTATACGCTCGTCACCCTCATTGCGCGCTCCGAACCCTTTTCCCGCATGGCACCTGTTACCGCCTGCCTTTTCACCCACATGACCATTAAGGTCGCCGGCAATGATTATATAATCGTCAGCAGGCACGTGACAAGTCTTTTCATCGAGAAGTTGCCTGAAGGCATCTTTCTCGGCATTACGTCGACCTGTCTGTGGTGCGTATGCGGTGAAGAAGTGAATAGTGCGATCAGCTGATATAATGGTGAGCTTCATCAGCCGAGCATCAAATCGTTCGACTTCTTTAATGGCATCACGGAAACACTCTGAGATGGCAATGCCAACACCATATTGAGTGTGTGGGTTACCAAAATAGAGAAGTTTGTAATCATTTTTACCGCGTTCGCGTTCAATGTCGCAGCTTTTGGCACCAGACCATCGGGTTTCTTGCAGAGCGCAGATATGCGCCTTTTGCGAAGGTCTCTTGCGAGTTCCACGGTCTTTCCAGTTAGGGTACCAACATTTAGCGTGCAGACATGTATTTGTTTTGTTCGTTGTGTTCGGACTTACTTGCTTGCATCCTGACGCCGTCCATGCGTCAAGAACCCTTGCCCATTTCTCGACAGGATCGGGGCCCGTCCTGCCGCGTCGACTGTGGTGGACGCCCTAGCATTTCTACGAGGCTTGTGACTCAATCCGATCATCATGTTTGTAATGACATTGTATGTATGCATTTTCTTGGTCGACCTGTCGCGGGGCCTGTCACCAAGAGAGATCTTCAACTATACTTTATTTATCTCGTTCCCTGATCTTAGTATTTTATTTTTGTTTTACTGAGGATAGTACCCTCCTCCTTTACCTGGGCTTGGAACCGGCATACAATGTTAATAGCATGGCGGATTTGAATGCTGACATTTATATGCACGTATATAAACTCGTACTCATATTTCCGATTTACTTCTCGCACAAAAGCATACATATGTACATACATAGTCCGTATATCAAATGCGGCTGGTTTAATGTAACAATATATCTATTTGAATTAGACACTCACTTCATTAGCACGCATATACTATATATCTATATACACACATGACTGGTTGGAGTAATTGATATTCGTATACAAATGACTAAAAAACTAAAACAAAATAATTCCTTCCGACACCATTCATAAGAAATCATTTTTCACAAAAAATAACAAAGTTTCACCCCCTATAACTCTGTTAGTGATAATTGGATTTTCTTCAAACTTGAACAAATTGTGAATTATGTTCTTCATTATACCATTATACCCCCAGTTGCGAGGTAGCTCGCTGAAACATTTACGCAGTTCGGATTCCGAAAGGCAAGATCTAGTGTCAGCGCCATCAGCACAGTGACGGAAATTGCGGAAAAAGCAACGGAGGCCAATAAATCTTGCACGGTAGTTACTCTCGATCTGAAGAATGCCTTTAATACGACAAAATGGAGCAAAATAATTGCGGTTTTAGCCAAATCCGGCGCTCCTAAATATCTAGTGAACATAGTCATGGAATTTTTCCGGGAGAGGATATTATGTTACGATTCGGACGATGGAGCTGAGATGTATACAACAACCTGAGGGATTTCACAAGGATCAGTCCTCGGTCCTCTACTGAGGATAATAATGTATGACAGAATTTTAAAGTTGCAACTACCCAAAGGAGTGACAATTATTAGCTTTGCAGACGATATCGGAATAACTATCGTGACACAAAACATTGATGAGATCGAGGTACTCACAAACGAGGCAACCTCGCGGAGTATAAAACCGAGCTAGTCTTGATTACCAAGCCAAGGAAGCAGAGGTCGATAAAGATCAGGATTGGTGAACACATCATATAGCCAACGTTCAAATACCTAGGAGTCATGGTTGATCAAAGACTGAAATTCAAGTCCCCCCTTGAAAATTTAGCAACCAAGGCTTCCGGATTGGCTACATTGTTGTTAAGAATGTTACCAAATATAGGTGGTCCTAGGCAAATCCGTCGGTCCCTGATCTTGAGTATTGTTAGCTCCATTTTGCTTGATGCAGCTCCAGTCTGGGCATCGTCCTTGAAGGTGGAAGCAAACAGAAGAAAAATCACAGCCCCATACCGATTGAGTGCATTGCGAACGTCATGCGCTTACCGTACGACTTCCGATGAAGCAGCTTGTGTGATAGCAGGCATGATCCCCATTGACATCTTGGCGAACAAGGGCCGATGCCTCTATAACCCATCATATGTAATCGCGAGTCCTATACCAATCGTCGGCAATTGGCACGAAGTGAATCTATTTTGGCAAAAAAGATGGGATGATTCACCTAAAGGACGCTGGACACACAGGATTATTCCAGATGTCTCTAAATGGATCAAGCGAAAGCACGGTGAGGTTAGTTACCACCTAACTCAATTCCTAAGCGGACACGGAGGGTACCGTGCATGCCTTTATCGCTCCGGGTGTGACGACTCCCCGTATTGCCCGACGCGCGTGATGGTCCCGGAAGATGCGGAGCATGTTGTTTTTAACTGCCCGCGGTTCGCCCCCACAGAGCGGAGGCGGAAATTGACGCCGAGGCACGGTTGACACTCGAGAATATCGTGGACCACATGCTAGCCTCTGAAACATCTTGGAGGACGGTGGAAAAATTAATGAAGGCGATCCACAATCTGCTGAGGAGGGAGTAGCTTCTGAGGAAAGTTACAAATAACGACAGAAATCGCAGTTCATAACTGATCCTGCCCCGCGATGTAATACCGAAATGGCAGTCCCGCGGGGTAAGCGAGGGAGAAGGAGATGGTTTTAGTAAGTAAAAGTCTCACATAACCGTATGGCAGGAGCCAGCGGTAGGTTTTGAACTTTTCCACCTTTCAACGTATAAAAAAAAAGACAGAAAAACAGACAGATAGACAGACACCGATTCGATTCTAATAAGGTTTTGTTTCACACAAATATTGGAAGCTTATGTGAAGAATTCTATATGCATGGTTGCCCTAAATATTGTGCTAATCCTCGATAAATGAACGTTGCTCATCTAAATTGATCTAACGCATCTTTTCGCATTTTCACTTTACTTCGTGCACAAAAGCATACGTGTACATATTTTAAGTAGAAGTTACAGTTCAATACTACTGGTAACAACGTACACATATGTCTATCCTATCGAGCACTACCCATGTCCCCATGCATCCGTACTTTATATGAGGACGACTTCTCACATCACTTTCATTGCAAAAAATTTACCTGAATTGCAAAACTTTGACTTATTACTTTGTTAATGGTAGTCAGATTTTATTCAAACTTAATTGAATGAATTCTATATTCTGCCTAAAGTGATGCCTTATACCAATGAAATTCAGGAGGGCTTTCGGGTAAATATCTGAAATATAGTAATATGCTAGTGCTAACTTTATTTAAGCAGATAATGGAAATGATTTGGAGACCTAGATTTCGTATAGATGCACCATTGTGATTCTTTTTTTCGGTTTTTCGGCCGGACAGGTTTTGAGAACGAGACCTGGTCCATTTTTTGGCACATATTTTAAGCCCTCACTTCACTATCACCAGCTATCAGAAATAAGATCAATTTCAGCAGGTACTTGATGATGTGAAAAAAAATGTACACCCCCTTTTGCACGTATGGGGAGCCCCCGTCCAACTCAACAGAAAATGGCGCCACTGGCTGTATGTAAAGGAATTCACAGACCACACCTGTTCACCAAACTTCGTGACAATCGAGAAAGTCGGATGTGACAAGCATCGATTTTAATAAGGGTTTGTTTTACACTATATCTGAAAAAGAAATTATAAACCAAAAACTCTGCGCTCCAGGTATGGAAGGTTTCGTGTATAAGAACGTTTGAGTGAACATTTCCCCTGTTTGTACCTAGTAGATGCATCTATGTACATATGTATTATGTCCAACTGCTCACTTTAGTGTGATACTGACATTCAAAGTCCTAGATTTCAGTAAATGTGCACAAAAGCGATAACTTCAGCTTTTATAACTTTGTTAGTAACAGCGTAATTTGCATCAAACTTAGTAGAATTATCCTATAGTTTATATCCTACTGCCGGACAGGCGATCTTCGCAATCTTAATGAAAAGCTGTCGACCTTGGTGTTTTCCTATTCTGTTGGTTTTTTGCTTCGCTTTTCTTCTGACCAGAATGCTCCCGGAAACACATAGCTTATGTGGACAATTTCTGGAGCCACTTCCCGCACCATGAGTGCACCGTCGTCGTGCCTTCTCGCGCTTACGAGTCGCAAGGTATTCTAGTATTGTTTTATGTTCAGATGTTTCGGGAAGTGGTCCTTTGGCAAATTTTGAGTTTATTATTTCTAATGATCGGTAAAAGAAAAGAAAAAGCGAGAAATGTGAATTAAAGTTGCAAGGCATGACGTAATCGGTGAATTTTTTTAAATCGAACTTGAGGAAAGTGCACTATACTATCAGCAAGTCGGTGACCTTCATCTTGCATCATGAACCATGCTAGCCATGTGCAAGCAAGTCATCGACCCGTATCATCAATTTTCGAAGTTAGAAATGCGAGTTTTCTTTTAATTTGTAATTTGTCTATGTAGCGTTTATAGCAAACAATAATTTTTATATGTAAGTATTATAAAAACAGATAAACTATCGCCAGTCATACACAAGCTTGGTACCTTTCATTATGACTACTGATCTGCAAGTCGAATTACTCAGCTCAAGGATCGAACTTTAAGCAATTAGACTAAGAATTTTTCGTGTTCATTCAAACTCCCATTTTTTAAGGTTTTGTGTAAACACAAAACCTTATTAAATTCGGTTTACTGTCTGTCTGTCTGTCTGTCCGTCACACGCATTTTTCTCGGAGACGGTTATAGCAATTGGCACCAAATTTTTTAGAAAGGTGGGAACTGTCAACGCTCACGAATATAGTGAGTTATATCCTTTTGCGTCCAATTTAAGGGGGGTCCCCATACATGTAAAAGGGGGATGTAAATTTTTTTTTTCATTAAATATAGTCATATGGGGTATCAAATGAAAGGTTTCGGTTAGTACTTTTCGAAGCCGGCCTTAGTTTTGACATTTGTTGAAAAGGTGGGGAGTGCGGGGGGTTGAAATTGATCATTTCTTCAAAGAACCCATTCTCAGAAACTACCCTGCCGAAAAATCTGAAAAAAATCAGGGGGCTGCCACTATCTAGTGCCTAGGCTCTGAAATACCCTTCATACCGATACCTGTTCAAATAAAGTTAATAATAGTACATTACTATAATTTTTAGTAATTGGCAGGAAAACCCCCCTTAAGTTCACCCTAGAATCACAAAATTTTGCAGCATTATAGGCTACATCATAGAGCAAGATTCTGTCAAATTTGGTGAAAATGACACCATTACTAACAAAGTTATACTAGGTCAAAGCTGTCGCTCCTCTGCAAATTCAATACTATGAATGTCAATATCACTTAAAAGTGTAAATTTTCACATAATATATGCATATTTTACGTGATAAATGCTAATGGGACAAATGCACACTCAAATCTCTTTATAAAAGAAACACACAAAACCTTTCTTACCTGAAGCGTCTAGCTTCCGGTTTACCGACTTGTTTGTAATTTGGGCAGGATTGGTGGCGTTCGGGAAAAGAAAGTCTCATGACATATTTAGAACTCTCGCTGCAAATTAGACAAAATTCTGATGACGCGAATTTGGGAGTTGTCACGTCGTAACAAACGACAGTGAAAATGCGTTGTCACCACCGCCACCCAAAAGCACAACCTGCAGGAGTTCCCCAAAGTCATTCCAAATTGCAAGAAGAATTTGAAGACTTCGAAGAAAACCTGAAACTGCTTTACTAGAAATGGGAGACCGGTGAGGACAACCACCTCATATGTAGCTTTTTAACTTATCTGACGGAATACGATACGAAAAACTGGTGGATTTAAGGAGGCGATCAGCTTGTATAAAGAGTTCAGTTGATGGAAATCCACAATCGTCATAACTAGATTGAGTTAAACTAGAACGGATTAATATGAAAAACGATGGCAAATACGATCTACATTTCAAATTCCCAAGATCTAGAAGTTAACGTAGCCATAAGTTTGATTGTGTAGAGTAAGCTCGATCAGAACTCGACAGCAAAATGGCAACAAAGTTGTCACATCGGTAATCAAGCGCGCAATCAGGAATATTGAGTGTAGGGACCAACAACCATGAAGGAAAAATGGTTAAATTGTGAAGTGATCCAAGTGCGAGACTGTTTCTTTTGCAATATATAAACCGTGCCAGAAGAAGCTGCGAATCCAAAACTGCTTAGAGATCACAACGGACATATAGAGCAGGTGGTGAAATTGGTTTACCATCCCGTCCAGGAAACCAGCACAACAACAAAGGTACGAGCCAATATATGGGCAAAGATCGCATGATCGAACCAATCCCTCAGGATTGAATTCTTGCGATGACTCTTGCACCCCGTCGTGCTGTCCGCTGATACAAGAATACAAATCTGAAAAAAGCATGGAAACTTCTAATGAATCAAAAACACCAAACGTAATCAGTATTACTGATTAAGAACAATCATAGTCAGGATAGCATGCACAACTTTTCACTCTACAAGGACAACGAAATGATGGATTCCCGAATGCAGTAACATACATGCAAAAAGATTTCTATGTCGATGACTTGATATCAGGTACATACCATTTTGGGGAACCATGCGAACAGTATATAGAGTTCATTCAACTACGTGACCTATATAAATGAATTCGAATATAAAGTGTTGGATCCCATAAAAGAACATCACTTATCATACATGACTTGAACACGGAAGACCGAAGAAAATAGAGGTAGTAAGTCAGGAAGGCAGTTTGTACGTCTCGGGTTGTATTTCCCATGATGTCGATATCATCAGCATAGGCCAGTAGTTGACTGGATTTAAAGAGGATTGTGTCGGTCAGCCTAGTCAGTCTTATTAACTTCGTCGAGGTACCGAATTCTCTCATGGCTGTGAATAGTTTTTCCCTGACTATGCTATCATAGGCGGATTTAAAGTCAATGCAAGGATGGTGCAACTGATCCCAATATCCCAGCAGCATTTCTATCGCTTGCCAGACAGAGAAAATCTGATCAGTTGCTGATTTGTCTGCAGTGAAGCATCTTTGGTATGGGTCAATGATGTTCCGGGCGTATGGGGCTATCAGACTTAGGAAGATAGCGGAGAATATCTTATAGATGGTACTCAGCAACGTGATACCTCTATAATTGCTGCACTGCGTTATATCTCACTTTTTATATAGGGGACAGATAATGACTCGTCACCAGTTGTTGGTGGGACCTCCGACTCGGTGATGTTTAGTTTATTGAGCAGTTCATCAAAATACTTCACCCATCGCTCCCATATGCCCATTCTGTCGGAAATCAGATTTCTTTCTTTGTCTCAGCAGCATGAGCATCGAGGTGTGTAAGGCTCTATCCTGCTGACTTGTTGGTAAAACTTGAGCGCCTGGTGTGGTGGCTCCCAGTACTTTTCGAATTCACAGACCTGTTGGTTCTCCAAGACTTCCTTTTTCCGTCTGTGAAGTCACTTCGCCGCTCGACGGAGTTCGTGATAAGTCTCCGCGGTGTCCGCGTCCTTTGCCAGCTTATATTCATCGTTGAATCAGCTGTTCCCCTGTTGCAGCTCCATTTCTGTACAGGGAGCGCACGTTTCGTGAGAAAATCCGCAAATCGTTATTCCGTTGTCGTTGCCGGGTTCAATCCTGTCCGAGGCTCCTTGTGTGGCTTCGAAACTTGGGTTTTCCGTGTAGGGTTGTCAGCCCTACCTAGTCCCCAACCTGGAGAACATCACTCGCCCAGACAAAAGGCGCTTCACTCCAGGCAAACCAGTAACACCTCAGATTTTTTCGCTGCGGCAAGCGATGGAGAAGCTGTTGGAATATGGCCATCATTTGAGCCATCTAGTCATCGAATTTAAAGCCACCTGTGACATCATAGACAGGGTAAAACTGTACACGGCCATGAGAGAATTCGGTATCCCCACGAAATTAAAAAGACTGACTAGGCTGATGCTGACCAATGTACGAGGCCAGATCAAAGCAGTAGGATCACTCTCGATGCCATTCAACATCAACAACGATCTAAGAGAAATGGATGCCATATCATCCGTCCTTTTTAACATGGCCCTGGAGACAATGATTCACGATGCCGTTAATGCCTCTTTAAATCCACCCAACTACTGGCGTACGCTTACGCTATTGGGATCATGAGAACAACAAGATGTGCGGTCTACCTTCATCCAGATTGAGCAGGCGGCGCGAGATCTTGGACTGTACATCAATGAAGGCAAGACAAAATATATGGTGGCAACGTCAGCACCGAAAACCAACGAATCAACCAGCATCAAACCGCACTGGTCAAACGGGAAGAGTAATGATAGGAGAATACAACTTTGGGACCGTTGATAATTTCTCCTATCTAGGGTCGAAAATCACAACCGATAACAGCTACGATAATGAAATCCGCGGTCGGTTGTTGGCTATCAATAGAGCCTATTTCAGCTTACAAAAACTGTTTCGCTCGAAACGTCTCACGATAGGGGTCTTACTGTACAAGAAAATGATCTTGCCAGTCGTCATGCATTCCTCGGAGATCTGGGTTCTTAGCAAAAAACTGCGAACTTTTGGCCGCGTTCGAGAGAAGAATCCTCTGAAGAATTTTTGGCCCTCTACATGAGGATGGACTATTCGGTAGTCTACATAACGACGAAATCTATGAACGGTACCACGACCGTCAGGTTGTGGATAAAATCCTGCTCAACAGGCTTCGGTGGGCGGGTCATTTAATCCGTATGTATGAGGATGATCCAGTCCGGAAAGTCTATATGTTCAATATCTGTGGTAGAAATAGAAGATGAAGCAGACTGTACCTGAGATGGAGCTATCTCGTAGGTGAAGACGCCAGCCAGCTTTTAGGGATATCGAAGCAGGACTAGATCGGATACCGATTGTAGCGCCGTTGATGATGATGACCTGGCAGGATTAAAGACGTTTTGCAATTTTTATTACGGTTCTGATGGCAACAATAGATCTCGCCTTTTAGAATCCCAGTTGCCTATCCGGGAGATCACCCTCAATTTCTGTAGTCGGCATAAGCCTATTGTAAACAAAAAGTTCAAAAAGTTTGAAGATGCTTTTAATAGGCGTTTAGGACTATAGGATGACGTATCGTCCCACGGTTTAGTTGATTTGAGAGCTTCTGTTGCTTCTACTTTTCTGAAAAGAGTAGCACGATGTAGATATTTGAACGAACTAATTTTAAACTCCTTGACGGCCATTACTAAAGCTTTATTCGAAATGCTATCTAAGCCTGGGAATTCATATTCGATCTTCTTCGCAGCTTCCAGGATTTCTTCTGTGATTATAAATGATATCCCGCAGCAAATCAAGGTTGGTGATGGGCAGTGAGCGTTGATTGATCGATGCCACGGCTGCCTCGTGCGCATCTTCTCATTGGTCAGCGTCTGTTTCTTTGAATAACCTCTTGATGTGTTCAGTTTTACATCTCGAATTGGCTACATGCAGATCTTATCTCGCTTTTCTATCTCGGTTGTGCAAGTCTTCAAACTTTCGTTGATTCCTGCAGCGTTGACTGAGTCTCTTTTAAGGCAGACTTTACGACATCCTTAGCTACTGATTTCAACACAGTGCAACGTGGAATGGAAGTGTCACATGCTTTCTGCATTATTTCAGTAACTTGCGTCACATTTGTCATCACGTTTCCTATGGATGTCATCTCCTGGAATAGCATTTCTTCGAACATTTGTTTATTGAGTTTCTTGGGTATCCAGCCCACTATTGCAGTTTTCGTGGTTTAATTTGCTCACGCTACACTTCACCTTGAAGATGATAGCCGGATGATCACTTTGTGTATATTCCCCCTTTACATGCCAGTGGACGTCCTTTGATAGGATGTCACTGTCAAACGTAAGGTCAATTATCGGGTCTATATCCGCGAAAGGCACTGACTTTCCCAGTATTTCGCGGGAATACTTTCAGTAAAAAAGTCTCGAAAAATATCCAGCCTCTTGCGTTTGTTTCGCTGCTTCCTCGTTCTTCGGCCTAGGTGTTATTATTATTCGCCAACTATAATCATTAAGTTATGGCGACTTACATTGACACCAAGCCTTTTGAACTTGAATTCGCCTAGCGTGAAGCTTGGCGCAGCATAGCAGCTGTATATGTTAAGACCGTGCAAATTCATCTTCTGGACTATTAATTATATTTTCGATGGCTCGATTTCCAGAGACCTATATTCCAAATTTGCCGCTTCTATCTGATACCCCAAACATCACTCCGGAGGGGTCTGTATTGCTCGCATAAGATGGCAACATTAGTTTTATTTTCCAGCGCAGTATGAGAAAACAGGTCCTGATATGCATGATAGTGATTCACGTTCAGCTGTAGGAAACCTATTTACGGGGAACTAAATTCGCCTTCTTGAATGCCGGACACCTGCTGCTGCTTGCGATGTGGTCGAAGCCACTGATCTATGTTTCGCTAATTAGCAGAAATCCTTAGCAATATGACTTTTCCCTCCGCATCTTCCGCACAACTTAGACTTATTATGATTACTGGAACAGTTTTTCCTGATGTGCCTAATTTCCAGACATTTCGAACACCTTTAAATGTGATCATTTTGTCCAAGAAATGAAAGGTTTGCGTTAAAGCTTATTAAAAGCTGGACCGGCTTCCGAAAAAGCAACAGTGCAGACTTTTCAACGACAATGAGATGAATCTGGTGAATGGTTGGGGATTTGGGACTTAGATTGCGCTCCCCAATGAATTTATTGAGGCAAGAAGGTGCAACCTTCTGCGAAGGTGATGACTATCGATTATGGGTTTCCAATTCATTCCTCATCACTTGATTTTAGTGGCACCTCGTGCAAGTTTGTATTGTTTTACACAAAACCTTATTAAAATCGGTTTACTCTCTGTCTGTCTGTCCGTCACACGCATTTTCCTCGGAGACGGTTTTACAGTTTGACACCAAATTTGGTGGAAATATGGAAACTGTGAACCCTTACACATACAGTGAGTTTCATCCTTTTACGTTGAATTGAAGGGGGTCCCCATATATGCAAAAGGGGTGCGCACATTTTTTTTTAACCAAACATAGCCATGTGGGGTATCGAATGAAAGGCCTCGGTGAGTACTTTCCAACGTCCGTCTTAGTTTTGACATTTGTTGGAAAGGTGGGAAGTGGGAGGGTTGAAAGTGATCGTTTCTTTAACGGACCCATTCTCAGAAACTACCCAACCGAAAAAATTGAAAAAAAATCAAGAGGCTGCTATTATATGGTACCTAGGCTCCGAAATATCTTTCATACCGATATCCTTCAACCGAAGTTGATAATATTATATTATTATAATTTTTTGTAATTGGCTGTAAATGCCCCCTTAAGTCCATCCTATTACCAAAAAGTGCGGTAACCTAGGCGATAATATAGAGCATGATTCTATAAAGTTTGGTGGAAATGGCACTATTACTCACAAAGTTATAATAGGTCAAAATTGTCGTTTCCTTGGAAATTCAAGACTATAAAAGTCAACATCATCTGAAAGTGGATACTCTCACATAATATATGCATATATTACGTGCTACGTACTAATGGGGCAATCCACACTCAAATGTCTTTATATAAGAAATACACAAAACATTTCACGCCTAAAGCGGCCAGCTTCCGGTTTTCCGACATCTTTAAATGTTCAGCAGCGTCCCATAAAGATGGACTTGTCGGCAATAACGTTTTGAAGGAATTTTCGGATGGATGGATTTTTGAATGGATTGGTGCGTTTGCTTAAACATTACTCAGTTGGAAAAGTTGCTTTTTGGACGTGTACCTCATCGGATACCATTTTTTCTGTTTTATCTCTTTTCACAATTAATTCGAAGATTCCAAGCTTTCGAGATGTAGGTAAAATATCTTATGCGGGTATAGATTTTGTTGAGAGTACTCTGCTTCCCTGCTAGCTGGATCGATGTGCAACTCTGATTGAAGGGTGGATTCCACATAATCTTATTACAAATTTATCTCTGATATTGCGAAATTTAGGCATACCCGTCTGGATTATTACTTTTTCACTAGAGTAGGAAGCATGAAAGTGTGATCTGAAGAGGTGGAGAGGGAGTCAATGTCAATAATCTTCTGGATGATATCCGATACTTCTCCTTGCTAGTATAGCTACACCTTCCCTCGTTGTATCTGTCGGGTGAAGGATGTAATACCATATAATTTGGGCGTGTCTGCTATAAGTTCGTGGTCATTGTTGTTACTGGTGTTGGCTCCGCTGGCTTAGTTTCGACCAACTGTTTGTCTGTGTGATCACACTACACTTTCCCTGGTTAAACTGATTATTTCTCTACTTGCGAAGACTCTTCAGAATACAATAGCTTCTATAGCTCGCTGGATGATCGTTTTCAAAAACTATGGATTTGGCTTTTTGATTTTTAGGTTTCGTACAGGTATTTGTGTTTTTCAGTACAAATAACACAACCGCTGCGCTTGTTCTTGAAGGCTTGAAATCTCTCGCATTGAGGACTTTTAAGATCTCCCACTATTTCGGATTACCCACATGAGGGGGAGAGGTTTTTCGCAATAAACTTAATTGGCCTAGTCGCTTTATTCTCAAATGTGTGTCACTGAATCACATGAATTTGAGATGAAATACAAAAAAAGGGACGAAAATTGAATTACCTTTCTTGAACTCTATTGAAGGTCGCAATTTGTTTCGCGCATCTATTAAGGAAAACACATTAGCAATCATCAATTCAATCAAAATTGGACATTATATTAGTCATATTCCGAACAGTTTTTGAGAAGATTTAAGTGAAACTCGGAAATTATTCCGCCGAAGATCGTAACTGGAGTTTTCCAATTTGCGGAACGGGTAGTGACTCTATGTAAGCTTTAGCTGAAACCAAAAAGGTTCTATCATAATTTTGCATTCCGAACTTATGTTCTAAGAATATAAACCTCAATATATCTGGAAATAATCAAAATTGAAAATGTTGCAGCTGTTGGAAAAAGAATTTAAATTTTCACTATATTTTTTTTTAAAAATTTAGGAACGAACGGCACTCTTAAAAATATGGTATCATCACAAATGTTGAAATTTTGAAAAGAAACATATCTCCAAATTTTAACATGATCGGTTCATTACTTGTTGAAAGTGAAAGTAGTCATTTTGACAAAAATTCGTCTGAAAAAAAAAATCCCCTTTCGGATAACAAGGCATTTCTCATCCGTAATTACAAACAAAAGAGATGATTCCGTAGCTTACATAATGACGAAATCTATGAGCGATAGCATGACCGTCACGTTGCGGATAAAATCCGGTTCAATAGGTTACGGTGGGCGGATCACTTAATCCGTATGGATGAGGATCATCCAGTCCCGAAAGTCTATAAGGGTAATATCTATGGTAGAAAAAGAAGACGAGGCAGACCCTGCCTAAGATGGAGCGATGGCGTAGGTCAGGACGCCAGACAGCTTTTAGGGATATCGAATTGGTGGACTTCGGCGCAAAACCGGGATGTCTGGAGTTCCTTATTAAAGCAAGCCTAGATCGGATACCGGTTGTTGCGCCGTTGATGATGATGATGAATTACAACATTGCTCGGTTCTAGGCTCTTAAAATCTAAAGGAAAGCAAATTTTACTCTGATATGTTTGCAACGTATTCTATGATAAGCTAAGTTAACGATTTCCCCAATAACAAAAAAACAATTCTGAAAATCTTTTAATATGATTTCTCCCCTTAAAGCATTATGTTTCTATCGCACTTCTCTGTGTGGGAATCCAGGAAACTATGGAAGCAATTACAAACAACCAATAGGAAATTGAGAAAGTGATATTGCGATATTATTCGGATCGCCGCTTTCTACGATTGATTTTGGCAGTCAGTTGGAAAATTGCGTTGGGTTGTGCGCTAAAATTTTCACTCAAATGACAACCAATAGCAATAATACACAGAACGCAATTGCCATTTTGATTGTAAAGCCCCGCCTTCCAGATGCTTTTTTGTTTGCCCTGTAAAAGTTCAAGGCTTGCCCAGACAGTTTCACCTCCTGTGTACTTTTCTTGCATTCAATTTTTTTATCTGTCAGTTAATTTGTCAATAGCTAATAAGGGTTATATCAGGCGCGTTTATAATCTGCATGTTGTTATTGGAAATATATTTCTACAGAAATTTTGTTATTGCAGTGCTCACCACCTCGAAGTAGGGACCTTATTACCCTGTTCCTGTTTCGTTTCCTATCCCTTCCATATCTATTTGTTAAACTACCGTCGGTAAATTATCAGCCGGTTCTGAATTTGAAAGCACTGCGATGATTTTATTTTCGATTGTCCTAATTTTTTGTTTCAGCAAGTTCACAATATATGTTATTTTAGGTTTTTCCCGCTTTGGTTTATTCCTGTCATTCAATGTGGTAACTGTAAGCAAGAGAAAGCAGCGAAGACTACTGCCTACACGAGATCATACATGCTGATGGGAGATGCATGTTTCGTTGAAAGGATGTCCCTTAAAAATGGAGATCGCCATGGTTTGGTTTTTTAACAAAAGGAAACAGACGACCTAGATATCCTCCCAGCGCCAATGCAATAAAGGTAGTGGTAATAAAAATATTGTGGATTATTTATATTGGATGTGATAAATGCCTTCAATTTGGTGAACGAATTGTTCTACAGAATGAATATCTACGCTACTTCAGTAATATAGTATCCAACTCCTTCACCTATGTAGGATCTCTCAGGGATTGCTTCTATTTCCACCCTTGTGGAATATCAAGTATGATGGAATTTTACGCCTGGTTCTATCAGAAGAGGTACGATAAGTTCGTTTTACCTTTGATATTGTTGTGTCTGTTAAAGTAAAGTACGTCCACATGCAGTCTGGAAGATCCAAGCCTGCCTCGTAATGGTCGAACTAATACTCTCAGATCAGCCTGGAATTGATCAAAGTACAAGTTGGAAAGCAGACTATAACAAGCAGTCAAGGAGACACTCAAATGTTCATGAATAATAAACCTGGAACAAGTCATTAGCTCGATCTTGCTTTTTGCCTCTTCTTTATGAGTTACGCCCTCAACGAATCTGGAATCCGAAGAATAAATTTCGTGGGTTCAGAATGAACCTTATTACTGAAAAATTATAGAATCTACTGCTATTAACTTATCTGAACAAATATCGGTATGGAGGGCATTTCTGAGCCTAGGCACCGTACATTGGCAGCTTCGTGAATTTTTTCCGATTTTTTCGGTTGGGTAGGTTTTGAGAATGGGTCCATGAAATAAATGACCACTTTCCAGCCGCCGCCCTCCCTTATTGGGTTAAATATGGGAACTAAAAAGCACTAATTAAGAACTTCAATTTGATATTATATGATGACCATATTTAGATTTTGCACCCCCGCCCCTTTTGCATATATTGAGATTCCCCCTTTAAGTTCGATATAGAATAATGTAACACACTGCAAGCGTGGACAACAGTTCCCCCAGTCGTTTCTGAGAAAAGGGTCTGTGCCACGCAGCTAGACGGACAGTAAATGGATTTTAATAAAGCTTTGTTTTACACGAAACCTTAAGAGCGGGATGGTCAAGTCAACAAAAGGCTGATAGACATATAAGCTAATTCCATTCATCATCCTCACCATGGAAACTGTAACTGCAAGTTAACTTATTTACTATCTGCCTGCGATAGCTACATACATTTGGTTATGACGATTCACCAGCAAGTCCAGCTTTTTCAGGTAAGGAAGAAGACGTAGAGCATTCAACATTTTCTGGAAGCCGCTTTGCGGCATTAAGGATCAACATTCCTAGTGGAACATTTGTTACTGTTGAAAGGTGCTCAAGCGTAATTTAGTACGTATCCTTGAAGTTTCATTCAAAACATTATTTCAATTTGTTTCCTTTGTCCGTTTTGTTTGCCTGCTTGCCTGTTCGATTTGCGGAGGATCGACTGAAGCTTCTGTCACGAAATTTGGTGTGGATATGTGGTCTGCGAATTCCTTGATATGCCACGGATGGTATCATTGAATTTAGGGGGCGCTCCGTATACTTACGAAAGAGGTGTAATTCTTTTTTTCTGAGAACATACTACGCTACAAAAGCAAATAAAAGATTTTGATCTTCACAAAGTGTTGTGAAGGTGCTGAAGTTAAAGGCAGTCGTTTTAGCAGAGTGGCATATGTTGGAGCAAATTATCATGTCTGTACTCAGATAAAATCTTAGAGACATTTGCAGTCTGGATCATCGCACTTTTCCTATCCTCACTAATGAGCAGTGCACCGAAGTGCACCATAGTAAACCGAAATTAATGTCGCTCGACGCAGTGCTAAATCCTTCTCCGCTGTTTTGTCCGAAATCTAGAAATACAGTTATGTGAACAACAACATCAAGCTGAGACTTTATTGTGGAAGTGCTTCTCCTATGTTACTATATGGAAGCAGTTTCTGGACGGAAACCTCCACTGTTACGCGAAAGCTCCAATCCTTCGTCACTTGTCTGTGTCGTGTCGGTTACCTGGCTTGACACAATTTCTAACGAAGAACTTGGTCGGCACGCAGATAATTTTCCCATAGACGTGTTGTGAAAAGGCGTGTGTCTAAACACAAAACTTTTTTAAAATCGGTTTTCTTCTGTTAGTCCGTCACACATTTTCTCTTAGACGCCGGTAGCGATTGACACCAAATTTAGTAGAAAGGTGGGAACTGTGATCGCAAGCAGGTAGTGGGGTTGTTTCATCCAATATAGTCATGTGGGGTATCAAATTAAAGGTTGGTTAGTACTTTTCGACGAAGTGACGAAGTGACGATTTCTGTAACGAACCCATTCTCAGAAACTACCCAACCGAAAAATCTGAAAAAAATCAAGAGGCTGTTACTATATAGTGAATAGGCTCCTAAATACCCTCCATACCCATATCTGCTCAAATTAAGTCAATAATAGTACATTACTATAATTTTTAGTAATTGATAGGAAAACCCCCCTTCAGTTCACCCTAGAATGACGAAATGCAGCAATATAAGTTACAGCATAAAGCATGATCCCTTCAGATTTGATGAAAATCGCAGTATTACTAACAAAGTTATAATAGTTCGCACAGAAATTCAAGACTTTGAATGTCAATCTCACTTGAAAGTGGATATTTTCACATAATAAATGCATATATTACGTTCTACATACTAATGGGATGAATGCATACTCAAATCTCTTTATAAAAGAAATACACAAAGCCTTTCAGGGTCTAGCTTCCGGTTTCCCGATTTGTTTTAGTTGTGAGTGCAGAAATCGAAGGTACGAATCCCTAAATTATGTGAAGTTGTATAAAACCCATTCAAATTTACCCTTTCAGTAAATAATTGGGTTCCATGATTAATTAATGAGACTTTATTATGTTGTGATCCGGTATACATATACTTGCGGTAGAGAAATAAAGCCTTGAACTCATATTGCCAACTATTCGTACGCCATATGTAAACAAATATGAAACTTTAAGCCAGCTCAAGTGTTTCAATTTAGATTCTTTGGACGTAAATAATTCAATTATTATATGTAAATTGAATTATGAATATTGATTTGAAGATTAGTCACTGAATTTGCAAATTATCTACACAATCAATTTCTGATTGCTGATACATGGGTTATGTTGATACGTGCACTGCGAATTTGTGGTGCCAAACTCTTCTGTGAATTTCCGACTAACTCCGGCGCAATGGTTATGGCACAATGGTCTCGCCTTGGGCACTGTATGTGTAACACTCTGAGCAGCCGCAGAGGTTACTCGTATTATGTTTGTACTATTATGTCATACCGTCCAGCGTTGACGTACTCGGTGAAGCCACAGCGAAAGTGAAAGCGTATTTTCCAGAAATTGTGAGTCGAGAAGCCCCAATTCGAGCTTCGGATATGAGTCAGCAAACTGGCGTAACTTCTTGAGCCACCGCCGCATCTCGTATCTCAACCACTTTCTAACTCGCCAAGACCTCTCGCGAAATGTAAGCACTTAGACCTCCTCAGCGGTCGGATTTGTTGACAATAATTTGTTGTTCGTCGGGTTCACTAACAACAATTCGCCGCTAAAAATACGACGACCTCGAGGATTGCATCAGTGCTTACATAAAGTGCAATAGCATTGTGGCAGTCTTTTGGGAGATTCCAGTGATTCAGTGCTGGACGGATCTGCAGGCTAATGGTTCACCACTTAGTGCCTCTAAGGAGGCGGCTGGTGGTATACCATCAGATAAGAAGGGTAGTCTATAAATGGTTGAAATTTCGGGATAGCAGGCAGTTCCATTTTGAATTTTAGTTACGAATGTGCACTCTGTGTTAAGCTACTTGTAACAGTCGTTTGGTACGTATTCAAGTTTTTATTTTAATTACAAGTTACGTTTGGGTGATAAGTCGCGACATCATCAGTTTCGCAAATTATTCCTCTTAATTTGGCTACGCATCGATTATTACTTCGTGCAAAAGTAATGAAAGAGTGTCGATTGCATAAATTGTGTTATCTAATTGATGCATCATTATCAGCCATGGATTTTTAGTGAAGAAAAATATTCCATTCGTGGATGATTCTAACTGTAGTAGCGTATCCTTAATAATAGTGACTTGTTTACCTATGATTTGTGATTACATGGAGCCTTTACATTTTTTATGCGAAATTTTACATAACTCGGGATACATAAGTTAATTGTTATGGAAGTTTCACTGTATTAACATCAGAATCTCAACTACAAAGCTACAGAGGAGATGAAAGGATGGGTGAAAGGATTTGATTTTGGTTGAATTCGCCACATGTAACGACAATTCGGAAATATCTATCACAATGTTGCACATTAGTAATACCGTGAAGTTGACGAGAAAATCTTGTTAAATTCGCTTCAATAACTGTCTATTCGTTTGTTCATCGCGTGTTCGTTTTCCTATTTAACCGTCTTTCTGTCCACAATTCTGAACCTCGTGGAAGGACTTTTCTGTGCGTTTTTCCTGATAAAAGGTTTTGAGATTATTGGTATGTATTGAAGATGAGGAGTTAAGGATGCAAATCAAAGGGGTTAGTATATCGTTCTAACATTTTTCCCCATCAAAAAGGACTACCGTGGAAAAAGATTGAGAAATATATACACTGCCTTTCACACCATGTACACATATTGAGAAATACGAATTGAATTCGGTAATCATGGCAGCCAAAAGAAATGGTCATGTTTCCCTGCTTTTTATTCAACCTTCCAGTTAAAATTGGCAGTCTTTATTTTCGTTGAAAATTGAGAGTAATCAATGGGACACCTGTAGAGCTAATTGCGATATATTTCTCGATGTCAAAGCAAAGGATATTGTCAAATAACTCTTTCTGGTGAACAAATTTCCCCCACTGGCTATCAGAAATCATGTGTAGCAACTTGTTTGCCACTAACCTGCATTCACGTCATCATTGTCGACTACTGGCAATGTCTTTCAGCTGCCCTATAATTCCCCTCGCAGAATTTATCATTATTGTAAGGGATATATTGGTATAAACAATTTCTCTATTTCAAAACGGTTTTTTAAGCCACAATATTTTGATATCGGGTGTCCAATAAAGTTGCAAAATTTTCCTATTCTTCCCGGTGTTATATGCACTGAATAGTTAGTTTTCAATGAACAACTCTAACTAACATGAAAGGCACTATTTCACAATAAAACATAATTTCCTGGTACAGGAAAGATTTTGAACTATAAGAACCTTGAATATATGAATTCCTTAGTATCTTAATCTTCAGCCCGCACGATGTCATACGTACTGTCAAACATTCGCTTGCTGTTTTTAAGATATTTGACATATTTATTCTCTTCTTCCTTGCCCTGATATTGCGGCTCCGCTAAAACTTCTATTTACTTTTGTTGGAATATTTCTATTTCTGCGTATCCTGTTAATGTTCTCAATGAGGATTGATTACACTTAGTTTTCCACACACTTCGTAGCGTCAATCAATTCAATTTCTTCTTTATTCAAAAAGTTCTGTTGATGTGCAGAACGCTTTCGCTACAGGTGGTTTTCACTTGGGTTTTTTTCTAAATACACTACTTGCTAAATATGTCATAAAAACCTTGTATCCTGCATCGTTTTCTTTGTCTGCCTGTTATTCGTTGTTGTGCGGAAACAAAATAACTCCACCATAAAGCTATCCCTATGCATAGGGTAGGGAACGGAAAGTTATGCACGATGAAGATATACACTCCCCGATACAATTACTTAATATGTTTTTTGCTTAAGACTATGCGATGAAATTGATGGGTACTATGACTATATACTCTAGAAAAATATTGAAAAATATATTCACTTCTGGTGCGTGCCACGGTCGATTTCATCCGCGGCATAAGCGTTCATTGAATTGGCGGAAATTCATTCAAACCCTCTTCCTGCCCAAATAGACCGAGAGGCAACTAACCTAAGGATGGGCTGAAGGCAACATCCAAACGCAACCATCACAGCGATGATGTATTTCAACGCAAAGTGTATGTGACCATGCGAATACGTATCGCTAAATCCCCTTTTTGGCGAACACTTCGTTAAACCAAAAAAAGTGCGAATCTTGAATAAAGTCACTAGGGCCGACTATCACCCTATGTACATGACTCTTCGAACTATAACACAGGTGGTGGCGATTTGCAACACTATATACATACAGTCCGGCGCTAAGCTTGAGCGTTTTCAGCACTTTATGTAAATTTTCCTTTCACTTCTAGGTATTCTAGGTTTGCATATATTCGTCCTGGTTTATTATACTACTTTGCAAGTGTCGAACGTTGTTGCGGAATATATATGAAAGTCTCACCCCTCACAAAAGCAGACAGTATCCGCAGATATTGCCAGCTTCCCAAGGTGGTAGTTTGGCCTTCAGTGACCTGTGCCTACTCCCACTATAATCATAATGCTCTTCCAAGGACGTTTAAACAATCTTCCAAGCACTTTGATTTATATTTCCCCATAAATTCATTGAAGATTTTCTTTTCTGGTACTAGTCCGTTTAGCGGCGTTTACCTTCCCATTCCGAGAGGCTTACGTGCGATTTAGTTGGAACTGGAAACACATCTTCCAGGCTTTATCAAGGCATATCCATATCAGTTCAGAGGTCACTAGGTTGGATTTTAATGCATTAATAGCTGCCTTGCTGTCAGTTGGGATTAAAATGCTCTGCTTCCTACAATTCCTTTGGAGGCTTAGGTAGAGGCACCTACTGGTTTGAAATATCTTCACTTTTTAAGAGCCTCCCTTTTCTTTAACATTTGCCAAAAATTATCTCCGCATAATTGTCATGCTCTCCAATTCTTTTCAGCTAATCGTCGACTTCTATTGTGCCACCTTTTCCTAATTTTTTCGTCTTCCATCAATTTGCCTCTTGACTTCTGGTTCACGAAATAGTGCATACGACTACTCTCAATGCCCTGCATAAGACCTTCCTATCAAAGACATTCATTATTGTTGCCTGTGTTAAAGTAGATGCTTGATTCCCATAACATAGCACATTTCTGTTGACTATTTCGTAGCTACGCAGTTTCATTTTCCTATGTATTCACTTTGGTTTTAAAATGGGAAGAACCCTTTCCTTGGTTTTGTCGTTGGGTGTCATAGCAAAACCCACAAGTGTTTTTTTCTACTGAGGAAAGTTTGGCAGAAAATTTTAATATCGACTGGCAATTTTCAAATGTTCACTATATTACATGCTCCAGTGTTTTAACTCTGTTTAAGTGACAAATGAGTCAGTTAGTGTATTCTAAACGTCCGCTTGAACTTTCGTAGTTATCATGGTCGGTTTTGTCATCAGACTAATTCCACCAGAGTGCCAAATTATAGCAATATTTTCGGAAGTAATAATAATAATAATCGTTGGCGCAACAATCCATATTGGATCAGGGCCTTGAAGTGTATTAGAGCACTTCATTCAAGACCGTAATGGTGCATTGCAGTAACCTGTAGGAAGCAATGTGGTCAGCATTGCGCTCGCCCGAGATGGCTACCCTGATTTGATTCAAATACTCATTCACAGCTGGGTCGATTGGTATCCAAGGATATTCCGTATGACAGCCTTGTGCTCTAACCACTCAGCTCCGGAGACATTTTATAAAGTGAAGAGCGGTTACTGTCGACTAAATTCTGCTTGAAGTATACAATCATTTAGTAGAAGCCAGGGGTATATTCCCCGTATTTCTTACCAACGTGCTGCCCTGAAAATAGTTGATCAGTCTTAAGTAGTCCTCCCTAAAGTAACCTTAATATTCTTCAATCAAGTCAGCGACCACCTCTTCTATGAACGGGAGATCGTAATGAGGTATTCTTATTCAGTAATGAGGTGTTCTTGTTCCAATGAAGATTTCTCAGTTACTCTTGGTGAACTGAGAGTGTTCAGCTCCGAAAGTAGGACGTTCATCTTTTGTTCATCATTTCACTGATTATTCTTTAATCCTTGTCCCTACGGCTGCTAGCGTATTGTTTAAGTGTTCTCATTTCCCTCACTACAAACATGAGTTTGATGTTTTTTTTCAAAAAGTTATTGTCAATGGTCTGTGCAGTTTCGTAAAATATTGTTTCTCTTCTTATTAGCACGTAGCACCTGTCGATCTAGTTACTGGCGTGGCCATCCGGTGAAACCCGATTCGTTCTGCGAGTGCGAAGACCTGGGAAGCTTGTCGAGTTAATGATCATATTTCTGCTCAATGTCAAATCAAAGAGTCGTTGCACGTTATCATTACCCTCTCCATGAAGACTGTAGTCATCTATTGTCCCCCGATTCATTACCTTCTTACCGATTTTGGCTTTAAAGTTCCTAAGCCGTATTTTAACATTATGTTTGAGATGTGCCAAGTCTTCCAGTCCTTTCCAGTCAGACCTTGAAAAGTTTAGTATTTATTCCAAGTGCACACAATCTCCAGCTTGGAGGACAAGATTACGTTATGTTAACCTCCTCAACAAGGAGATGAAATCAGGTGGGACTTAGTATGCGTAAGTTTTCTCAGCAATTTTGAGCGTTCATCAGTGCTTTACCAGTTTCCCGGATCTCTGCAAATTTATATGAAGACAGTGTTAGATGCGTTGTTTCAAACCCTCCCTCTTTACCTTGTCTTGTGACCAGCATGTTTCATACATATCGCATCTCAAGTATACTGACATCCATGCTCCCTGGTTCCGAATATTTTTCCATCAAATCAATGAACAACGCTTTCTTTGCTGTCAGGAATTCATTGGTATACAAGTTGCTAGTTTAGGTAGTAGGTCACTATTCCACCCTGACAGTCAGACCAGCTGCGGTTTTACTTTGTTTTCCTACCTTTAAGATCACCTAGGCCATCATAAACTGGAAACTTCGCTATAGGATACTGTCCCCATATCACAGTAGATGCACCATGCACACGCTACTGTCCAAGTATTAAAGTATCTTCCTCAGTCCCGCTAACAAAATACGAAAGCATCAACTTCCCTTCGGCTGAGGAAATAACACTTTCACACCTCTCAAATCAGCCATGTGGGCCCAAGTAGGCTTCAAATGCTTGCAATTAATTTCTTTTAAAACCAAGAGCGCTTAGGGGATTTGCTTTGCCAGAAAGGACGTCAAAATTCAAGTAGGCTCCCCAGATCTTAAAAGTTTTCCGTAGGTAATATTCCTTTCAAGTAATGTTTAAAACGCGTGTGCTGATAATCAAGTGGCGTGGAGTGTATTATGAATTTTTATCTCTCTATCAAGAGCGCAATGACTCCAGTGTTAACAATAAGCATCATAAGGAAATCGCACGAGCGTAATCTTATCGAAGGTTCACAAGTACAAACGTGCAAATATCATAGGGTCAGCAAGTTTTGTCACTCTGATATGAACTCATGGAGCAAACAAAATAGCTGCTGTTAACAAAAGGAAGAGGAATCATTAGTTTTGATTGTTGGAAGCCTATTTGTATTCTAGCTAAATCATTATGTCATGACACCAGTCCGAACCCTGTCGTATAGTAAGTTTCTATGCGCTGATTTGAAGCTATTAGAAGAGGAAATTTCCATTTTTCGAATTCCTTTCCTTCATCAGTAAAATAGAAGCTTAAGAATAAGATTACCTAATTAAAGGAGATATATTCATAAAAGCTGTTGTTACTGAAAGTCGCAGTTTAAATATAGAGATAGGACCAAAAACTAAATTAGAAACAAGAAAATTTTTCAAAAAAGTGAAATGCAAAGAATCCAAGAAAATAAAATTTGAATTTACAAAGTTAAGACTGATTTATGTGCAATCAAATTCAGAACTCAAAAATCTATTTTTGTCCGGAGGATTCGTTGCGGTCAATTTAAATTAGATTTGTAAGGTTTTTTGTAAAACAAAATCTTATTATGATCTATCATCAGTTTGTCTATCTGTCTGTTTGTCACATGCAATTTTCTCAGAAACGGCTACACCTATTCACGCGAAATTCGGTGCTAACATGCAAAGGTTGGAATTGTGAATATACACACATACGGTAAATGGCATTTTTCAACGTAAAATTTTAGGGGGGTGGAGATTCCCATACAGAGGAGTGCGGGGTCTCAAAGGGGTTAATTACGTATAGGATCCCTTCTCAGAAACAAAGAACCTTAAAATTTGAAAAAAAATGTCTAGGCTACAGCCCTCAAAATACATCCCCTTACGATCTTTGCTCAAATAAAATTGATAATAGTTTATTAATATTTTTTGAAAATTTATTGCGAAGTATAGTTAATTGCACATACGCAAAATAAGAATAAGAAGAAGAAGTTAATAATTCTATGATACAATATTTTAGAAATTTATCTGACAACCGCCCTTAACTCCATTGCTAGCTAAAAGCTCAAAGCTTTCGTCAATACCTGCCTGCGTCGTATCATCGCAGTGCACTGGTCTGACACTATTTCAAACGAATAACTTGGGCGGCGTACAGGCTTGCATTGGTTCGCACTTTGATCGGAAGACAGAAGTGGCAGTGGATAGGTCACACATTAAGGAAGAACAGCAAATGAGGAGTGACGCAATTTAGGTAACTGCGAACAAAGGCTCATAGGTGTGGTTGATGCTATATACCAGGGATGAATGGCAAGTAAATATATATATATTGGAAATTTATCCGAAACGTCTATGGTAGCTTTTGGCATTCCGACTTGTTTAGGCAATTTTACGGATCAAGCGCAGAATTTGGAAACTTTTGGCAGTTCCTCATTCTTTTTATACTCGCGCATAATCCTGCGGACAATAATGTTAAGTGTTGGAACACTATCTCCAGAAAAAATGAAGGTTACACGTTTGCTCTTATCACGATATCCAATATCCTTACTGTATTATGTCTTCAGTTCAGTCATTTGTGAAGTACGGGACACCTTCGCAGTTTCATTTTCGGAATTTTATTATTATAATGAGACTGTGGTCAAGTTTCATGGTCATCAGCCTTAATGTTGTGCAAGTGTATCATTCGAGCATACGGAAGACATAAAGCTGAATATAAATATTACTGCCAAACTGGTATTCGAGCCCGATGCATGAGATTGAGAGGTAAGATCTCAACTGTCTCAGTCACTATAGTACTGATTTTTATGTGGTGGAATTTGCATAGGACTACAAGCGCACATGTAATTTTGAATTAGATTCTAGGCAAAAAAACATGATAAATCTTCACAATTGGGGTATCAGATTTTCAATACTTACTATAGAAATTACGCTGAATCTACAAAAGTTAAGCTGAAAAATATTGAAAAGGATGTTGTAAAAATTTAAATATATTTTTTTGTATTAATTCTCAAGAAAATGTCCCAAGTTACCAAGTTTGCCGTCTATCATCAGCTAAAATATGGTAGTGGTGATGTACTCGCATGTGGCGTCAACCTTTTGACTCTCGTGCTTTGGGTTAGAATCAGTATTGTGGCATGAATATTTGTATTCGTCTTTGTATCTGTCTTGTTGTTTTAGGCTTACCATTTGTACATCATTAACCGTGATAACAAGGAAATACGAGCACAATTTCGTTTTAATAATAACAATCCTTGGCACAACAATCCAATTGGGGCCTTGAAGTGTATTAGAGCACTTCATTCAAGACAGTAACTTGTAGGAGGCGATGTGGTCAGCACTGCGCCCGTCCAAAATTATTACTATTGATTTAACTCAGGTACTCATTCACAGCTGAGTCGACTGGTATCCGACGTCAAATCACAATAAAAATTCCACTGCCACCAATGATTTGAACCGCGACCTTCCATAAGACAGCCGTGTGCTCTAACCACTCAGCTATCCAGACACACCTTTTGAAGATTTCGTGTAAAGCAAAACCTTATTAGCAACCTCAACAATATGCTGGGAGTCCTGCGTCCGCACCCACTCAGTGACGGAGCGGACCAATTGGGAAGCAACTTACTTCCTCATTTGTAGTCCACGGACTCCTCCACCTAAGTTTCTAAAAAAAAAAGAAAGAAAAAGTTGATTGACGGTTGCGCCCAGGGCAGAGGCATCACCTCTGCCCTATGAGCAGCGTGACCGAAAATAACGACAGATGGTAATTGCTCCATTCTGAGTTTACGAGAAAATACCTATGGTTGACATTCCATTAAAAATATTGAAAATAAGCCTAGAAGGCAACTGATAGAAATTTCTGGCTTCTGTACTCGTGAAAATACCACATTATTTCTGGATAAAAAATTGACATGGTCTTTTGCTTCGGCTTGTCTTTAGTATCATAGCTCCGAAGGTGTTCCATCCACTGTTGTTTCTCAGGGTTTTTAGAGTATTCTTGACTTCAACGAGTGTAGGTGGTGGAACAGGAACCTGTACGACGTCTGCTTATTCGTTGTGCGGAGATGGGGTTGTGGCATTGAGTAGCTCCTTGAAATATTCAATCCATCAGTTTCTATCTGCTCCATGTCTTCAACGAGGAATTCGTTGCATCCCTGCAAAATTTTATTTTTTATCGTGCTGTCATTCTGCCTATAAGGCTGTAAGTGGATCTTAAATTATGCCTGTTAAAGTTATCGTTCAATGTCGTCGTAGACTATTTTTATACTTTCGTTTCTTCATTGTGCAGACTTTGTAAAATTTATCAAGCCTCAATTCTAAGTAAATTTATTTCGTTTGCATGGCGCCTGCTGGCACTTTTCGTCGGACTATCCGTTCTGGTTACGCTGACGTTCGTGCCCGGTAGTTGTCTCTACAAATGTCTCAATTGTGTTTTTTAGATCATTTCACTTGACATCAATACTGTCCACTACCCTTGTTTGGTCAATTGGAAACCCAGATGCCACTAATAAATCATAATGTCATTTAATCCTTTTTTAATAAAATCGTCGCTATGTCCCAACCAAGGAAGGAATTTCAAACTAAATGACGCCTTTAACAAGTATGTACCTTTCGATTATGGCTTTTTCAAAAAAAAAAATGATACCCAGAGTCGTTGGTAGTTTTAGTCATGTGGTGCGGTGCTTTCGAGGACAGAAGTCACCAAATTTGATTTTATACAAACAGTTAGAAAATAACTGATTGCATTTATATCTTCTACATACTCTGAAAATTTTTCGAAAAGGAAAGATCTAGCAATGCTATGCTCATTACCCGTATTTACTAAAATCTTTTATCAGGTGTTGTAAAGGGATGACTTTCTATTTAATAATTCATTTGATTATCATGTTATTTTATACGGTAGTGTCCCTGAGGGGCTCACTAGCATCCTTGCTTAAAGAAAAGGTTGTTTTTGGAATCTTTTTAAGGTTTTGTGTGAAACAAAACCTTATTAGAATCGAGACGGTGTCTGTCTGTCCGTCTGTCCGTCTGTCTGTCTGTCTGTCTGTCTGTCTGTCTGTCTGTCTGTCACACCCGATTTATTCGGAAACGGCTAGACCGATTGTTACGAAAATTGGTGAGAGTATGTAATCTGGTGATCCCTTTACATGCAGTAAGTGGCGCCATCTTGTGTTAAGTTTAAGGGGGGGTTCTCCATACATGTGAATGGAAGGTGCAAATTTTTTTTTCACAGAATGTAGCCATGTGGGGTATCAAATGAAAGGTCTCAATTAGTACTTTTCGAAACTGGTGCAATATTTGATATTGGGTGAAATATGGAGGAGTGAGCGCTCAAAATATGACCCCCAAAAAGTGTAACAGGTCTCGTTCTCAGAACCTATCCAACCGAAAAATCTGAAAAAAATCACAGTGGTGCATCTCTACGAAATCTAGGCCTCAAAATATATCCGGTTCCGATATCTGCACAAATAAAGTTAATAATAGTATATTTCCACATTTTAGAAATTTACCCGGCACCCCCCTTATGTTCATCCCAGAAGTACAAAATTTAGCATGCGTGTAATGAAGAATATAATACACAATTTGGTCAAGTTTGAAGAAAATCCAATTATTATTAACAAAGTTATAGGAGGTGAAACTTTACAATTTTTTGTGAATTTCGTGCACTTTACAACCTGCATGACGTCATCATCACATATCAATTCGTCAATACCACACGAAATAAGTTCTTATGAATTATTTTGTTTTAGTTTTTTTGGTTATTTGCCAGCCAGACATGTGTGCATGTAGGTATATAATATATGCGTGCTAATGAACTTTGCGGGTAGTGCCTAATTCAAATAGATATAAGAAGTAAATCGGAAATATGGGTACGATCAATTTATATACGTGTCTATATGTAATATGTACGTATGTCTCGTAGTTTGGAAAAATATGAAGGAGTATGTTGAATTTGTAGCTATATACGGATAGAAAAATATGCGTTGAAATTTCTTACATAAGATGAACACAAAACCTTTATATCCGAAGCGCGAGCTTCCGGTATTCCGACTTGTTTAAACTACTAAATCGAATGTTTTGAAATTTTGAGTGCATATTTTTGGATAAATAATGTGTACATCGTGAAGGACAAGGAAAATATTCGAGTACCTGGAAAATGTTTGAGACCTTCAGAGCCAACAACCCCCCCCCTCCCCTCTCCCTCAAAAAAAAAAAAAAGTTCGTTAAACTCGAAGGTGTTATCTACATAAGAACCACAATTGTGTAAAAAAATTAAAAAATTAACAAAATTGGGAGTTTTGAAAAGAATTAAAATTTTTCCAAAAATTTGATTTTTGATATGTCAAAATTGCATTTTGCGCTACAAAAAATCGATCGAGTTATATGTTATCGAGTTCCGGTGGTTCCTAATACTATTCTGATTGTTTACATCGTCCACAGACGACCTTATGAGGCTGAAACTTAAAAATTACTTGAGATACGATCTTTAAATCTCTTAAGCAAAACTCGGGATCTGAAACAGTAACGTGTGGATCAGTGCATTGTTACCCAAGACTAGTGCGGTTTTTAAAGAGATCGATTAAAGGATCAAGGGTGTATGATAATGGTAATGACGCCCAATTTTCTAATTGGCAAAAATACAAAATTTTGACAATATCGCCCGGTACCTATTCAAAAACTGGATTAGAAATTCAAATTTTCTTTGAATAGTGCGTGGTATGTTTTGCTTGCGTGGTCGAAAGAACTTGATTCCATGTATCACGGACAATAAACTAGTAATTCATCTTCAACAGTCAATGGGTAGATTTCGCCGGTTCCGTGGTCTCGTGCCGGTCTCAATAATACAATCGCGAATGGTCTGGAAGCAATGCCACGGGAAATATACAATGGTCGTCCGAAGCATGGTTAAGATTGTCTAACGTGCTGATATGCACGATCTTAACGCCATATATGCGGCGATAGGAACATGACATGCCATCGTTGGTGGTAGTATGTATGTCGTTGATCATCTCTGCGTTTCCAAACAGTTATTATAACCTCATTGAATAGCTAGATTGAAAATCTCGGGACCATCCGAAGCATTCGAAAGTGTTCCACGATGGCCATTGTGATCGAGGTACAGCTAGCCATAGTGCGATATTGTCAACGCCCAAAAACAAGCTAACATTCGAGATTATCTGCAATTGAAGAAGTTTAGTTGGCAAATATCTTGTATTCCTGGAGAGCAGAAGTATCTGAGTTTTGCGTATCGCTCGTGTTTGAAATCGAACTGTGCCCGTTTAGTGACAGTCTAAGATACGGACCATACATAGATGGTTATTATAGTGACTTTGAACTTAGTGTGAGTGTTGGCTAAGAGAGTTCGCATGGCTTGTATGTTTGTATGCACTACACTTTCTATATGAATACGTTTGCAACAAATATCGTAAATGCATAATAATAACTCCGTGTAGAAGATTCTACAAAAAGTGAAAATTTAACTTTCTCGTTTACATGTTCCAAGTTGTATTTGAGGTGTTCGTGCTTGCAAAGTCCTAACAAATAAGCTTTGACTTAGCTGCAGCTACGACTACGCATTATAACTAAGGCTTTTGCTGATAAGAACCTGAAACAGCTAGGATATAGCAAAATGAGACAGTTTTCATATCTTTTTCCAAACTTTATAATTTAAAAAAAAAAACATGTTCTACGTTTACACACATATATGAGCTTTCTTTGTTTTTTCAAAACTTTGCAGTACTTAATTAACCCCTCGCTGAATGTAGACAAAAGCCCATCCACCCAAGATAATATAAACAAATATGAGATAATGATAATGTGATTAATATAAAGAACATTTCCTTTCAGAAATGGCTTTTCGTAACAAAATTTTTATATCATTTGGACTGCTGTGCCTGCTAGCTCTAAAATCCAGTGACGGAGATGGAATTCGTCTTCCTGACCAACAAGAACAGCCCAAACAGCAACAAAACTTCATTCCTGAGCATGAAGCAGCTACGGCACAACATATTGAAGGACGTCGTCAAGGAAAAGGTTTATTAGATTTAGTCGGATTAGGAACTGGACCAAACGTTGATCCTTATGTTGCTCAGACTAACGCAAACTGCCTCCAAGGGCAATTATCAGAGTGTTTCAAAACGCAAGCCCTTGGAACTTTCGAAGAATTCTTCCTACGTGACGCTTATGAGTAACTTTCTACCCTAAATATTGATAGACTCCTTAATAATTTTTACTTTTTCAGTTTAACCGAGAATGCTCGAGTTGTACGGGTACCTCAAGAACAGGTGCGATCACTTTATAATGAGCCTTTCGAATTTTCGTCCGAGCCAAGGTCAACCGATTCAGAATGGGATCAACTTGTGAAATATGGACTAAGGAAGATTGAAAGGTGTGTACAATTGAATTAATGATTGTTCTTACACTTCTAGCTTTTATGGAAATGTGGAAACTGTTAGCCATTGCGAGATTCAATAGACCTCACTTACCGACTTCGAATAAATAGTCCACACACATTAGGCTTGCCAAAACTGCCACTTGCTATATTGGATGGAAGGATAAATGTTGCGACATTTAAAATACCTACCCTTGCTTAGTGCAACGAATATAATTCACTTGAGCGTAGATAAAAATCAAAACAGAAGCGCTTCTGAAATAAAAAAAATAAATAGCTCTTCCCGTTTCAAAGTAAAATTTTCCTCACCTCAAAATACCTGAAATTATTCAGAAAATCCTTTAGAGGGATTGCTAAACGCAATAACATTCATTTTTTTGTCGATGAGGGATAAATTATTGCAAAGATTTTTATCTAAATCTGAAAATGATGGATTTCAATGGAATTTCACAAAACATCACTTTTCCCAGAAATAAGGGATATCAGAAACAAAGAGGCGTTTGAGAATGAGCCGTCCATGGGAAAATTAGAAAATAATTGGAATCAGATAAAAGAAGATAATTTTTTGCTTACTGTTTTAACCACTTGCATCAGTGGAGAAGATAACCTTATCCTTGAATTAAATCAACGTCAACCGTCTAGTCTAATTCATTTCAATTGCCTTGAAATATGTTTGCTTTAAATTGCATCCGTAGATTCCACCTTATTGATTTGGTTTAATATTTGAAGATTTCTAAGCTTGCAGAAAAGTAGGAAAATGGGACATGGGTCAAGATGTATTTATAGTTATTATACATTTCATGAGACTGTGGATATAAATGAGAGCCCCTAAAAGCTTGAGTAGATCCTGTAGGAGAATAGGAGAATACCAAATGCGTAATTTAATCGTTTGGAATACATAAACCTACTGCTTGGGACTGCTTATTGCTAGGGAAATATGGAGCAGACGACTAAAGTATACCCGGGTTGTAATGGGTATCCCGGCAACACGCTACAACAATAAAACCTACATCGACCGACTCGATTTGTTCGAATCCCGGCCATTTTTGTTTAAATCTTTGTTTTTCATTTGTATCGGGCCCGAAAATGTTTTTGTCGTCACATGTATTCAAGCCAGTACGTTGTCAACTATGCTGGTTCTGCCTTTACATAGAATCCTTTATGGTTGATGTCCGTCTCTGAATTGCTTCACGGTGCTGCATATGACTGTCTATTTCAAGGTTCTGTATAAACAAACTTAAAGTCGATTTAATGGCTCTTTGCTACCAACAATATATTAGAAAATGGTAATATTGAAAGAGTGTATTTTCCGTTTAAGTAACCACGCATGAAATCAAATGAAAAATACCGGATAGACCACATATTTTTCGAAGCAATTATTTTTTTGATAATGATTGTAAATAGATCGTAATTTGAGGTTCCCCTCTGATCAAATAAAGTTTGTGGTAACATCGATATTTTAGGAAGATGATGCAAACCCCGTTCTTAAAGTACATGAATTGTAAGTGTTTCACATAGATTATAACATGGTACTCAAAATTAGATATCTTTCTATTATTAATAGAGCTATAGTAGTCAAAATTCTTTCTTTCGCATTTGCTGCTTCCTGAGATTTATTTTATCCAACGGCGTATTGAAGCTTTTTGAAAAATAAAGCCTTAACGAGTGTCCGGATAGCTGAGTGGTTAGAGCACAAGGCTATCATACGAAAGGTCGCGGTTCAAATCTCACTGGTGGCAGTGCGATTTGTATTGCGATTTGACGTCGGATACCAGTCGACTTAGCTGTGAATGAGTACCTGAGTCAAATCAGGGTAATCATCCCGGGCGAGCGCAATGGTGAACACATTGCCTCCTAAAGGGGACTGTAGCGTACCGTTTTGGTCTTGAATGAAGTGCTCTAACACACTTCAAGGCCCCGATACAATATGGATTGTTGCACCAACCATTATTATTAAAACCTTAATGAAATGACTTCACTGTTTGCTTGACTATCTGCACATCTGTCTGTTTGTCTGTCCGTTGGTCAGATGGTCACATGCATGCACTTTCCTCAGAAACGGTTCCGCATACTAATTCTAAAGGTTGGAATTCAACACGAAAAAGAAGGGGCTAAATTTTTGTCCTCCGAATATAGGCAAATGTATCAAATAAAGCTTCTCGATTTGTACTCTTTGAAACAGTTTCGATGTCTGTCGTAAAAAGTGAATGTCCAGGGGTTTGATATTGGACGCTATCCTAAGCTCTACTAATAATTTCATACCTAAAGTTTCTAGCTTCCAGTTTCTCACCTCTTTGCTTTTCACTTCAAGGATTGTTTGAATATAGCACTTTTTATTTGGAAAAATATTACTTAATCGCAAGGAATAGTCAAGCCTATACTGTCTTCTACACTTACATGACCTAAAAAATACTGTATAGAATCCCGCAGTAGGAGCTCTATCCAAATTTCCGGAGTAGGAAAGAATGCCTCATAGGTTATGTTAATATCAACATTTTATTGGGTTTTTACTGCTTTCAGGAAACTTGCAGAACATTACAGTACAATATCCATTCTCTAGTATCACTTTGTCAACCCTGCTAAGGTGTTAAGCGGTCTATCAACAGAAAAGTCCGCTTCAGCTTTGGGGTTTATGCTGTTACCATTGAAGTAGTTGGTCTGTTTTCTCTTCTCATATTTCGATCAGGTCAGTATTGCCAACTTGCACTTTGTTCAAATTATGTCGGAAGTCTGTTGCAAATTAGGATATTGTTATAAACGCCAATGAACGGAACTTAGCATTTCGGATCAGTCAAAGGTGAACTTCTTCAAGTAATTGTCTGACTGATTAATGTAAGTTGGAAGAAGTAACGTTAAACAAATGGCATTCTTTGGCATCAACACATCAGTAAACGCTTCACATCGAAAATCGAGCATGGTGTCGTTCGCTCTGTTGGTCTCTATAGGATTGCGTTCGATATGAAGTCATCGGCGTTGCACCCATTGTTAAGAAGTTGTAAGAGGCATTTTTATTGGTATGGTAATTCGGGCAGACGAAAACTTACTAAGCTAAGATTGGCTTGAACATCGAAGTCAATAGGAAACTACCGAAACAGCGATGGCTTGATACAGTAAATCCCAGGATCTTCCGGTTCCAACTGACCGGAAAAAATACGGATTGGGCCTATATGATTTGACCTCGGCCTGAGCTGACCAAAGGATAAATAATAAAAAGGAGATAACGTAAAATGTGCACCATCTGATCTCTTTTTAAATTCAATTCAGCCATATTTTTGGGAACATACTGAATACATTTCGAGTGGTTATCGGACTGGTTACAAACTGCCCCATAGATTCAACAACTGCAAAACTTGTATGCATTTTGCCTCTTAATTAACATTCGTAACTAGAGAGTCATCATGCTTCTATTGATCAGCGTCTGATACATATGATTAGTTTTAAGGTTTTGTGTAAAATTTAAATCGATTCACTGTCCGCCTCTCTGTTACACGTACTTTTCTCCAAAGCGGCTACACCGATTCAAATGAAATTTTGTGGACATGTGGGAACTGTAGAATTGAGTGACTTAAATTTAGGTGGAGGGGTTCCCCGTACATGCAAAGGGGGGATGTAAAATTTTTTGCATCTAATGTACCCGTGTGATATCAAATGAAAGGCATCGATTAGTACTTTCAGAAGGAGATTTCAACTTTGATTTAGATTGTAAAATGAGTGAGAGAGGGGTAAAAATGTGCAATCTTTAAGTGAGACAGGACTCATTTTCGGAAATTGCATCACCCTAAAATCTGAAAAAAATTAGCATATGAAATCTAGACCTCAAAATCTGTCCCATTCCGATATCTGCTGAAATAAACTCAATAATAGCACATTATCTAGTGTCCGAATAGCTGAGTGGTTAGAGCACAAGGCTGTCGTACGGAAGGTCGCGGTTCAAATCTCACTGGTGGCAGTGGAATTTGTATCGTGATTTGACGTCGGATACCAGTCGACTCAGCTGTGAATGAGTACCTGAGTCAAATCAGGGTAATAATCTCGGGCGAGCGCAATGCTGACCACATTGCCTCCTTGTGTACCGTTACGGTCTTGAATGAAGTGCTCTAACACACTTCAAGGCCCTGATCCAACATGGATTGTTGCGCCAACGATTATTATTATTATTAATAGCACATTATCAACTTTTCAAAGTTGACCGGAAAGCCCTTCATTCTTTGGTTACCACCTATACCGTAGCATAGAGGACAGTATCGCCCACAGTATTGCAAAGTTTCTTGGGAATCTAGCATCAAAGATATAGCACATCAAATTTATTAATTTCTTGCGAAATTATTACATCTTAAGCTATGCAAATAAGTTGCTGACGTCATAATTAGCGAGAATAATTGAAGGGAAATATTAAAGTCCTATATATGAGGAAGCTACTTCTCCCCAGCCTTTTTCCCTTTTGCCGCTATCAGGTGTTTTAGGTGAACTTCTTCACAGTTGCTAATAATGTTAAACTCGTAGTGTGAAGCACATGTAATTAACTGTAATCGACAATGTACTTTGTAGAGCAAATTATTTGTGTAAATGGCGGCTGAAAAATGACACGAAATTGAACTTTAAATTATTATACAACTGCACCTGTCTCACCCTCAAAATTCCCCACATAAAGAAGCTCAAAACCTTTTATACCTGAAGCGCCCAGTTTTCATTTACCCGACTTTTTGCTTTATTTTCTTGTTTCACCTCTTTTTAAGGCTTTGTGTAAAATAAAAAGTTATTAAAATCGGTTTGCTATCTGTCTGCCTTTTCGTCACGCGCATCTTTCTAGGACACGCTTGTAGCGATTGGTTTGGTGGAAAAGTAAGAACTGTGAACGCTCACGCATACAGTGAGTTACAGCGTTCTACGTCGAATTTAAGACATGCATGCAAAAGGAGGGTGTCAATTTTTTTCCATCAAATATAGTCATGTGAGGTATCAAATGAAAGCTCCCGATTAGTACTTTTCGACGCCGGTCTTAGTTTTGACATCTGTTGGAAAGGGTTGTGCGGGTCGAAAGTGATCATTTCTTTAACGGACCCATTCTCTGAAACCACCCAACCGAAAAATTTGAAAAAATATCAATAAAGTTAATAATATATAGTATATTATTATTTTTTAGTAATTGGCTGCAAACTCCCCTTAAGTTTACCCTAGCACTACGAAATAATGTAGGCTATGACATAGAGTATATTCCTACCACGTTTGTTGGAAACCGCAAGATTAATAACAAAGTTGTAATAGGTCAAATTTGTCGCTTTTCTACAAATTCAACACTCTGAATATTAATATTACTTGGAAGTGAATATTTTCACATAGCTTGTAGATATATTACGTGCTACGCACTGATGGGATAAATTCACACTCAAATGTCTTTATAAAAGAAATGCACAAAACCTTTCATACCTGAAGCGTCCAGTTTCTAGTTTCCCGATTTTTTTCATTTGAGTGAAATCAGGCGGTATTTGAAACCATTAAATTATTTGAAATAATAAAAATTGGCTTTTTCTATTCACTAGTGTTGTTTGTTGGTCTTGCGAATACCGACATTAATAATAGTTAATAAACCCACTGAGGAGCAGACGTGTTAGCACTGATGAAGGGAGGTTCCCGAAATATCAGTATTTGCAAGACCCATAAATAACAATAGCGAATAGAACAAGCAAGTTTTTATTATTACAAAGTGTTTTATCTGCCGGGTATTAATAGAAATATTCCTTGATATCCACAAACTCTACCTTATGATAAAAATGTTTACAATTTCTTTTTTTTTTTTTCATTTTATCATCTGTGCCGAAAGATTTGTTCTTATCTACAACGTGAATCTATGCAGGGGCTAAGGTAGCAGAAATTTTTAGTAAAAAACTTAAATGAAATAAAGGCTTGAGCCGCTCAAAGATTCCAACGAATTCGAGGATGTCTTCTAAAGGCAAAGAACATTATTTATTAAGTTATTATATTTATTTATTATTTTAAGACTAAAACACATCGATACTTCCAAGGTCTATTCTCGTTCTTCGTTAAATTGCCTACAGATAGCCGTGTCCATCATCCTGATTTTAGATAGTAGTTTAAGGAGCAGTACACCCAGTACACGTAGTTTTCTTCCGAAAAAATCTGATCAACGTTTGACCTGAATTGAATCCGTGAGTCAAGTCAATCCATCTAGACTGGTATAAACCTTCCTAGGTATTTTTTATAAAAAGCTGTTACCGCGGGACTCGGTTCCTGTCAATATGAATTATAACTCTGCCATAATAGTTACCAAACGTCAACTCAAGGATGGTCTCTTGACAACCCTAACACTAGAATATTTCCATTTAAAAACAGTTATTAATTTCTAAAACATGTCAGATCATCATCATAAACGGCCTAACAACCAGTGTCTGGTCTAGGCCTGCCTTATTAAGGAAATCCAGACATCCTGGTTTTGCACCGATGTCCACGAATTCGATATTGTTAAAACCTGTCTGGCGTCCAGGCATACGCCATTGCTCCATCAGAAGTAGGGTCTGCCACGCTTTCTTCTTCTACCTTGAAAATTGCCCTTATATATTTCCCCATACGGATTAGGTGACCCGCCCATCCGAACCTGTTGAGCTATCAAATTTCGTCGTTATGTAGGTTATAGAATGTCATATATCATTCAGTAATTGTTAATCTCTGTCAAATTTATATTCAACTTCTAGGAGTGTTCAATCATAGAATTTTTAGAATGTAGTATCAAAACCAATTTAGTTTGCCTTACCAATTTATTAATGTTGGTAGCCTTCCTACTTTCTATTTGACTACTTTCCCCCACAGACACTTTCTAACATTGGAATTCTTTTGAAGTTGATTTTTTAGTAAACTAAACCTTCCTCAAAAGCTGATGTCGGAATTACAACATTTTATGCAAACATGAAAAATGCCTCCGTGTATGGTTTATCGGCTTTCACAAAACAAACCAGGAAACAGCATCTGTATACTTCAGGTATTCAAGGTTCTGTGTTTTCTCCTCAGGGAGGACGTCTGTCCCATTTATAAGTAGCTAAAAATGACAATATTCCTTCTTATATTTGTTCAATGTGTCCGATATTGCTTCTTACAATGTGCCTCACATATATACGTATCTGAATTGAACATGCGCATGAATCTATGTATGTATCGCCGTGCTTTGTATGCACAAGCATATATCTACATATATACAGATGTATGTATGCATATTAATTGAATATCGCTCGCTGGGGCTTATCTAACAGGTTCCTAAAATATAGTAATACACCAGCATTAACTTTATTTAAACATATATAGAAGTGGAATGTATTTGGAGGCCTAGGTTTCGTACAGATACGTTAACTTGATGCTCTAGCATCCGACCGATGTTAAAAGCTTTGAAAGCGCTGACTGAGCCCTTTCGCTTAGGATATCATCATGAAAAAAAATTATACATTTACAAAGTGAATATCCTCAGCAAATTTTGTGGCAATCGGTTTAGTAGTTTTCAAATAAATTGCGAGTGACAGACAAACAGACCGACAGACAGACATTAAATCGATTTCAATAGGGTTTTTAGTTTACACGGAACCTTAAAAAATGTTAGTATGACTGGATATCTACAGTATTATAGTTCTATGCGTCGATGCCCCTTTCTTGCGTAGAAATGTGTTATATCCATATCTTCTGAAGGTATCAGGTGTAGCTGCTTTTTGTGTTTTCCGAATCTACATAGGATGGCGTGTGTTGTGGCAAAGATATGAAACTTGTTAAATTTAGCTAAGGTTTGTTCATCTTTTATTGTGCACATTTCATGAATATATCAGGACTAGCAGAAAGCGTTTCGATTCGCCCAAAATAGCTGCTGTTTTCCAGAAGCAAATCACATGTCCGAGGTGAATTAGGTTTTTTTCTGTTATTCTCTGGAAATATTTATAAAATTGTGGTGTGAAGTAAAGCGACTCTGCAAGAGCAGATATTGCTTTCACCGATGTGATACCATTGAGAAATTTTATATAATGGAAAATACAATACATAGTTCACGTATTTCGTTTGAATATTGAACGCTATTCCGTGAGATTATGTTAGATTCCTTTGGAAGCTGCTTCCCTCAGTTGAATCGTTCGTTACATACATACATCTTGCGATAGAAGCATTGGAGTCCAAATTGGATTTAAGGAACTGTTCTAATATTATAAGTGGAACAGGAGAAAATTTCTCTACTGAATAAATTACACTAAAGGTCAGTGCCAAAAATCATTTTAAGCGATCGATATGAGAGGCGTTATCTATGATGGCCACATCTGCAATTGATGTTGATTTTGGAAGAAGGTCGTTAGTGGTTGCCGATTTATTGCCTTATATCCGGGATTAAAAGGTAGTTTTGTGGACAAATTGGAAATAACAGTCGAAGTAACACAATTTGACTCAATTTCTGTTAATCAATGTTCCTGAGGAAACTGTTCTACTCAAAATTTACATTAATGAGGAAATTGCGCATAAGCGAAGGAAGCTTATCCCAGGGGCATAAGATCAGGTTCAAAAGTTAATTTAAAGCCTTTAGTAATGCCCCCCTTGTTAAATGTTGTTGCAAAGGAAAGGTTGTCGACCATATGTATGTAGGAAGCGATGCCCCTGCCAATGGCCGCGTCGCTGGAGGTCGCTCGACCCATTAACAGGTCTAGACCCGATTTCGATTCTTTTTATAAAAATCTGGAAATACAACTATTTCAACATCGTCACCAAGTTGAGATCTCTCTTCGCTATCTGCGCTACGCTATGGGAGCAGCACACGTGGGTTTTAACTAATTCGCCCATCGCACCTTTTAATCGTTAGCAGCTCTTCAAATATTACGAATCTGCTTCGTTTAGAATTTTCAGGAACAAAGCCATTTTACATTTGGGTTGATTTTTAATTCGGGAATTCTTAAAAGTATTTGAGTATTTTACTCATTATACATTGTTCCGAGTTACCATATTATATTTCCTTCTCCATCGTTTCAAAACAATCAGCAGAAAATTAGCCCTTTGTTTACATTTTGAAAAGGTTTTCCGGTTCGTGTATTATGGCAGAACTGAAAAATACAGACCACGGCCTTCATTCAACCTATATTTTAAGCAGTCGAAGCTGCTATTGTTCCCTTTGATTGAAAGGAAATCGATGGGGCGCTATAAGCATCATATTTCGTAAATACATTAAACAAAACCCCAAAGCTTTTTGATTTTATTACTGAAATTATATAATTACATTTTCCTTTCAGGTTCGTGAAATCCACTGCTTTCGAAGTGAATATTCCCAGCGAGATTCTAGGTGAAGGTCGCTATTCTCCCCGCTTTATAGATGAAATTGATAGCGAAATCGACACTATTGAAGATAAAAAGGCTCCACTTTTCAGTAAGAATTAATTAATTTGTCTATAGTTTGAGGTAGTTCACTAACCAATCCCTTACAGCTCGCAAGAAGCTCAAGCGGCTCTTTATTCCTTTGTTGCTGGTATTGAAAATATTCAAGTTGAAGCTTCTGCTGTTCTTGCCATTCATTTTGGGACTTGCCGGACTGAAGAAAGTTCTTGGATTGGCTGCTATAATTGTACCAGGTGAGATATATTTTTCCAATACATTTCACAATACTTCCCCCATTCACCGACATGACTCTTCAAATATTGAAATCCTGTGTTCGATTTGTTGATGGGTGGAAATTTACTCACGAGCAACAATACGTAAGGAAATGTGAGCAATATTCGAAGGGGATCACGTGCAATATGCTCCATCAAATCCTTCGAATATCAGAATTCTAAATATCATCACGATTGAACGACCGCAAGCAAAAGCATTTATTCAATATAATTCTTACAATTTCAGGTTTGATTGCCTACTTCAAAATATGCCGACCGCAAAACAACTTGGGAAGTTTCGGAAATTATTACTCGAATACCTTCTCACAATATTCTCCAGAAGGAATCGGGCCAGCTAGTTACCATAGTCATCATCATGAGCACTATCCTGGCGGACAGGGAAATTTCTTCCGACAGGAACAGAATACACCCTACGTGGACTATTACAGTAAAGCCGGAGCAGGAAATACTGTTCGCTGGGGTGAGAACGTTCAGGATTTAGCATATCAAGGCTACTCCGAATATAGAAATAAGAAGGAGAGTTAATTGCTGTTTCATGTGTGTGTAAATTAGTCTTCCGAGCGATTAATTTAATTTGTTATTCTATTTTATCTATTTATTGCAATCAAATAAACATTCTGTTCGTATATTTCAGTTCTTTATTAGCGGACAAACTATCATTAAGCGTATCCTCAAGCAATATAATAGGCAGCCTTTTCAGCAAGTCTGACTCTTTCCCAACAAAGGAACTTGGAGGCGTAGAACTATAATTGTGTCTGATTGAGTTTTGGGCTTTCAATCAACTCCTAACTTCAACATCTACGCGAAAGGGGCAAAGTTAAACAATCCTAGAAACTCCCACCTTCGCCACCTTCTAATTTTGTGATGAATGGAATATATTGTATATTCATAGCACCTATATCTGCTTCCGTAAAAAGCAGCTTTCACTTTGTTTCGACCGGGGTTGTGCGAACAGTGCTCGGCAGTATGGAAGTTGCTAGGGTGCAATGGTAGACAAGGTAAAGCGCAAAAGGTTTTGGAGAGGATAAAAGAAGGCCCCTTGAGGTTACTATTGAGTTATATGTATTCCTAAAATCAGGTAACAAGTTTTAAGGAAAACGTTTTCGAAAAAGGAAGGGATGAAAGAAAACAAAAAATTAGATTAAGCTGTATGGTACCTTTAAACTAGATATAAACATTCTCTTTATTTTGTGGGATGGTGCCGCGTCCAAACATACATTCTGGTAATAAACGTGTATGTATATGATGAGTAGACTGTTACTAAATTAATTAGGACTCCTCATCTTCAAATTGCTTCACCTAACAGCAACAACAACCTTAACAGTTACTTTACCGCTAGGTTATAGAAAAAATTAATACTATAAGATGGGGATTGGGAGAGTGGAGAGATGAATTGGAAATGGCGTGGGTCTCGTTCTGCATAGACGAATAATTTATCTTCCCTGTCGAAAATATGGTTAGCACTTCTAAATGAGAGCAACAGCAATTCCCCCTCCCCGTATGGTTCTGATCGGAAAGTTGTACCAGCATTTAATCCCTTCCACTTGATTCTGTGGAAAGCTTGTCCAAGGTTCTTGATAACTGATATTCTAATTCCTGGTCCCAATCCTGGCGTAGGGGAAATCAAACACTACTTTGCTAAATCGTCCGAGATTTAATTTTACTGTATGTTACAGTGCCTCGGTACCCCAAGTAGTTTCACCGTATTGAATGTAGAAATTAAGTTTAAACAATTTCCACATTCCTGCACGATTTTTTATTTGACCTCGCTGCAGATTACGATGCACCTGTCATTCAGATACACACCAATCAACCAGGCTGCTGCTATGACGATTACATGCACTTTTGTTTGAAAGACTGCTGCATGTTGTCCCAAGGTAAAATCACACTCGTTCAAAAATAAGACGCCTTATAGTTTCTCTCAAGGAAGGGGCAACTCATGAAAATATAAGCGAAAGGCTATGCACTCTGCGTTTGCGAGGCCAATTGAGAAATATAAGCCTCATAAACTTTCACGCCCCTACAGAGGAGACTGCAGAGTCGGAGAAGTATACCTTCTACAAGGCAGTTGTCCCTCCGTAAGATAGCTTTGTGCTCTAACCACTCAGCTATCCGGACCAAATCATACTTGGAGATTTCAACACTCAAGTAAGGACGGAGCCCGTATTCAGGCGATACGTTGGCTTCCATAGCTTACATAGAGATACCAATGATAACGGATTGCGAATTATCCAGTTAGCAGTATCACACGAAATGGTTATTTGAAGTACCTGGTTTGCGCGGAAAGCGGTCCACAAACATACGTGGGCTTCTCCAGACGGGACCACTTTCAACCAAATTGACCACGTTCTGATGTCAGAACATACAGGCGGGCCAATATAGACTTGGACTACTATCTCGTTGACATGGTGCTCCGAGCTCGAATTAGGACACCACCTACAATCCCCGCTGACGATCAGGTGATAGTGAATACAGAAGCCGCAATAACAGAGGTCATGGAGATGAAGCATCAACAAATGATCTTCACAATCACCTGAAGAACGTTATCATTGATACGGCCACAAAGATACTTGGCCCCAGCAGCAAACAAAAAGAGTGGAACGGCTGGTTTGACGATGAATGTAAGCTAGCAACGGAGCGGAAGAATGTTGCATATCGAGTATTGTTGCATTCTCAAAGAACGCGGGCACGCGCAGAGACTTACCACGAACTCCGTCGAGCGGAGAAGCGACTTCACAGACGCAAAGAGGAACCTTGCGAGAACCAATAGGTCTGTGAACTAGAAAAGTACAGCGAGCAACCGCACCAGGCGCGGAAGTTTTACCAACAAGTCAGCAGGATGAAGCCTTATACACCTCGATGCTCATCCTGCCGAGACAAAAATTGATATCTGATTCCCGACAGAATGGGCATATTGGAGTGATGGGTTGAGTACTTTGATGAACTACCGAACAATCAGGACATCGGCGAGTTGGAGGTCCCGCCAACTGAAGACGACGGACAAATACTGTCACCTCATCATACGTCACCAGCAGCCGATAGAATTACAAACGAGTTGGTTAAATATGGAGGCGACCAGTTACACCAAGTGGTTCATCAACTTGTGCTCAATGTATGGGACAGCGAATCAATGCCTGACGATTCCAACGGGGCATTATCTGTCTCATACATAAAAAGGGAGATATCACACAGTGCAGCAATTTTCGGGTATCACGTTGCTCAGTACCATCTATAAGATATTCTCCGCTATCTTCCTAGGCCGGGTAGCCCCATATGCCCAAAACATCATTGGTCCATAACAAAGAGGCTTCACTCCAGGCAAATAAGCAACAGATCAGATTTTTTATGTGCTGCAAGCGATGGGAAAACTGTTGGAATATGGACACCAGTTGCACCATCTCTTCATCGACTTTAAAGCCGCCTATGATAGCATAGCCAGGGTAAAACTGTACACGGCCATGAGAGAATTCGGTATGCCGGCGAAATTGATAAGACTGACTAGGCTGACCCTGACCAATGTTTGAGGCCAGATAAAAGCAGCAGGATCACACTCAAGACCACTCGACATCAACAACGGTCTACGACAAGGGGATGGTCTATTATGCGTTCTCTTTAACCTGGCTCCTGAGAAAGTGATCCCTGATGCTGAGGTAAATGCGAGGCATACGATCCTCTTTAAGTCCACCCGACTATTGGCCTATGCTGACGATATCGATAAACTGTACAAACTGCCTTCATCCAGATCGAGCAGGTGGTGCGAGATCTTGGGCTGCACATCATTGAAGGCAAGACAAAATATATGGTGGCAACGTCAGCACCGAAAACCAACCAATCAAGGAAATCAAACCGCAGTGTTCAAACATGAAGAATAAGGATAGGAGAATACAACTTTGAGACCGTTGATAATTTCTCCCATCTAGGTTCGAAAATCACAACCGATAACAGCTACGATGATGAAATCCGCGCCCGGTTGTTGTCAGCCAACAGAGCCTATTTCAGCTTACAAAGACTATTCCACTCGAAACGTCTCACCATAGGGTCAAAACTCTTACTATACAAGACAATGATGTTGCCAGTCCTCATCCATTCTTCGGAGACTTGAGCTCTTAGGAAGAAAAATTGCGAACTCTTGGCCGCGTTCGAGAGAAGAATCCTCCGAAGAATGTTTGACCCCCTACATGAGGATGAACGATTCCGTACTACGATGGCGTAGGTCAAGACGCCAGACAGCTTTTAGGGATATCGATTTGATAAACCTCGGGGCAAAACCGGGATGCCTGGAGTTCCTTATTAAGGCAGGCCTAGACCGGATACCGGTTGTTGCACCGTTGATGATGATGATGATGAAGGGGCAACTCATCAGATGCTGCTGCAGTTCCTATTCCAAATCTGCAACTTGAGGTTGACCGAAGCTAGATTTTTGTTTTGGAGTTAAGGATCCCAAGTCTGCATATATTTAATGTCTGACCAGACCAAATGGGAAGTAAAAATTACTCCCACATTCCCACTCCCCACTCGTTTTTGGGTTGGGGCGATGGTTTCATCCGGGAAAAGGGCAACTCCTCAGGCGCTAGTTTAGGTCTGCGGTTTTGCTTTGGCCCAGTTTTCTCAACGCTGAGGATCTGTTTTCTACCAAACAAACATATGTACATGTTGCAATGTTCTGTGCTCCCAAGACTTACGAATTTGTCAAAGAACTCTTCTCGTTGTAGTGCTCTGAATACATATATATATATATATATATCCGAGAGCTGGAAATTGATTAATCCATCTATAGCTGCACCGGATGCGATGAAGATGATAGTGGCGGTTACTTCCAGATTTTCAGTGGGCCTAGATTGAGGAGAACCCTGTCTCACCTTAATTCACCGTGGATGCATAGGCGAAAGTCGGCCTAATAATAGCCATAGAAATATTACTAGGTGCCGTCTTTGCTCCCATGTTCACCCAAAGGTTCGCATATGCACATTAGTTGTAAACGCATGCTTATCTATATGTTTGTTCTAAAGAAGCTTCTCATTTAAAAATACTTCTAGATATTTCGCTTCTTCGGACAGAGAAGATTTATTCATAGCATATCTTAAAAGCAAACAACATTCGCTTTTCTTCCGTTTTAAGGTTTTGTCAGTCTGTCTGTCACACGTGAATTCCATAAAAATCCAGTGTTTAGTGTTGAGTTAAAGAGGAAAAGGGTGGTGTAAATTTTCTTTTCACCGGATAGTCATGCGGGGTATCAAATTAAGGGTCTCGATTAGTATTTTTCGAAGCCAGTATTCGTTTTGACATGGGTTTCAAATGGGAAGAGTGCGGGGCTCGAAAACGGTTAGTTACTTCAAGAACCCGTTTTCAGTAACTGCGGAACTCAATCATCCGAAAACAAATATGGTGGCATCGACCCAGTGCCGCGCCTACTAACGGGACAAATTGCACTAAATGGTCCTTCAGGTAGGCGGGTGGGTAGGGCTGACACCCTCTGCACGGAAAACCCATGTTATGAAACCACGGATGAAGTCTCGGACAGGATGGATTCTACAACGACGAACCCGACACAGAACGTGCGCTTCCTGCACAAACCGAATGCTGCACAGCAGCTAGCGGATATCCTTTCCTGGAGACACCAGCTCGCCCAATTCATCGGTGTAAAAATCATAAGTAGCCAGGAACCGATGGAATTACAGCAAAATTGGTTAAATATGGAGGCGACCAACTACACCAAGCGGTTTATCAACTGGGGACAGCGAACCAATGCTTGGCGATTGGGAGGATCAATATCGTCAATGGAGGTCAGTAATTGGGTCGACCTGAAGAGAAGGGTGCCTCCTGCATTGGCATCTGTATCGCCAATCACCTTCTCCGGGGCCAAGTTGAAGATGAGGGACGATAGGGCATCCTTATCGTATGTAGAACGTTTTTGATATCGAATGGTGTTCAGAGTAATAATGCTACTTTTATTTGGCCTCGCACATTGGTCAGGGTCAGCCTAGTGAGTCTTATCAATTTCGTTAGGATACCGAATTCTCTCATGGCCGTGTACAGTTTTATCCTGGCTATGCTATCATAGGCGGCTTTAAAGCCGATGAAAAGATGGTGTAACTGATGTCCATATTCCAACAGTTTTCTATCGCTTGCCGCAGAGATAAAGTCTGATCTGTTGCTTATTTGCCTGAAGTGAAGCCTCTTTGGTATGGGCCAATGATGTTCTAGGCGTATGGGGCCATATGGCCAAGCAAGATAGTGGAGAATATCTTATAGATAGTACTCAGCAACGTGATAGCTCTAGATTTCCCGCACTGTGTGATATCTCCCTTTTTATCTATGAGACAGATAATGCTTCGTTGCCAGTCGTCAGGCATTGAATTGCTGTCTAGCACCTTGAGCAAAAGTTGATGAACCACTTGAACCATATTTAACCAATTCGGCTCCAATTCTATCAGCTCCTGGCGGCTTATGATTTTTAAACCGATGAATTGCACGGACTGTTTCTTCTATACTCGGTGGTGGCAGTATTTCTTCGTCGTCTTCAATTGGTGGGACTCGGCAGGATGAGCATCGAGGTGTGTAAGGCTTCATCCTGCTGATTTATTGGTAAAACTTCCGCGCCTAGTGCGGTTGCTTCCTGTAATTTTCGACTTCACTGAATTGCTGGTTCTCCCAGGCAGGGAGTTCATGATAAGTCTCCGCGGGTGCCCACGTTCTTTGAGAATGCAACATTACCCGGTATGCAGCATTCTTCCCTTCCATTGTAAGCTTACATTCATTGTCAAACCAGCCGTTCGGAATCTTGTTACTGCTGAGGCCAAGTATCTTTGTTGCCGTATTTATCATAACGTTCTTCAGGTGATTGTGAAGATCATTTGTTGATGTTTCATCACCAGGATCTCTGTTTACTGCGGTTATTGCGGCAGCCATTTCCCTCTTATAGGTGTTACGGAGGGCTGTGTTGTGGATGACTTCAGTGTTGACTCTCATCTGATTGTCAGAGGGGATTGTAGGTGGTGTCGTAATTCGAGCTCGGAACACCATATCAACGAGATAGTGATCCGGGTCTATATTGGCCCCCCTATATTTTCTGACGTTCAAGGTGGTAGTGGCGTTCGATCAACACGTGGTCAATTTGGTCGAAAGTGGTCCCGTCTGGAGAAGCCCACGTATGTTTGTGGACCGCTTTCCGCGCAAACCAGGTACGTCAATAACCATTTCGTGTGATGCTGCTAATTGAATGATCCGTAGTCCGTTATAATTTGCATTTTGGTGTAAGCTATGGGAGCCATCGTATCGCCTGAATAAGAGCTCCTTTCCTACTTGGCTGGTAAAATCCCCAAGTATGATTTTGATATCATATCTGGGACAGGCCTCGCAGAAGGTATCCTTCTCCGACTCTGCAGTCCTCTCTGTAGGGGCGTGAACGTTTATGTGGCTTATATTTCTAAATTTGCCTCGCAAACGCAGAGTGCGTAGCCGTTCGCTTATATTTTCAAAGCCGATAACAACAGGTTTCATTTTTTGGCTGACTAAGAAACCCACTTCGAGCAGATGATTGACTGGATGCCGGGTTCGTCGTTTTATTATCCGTCCAGTCCGAGGATCCTGTTGTGGCTTCGTAACAAGTTGTTTTCCGTGTAGGGTTGTCAGCCCTACCTAACCCCCAACCTCGAGGACCAGTTGGAACATTTTGTCCCCTTCTCCGTCTGCAGCTTTTCGTTAAGAAAGAGCTCACAGCGGTCACCACGTGGAGGTGGAGATAGGGTTTGGTAGTAGAGCTGTTGGTGTTGGTTCAGCAGGCGTTTCCGAGGTTTCATGCTCCATTGTGGGTACCAATCCACGTTTCGCCCTGGGACCTATACTACCCTTTGACCACAAAGTTATAGAAGGCCAAATTTGTGTATTTCACCTGAATTTATCGTAATCTAAGACATGTATGATATCATGATCATTTAAAGTGAACCCATACGAACGGCGGAGATGGAATATTTTGAAAATTTAAGCAAAGTACAAATAGGCATAGGCGCATAAGAAGTTTTTCACACATGATGAACACAAAACCGAAACGTCCAGCTTCCGGTATTCTGAGTTGTTTTTAATTTATTGATTATCAGTGCTTGAAATACTGACTATTAATCAGATTAATGGCTCGTTGTATATTTTTGCACCGAGAAGTCGTAATGTTATTAGTGGAAGCTCCCGCGCATATTGACCAATTTTGCAGTTCGCATAGTAATCTTTGATTAACATACTGTATAGAAGTGGTGATGATAGAGCTCCTTTATAAATATTTCCTTCGTGTCGCTTTAGGTAGTCTATGGCCTCCTTTTAGCGTCATTGGATAGATACCGTCCACGTCAGTTGCTTTGAAGTTCACAGTAGGCAATGCAGCAGTTCTCGCGCTTTCTCTGGTAGCAGCCGTCCTCGCAATGATGCAATTCCTTTCGGTATGCTTTCCAAAGTTCCACCTGCGAGAGTCCAGTATGGTTGTCCCGTTTAAAGACTCTACACAGCTTTGAAGTTTCTCCTTTGCTTTAAGCTAATGAAATATATCCAGTCCCGTCAGTCCAGTCAACTCTAACACCACATCCTATCAGAAAGCTCCTCCACTTTAGAGTTGCAATTGGCTCAATTAGTGAATATATTGAGCATTCATATCATAACCTACCTACTAAGTGTCAAATACCATGTGATTCTGTGTACGATACCCGGTCCCTTAGTTTTCGCGTTGACGCGGGTGTATCATAGCAACAGCACAAAGGCAACTGTGTCGAAGCGACCAGTTTGCAATGGACGCGCTCAGTTTGGAACGCGTTGGGCAGAGTCTGTGATTGACAGTCGCAAATTATTGTTTATTACATTATCCTCAAAATCGACCGAGTTAATTGAAAACGCAGCAAATTAAATATTGCAACAAAGGTAATATTTTATTTAAACTATAATTAATATAATTAATACGTTTTTCGTCTTACCGTTAGAAACATATGCAACAAAACTTATGCGCCAAAAGCGTTCCGTTCACATTTCTAGCTTCTGCTGCTACCGTTGGTTCCGTTAAAGGAGCCGTCGGCTAGGAGTCTTCTCTGGTTTATAGTGTGTAATCCAACCGGCTGCCGAAACTTCAGAAACGGAGCAGCAGGTAACTTGTGTTATATACTGACTCCGCCCGTCTGTTTCAGGGCTTCCAGCTGGTTTTTTGCTTCTGCCTTGCCTTTGAGTAGGCACTTGGGAATCAGTCTATTGTCCTTCCACATGGCATAGTCTGAACCCCGGAGCTTTCGAATCTTAATAAGAATGACGGCTTCTGGTCCATTATATGTGTACAATAAGTACAGTCTATTAGGACTCGACGTTGGAAACCATTGATTGTTTGGTCCAAGGACTGGTTCGTTATCATGTCTGCCAAGAAACAGAACCAGGTGAAATGTTTTGTTGGCAAGCATCATCTGCCTGTTAATTTCTTTTATTTCGTTGTTATCATATGTAAAACGCGACGCCTAAGTACTCAACATTGTGGACTTGTTTAAGTTTATATTTTGTCTAATTGGTTTCTTTCTTCTGATTTGTGTTATGACTTTGATGTTTTCTTCGATCAACTTCTTCCACTACTTCGTCAAGCTTCCCTGAAGTCCCTCCTGAAATTCGACAAAAATAATTTTTCGAGATGAGTTTTTGATAGCTCCTTGTAACACGTGCAATAACAATATTTCCCGTAACAGAGTGTTCCCCTTTCTTATGAACAGTGCAAATTGCGCTTCTACGTCAATCTTGCGTCTTACTTCCGTAAGACCACACAGTGTTTATGGGTTCATAGAGTCATTCTCATACACGGTGCTTTTAATATCGCCTTGAGTAGACTCCTCACATTGTTGTTTCTTAGTGAAATAAGGGCATACTTGATTTCTTCTAGTATAGGCCACAGTTAGATACTAGACAGCTACATCACTCCCCCTTGCCCCTCAAGGGGGAAATCAGTGCGAGTACACACGATTTCAAATTGTTTTGCCCTTGAGCATGAGCGGGATGTACCGAAAACCCGATCAGCTGTGTTTGACATACCGCCCGGACTTGCCAATGTATTGGTGAGATTGGGAAGTTTTTGCTTATGGATAAGTAAATACGTGAAACAACTTTTGGCTATATGGGTGAGCACGCCGTAGTACCAGAATAGCAAAAGCTCACCGATCTCTCTCTTACCAATACGATTTGACGAAGATTATGCCTTTTCCTTGTTTAGCGTCTCTGATGTGTACAGATAAGCTTCTGCAAGCACATTTGCAAGTGGGGTCATTTTTGTAAGGGTACTGCCTATAGTATATCTACTGTGGTATAGGCGGTGGAACAGCTCTCATGGGCTGTGTCCCTTTCATGTGTGTAAATTCCTCGAAATATTGTGGCCATTTATCTGAGTGAAATTATGCGGTGTTTCCAACGATTAATTAATTCAAATAATAAAAAAAAAACTTGCTGTTTCTTTTTCGTTGGTGTGGATATTTATTCTTGCAAATACCGATATTTAGGAAACCACTTGTTCCCTTCATCAGTGCTCCTTTTTCCCACTGGGTTGACATTTCAGAATAGACTTAAAGTCTTTCCTCCTTATTGTAAAAGGCGACTAAAGGGAATGGAAATCTGTAACGCAGCAACTTGTAAATTTTAAAACTATGCTGCTATTGAAACGGCAACGCCTTGGATAGAGACTGACCTCACGGTTACGGCCTTTGGCAATCAAAAACGGACTCTGATCGGTTTTGCGAAATGTGCGCCCACTCCTTGACAACGCTGTCGAAGTCCGTAGAATGCTCGTTTTCTCCAACACCAGCGAAAATTTCAACAATATAAGCAGGACATTCTGGGCCTAAGCGAAGTAAGGAGAGCACTCCTCTCCTTTTTGCTGTATTAATGGCAATGCGTTTTTGTACACTAGAAAGCTGAGTGGTAGTAGACGCGACACTAAGTGTTATCTTTGACGGTACCACAAGGGGTGCTCGCTTGACCTAGCCTGACCGGTTTCTGACAAACTTCTGAGTGCAAGATATCAGTCCAGGTCAAAGAGCATCACAATAGTACAATGACAAACATACGATGTACTGAAGAAGGATGCTTCCTACGAACAGGTACGCGTAGTTGAGGAGCGAGTTCCTAAAGTTGACATTGTGATGGTGATGGGTAATGTGAATGATCGAACATGTACACATGTGTGCTAGATTTGTGGTTTTCTGTAACTTAATGACACTAATGACATGTTATTTGAGCGCAGAGCCTGCCATAAGGCCAGTTAGGTTTCAACTGACCGACACCATACGAATAAAAGGATAAGATCATTTTCTGGTGGTGATGTAAGAAAAAGGGTGCTATAGTTCGCCTCGAAAAGCACCACCATCTAATAGCCCGATTGCGCGTTATGTACGCCACCACTTGCAGGCTGCAACTGTGACCCGCCAAATTCAACATCGATCGCTTAAACGTCGTAGCTTTCGTTCAATAGCGTACTTACCTCTCCTTCCTCCTCCTCTCTCCACTAACGTGCGACCAAACACTCAACACCTTCTACACCATTTTATCTGATCTTCTTCCTTGTTGCGCCCCTCCTCTTCTAGGTGCTTACGCTCTTAGCCTGTCTGGTCATTGAAGTCAACAAAAATCTACATCAAAAATACAAATGCTGATTTAGTTTTTTTTTTCAAATCTCTACGTTTCTCGGTGAAATCCTTAATACGAAAGTCCAGAAACGAATATTTAACCAGTTTCACTAAAGCGCGGAAACCTTAAACCTTTTTCGTTCCACATTCGCAACTCCCGCTGTCTTTCCTAGCTATCCCTTCCACCCATTAAATTCTCTGGCTCCTCAGCTAACTCCCCCAATTATCTTGTGATTTATCCTGCCGCTACTTTTCTTCAGTCTATGTTCACCCTCCGAATGCTCCCGCTAGTGGATATAGCTTGCTCTAAATCGCTTACCGTTCTCCTTCTTACTCCTCTTCTCGTCGAGTACATCATTGGTAAACTTGGATCTGGCTACGATGGTCTTCCAAACCTCTTTTGCTCAAAACTGGTAAATCCATCTCCCTTCCCTTATTTTTTATTTTCAACAAAAGCCTCGAAGAGAATCATCTTCCCGGCTTGTGGAAAGAGGCTCTCATCATCCCCATACGCAAAAGTGGAGATCGTACGCTTGCTGAGAATTACCGTCGCATTTCCCTCCTCTCCCCTTGTTTCAAAATCTTGGAAAGATATGTCAGCGGCTGGTTGTCCGCCCCCTTTGGCCATGACATAGCTAAAGAGCAACATGGCTTTGCTAAGCGTAAGTCCACTGCCTTCAACCTGCTCGACTTGAGCAACTGTGTGGCCAAATGTCTAAATTCACGGCAAGAAGTACATACCATTTACACTGATTTCGCTAAAGCCTTCGACACTGTAAATCACAAGATACTTCTATCCAAACTCCCGTCTCTAAACGTTCCCATACCACTTGCTTTATGGCTTCCCTCTTACCTTTCCAACCGATCCTACCGCGTCTTTTTTAACGGTTGCACTTCCGGCTCCTTCTTCCTCTTCTCTGGCATCCCACAGATATCTATTCCGGGCCCTTCGCTATTTTTATTTTTTATTAACGACTTTCCCCCTCCTTACTTATCCCTGTTTCCTCTATACCGATGACCTTAAGCTGTTTTCATCTACATCGTCGCCTATGGACTGTGTTTCCCTTCAACCTAATCTAGACACTTTGTTTCGTTGGTCCTCCACTAATGGTATAGCGCCCAAAGTCAGAAAGTGTCACTCTATATGCTACTCCCTAAAATCCTCACCCACTCCTTTCTCCTATTCTCTTAACGGACATTCCTTATCCTACCTAAATTCCACTCAAGACCTCGCAGTCACTTTCGACAATACGCTTCGATTTGACACCCATTGCCTGGAAGTCACCAATCGAGCAGCAAATTCGTCAGGCTTTAAACTTCGCTCCTCCTCTGATTTTGACTCCATCCAACCCCCCTTACCACTCTTCAATTCCCTCGTGAGGAATACCTTCGAATAGAGCTGTTCTGGTCACCTTCCCGTAACTGTGATTGTTGTGCCCTTGAAAATGTGCAACGTAAATCCACCGGTTCCCTCTTATTTAAGAAAAGCTTCCCTCGTGTGGACTACCCCTCCCGCCTCCGCTTTCTGAGCCTTCCATTCCTACAACAACGTAGATCTATGCACATTTTTTCAACTTTCCTTGTGTCTGATGGACTGCTCCGCCGCTAACGAGATCACCTGCCTTCCCGCGTCTTATAACGCACGTAGCGCAGACATTTTCAACGTGCCTTTCGCAGAGCTCGAAGTCTACTTCCATTCCCCGATTCCTAGCCATTGCGAAATTACAGCGCACAACAACTTGGTCCTTTTAACTTCTCTACTTTAAGTAGTTTTAAGTATAGGATAAGATTATTGCTTTCTCCTCCTCCTGAGGACGATAAGTAAGTGGAGTTTACTCTGTTTGTTGTCCGTTAAATAAAAAACCCGCATGACAATATCGATTGGGCAGCCATTAACACCCGTTTTTCGGGTACTACGCAAGTTGTCGGCGATATCCCGAGGGGACCTCACAAGATCTGACTAACATCGGGGTCGTGGATGCGATAATAATCTCGGGCGAGCCCAATGTTGACCACATTGTCTCCTACAGTGTACTGAACTTGGTTTTAACATATCAACACCCTTCGAATCATATTGGAACAGTACACATACTTTGGATTTTCGCTTCGCCTGCTCTTCATCGATTTCGAGAAACCTTTCGATAGATTGTATAGGGAGTGTAGCTGACGTACTGTATGCATTGTGGAGAAACTAATAGCTATCAGAGCGACAAATGTCATGCAATGTCGCAGGGTCATGCGCTCCGTCGTGGTAAAGTCTGCGATCCAAAGTTGAGTCCACTAGTCACTAACACTATTTCCTCTTGTTACAGCGGGTTGAAGTTCCAACCGCGGTATCGATGTAGCTTTTAGCGGCGCTGTTTTGGACTTAGCGCATAGAAGTCTGATAATCACGGTACTATCCTTGTGCTGTGATAGTACGCATAAGGCCGCTCCGTAAGCCCTTTCAAATGCATCGCTGAAGGCATGTAATTCGATGTTTGGTGGTGTGTTTCCAGAAAATACATATCTGGGAAGCTTAATGTTTTCCAAACATTGCAGCTCCCCAGGAAAATTGATCCAAAGGGAGTGCATTTTCATTGGCACTGCTGCATCCCAATCTATTTTAAGATTCCAGAGTACCTGAAGAAATATATTTGCTTTGCTTCATTGGTCGAAAAGATGCGCTGTATCAGAGGAAACTGTTCTCTTCGTTACCTTACTGTCACTTAGCTGGAGAATTTTCACGCAGAAGTTGTCCCCTTGAGGTAACCAAGTTACGCCTAAACTCTTCACCTCATAAAGATCTTTGCTGTTAAGATTGAATTGGACCGCTTGGTTGTGACCAAAGCAACTCTGTTAGTTGCCTTCGTACTGCCAAAGTTTCTGTTAAACTGTTGGCTCGTGCCATTGCATCATCGACGTAAATATTGTTTTCTATTGTCGGAGGTCGCAATGGTTCTAACGTTTTAGCCTGCGTTGCTATTTGTCTAAGACATTTTATAGCAAAGTAAGGAGCCGTTCCAATGCCGCATGTCACGCTTCTCTCCACAAGATCAATTCCTTTCTTCCCTTACCTTGAATTGGCGGTACATTTTCTCGATGTCAAATTTAGGAAGCCAAAAGCGCGGTGTGAAGAACTCCATTTCACAAGATATTCGTGGTAGTCTTAGCCAATGCGCAAAAAACCACTAGTAGTTTAGCTGGTACTGTCTGCTGTCAAAACACATTGATTCGGCAAAAAGTAATGGTGCCAAGAAATTTCTTAAAGATCGACCTCTTCCATATATCCTAACTCACGGTACTCTGTCATGAAATCAATGTACTGTTGCTTCAGCTGTTCGTCCTGGGATAATTTGCGTTCCGAAACCAAAAAACTTTTGTATGCTATTTCCTTTAAATCGCCCAACCACTTAGGATCTTTCGCGAATGGCAATTTCACCATCAATTGTCCATCTTGTTCTCTTACACTATTAGCAAAGAGGTGCTCTTCATATCTTTTTTCCTGTTGTCTAATGCTGAAACCCGACTCCACTTGATCTAGTTTCCAGAATTCCTGCGCCTTCTCTCGAGGATGTGTAAATGCCGCGGGTATTTTTTTTTTATTTATTTATTTTGTTTTGGCCGCATCAAACTTCGCTACTCAACCGGAGATAATCCATCCAAACACAGCATTCTGTAGGATCGGCAATTCTTTTTCCAATCGTACTTGACCCACAGAAAGTAGCGGCAAGCTCCAAGAAGAATATGAATCTGCGTAATGGCCCATGACATGGTGATCTGTGATAGAACAATAAATTCGATCCTGGTTGAGAATCCAGTGTCCTGGACTGGATTGAAAAATTTACTGTTGATTGAGTTCTTTGAGTCCCTTGACGGATTCCTTATATGCACAACGCATCGGGGATTTCCTTCAAACCGGTGATGAAATTCAATTGAGGTCCGGAATCAGGAATAGCCCGACACTCAAGTTTATGACCGTCCATCCTTAGCACTTTGATGATTATTGTGCTAAGTAAGATATTGTCCTTTGGCGATGATTGCTTTGTTGAAGCACCATCTACGTGTAATAGCGTATTATGCCGCTGCGAACATTTTCTGCATCCTCATACAGAACACTAATATGATCTGCCTTTAAGCAATTATTCTTCTTCACAGTTTGGTGGCCAGCCTTTGGCGATTGGCTTAGGAATTTTTTGTAGAAATATAGTGGATGCATTTCTTTACACATTATGCGTCTCTTTTCCTTAGATGAAGTTATGACTCTTTTTTTTCTCTTTTTGTGTAAACACAAAACCTTATTAAAATCGGTTTACCGTCTGTCTGTCTGTCTGTCTGTCCGTCTGTCTGTCTGTCTGTCTGTTTGTCTGTCTGTCTGTCTGTCCGTCACACGCATTTTTCTCGGAGACGGTTATAGCGATTGACACCAAATTTGGTAGAAAGATGGGAACTGTGAACGCTCACACATACAGTGAGTTACATCCTTTTACGTTGAATTTGAGGGGGGGCTCCCCATACATGCAAAAGGGGGGTGTAAAATTTTTTTTCCATCAAATATAATCATGTGGGGTATCAAATTAAAGGTCTCGATTAGTACTTTTTGAAGCCGGTCTTAGTTTTGACATTTCTTGGAAACGTGGGGAGTGCGGGGGGTGGAAAGTGATCATTTCGTTAAGGGGGCCATTCTCAGAAACTACCAAACCGAAAAATCTGAAGGAGGCTGGAAGCTGCCACTATATGGTTCCTTGGCTCCGAAATACCTTTCATACCGATATCTGCTCAAAGAAAGTTAATAATAGTATATTACTATAATTTTTTGTAATTGGCTGGAAACCCCCTTTAAATTCATCCTAGCGGCACGAAATTCTGCAGCGATGTAGGCTATAATGTAGAGCATGATCATACCAAGTTTGATGGAAATCGCACTATTACTAACAAATTTATAATACGTCGAAGTTGTTGCTTCTTTGAAAATTGAGGACTATCAATGTCAATATCACCCGAAAGTGGACATATGCATATATTACGTGCTACGTACTAAGAAATACACAAAACCTTTCGTACCTGAAGCGTCCAGCTTCCGGTTTCCCGACTTGTTTTTCATTGTTATCGAATCCACATTGCCAAATGCTTGCAAATTTTGGAATCGATTCTTCACAAATGCGAGACTCGCATGACCAAGTCCAGATTGTTGGTACAGCGTGTGTAACCGGGTGTGTTCCAACTTTTTGATTATAGAACAGGTCAAGCATTCGTTTTCACATCGTATAAATTCTTGATTGATGATGCAGAGTCTACAGAACTTAATGGTTGCGAAAACAGTTTGTTGAGAAGATGTGTTACCAACCGCCTTTTGTTGTCATATCTGTCCTTTACTGTGTTCCATATGTCTAAACAATTTTCACTGGAGATTGATAAGTGTTGGACTAGTCGTCGTGCTTGGCCTGATAGATGGTTTATCAGGTAATACATTTCCTGCACGATTATGGATCAGTTGAAGGTATACATCATGAAAATGAACCCACTGCAAATAATCCCCCTCGAAAGTCGGCAGAATACTTTTGGGCAGTTGTGCTTGGGTGTCACTTGATCGAGGAACTCACTCGTCGCTTCCAGCTGAAGCATTTCTCAGTCGCTTCTGTAACGAAATTATTGCGGCTTGCGTCCCATAGTGCAGTCCTTGGCAGAATTCAGGCTGATTGTCAAATAGAGTTCTTTCAGAGACATGTTTCTATATTGTCTGGTTATTTTTTGTTAGTTCGTTGATGTATTTTTGAAGAAAGTTGGTTTTTAATTCTTACTATTCCTTAGAATGTTAGCCACTAACCTTCTTCTCTATGTCCTGGATAAAGTGAGTTAGAGTCCTCATTAGCGCTCAGCTTTCTGATACTCCTCTGAAATACCTCCTTGATTCGGATATTACTCCATATTCACCTGTGAGTTCGAGACTTGTTCGTCCTTAAAAACTCTTCAGGGGTATTTTCAGATTTGCCCTTAGATAATATCGCCATGATGTCACCATCGGAAATCGTTTCCTCTAATTTGTTCCTTCCGAACTTAGATACGAGAATCAGCTTCCTTCCTTGTGGACGTCTTCTTAATAGCAGTTTGGGAAGTATGGATGTTTGATTGCAGTAGCTTTGAGCAGACTTAACTGGCCGTAGGTTCCTTCAAACTCGGGCCAGGACACTTCCGCCAACCCCAACCTCCTCTCCAAATACTTCTTTGGCTTGCCGGATACTGGATCCTTTTGAAGTTGATCAGAAACTGTTCCAATTTGCTCCCCAACTCCGAACGTATAGCCATTTTTCCGTTTAAAATTTGACCAAAGTTGTTGATGTTGTAGGGTTCCGATTGTATTGTTGTTATCAATGATCGCTCTGGATCACGCCGGGGTGACCAATGTATTTATACGGCGGTAAAAGCTTTTCTTTGCCGTCTTAGGTCTTCTTCCAAGAAGCGGATTGTACTCTAGCATCGTTGGAATGCCTATTACCACTTCAGTACTAGGATTTCTCTTTCCGCTATACAACTAATGCAGTGCTAGTATATTCAGTTTGCCACAGGCAACAACCTCACCAGAGGAAAAAAGTAAAGTAATATCTTCTTTATATACAATTTTCCTTAACCGAAAATTGCGTATCCTAACAAAATATTTACATGCGCCGTATACTGCAGTGTACTACAGAGAACAAGTCGGGAAACTGGAAGCGGGGCGCTTCAGGTATGAAAGGTTTTTTTTGCTTCTTCTGTGAGTATATCTGAGTGTAGAACTATTCCATTTGTACGTAGCCCATTATGTATATGCATTCAGCATGTCTGACTACTCCCTTTTGTGTGACATTGATACTGTAGTAACGGGCAGATAGCAATCCTTAAATTGCTATCTATATCAACAATTCTTAAATTGTTGATGGCTGCCGGGATAAGCACAATAATCCTTAAATTATTGTACACCGAAAGAAGCAACAAGAAAATACGCTTCTAGCCCCTTTTATTCCTATTTCTTTGCTTTTATACAAAAAATCTTATAGCTAAGCAGTTTACAATTTGCATATTATATATACATGACCTGTTCATTCATTCTGGCACAAGCGCATGTTCAGCATTTTTTAAGGTTTTGTGTGAAACAAAATCTTATTAGAATCGAGACGGTGTCTGTCTGTCCGTCTGTCCGTCTGTCCGTCTGTCCGTCTGTCCGTCTGTCCGTCTGTCCGTCTGTCCGTCTGTCCGTCTGTCCGTCTGTCTGTCTGTCTGTCTGTCGCTCTGTCTGTCTGTCACACCCGATTTATTCGGAAACGGGTAGACCGATTGTCACGAAAATTGGTGAGAGTATGTAATCTGGTGTTCCCTTTACATGCAGTAAGTGGCGCCATCTTGTATTAAGTTTAATAAGGGGCTCCCCATACATGTGAATGGAGGGTGTACATTTTTTTTGTACAGAATGTAGCCATGTGGAGTATCAAATGAAAGGTCTCAATTAGTACTTTTCGAAACTGATTCAATATTTGATGTCGGGTGAAACACAGGGGAGTGAGGGCTCAAAATATGACCACCAAAAAGTGGAACAGGTCTCGTTCTCAGAACTTATCCAACCGAAAAATCTGAAAAAAATTACAGTGGTGCATCCTTACGAAATCTAGGCCCCACATTTTTGCGGTTCCGATATCTGCATAAATAAAGTTGATAATAGTATATTTCCATATTTTAGAAATTTACCCGGCATCCCGGTTATGTTCATCCCAGAAGTACAAAATTTACCATGCGTGTAATAAAGAACATAATGCACAATTTGGTCAGGTTTGAAGAAAATCCAACAATTATTAACAAAGTTATAGGAGGTGAAACTTCACAATTTTTTGTGAATTTCGTGTACTCTATAACCTGCATGACGTCATCATCACATATCAATTCGTCAATACCACAACGAAATGAATTCTTATGAATGGGGTCGCAAAGAATTATTTTGTTTTAGTTTTTTAGTCATTTATATATGAATATCAATTACTCCAACCAGACATGTGCGTATGTAGGTATATAGTATAGGCGTGCTAATGAAATTTGCGGGTAGTGCTTAATTCAGATAGACGTAAGAAGTAAATCGGAAATATGGGTAAGATCAATTTATATACGTGCATATATGTGTACAGTTTGTTTGTTTAGGTTGTTTTGTTTGTTTAGGTAATATCTATGGCTGTAATATGTACGTATGTCTCGTAGTTTGGAAAAATATGAAGGATTATGTTGGATTTGTAGCTATATACGGATAGAAAAATGTGCGTTGAAATTTCTTACATAAGATGAACACAAAACCTTTATACCCGAAGCGCGAGCTTCCGGTATTTCGACTTGTTTTTAACTACTATTATGTTGTAATAATTAATATTGTAATTGATTTGTGCGAAAGTAGATCATGGTGTCGATGCACCTATTAATTTAGCTTACTGCTTACATAGTTATTCTTATGTGATTCGAACAGATACTGAGTTGCAAATTTACACGGTAAAGTCAACTTTGAGCTACTGTAACTTTGTTACTAATAGTATGATTTTTATCAAACTTGGGGATAATATGCTATTTTATACTACTACCAACTTTTATAATTCTGGGATAAACTTAAGAGGGTTTCAGTCAATTTCTTCAAAAAAATGGTAATATACTATTATTAACTTAATTTGAACAGAAATCCATGTGGAGAGTATTTTGCCTGGGCACCATATAGAGGCAGCTTCATGTTTTTTTTCAGAATTTTTGGTTGGGTAGTTTCTGAGAATGGGTCCGATAAAGAAATCATCAATTTTCACCCCTCCCACCTGCCCCACCTGCCTTTCTAACAAATCTCAAAACTAAGACCGGCTTCAAAAAGTACTACATAGTCGAGACCTTTCATTTGATATCCCACATGACTATATTCGGTGAAAAAAAATTTCACACCCTCCCTTTTACATGTATCTCAAGAAGGTAGAATAATATCATTATTATTATTTTGTTAAGGGAAAGTCGCACCGCGTCCTTGAAGAACTATTGTGCCCCTTTTACTGGTTATAGTGTACCTGTTGATCATAGTATCTCAAGCAGGCCAGTAACCGTTAGGAACTTTAGTATGTTCCCCACTTCCAGAAGTTTCAGCTTTGCATCTGGTATTAAGTGTTCTCCCAGATGTATCGACCTACTTTGCACAAGTGCTGGACACTGTCCCAGGACGTGCATAGAGGTTTCGTCCTCCTCCTCACAGAACCTGCAGGCAGTGTCCGTAGATATCCCTAGCTTCCCTAGGTGGTAGTTCAGCCGACAATGACCAGTGAGAATTCCCACTATGATTCGGAGGTTCCTTTTGGTGAGGTTTAAGCAATCCTTTGTGCGCATGGGTTCGTATCCCCCAATAAGCACCCTGGACTGCTCCATCCCTGGTAGACCCGCCCAATATAGTTCCCTCAACCGTTTTTCTTCGTTTCTTAGATTCATAGCCATGAAACCATTTCCGATTCCACAGAAGGGTTCTGGCCCATATAAAGGCATCCCTGCTCCCTTCTTGGCTAGTTCATCCGCTGCCTCATTGCCTTCCAGCCCAGCATGGCCTGGAACCCAAAGTATCCAGACCTTGTTGAACGAGCCGAGTGTATTCAGTCTCTCAAGGCATTCCCATACCAGTTTAGAGTTCACCTGGTTGGACCTAAGTGCCTTGATCGCTGCTTGGCTATCGGTGAGAATAGCTATGTTCTGCCCCCTGTAGTTCCTTTGCAGATTAAAGGAGGCACATTTGTCTATGGCGTAAATTTCCGCCTGGAATATGCTAGTGTACCTGCCCATTGGCTCAAAGTACATTTTCCTTGGACCAATGACACCGGCACCCGCTCCCTCTGCTGTGAGGGATCCGTCAGTGTACCAAGTAATCAGTTGCTGGTTTAAGCCGTATGTCACAGCCACGCTTTCCCAGTTTGTCTTGTTACTCCAACGTGTTTCAAACTTCTTATCGAAGTGAAACCTCGTTGTCATGTTGTCCCTCGGTATCAGTAACTCGGGATACCGCCTAGAAAGGATATCAATCTTCCTTCGATTTAGGCAGCTCCCCGCCTCACTCATGCTACCGGCCATCCTGAATATTGATCTCCTTGCCTGCATCTGTATGTGCAGATGGAGAGGGGTTAATCCCAGAAGGACCTCCAGGGATGCCGTTGGGCATGTCCTCATTGCCCCACTGATACACACGCAAGCCAGCCTTTGGAGCTTATGTAATTTCCTGGCTTGTGTGCTGAGTTGGGTTCTTTCTGCCCAGATTACCGCTCCATAGGTAATCATTGGTCTTACTATTGCAGTATATATCCAAAGTAGTATCTTCGGGCTACAACCCCATTTTTTTCCTGCTATGGATCTGCAAGTCATCAGAGCCCTCGTGGCTTTCCGACAAGTGTTTCCGACATGTGTCTTCCAGAGTAATTTTTGGTCTAGCGTGATTCCCAAGTATTTGACCTCTGTTTCTCGTTTCACCTCCATATCATGTAATGTTATGGCTTTCAGGTGATCCAGCTTACGCCTCCTAGTGAATGGTACTATGGTGGTTTGGTTGGGTTGATCCGCAGTCCCACCTTCCTGCACCAGGCACTAGTAACCCTTAATCCAGTTTGGATTCTATCACATAGGGTATCTTCATATTTGCCCCTACAGATTAGAACAATGTCGTCCGCGTAGCCCTGGACTTGTATTCCAGTATTAGTTAACAAGTCCAGGAGTTCATCCACTACCATACTCCACATCAGGGGCGATAGTACTCCACACTGTGGACAGCCTTGAGTGGTGTTCATGATAATAGAATTTGTACCTGTTTGTACCTCTATTTGTCTGCTTTCTAGCATTTTGCCCATCCAGAGTGCCAGGGTGTTTCCCACTCCTTTGCGGCTCAGGGCATCCTGTATCTCTGTGTGCGATGTGTTGTCGAATGCTCCTTCGATATCCAAAAACGCGCACAGTGCAATTTCTTTTGTTTCAATGGCGTCCCGTAGTACCTCTGTCAGCTGATACAGAGCAGTTTCAGTTGACCTTCCTGCCCGGTAAGCGTGTTGACAGTGATGTAAGGGATTACGCTTTAGAACGTTAGTTCTAATATAGTTGTCTATGACCTTCTCCACCGTTTTGAGTACGAACGATGTTAGGCAGATTGGTCTGAAAGATTTAGGGTGAAAAGGATCCTTTTTACCCGCCTTCGGAATAAAGACCACTTTTGCCCGTCTCCATGCCCTTGGTATGTAACCCAGTGCTATGCTCCCCCTTACCACCCTCAGAAGAGACTCTAGGATAATTCCTAGGCCCCTCTGGATAAGTGCAGGGAAAATGCCATCTGCTCCGGGAGATTTCATTGGTTGAAAGGTTCCCACTGCCCATCTTAGCCTAGCTTCTGAGCATACCTCTTTTGCTAGTTTCCAGCTCTCTTTCCTTCCCCTTTTATTCGTTGTTGGGGTGTCAGGCAGATTATTGTCGCCTGCCGCCGAGGGGTAGGACCCCGGGAAATGAGTTCTGAGAAGCAGGTGTACCCTGTCCTCCTCATTCTCGGTGAATGTCCCATCTTCCTTTTTCAAGCAGACAGAGGATATTCTCCCGTCTTTGGCTACAGCCTTGTACAGCCTAGTTGCTTCTGTGATCTGTTCAATCCCTTCACAGAATTCCCTAAAGCTGTTCCGTTTCGCTTCCCTGATGGCGTTGCTATACGCAGTCAGTGCATTTTTATACCTCCGCCAGTCCCCGGTTCGTTTTGCCCGGTTAAAGAGTTTTCGTACCTCCGTTCTCATTCTGGCTAAGTTTCTGTTCCACCATGGTACATCCCTTGATGACTTGACTGTCTTGGCCGGACAGCTGGCCTCATATGCGTCAATGACGATTGTGTTGAGGTCTTCCACCACCGTTTCTAATTCTAATTCGCTCCTGATGTCACCGCTCCCTTGAAGGTGGGCAATGTTGTTGCTCAGGTGCATTGTGTAGGATTCCCAATCCGTTCTCTTGGGATTCCTTATTATTCTTTTTATTTCGGAGTTACCCTCAATGTCGAATCTGATTATCCTGTGATCAGACATTGAGGGTTCATCCGACACCCTCCAATTCCCGACCATCCCGTTCATTAGGGTATTTCCTAGAGTTATATCTAGTGCCTCTTGTCTGGTGCTGGTCACAAATGTTGGAGTGTTCCCTACGTTGTATATTTCTAACTTATTACTAAGAATAAATTCGAGAAGGTACTCACCTCTACGATTAGTGTCACTGCTTCCCCACACTACGTGGTGGGCGTTGGCATCGCAGCCGAGAAGAAGTGGTAACGCCCTCTCCTCGCAATACTCCGTCAGCTTTGCGACTTGTTCCGGTGGAGCCCGGCTCTCGTCTCCTGGGAAGTATCCCGATGCTACCACTACCTTTCGAGTGCTCCTCCCGGCTTCCAATGAGACTTGGATAGCCACAAGGTCCCCGGTTAAGAACTCTGAAAGACATATGTATTTTAGATTACGTTTGAGAATTATGCAAGCTCTTGGTTTTTCACAAGACGAGTCCCAAATTACCTGCATGTCTCCTCCTTGCAGACCGCGAATCTGCCCCCGGTGCACCCAGGGCTCCTGAGCCAGCACTATTCCAATGTTCTCCTTGGAATTTGCCCTTGCAATCACTGCAGATGCAGCTCTCGCATGTTGGAGGTTTATCTGGGCTATCCTAGTGCTGGCCATTGGCTCCGTTATTGTTTGGAGCTCTTCTCCACTGTCGGAGTGTCACCCTCCTCCTCCGACATGGCGCTTTCCTGCGCGTCGCTGTCCACCCCGAGCCCTAGCAGTCCTAGGTCTAGGTCGTCCAGCTTCTGCTCTTCATTGGGCAGCAGGTCTATTTCCCTGGTTGATCCTGTTCTTTCCGCCTCTATGGCTTCCGCGACTTCTTCAGGGACCTCGGTAAGTTTTCCACCCGATGCCTCCTCCGAGGTTTCTTTCCTTGGCTTTTCCTTGTGCACATGCACGGGTATGTTGCCAAATCGGTAGTTGATATGACAACTCGGACGTTTAATTGCCTCTAGGGATCGGTCATCTACCCCGATCGTGAGGAGTTTACCCTTTCCCTCCACCTTGCTTCTGAAGACTCTCCATAGTCGAGTATGGAGATCTTCGTTCTGAGCAATTAGGAGTCTCATGAGGTCTTCTGTTACTATTGCCGCGGCCTTTGGGAGAAAAACTGTCACCATGTGGGCTCCTGGTATATCATCTCCAGCACATGTTGACAGTTCCACCCCTTCCCAGCCTGGCAATCTAGGAATTATGGTTCTGACCCATTCTGCGGTACCTTCCGTCGCGCAGTCCACCAGTATAAGGCCTGGTCGAAAGCGTATCCCGGTGAACACCAGTTTCGACGTCCATCCCTTGATCATCTGCTTGACGACCAGTTCTTCAATGGTTTCCTGTTCCTCCCGAGTGAGTATTTGCTCGGGAAACCTTTTTGGCAGTATGGCCAGTCGAATGCCCTTGACCGCACTAGCATAGCTAATGCCGGGCTTCCTGGGTCCTGCCTTCACTCCTGACCTGCCCGGGTTTTCTCCTCCCGTGGGTTCAGGTCTGGGTTTTTTGGGGGCATTCCCTTCATGCGGGCTGATCTCTGCTGCTCCCCGCTTTCTCGGCTCCGGTAGAGATGGTTTAGGTCTGTCCTGAGCCTTCTTAAGGGCCTCTTCTGGTTTCAGGCCTTCCTTCAGATAGCGCAGGTACCATTTAACCCCGGCGCCACTGAGACCTGTCTCCTTCCTGACGTCTGTTATGTTTATCTCAGACGTGCTTTTGCTGGTCCCTGCTCTTTGAGCAGTGGTGTTCGTTGGCTGTAGTCCATGCAGTATACCAATGCTCACCTTGGATCCACTGCTTGACGTCCCAACTTCTCCCTTCTTGGGTGTAGTCACCTGGCTTTCAGTAATTCGGAGACGTGCCTCCACCTGATTAACCAGTTTTGGTGCGGTACGGGGCCCCGCTTTTTTGGTTTTTGTTTTTTTTTCCAATTTAGTACTCATTTGATTCCCACGAGTATGGGGGTTAAGAGGTCCGCCGTGCCATAGCCCCCCGTAGCACGGTAAGATCTAACTTACTCACTGAGGCGACCAGGTATTAGTGAGGCTCTGTTCGAATACAGTCAGTTACCCCCGACTGCAAACTATCCAATGGGCACGGTTCGCATGACACCCTGGATTGGGGGAGGTGTTTTTCGACTCCCCAGTCTAGATCCGTAGCGTTTTGTTAATAGTAGGGTCACCTCGTACAGGGTGTGGCTATCACCACTCACTAACGGTCTTGGTAGACGAGAGGCTTGGCCCCTGAAAAGGCACACACCGTCCCAGAGGAGAGACAACTCATCCTTAGACAAAGATAGGTTAGCCTCAGGGAGCTATGTTCCGCATCAGTCTATCCTGCAGTACACTGCTTGACCCCTAGAATAATATCACTCACTGCATGTCTGGGGGTTCACAGTTCCCACCTTCTCACCAAATTTCATGTCAATAAGTATAGCCGTTTCTGAGAAAAGTGCATGTGACAGACAGACAGACAGACATTGAATCGATTTTAGTAACAAAACCTTAAGAGGGAACAAAACCTTAAAAATGTCCAACTTTAAATATGAGTACAAGAAATTATGCGAAATTAGCAATTTTACAATTACTTTGTTTTTCTACTTATTTGTAAGTTTGAATGCCAACAGTAGGTTTTTGAAGGTGTCATTCCGCAAAAAGATAAGGTTACGAAAAGTGAAGGCGTGCATCGGCATATTGTTCTCTGAATTTTAGAATAGATGGACAAATGACTCGGCCTAGGAGTTTCAAGGAGAGAAAAAAATATTGCTGGTTACGTTGAAATTAGCGACCGGCCACTGGGTAGTGCAGCAATTGCACGGCTATTCGCTAATATTTGTTTGGACGTCAATCATGTTACAGGAGATGATGCGCAATCAATTACAAGACAACTATATAGAGATTCACTGGTTTCCCTTAATAATAATGATCGTTGGGGCCACAATCCAAAGGAATTTGTGCTTTTATGCGAATAAGAGCACTATATTAAAGCCTGCAGCGATACACTGCAGTTCAATGATACACTGTAGTACGCAATGTGGTCACCACCGCTCCATTTTCAGTTTCCCATCTTTTAAATACTGTTTATTAGCCACTTTAGACTAAATTGTTAAATCCTATTTTTTTCAATTTATTCTGACGTCATTCCGACTTTCGCTTTGGTACCTCCATTACTCAGACTTCCACCGTAGTTAATAATTTTTCAAACAGCAGCAAATCAGCGTTGCCAAATCCGCTTTCGAAATTCAACCATCTAATGTATTTATTCAACCCCCACAACCTTTTCACTGTATACGTATGCCTGCATCGAAATGAACAATGTGCTACATCCTTTTGAAAATAATCGTGATGTTAATAATTCATTAACCATTATGGAATACACAACGTGTTTATCTCTCCCATAAATGAGCTGGGTAGTTTACCTCGTTCAATCTTTAACCCATTGTCCGCAGGCTCTGGGTATATTCTTGCGTAAAAGCAAAATTTGATGGCTCCCATTTGATCAATTCCTCCAGGAAAAATTAAATATTCCCTTTATTGGAGATTATTTGATTCATAGCACTTTAATGTGATGGAAAAATTATGAGATATTTTGGGGAAGGATATCAATTTTATAGGGTCGTTTCGCCCGGGGAATCGCTGTCTGACTTAACATACAATAACCTCGGAGTTCTCTGGTAAACACTCTAAAACGCCAAAATATTTATAATATTGAGGATATTAAAGGTGATACACTCAAATATTTAAACGAAACAATTAGATATATCTCATTAGCATAACTTGTGCTATTAAAGAGAAGTAAATTTGAATTCATTTTTTCGCTGTTTAGATTTTGGGCGTTGAATGTCTACAGTTGCCGGAATGGAATTGGATCCGTAGAAGATGAAGCGCTAGTGGTATCCGAACCCTTCAAAATATAGTTTCAATATGATACCTCTCGAGATAAGTAAACTTGAAAACTTTTTATTATCATTTCTTGTTATGGATGGATGCTTTTTTCGACCTTTAGCGTTGTAGGATAATTCGAGATTGTACCTGCATATTATAAAGGAATTTATACGGGCTTCTGTGGCCTAGTCAGAGCAATGGAAAAATTTGTAGATTGGGTAGGAGGAACTCTTGTCCTCCAGACCTTGCATTGGGCAGAATGCCCATAATAGTTCCGCAAGACTTTCTGTTTTTCGACAGGGTAAACTTGGCAGTATATCAGTTTGGTTCTGATAGGAACAATTTAGTGTATTTAGCAACTGCCGTTGCTCTTATAGGAAGCTCGTTCCCAATTTTTGGCAACTGCATTTGTCAATTCGATTAACAATCCAATTGCTATTTCTCATCCCGGCAAGAATTACTAAAACTTCTGAGATTTCATTTCGCTCGATATCATAGGGGCTGAATACACTAATTTGTTCCGCCGTATTCAATATAGAATAAGGGTTCAAACGACTTGTATATTCCTAAACAATTTTAAGGGAATTATAAGTAGAGGTGGGTAGATGATGTATGTAATAGTACAAAAGTGATATTACCTTACAGTGTAATATCATATTACCCTCAACGAGCGCGACAAAAACACCACCAAACATTACAACATCACTTAGCATCATCGCATTACCTAGCATTACGGCATTACCTTGCATTACTGCATCGCCTATCATCATCCCATTACAAAAATGATGATGATATTACTTCTCTGAAAAGTACTGCTGGTGGTCAAAGGGTAGTATAGGTCCAGGGCGAAACGTGGATTGGTTCCCACGATGGAGCATAAAACCTGGGAAATGCCTGCTGAACCAACACCAACAGCTCTACTACCAAACCCTATCTCCACCTCCACGTCGTGACCGCTGGGAGGGATGAAGGCGAGTCTCCCGCACCTAAAAACGGGACAAATTGTACCAACTGGTCCTCCAGGTTGGGGGTTAGGTAGGGCTGACAACCCCACATTGAAAACCGATGTTACGAAGTCACGAAAGGAGCCTCGGACAGGATGGATCTTACAACGACGAACCCGGCAACGACAACGGATTAACGATTTACACATGTTCTCATGCAACGTGCGCTCCCTGTACAGAGATAAAGCTGATGAGCAGCCAGCCGATACCCTGTCCCAACATAGAACTGATATAACAGGGTTACAAGAGATGCGATATACAGGGACCGGTTTCCTGGAGAAGAGCCGCTACACCATATATTATAGTGGTCATCCAGTAAACCATGTGCTCGGAGCAGGTTTCTTAGTCAGCCAAAAAATGAAACCTGCTGTTATCGGCTTTGAAAACATAAGCGAACGGCTATGCACTCTGCGCTTGCGAGGCAAGTTTAGAAATATAAGCCTCATTAACGTTCACGCCCCTACAGAGGAGACTGCAGAGTCGCAGAAGGATACCTTCTACGAGGCAGTAGAACGAACCCTCGAAGCCTGTCCCAGATATGATATTAAAATTATACTTGGGGATTTTAACAGCCAAGTAGGGAAGGAGTCCGTATTCAGGCGATACGTTGGCTCCCATAGCTTACACGAAAAAACAAATGATAACGGACTGCGGACTATTCAATTAGCAGGGTCACACGAAGTGGTTATTGGAAGTACCTGGTTTGCGCGGAAAGCGGTCCACAAACATACGTGGGCCTCTCCAGACGCGACCACTTTCAACCAAATTGACAACGGGTTGATCGAACGCCGCCACCTCTCAGCCTTGATGAATGTCAGAACATATAGGGGCGCCAATATAGACTCGGATAACTATCTCGTTGGCATGGTGCTCCAGGCTCGAATAATAATACCACCTACAGTCCCCTCTGACAATCAGGTGAGAGTGAATACTGAAGCCATCCACAACACAGTCCTCCGCGACACCTATAAGAGCATTTCCCTCTTATGCCGCAATAAACGCAGTCAACAGAGGACCTGGAAATGAAGCATCAATAAATGATCTTCACAATCACCTGAAGAACGTTATCATGGATACGGCCACAAACATACTTGGCCCCAGCCGCAAAAGGAGTCGGAACGGCTGGTTTGACGATAAATGTTAGCTAGCAACGGAACGCAAGAATGCTGCATACCGAGTAATCTTGCATTCTCAAAGAACGCGGGCACGCGCAGAGACTTATCACGAACTCCGTCGAGCGGAGAGGCGACTTCACAGACGCAAAAACGAACCTTGCGAGAACCAATAGGTCTGTGAACTAGAAAAGTACAGCGAGCAACCGCACCAGGCGCGGAAGTTTTACCAACAAGTCAGCAGGATGAAGCATTACACACCTCGATGCTCATCCTGCCGAGACAAAGAGGGAAATCTGATTTCCGACCGAATGGGCATATCGGAGCGATGGGTTGAGTACTTTGATAAGCTACTGAACAACCAGAACATCGGCGAGTTGGTGGTCCCGCCAACTGAAGACGACAGACAAACACTGCCACCACCAAGTATAGAAGAACGAGTCCGTGCAATTCATCGGCTTAAAAATCATAAGTCGCCAGCAGCCGATAGAATTACAACCGAATTGGTTAAATATGGAGGCGACCAGTTACAACAAGTGGTTCGTCAACTTGCACTCAAGATATGGGACAGCGAATCAATGCCTGACGATTGGCAACGAGGCATTATCTGTCTCATACATAAAAAGGGTGATATCACACAGTACAGCAATTATAGAGGTATCACGTTGCTGAGTACCATCTATAAGATATAAGATCTATAAGATATTATCATGCGTCCTCTTTAACCTGGCCTCGAGAAAGTGATCCGTGATGCTAAGGTAAATGCAAGAGGTACGATCCTCTTTAAGTCCAACCAACTACTGGCCTATGCTGACGATGTCGACATCATGGTAAGAACCACCCGAGACGTACAAACTGCCTTCATCCAGATCGAGCAGGCGGCGCGAGATCTTGGGCTGCACATCAATGAAGGCAAGACACACGTATATGGTGGCAACATCAGCACCGAAGACGAATCAACCAACAACATCAAACCGCACTGGTCAAACAGGAAGAATTAGGATAGGAGAATACAACTTTAAGACCGTTGATAATTTCTCCTATGTAGGGTCGAAAATCACAACCGATAACAGCTACGATGATGAAATCCGCGCACGATTGTTGTCAGCCAACAGAGCCTATTTCAGCTTAGAAAGGCTGTCCCGCTCGAAACGTCTCACCATAAGGTCAAAGCTCGTACTATACAAGACTGTGATCTCACCAGTCCTTCGGTTTTTAGCAAGAAAAATTGCGAACTCTTGGCCCCGTTCGAGAGAAGAATCCTCAGAAGAATTTTTGGCCCCTACGTGAGGATGGACGATTCCATAGCCTACACAATGACGAAATCTATGAGCGATACCATGACCGTCCAGTTGTGGATGAAATCCGGCTCAATAGGTTACGGTGGGCGGGTCACTTAATCCGTATGGAGGAGGATGATCCCACCCGGAAAGTCTATAAGGGCAATATCTATGGTAGAAAAAGAAGACGAGGCAGACCTTGCCTAAGATGGGGCGATGGCGGAGGTGAGGACGCCAGACAGCTTTTAGGGATATCGAATTGGTGGACCTCGGCATAAAACCGGGATGTATGGAGTTCCTAATTAAGGCAAGCTTAGACCGGATACCGGTTGTTGCGCCGTTGATGATGATGATGAAAAGTACTGCTTGGCAATGTAATGCCAAATGAGAAAGCATCACCGCTCTTTGTAGCACAAGTGGCGGCGGCAGTTGTAAAGTGGCTGATGGCGACTCCGAGCACCGCTTGTTAAGCTATTTTTGTTATGCTGACTTATTTTTTTGGTGCTTTGGGCTGACTTTGGTTTGGCTTTGTGCTAGCTTTCGGCTGGTTTTTGGGTCGCTTTCGACTAGAAAAATTATTTCGGGTGCAAGTGAATAAGTGGATGCAGATTCTTTGCTTTAAGTAAAATTTGCTCGTAATGTTATGGTTGCGCTGCTGATTGATGAGCGTATGTTGTTGGTTCTGGCCCAAATGTAAGGTGAAACATGGCAGCCGAGATGAATACAGTTCTTGTCTTTTATGTTAAGTCCTGCTCAAAAGTTGTGAGGGTCTTATCTATTGCACTTGAAGTTTCTAATCTAAGTTGCAATCCTTGTTTATGGTGCACATGCCTACTCTCTGTCTCTCTCTATTGGCATTTGCGTAATATGGCATGTAATGGTAGAAATGGTAACAAAAACAGGGTTTTTATTGCATCAAAAAAATTCTTACTTTAGTTTCACTATTCTCCCTTTATTTGTCGAATATAGTGGTTGACTTTCGAATTTGTTCAATAATAAAACATGATTATTTCGTGGGTGATTTCATTCTATTTTTTTAACATACCGGATGGTTTTGTGGTTCAACATATAATACATGTTGTTTGTTGTTTAATATACTGCATGAATATAAAAATACTTTTTATTTAAGAGCTTAATAGTGAATGTACTGTAGCTTTCCAATTTCCGCCAAGCAGAGAGACAATAGTGTACGTACAATTGAGGTATCAACTTTTGAGTAAATGTATACATTTCTATATTTTGTCCTAATTTAAAAATGTCCTCAAAAATAAAATTGAGTCCTTTATGGAATCGCTTCTCAGAGGTAGAAGCCGAAGCGTGAAATGTGCATGTTGTTCACAAATAACTGCTGTTTACAAAAGCATATGAAGGGTAAGCATCCTACGATTAGTATCAACGTAGAAAGGCAACCTGCGCGACTCACAGTAGATGAACTAGAAAAGCCTTCAGGAGTACTTGGCAAGCACGAAAAGGAGAAAGAATTTAGAAAATTCTTTGAAATGTTATGTACCGGGTACCAGTTAACCACTAGAAAAACGCTTCTGGGAAAGTCTTCTAACTAAGGTCTATAATAGGATACTAGAACTTGTCAGAGAACAAATTTCCAAAACTTCAGTTGTGGTAATACAACGGATGTATGGACATCCATAAATAACGATGGTGATATTATAATGTATTGAATTCTATGAAAAGCACACAAGTTTGAACTTGTCGGAATTTTTAAAATAACAGTTTTTGCGATAGTTAGCGATAACGCAGCTAATATGCTAGAAGCCGTTCGTTTAGTAGGGTGGTGCTCTATGAGCTGTCTTGCACCTACCTTGAATTTCGTAGTTCAGACCAGTATGGCTAAAATTCCTTCAACAATTGCCAAAGTTAAAAGCATAGAAGGACACTTGCATAGGATCGTTCACGCGTCAAAAAGTTGAAGGAAATGCAGACAAAAATGAATCTACAGCAAATAAAACTGAAGCACATTGCAACTCGGTTTACGTCATTCCAACAATTATTATTGAAAAGGCTGTATGTATGTATGTATATGTATCAAGTATTTTATAAAGGAACGGAAGAAATTAGCGGGGAAAATTATGTATCCGCATTTAAAGTCATAATATATTGCGGAATTATGGAGAAACACATACAAAAATCCATTGCTAGAACAAATTGCGTTAAGTCTATAAACGACTTAAAACTCAGCTTAAGAGAACATTTTATTGTGCGTTTCGGGGACATTGAAAATAATGCTTTCCTGGCTGAAGCAATAATTTTAGACTCATGGTTTTAAAAAGAGGCGATTTAGTAACCCTTAGAGCTTCAAGAGAGCTTGTTTGGCTTTAAGAGAAGAAATTGGCAAAATAATATTTACCCCACAAGTAAGTCCCACCGTGCCGCAACTGTCAACATCCATGTCCACCCCATCACAATCGGAATCCATTTGGTCAGAATTTGATGCCGATGCTGCGCGTTTGGTGCTGAAAAATCTGGTTGTGGCAGGTATAGTGAAGATGGATAAATGCTTGCAGGAGCCTATTTTCAAAAGGCATGAGGATCCTCTGATTTGGTGGCATGAGTGGAAAGCAGTAGTATATCCTCATTCACATGCATATATGCTCAAGCAGCTTGATATAATACCAACATCATTGACCTGTTAGAGAATATTTTCCAAAGCGGGAATCATTCTAAATGAGGGGAGAACGTCACTCACTTCCAAGGACATTGTTGAAATTAGTCTTCATTAGCTGCAATTATCAATTTCAACCCGAAGCTTAAATAATAAGCCGTTTTTAAAGGACTTACTTACTGCAACTACAACAGCCAAAAGTCAAGTTAATATATGTAGTATTTATAATACATTATATTCATGAAATGTCATTTGATTTTTCGATACGCCAATCTTCACGATATACAATTTTAACAGATTAGATTGACAGTTCTAAGCGTGCTAAAGTATGAAGGGAAATCAACTGATCAGTTTTACAGAAGAAGTTAATAGTTAATTAAATAATTCTAACCGGTACCGGTACGAGGTACTCATTATTCATATTGCATAATAAATCGATGTATATTATACGGGTTCATATACCTGTCTTATATATACTATAAGCATATGCTTGATTAAGCCATAATAAACAACAAGTGATTGCTCATCCTGCACTTGGTAACAACTAAAAACTCACACTTGCGGTATTCATAGTTAATGGCTGTTCTACAATTTGTACACTATGCAGAGTAAAGTAATAGAAAGTGCATATTACCTTAGCGATAAACAATAAAAGGTAATGTCTGCTTTTCGTTTTTTTTTGTAATGAAAGGTGAAGTGTGTGATGTTTCATTGTACACGGTAATATCACTGTTTTCAAAAAGCGATATGATATCATAATACCCACTAAGATGACGTTTCGCGCATCCCTAATAACAAGGCTGCTAAACACATATATTTCAAATTTTCATTCATCTTTATCATCAACAGCGCAACAAATTGCAATTTCGACCGGTATTCCGTCTAGCACTTAGCCTTATTCCACTCTTGAGCCGAGGTCTACCAATTCGATATCCCCAGAGATTGTTTAACATCTTGGCCTATGTCATCTCTCTATCTCAGACAGGGTTTGCCACGTTTTCTTTTTCTATTACAAGTGTTGCCCATATAGATTTTCCGGGTTGGATCATCCTCACCCATTCAGATTACGTGTCGCGACCGCCACAATCTACTGGAAAATTTCGTTATTATATAGGATACGCGGGGTAGGAGGCCAAAAGTCTTCGGAAGATTTTTATCTCAAACCCTGCTATGAATTCGCAGTTGTTTTACTAAGGCAAGATTATCGTCTTGTACAGTAAGAGCTTTGGCCCTATGGTGAAACTTTCCAAGAGGAATAGTTACTGGCAACTGGAAGAGATCTGTATGTTAATGTTAATTTCTGCAGATATCGCTTCCATTGGTGTTATTGCCTGTAACTCTCGATCTTAGATAGAAATTGTCATCGGTTTCAAAGTTGTACCCTTCTGTCTTTATTTTCTTCGGTCGACCAATGCTATTTGATGTTGCTGTTTCTTCTAACTCCACCATGTTACTAACAAAGCATGCTGTTCCCAAGCACAAATAAAGGAGGAGGGATTGAGGCAACGTGCTTTGTACCACCATAAGTAAAATAAATATAGAATACTGAGATTAGGGAAAGATACAAATAAAATATATTTGGAGTTATTCCACTATCTCTCTCTTGAAATCCACCCAATGTCGTTAAAAACAAAATGGTCATGCTGAGGCTAAAAAGGAAAAAGCTAGGGCGTTCACCCTAGTTGACGCGGTAGGACGGGCCCCGGTCTTGTCGAGAAATGGGCAAGGGTTCTTAACGCATGGACAGTCAGGACCTAGGTAAATTAGTCGAAGCAAAACAAATACGTGTATGAACGCCAAATATTGGCACCCTCACAGCAAAGACCGAGAAACTCGGGAAAGACCTTCAGAAAAACGCCTTGATATCTGTGCTCTAAAAATAAGCCAATGTTCTGGTGCCAAAAACTGCAACATAGAACGCGAACCCAATAAAAATGGCTATAAACTTCCGTCTCAGAGGGTTTCGGTGATGCCATTAAATAAGTGTAACGACTAGGTAATGGGCTGTTGAAGCTCCCTATTATATCAGTTTATCGCACTAGGGAGGTCGACCTATTGGCGAGAAAACTGCCGTCTGGCAACTTCGCGATGCAAAGACCTGTAATGTGCTTGCTCGTGGCTATATTATCTCTGAAAGTGACTCTAATAGTCATGTGGTTGAAAAGGCATACGGCAACGAGTGCAATGAGGCAAAAACTTTTGGAGCACGCAATGAGGGGGCGGGCATATAGTCGATTTTGCAGGCAACCATGACCTTGTAGTTGTGAATACATGGTTCATTTAGAATTGTTTCATGTCCCTACATTAGATAGCAGGAATAGTAAAATTCCAATCCACTATATTCCTATAAAACCCAGACACTTTACCATCGCCATTGACTGTAAAATGGTTTCCCATGAGACCATTGCACCTTTACTTTGGTCGTTGACTGCTGCTTGCAAACCAAAACATCGCTAACACAGCGTAAGGAACGCACAGGCCCCACTCGTATTATATTGTAGCGATTTCGTGAGAAGACAAAGGAACGATCTTACTTACGCGGTTACCATGCATCACAAATGTGAAGAAATATGGAACCAAGTTAAAGATAGGACCCATTAAGCGGCCGCTGCAACCCTCGGGGTCAACAAGCCATCGTGTCCTGATGATGATTCCGTCATTCCTAATGACGATGTTAAAAGAAAGGTCTGTGAATAAAAACGCCCCTACATAAAGTTTCTCGATAATAAAACGTTGGCCAAGAATGTCAACCGGGAAGCAAACAAAGGGATAGCATTGCAGAGATTTTTACGATAAACTGAGCACTTGGGATGGCGAGAGATCTGCATGAAGTTGTGTGAAATTGTCGTATTAGAAATGCAAATAACCAACTTATTTACGCATAAATGTGATTGCGTGTGTATGAGATGGGGAAGGGGCAAAGCCTCTAACTACTCAGACCGTAGTGGTCCATTGTACTCGACTCAGTCATTTATTTACCACAGAATTTCCAGTAGAGGATGTGATGCTACTCCCTGCAGCTAGAATATACCAACACCAAAAATCTGGTAAACCTCGCAGTACCTCCATTTTGTCCTGAGAGGAAAAATTTTAGGGTTTCTGGCAGCCTTAAGACTCTCCTAATTGCAATTATGAGAATCTTATTTTGAAAGTGGCATTAGTCAAGGCGACTGAAACTTCAATTGCCGAATTCGATCCCGGCAAAGGCGGAATTGCACCCTCTTATACTGAGGTATCCGAAATGTCATTCCCTCTACACTACAGTAACCAGTACCTTGGGTAGATTCATTTTTTAACCCGTTTGCCGTTATCTGAAATGCGCCCAGCTCCCCAACGCCTTCCGATCACAGTGCGTGCAATTGCCAGGCCTGTGCGCCGACCAAGTTCTTCGTTTGGGATAGATCAGGCCAACGTATTCTGATCATACGACGCAAACAGGTATTAAGGAAGGTATGAAGCATTTCAGTAACAGTAAGGTACACTTTCCATGTGCTAGTCCCATATAACAATATAGAAAGAACATTAGCACAGAACCATCTCAATTTGATGTTGGTGTTGCAATAATTGCATTTTCAGATTTTAGGCAATGCAGCGAAATTGAATCCAGGGTTATTAATGCGTCGCGCAATATCCAGTTAGGGGCTACTCTTGACAGAAACCATGGTTTCTAGATGTATCAATTAATCGACGCCTTCGATGCTGTAGCCATTAATCCATATAGAGAGAGTGCGACGACTCTGTAACATCTGTTTGCTCTTTTACCAGACTGCGTAGTCGAGGTGTCTGAGAAAAAATCTCATATGTCTCTTGAACTCCTCCTCCGCACAAAACAGCACCAAGAAATGCGGCGGACTCCCTTTTGGACCTTCTCTGAGGTTTTACCCTGGTGGAGCTGAAATTTCACACCATGATATGTCACTCTGGTAATACAGCGCGACAGATATGTACCCTCCCTGGTAACGTTATTGAAAGCTCTTTCGAAATCGATGAGGAGCAGGTTGAGCAAGTTTCTAAACACTACGCATTGTTTTAAGATGATTCGAAGGGTGTTGATGTTGTCAAAGTAGGAGGATCTGGAACGGAACCAACCGGCTCTCTGGATTATTTTAGCTATAATATCATATTATCTTTGCAACACGTACATGCAGATACCCCTCCAATTATCATACTCCAAACACATGCCCGTCTTTGGAATCTTAGCGATGACCCCCCTCTTCCACTCTCTAGGAAAGGTCTCGGATGCCCAAGGTTTATGTATGAGTGAAAGCAGCTGATCTTGAGTAACTGCATGTGCAGGAATAAATCACTTCGTGAGGTCACCGTCAAGGCCACCGGTTTTACTCCGTTTGGATGCATTGATAGCCGAAATTATGATCTTCTTCTTGGAGCAGTCCGCATCAACATGTTGTGGCGATTAGCCATTTCATCCACAAGAGGACAAACCTCACTGCATGTGATACGGATAAGAACCGTAGTGAAGTGTTCTTTCCACCTCTTCACTTGCTCGTTATCGTAGACAAGAAGTCGACCGTTGACGTTTGACTTTATGTAAGGCTCTGTGCTCCAACAATGTGCCACCAATAATAAGGTGTTACGGTTGCGAAGACCGAGTTTCCCATAGCATATCTGAACAAGGTGTTATCAAATCCCACCTTAAGAATCAAATCTCTCAGTCTCTCCTGAACTTCTTATAATTGGACTTAGAAAGCATCCTTCTTCACTATATCGGAAGCCTCCGTTGATGCATAGTATTGTACAGTTTTGTTACTCCTTAACCTGGACGCAATCTCGCCATTAGAAGTCTGCCAGGTCAAGATATCTTTGCGGAAGCATTCAGGAAGAAGCCGGCACCGAATTTGCGTCTGTTGCCACTAGGCTTTCCATATAACAAAAACGCATTGCCATTAGTCAAGCAAGAGGGGTAGAAGTACCCTCTAGAACCTCACTAAATTATTTTCGCACAGAATGCCTAGCTTATATAGCTGGAATTGGCGCTCAATTTGGAGAGAGCGAGCATTCTGAAGACAATAGCTACCGTTGCCCAGAAGCGTTCACCTTATGTACATAGCTAAGGATACAAAACCTTCCATTGTATTTTGTTAAAATCCAAGATACACATATGTACATATAGTATATAATAACAACATACATACTGTGCTCATCTTAAATAAACAAACATCAAAATTGATCTAACGCATCTTCACGTATTTCTACTTTTCTCGGCGCACAAAAACATACATATATATATTATGTACAGAAATTAAAAACCGCCAGTAATTAGGTACACACATATCTGTTATATTGGTTACTACCCGGAAACTTTATTAATAAATAACTAAAAAAAGTCACAGAAAGGAAAACTAAAACACCCCATGTGCCCCGCCGTTCATATAAGTTCACTTTATATGATGATCACGTCATACACGTCTAAGGATGGAAAAGATTTACCTGAAATGCGAAACTTTGACCTTCTGTAACTTTGTTAATAATAGCTAGATCGAGTTCAAACTTTTCAAAATGGTGTCCTATATTATCGCCCCACACTCCCCTTTTGCATGTATTGGGAGCTCCCTTTCAAACTCAATAGAAAATCGGCTGTATGTAGGGACAAACAGACCATATTTTCTCCTCACCGTTTAGATATTTCCGATTAAATCGGGTGTGACAGACAGACAGAGAGACGGATATTCAGACATTGAATCGATTTTAACACAAAACCTTAAAAAAACTTGTAAAAGCATGCATGCGTTTGGCATGAGCGCACCCTACTTTCGCGGACATAAAGTGATAAAATCACATAGCGTCTTTCCTCTAGGATTGCATTTACTTCTCCCCAACAACATATTGAACGTTCTCATGACAATATATAAAGAGTTCTTGATCACTTGATTCTGTATACACTACCGTTAATCTGATATTTTAAGATTATGGGTAAAAAATTGGCTCATCGAAAAAGAGCCTATTCTCCAAAGAAGTCGTCTACCTTACGACGGAAATTTTCCTCAAGTTAAGCATTAAATCTGCCTCTGGGGAGCATTCAAAGTCCATCAGCTCCAGTTCTAACTTTTTATTATTTTTTAAGATAATCAATTTATATGTATCTTTTTTTCTGCCCTCATTGAATCTGGTGTCGCTGCTACTGTGATATGTGATTCTAGCCCCTTCACAGATTAAATCGAATCCATGGCTCTGGTACCAGTTCTGTAACTTTCCCAATCTGGCTGGGTCTAACTTCAAAGTTGTAGATTATTTTAGGACTGCGATAGGTAACACTTGGCGACGTTCACCACAACGAACTCATTGGATCATACATCAACATTAAAACCCGCCGAGACTGAATTTTGCTAACATCAGCCAGATTTGGCACAAAAATTCGGTGGCATAAGTATTATTGGAGGAATGAGTACTACGCCGACCCCGGCACTCGAAGCTATTCTAAATTTATTCCCTATTCATTTGAAGCTGAGATGTATAGCAGCCCACGCCACTGGTATCAAACCAGTGGCGCGTGGAAAAGCGGCCAATCATATTGTGATCGTCCGTCCATTGGGGAATTCTTTGACAAACATGCCTAGTCCCACCCCTCGGAAAAAGTGCAACCATATTTTAGGCAGAGATATACGCCATTTCTTTGGCAACAGAAGAATCTTTGCGACAAAAATGGAAGGGTCGCACCGTTCGCATATGTTCCGACAGTCGGGCAAGATTATCGGCGCTAAACAGCATATTAAGCCAGTTGGTGTGGAGTTGTCAACAGTAGTTGCTGACACTTGACCGACTAAACAAAACATTCCTTACGTCGGTGCTAGTTTATTCAAACAACTCTAGTAATGAGGACGGTGACAAACTGGCGAGTCAAGGATTTGGATCCACAGTGGTGGAGCTTGAACCCGCTCTTGACACTAGGCCATCCACAGTCAAGTCAACTTTCAACAGTGAAATTGAAACGACTCTCGCAGTTGAGTGAGAATTTTGTTCTCTTGCAGGCAGGCAAAAATCCTTGTGAAAAAACCCGGGACCGCTAGAGCAGCATTTTTGTTGTCCCTTAAGAAGTGGGACTTGAAAACCCTTATAGGGCTTTTAACGGGACATTGCTCCCTAAAATACCATATGGAATAAATTGGAGCAGTAGTTTCGGCTACATGCAGCCAATGTTAGTATTAGGAGGAAACGTCCCTGAGCATCATATGCAGCTGCCCGGCCTCCCCAGATTTCAGAAAAAGATACCTGGGTGAGGTTTCCTTCAATGAAAAGTTAGCAGAATCTCTGCTTCTGGGGAATGTTTTCAGATTTGTAAAAGCCTGCGAACGCCGCAAGGATACTTGCCAAAAACGAGTGGTTTATGTATTGAAAATGTAGTGGTAAGTTTCATCTTCAAAGTAGTACATTGTGCCATTAAGTAAATGGCGACTCAAGACGCGAGTCCTATCCTCAAACAAAAGTCTTTAACCATGATACCAGGGTCGATGCCACTTCGTTCATAGAATAAAATTGATGATTTCACCCAATTTTATCTCAGGACCTAAGGTGCAATTATCTTAAGAGGAGATATACACTAGGCGAGGTAATTCATCGTACGACATTTTAAAACGTTATAAACCGTGTTTATTTTAATTAATTCAGAATGAACCATACAAAAACAGAAACATAACAAATATATAACTCAGATAAACATTATATTCATTTTCACTTCTTTACAGTTTTTGCAAAAATTAATAAAGTAATAAGAAGTTTTTGCAAAAATTAATAAGTATAAGCGACAAAAGCGATTGTACTACTATTGTTATTTTGAGACATTTGTCTATGGGTTAAATATTGATATTGATATTGATTGGGCCCCCCTTGGCTTCCAGGTCCTGCATTCGTGATGGCATAAATGACAGAAATTTCTGCATAATACTTTGAGGTATACTACTCCATTCATCTTGTAGAGCCTTCTTTAGAGAACACTTGTGGGTAACTGATTTTCCAGGTAATCCCACAAATGCTCAATTGGATTGACGTCTGGACTCTGCAGTAGTGACTGCAACCGCTTTGGGACATTATACAGTAGCCACTCATATATAATACGAGCTGTATGTTTGGGGTCGTTGTCCTGTTGTAAAATATAATTTGGACTCATTTTTGTTCAAAACGTTTAGGTATACATGCTGGTCCATTTTACCGTCAATGAGTACTAGTTTATCGACCCCTGACCAACTCAAACCCCCCAAACAAGCACATTATATCCATCGTGTTTCACGGTGCTCCATAAGTATTTGACTGTTTTTGCCAGCTGGATTTCCGCCCCTGCTAAGGTGGGTAGCGTATAGCTGCCCCAGCTGACGTTCCTAGTGAATATAACTATGATAGTTCAGTCTTCCTAGTGTTCGCCGTGAGTCCATTGCGGAGGCACCAGCTATGGATTACATACAGAGTTGCATTCAAGCGGTCACATACTGTGTCCGTAAACTTGCCGGTAATTATTACGGCTAGGTCGCCCGCAAATGCTTGCGTGAAGACAGGGTATCTTTATCTCTAATGCAGTATCTTTTTTCCGTCAAACTTTAGTGGGACCATCGTAACCGTTTGTTTTCGTGTTTTTAGAATTTTTTTTTGAAGAACTGTATAAAGATACAAATACGAATTCACTATGTATTTACTAACATCTTGAGCATGCGTAGTAATTTTTTCAGCACGATAGCACAATTCATTATTGAAATACAGAGCAATTTATGCACCCATTTCCAAAAAAGGTGTTTTTCTGCGCTGTGGTCATTTTAAAGAAAAAATGTAATCGGCATTTTAACGTGGAGACTTAACTACACCCCGCAAACTAGGATTATTAAAAAATATTGAAAGCAGAAGTTTTGCGCCGTTTTAAACTTATTTTTTTGAATTTTGGTGTTTGCCAAGGCTTTTTCAATGTATAAAAGTTTGCGGAGCGTAGAAATATGTTCTGAATAAGTTGTGAAAATTTCAAAGAATTTCGTTGGATAAATTTTGGCTTATGGTAGCAGCAGATTTGCAACATATAGTTTCGAGAAAAACGCATTTAAAAAGTATAATGCGATTTTCAACCATAAAATCTTAACTCACCATTAATCTGTTATACCCAGTCCACAAACCTTAGGTTTCTTGAAGAAATACATGTAAAGCCTTGGTTTCTATTCTTATGGTTTTAGCGAAGTTATTCGAACGTCATTTGGACCTATAAAAAAGAGGCATAAATAATAGATAATCAAAATGAAAAAATGAAATGAAAAATAATCGATAATAGTATAGTACGATGAATTATGTCGCCTAGTGTAAACCCAGAGATGGTCGACCGAAATTTATTTTTTTTCTCTCAGTTTCATGAAATTCTAAGTCTTTAGATAAACGGCAAGGTATATTTGGATAAATGAGCCAGTTACTGCTGAGAAAGTGAAATGTGTTTTACGAGGACTTTATCCGTCCCCAAGTTTTTCTCAAAACCACGTTTTTCTAATCGGTACCCAAAATTTCTCATAAACCAACGAACCCATTGCCTTGAGGTTTTTTATGGTTGTTCATAGGATTGTCATATTCCGTTACTTAGTTCTTGTTTTATAGGCAAAGTTATTAATTTTTGACTAAAAAAATTACTATTGGTTTTCAAACGTCTGCCATTTTGTGATAAATCGATATTTTCAAAATCGGCTATTACAAGTGTCTACTTCAACAATCTGTTCGGCTTTTTTCTCTTCGGATGGCTCTCCTAGAAACGCTAGTGGGTACCGCTTACGTTAAGTTTCTACTGCGCTCAAAAGATTATAAAATATCCTTGCTACTTTTTTGATATTTTTAAATAAAAAGAAATTAAACGTATTTTTGAAGGTATACAGTTTTAAACAGCATGTTGAGTGGATCCACGCCCAAGACACCCGCCATGCCAATACGCCTTGCATGAACCTGCGGATATTACCGAAGAGGAAGTTCAAAGAGCCATAAACAGCTCGAAGAACTGGAGCGGCCCTGGTTTGGATGCGGTGCAAAATATCTGGTATAAGAAATTTACCAGCGTACACAGTCGATTGGCACACAGCATAAATCAGGTTATGAGTTGGCCGCAGGAATTTGCACCCCTCCTCACTGCGAGAATTACCTACCTTTCCCTTATGAAGAACACAGTGTAGAACCCCGCAGACACAAGACCGATTACTTGCTTACCAACCCTCTACAAATTCATAACGTCCATTATTGGTGGGAGGGTCAATGCGCACATCACGACCAACAACATTCTGTCCGAGGAGCAGAAAGGCTGCGAATTGGGTGAAGGGGTTGCAAAGACCAACTAATTATCCACTCGGTAATTGTAGGACGAGCAACTAGAGGTCAAAGAAACTTCTTTAGTTGCTATACCGATTATGCCAAGGCTTTTGATAGCGTCCACATACCTGGCTAATCGGTGTCCTTCATCTGCATTCCATTGATCCGAAACTAATAAAGTTTTTGGCGACAGTGATGAAAGGGTGCCATACCACTTTATCAGGGCATACATCTGAGGGTGCTAACACCTCAAGGCCCATCCGTATACGGAGAGGCATCTTCCAAGGGGATTCGTTGAGTCCCTTTTGGTTTTGCGTGGCACCGAACCTCCTTTCGTGGCTACTGAGTGATGGCATGGTTTTGCAATTAAATATGGCCTAGGTGCTAAGTACGAACTGACACACTTGATGTACGTCGATGACATCAAGCTGTATGTTGGTACTGACGACCATCTTAGAAGTCTGTTGCGAATAGTAGACGCTTACAGCCGTGATATTTGGATGGAGCAGCCATCCGCAAAGGATATCACGAGCCGCATGCCGCACGTAGCTTTGGTGACCTTGAAATGCAAGCTAAGACCGAGATAGACTTCTACAAGTACCTAGGACTTCTGCAAGGAACCCATGGTCGAGTTGGTGGTCTGAAGGATGCTCTGCTGTTCGAATTCCTGCGACGTGTAAAGCTGATACTGAAATCACATCCTTCAGGGAAGAATGAAATAAGCGCATTGAATGTATTCGCTATCCCTTCTTTGACTTATGGATTCGGAATATTGCTGTAGACGAAGACCAATCTGGAAAACATTCAGCGGCGGATACGGTCAACTATCTCCAAATTCCGAATGCATCATCCAACCCGTGACATCGGAGATAGGGGCGTGGTTGACGTGGCGGCTCAACATCATTGCCAAGTCGACTCACTGCACGCTTATTTTTACAACAAAGAAGAGGCGAGTCCTTGCAGACAACCGCATGCGAAGGGTTGTCTGCAAGGCAGACTTTGGACTGATTCCACTTGAAGGACCGGTCTTTCAATCCTCTGAGTGGTGTAAAGTCGGACGAAAAGCATATCGATGAATGGAAGTCGAAGGCGAGGCACGGTAAACAAGTGAATTCTCTTTGGCAGCCAATTGTCGATTTGCATTTGTCGAATAGATGGTTGTGTGCTGGGGAGTTCTTTGCTGAGGCGGAGGGATTCATGTGTGCCATGGCATGGTCACCACCCAAGCTTATAAAAAGCTCATAATGGAAGAACGGGTGGATAACGACCAGTGCAGAATGTGTGGTTCGGCGTTAGAGACGTTAGAACATATCATTTCTGGCTGCACTGTTATGGCACCGGTGCAATACATCACCAGGTATAATGCTGTATGTAAGGTTATCCATCAAAAACTTATCATACATACAAGTATGGGCTGATCCCGGGCACATGTTCTGCTACCGATATGAGCCGCAAGCAGTACTTGATAGATCGGAAATACGTGGAGAAGAAGAATAGCTATGCGCCACTGGCTCAGGAAATCAAAGAAATTTGACGTCTCGAGCGGGTGGTAGTAGTTCCCATAATATTGTCACCTACAGGTATTATACCTAAATCCCTCACGGCTTCCCTTGATGTCCTGGGACTTTCTCTTGTTCAAACCATACAGACGTACACCATTCTGTATACTTGCTCGATGTTCCGGGGATTTCTCGACGAATTCTCCCATTGACCTGCCACCGACCACCAATTTCAGTAGGTAGGATCATCCGAGCCTATATGCTTGGCAATTCGTGCTAGTATTAGGTAACATCGGTCATCTCCCGGTCAACTCGGAAATAATAACCGTTTGCGCAACAATCCATATTGGATCAGGGGCTTGAATTGTGTTAAAGCACCGCCTTCAAGACCGTAACGGTACACTACAGAACACTGTAGGAGGCAATGTGGTCAGCGCTGCGCTCGACTTATAACCTGATTTGACTAAGGTACTCATTCACAGCTAAGACAACTGGTATCCGGCATCCAGTTACGATAACAAATCCTTCTGCCACCTGCAACCACCTAAGCCAGCCGGGCACCAGGTTTTGAATGGATAACACAAAATGAAGCAATTTTCATTTTGTTTTGTTAATTATGGTTGCGTTACAAATTAAATAATTCTGTCATTTTATATTTCTTTTCACGCGGCTCAAATTGCAATAAAACAAATGAATTTTAAAAGGATCGTGTCTTTTGTGTAAAATAACAAATAACATTTTGGAAACTCTAAATTATTCTAGATTTGCATTAAAAGTTTTACACTCGTACATAAGATTTGGGGTCTGGATCTGACAATTTAAATGGTGCAACATGCGTTAATTTTCTTGAGCGGTTTGCCAGGCGCGGATAATTATCGATAATTGTGTGCAAGTCCTAATTAAGTCAAACATAAACCTCGTTGTGAAATCTTGTCGAAGTGGCAACCACAATGGAGTTACTTCCTAACTGAAATGTTAATTAGATAAGTAGATCGTGTTTAGATATTTGCCGCAGATGCATACTGTGAGGCATAAAACCACTATCATTGTGATATTCAAGCTAATTCATTCACCTTCTCTCCATTTCCCTTTGATGAACCTCGTAAGCACCAAGAACGCGTAACTTTCGTCTCGCTGGGAACCGGAGTGAACAACAGTTTCGCGATTCTCTGGAAGTGCAGTCGAGCACTTGAAACCTTTTCCACGCAGACTATCATCGTATTCTGCCTCCTATGAAAATTTATGGACGCGTTGCGGGAGTGCTACATCGCTAGTGCACGCAGCTTTTGGTCTGTGAATCAGGTTTGCAATTGCTTCTTTCTCCTACTTTCCTAGATAAATACAAAACCGATCTTGCTTTTCACCAGGACCATTTTTCGCATGAGTATATTTGCGCGCTCGATAACTTGTTTTTTCCAAGTTCATGGAAAATTCATACTCCGCAGAACATGTTTTTCCACGATGCATGTTCAGGTTCAGGCAGCGCGAACTCCTAACCCAAATATCATCTGCTATCTCTGATAACAGTACGGCATGTGTGCATTACACATTTGTCGTTGCACTAATGCAACTTACTATCAACCTAACTGGGTTTTCATGATTTTCCGTGCTAGGAGACGATATAAAACCAAGCATCTTGGGTCGCCTCGCATTTGACGCTCTTGTGTCTTGAGTAATCTGAGCACGCTTTAATCCATAATTATTGTAATACGGGTGATGTGATTGGTGAAATCTCGTTGACGGCTCGCAGTTACAGAACCCTGCATATGAGCTCTTGCGCAGGAACGTATTCGGACCAATTGGGCTGTGCTTTGTCTTCGTCACAGGATGAATGTTTTACTAATTTGCATTCTGCTGGCGTTTCCCGCTGCGATAAAAGCTAATCCTGCTGTGAATTCGATTGAAAATACAAATAATGTAAGCTCGTTACACTTCCATTTCCTTATTTGTTTTTAAAGTGAAAGCGTGTGTGATTATTGCAATTTGGAACAGTGGCCACGATCAGATGTAGTTATTCTGTTAGATTTACCGATTTTGTGAAGTGCTAACTTCTACGCAGGACGAAGTGAACCACATGTTGTCTGCGGATATAATTGAGAATTTATTCCCTTAGTTTATGTCCCGGTTGGAGTTTTGGACTGCTGGATCTCACCCAACGTCAAATTTCAGTGGCTCTAAGTTTTCACGCAAATCACAATGTTGGACAATTAGTTCATATCAGAATTTACTAAAATACACCTTTTCGTTACTTTAGTGCCATGAAAAACTGAAGAATAATCTTTTTAGGTGCACAGTGTTACTCGGAACCAACTGGAGGAAGCATTCCTGAAGAAGCTCAATGTAAAATGCTCAGAGCGGGATAATCATTCTTGTATGATGCTGAAACTGATAGTCTACATGAATCGACTTTTTAAGAAGTCGTCAATCGCTATAAGCGACAATTTGAAGGTAGTTGACGGCAGGTAGGTTTTATTTGGTGAATAAAATGCCTAGAATTATCAATCTGAGAATAGTTTGAGGTTTTATATTTTATCTATTATCACATGTATCAAAATTTTCCCGACATAACCTTTAAAGGGAGATTCAGTAGGCTGTGTATGTGTATGCAGCTTTTCTTATCTACAATTTTTCCCTCTCAATCCTAAAAGAATGCATTAACAGCTGTCTGAACATTATAAGTTAAGAGCTATTATCTACGAATCTCATCACGGCGCGTTTTTATATGTTTCTTCAATGAACCCCTTACTCTTCCCGCCAGACGCCGGATACTATATAGATGATTAAATCGGTTTCACTCCTCGAGGAAAGTATTTGTTCGAAAATGGGTTAAATCTCTTTGATTTACTAGTTCGATAAAAAACCCTCCCATCTACATGCAATAATTTATCAAAACCCTCAAATTTTATGTTAATTTACACACTAAGCCAGGGAATTGTCATACCCTGTTGGTGGCTTCCTGAGAATCTCTCCATCAGATTGCGAGCGAACCCTTGAAAAGGTGTTACCTTCGCTCATACAATGGTAGGAGAAGCCAGTACTATGACGTAATATTCGATCCACGTAGAGATATCATTTCGTCTTATCAAAAGGACATAACCGTGTCCTTAACATTAACTACTGTAGTTTCCCCCTCCCCATTTGTTCCTAGAAATGTTATTTCTTTTCTACGCATGCTATAACTACTATCAAATATAAGCTAGCGATCCTTCAGGTAACCCTGTAGTCCACCTGAGGCTATTGAAGCCAATATGGATGTCAGAACTGACAATATAATCAACACTTGTTTGCGGTGTTTCTAGCAAAAAGTTTTTAGGAATTAACATCCAATGCCGTCTCCGTCGCTAGTAGACATTTCGATATTGCGGGAACAACTTATTCCCTTCTTCAGTGCCGGGTGTATACTTTCGGATGGAGACTGTATTGAATTTTAACTGACGGTATCTTATTGAAAAAATGTCCATTTTGGGAGCAATACTTTTCTTCAGCTTCAGCTGATTAATTTCGTCTTTTATGGGTAAGATCTTCTAGTCACGTGAACATTGAAGCTTTTGATCTACCACGATGGCGAAGTAAGCACTGTTTATATCTTAGATTGCAATCCTTGAAGGATTTCGATGTTGGAATTGCGAGCAGATCCCAAACGTTGTGCACCATAAGTGCGGATTGTCTTTATCGCCTGTCTGTCTGTCTTTCTGCCATACCTGATTTACTCGGAAGCGGCAGAATCAATTTTCACAAATTTGCTGAGAAGGTGTGGTCTGCCAATACCTTTATATATCGCGGGTGGTGTGATTTTGTTTTGAATTTTAGGAGGGGCTCTCCATACATGCAAAAGGGGGATGTACACTTTTTTCACAGAATATGGTCACGTGGGCTATCAAAGGGCTCGATTGGTTAGAATTTTTGGCCCTCTTTCCAGCGCGGATAGTCTATAAGGGCAGTATCTATGTTTGAAAAAGAAGACGAGGTAGAACTTGCCTGAGAATTAGCGATGACGTAGGTCAGGACACCAGACAGCTTTTAGAGATATCGAATTGGTGGACCTCGGCACAAAACGGGGATGTCTGAAGTTCCTTATTAAGGCAGGCCTAGACCGTGTAACGATTGGTGCGCCGTTGATGATGATGATATTACTATATTTTAGAAATTTACCCGAAAGTCCGAAATGTCAACCTAGGAGTACAAGGTATTAGGGTAAGGCATAACCTTGGGAAATTTAAATGAAATTCAACTATAATACTATTAACAAAGTTATAGAAGGTCAAATTTTTGCATTTCTTGTAAATTCGTTGCAGTCTAGGACGTCATCATCGTTTGAAGTAAACTCATGTGAACAACCAAGGGGGCATTTTAGGTTTACACTTTTAGTTGTTTTTAGTTATTTCTTTATCAGTATGAATTACTCGAGACAGACATGTGTACCTATGTATATGTATGTGCTAATTAAGTTTGCGAGTAACAAACTTTAAGTGCCTATATCACTGCTTCTGTACCCGGTGGAAAGTGGGAATTTGGAAAGGTACCTTGGAATACTTTGCATTTTTATGTGCGAATCGAAAACCATGAGTTTTTTACCTAGAGCATCGACGCGTTGGAGTTTCGAACGCTTTGTTGCATTGTCGTCATTATTTATTTCGCCTAAGAAGTGTTAACATTGTACTTTCAAGCATTCCATTTTTTCATCCAACAACTTTTTATCTCTAGATTGTAGATCCCCATATTCCCCCCCTCCCCATATTCGACACCGCTTTATTTAACTACAACAAGTGGATAGCGTATACAGATGTTAGCTCATTTAATATAATGCCGCGACGCTTTTTCAGTAGATTATGTCTTCCAAAAATATATCGCTGAAAACTGTCTGTGATCGCTCCATCTGAAGGAGGGTGCTTTTTTTATGATCGATATGGCCGCTATAGATTTTCGGGCTGGATTTGCGTTAGGTGACCTGCCCACCACAGCCAGTTGAGCTGGATTTTATCCACAACCAGACGGTCGCAGTATCAACCAGAAATCTCATCGTTATGGGCAATGGGAGCACCCATGTTCCAGTAGATACTCAAAATTCTTCGCAGAATTTTAGTCTCTACCTCTCCTTAGAGTTTCTAATTTTTGTTGCTAAAGACCCAAAACTCCGAAGAATACATGAGGACAGGCATTGTCTTGTATTGTAAGACCTTTGGCCCTATGGTGATATAAAGCTTTTCGAGCCGAGCAGCTAAAATAGCTCTGTTCGCTACAGATAACTAAGCGCGGATTTCGTCATCATAGTTAATATCGGTTGATTTTTAAGGTTTGGTGTGAAACAAAACCTTATCAGAATCGAGTTGAAGTTTGTCTGTCCGTCTTTCTGTGTGTCTATCTTTTTTTTGTGAGGAGGTGGAAGTCTTCAAAAGCCACACCAGTGTGTGAGATTTTTACTCACTAAAACCACCCTCGACTCCGTCCCTATCCCGCGGAATCACCATAAGGTATTACATCACTGGGCGGAGTCAATTCATTCTAGTTTAATCACCTTTCTTCTATACGGAATAGATAGTTGACCGCATCCCAATTCTCTTGTTGTGCTACCATTTTCGCCACCAGATTTTCTGGTATCAGCATCTCTCCTAGAGTCTCTTCAGATTCCTCCTTTCCCCACAAATCTCGGACAGTGAAAGAATATATGCTCTGGATCTTCTGGGACTCCATCGAAATCTGGACAATCGGGTGAGGTCTCCAATTTAAACCTGGCAGTTATTGGCGATATCCTCCGTGCTCCGTGAGAAACTGGGTGAGATTATAATTGATCTCACAATGTCGTCTCTCTAACCACTCACTGAATGCAGGAATGTGCCTGTAAGTCCACCGACCCTTTCCCGAGCGTTCCCACTGCTCTTGTCATCTATTTATCGATCTCTCCCTCTGGCTTCCCATTGCATATATTCGCCATCTCATCTGCCAAGATGTCAATCGGCATCATTCCAGAGATGACGAATGCTGCATTATCTGAGACAGTCCTGAAGGCAGAGCATACTCTCAGGGCTGTCCTCCTGTAGACTACAGACAGTTTGTTAGTGTTAACTGACATCCGCAACGCCTCGCTCCAAACTGGGGTCGCATAGAGCATGATTGAAGTCACCACCCTAGCTATAAGCAACCTAGAGGTATGCCGTGGCCCTCCCACGTTCGGCATCATCCTCGCCAGGTCCATACTAGCAGTGGATGACTTATCGCAAACTTACTGTACGTGTTGTCTTTAGCTGAGCTTCCTATCTATCACTACATCCAAGTATTTGATGGCCGGCTTGGAAGTGATTATATGATTCCCGATTCTTACACAGGCGTAATTTCTCTTCCGGCGCGTAGTGATAAGGACCGCTTCTGTTTTTTCCTCCGCAAGTGTCGGACTGGAACTCTCTAGCCAACTTATAACAGCACTAATTGCCTAGCTTGAGTATAACTCCGAGATGCTTTGCGACAACAATAATTCCCCATACTGCCGATCTGCCTCGGCTCTCACTAACCGGGAGTAATCTATTATAGAGTACCCGCTCTAACATTTTCCCCACAGTGTCCAAAAGGCATATGGGTCGGAATGAGGATAATTCACCTGGAGGTCTGTCTGTCTGTCTGTTTTTTTTTTTTTAAGAGGTGGAAATCTTCAAAAGGCTCTGGCCTGGGCACGCCAGGGTGTGGGATTTTTACCCACTAAAACCACCTCCGACTCGCCCCCCCCCAAACCCATGGAAGCACCTGTAGGTATTACATCACGGGGCGGAGTTAATTAACCCACCCCAGTAACCCAGCACCGTGGCCTTCTCCGGAACCGGAAGATTAAGTACATCATTATACATGATGTTCCACAGTAGTGGGCCCAGTACAGAGCCCTGTGGGACACCCGCGGAGACAACGTACTCCTTGAGTCCATCATCGGTATTATACCAGAGTGTTCGCTCATGGAAGTAGCTATCGATAATAGCGGCGAGGTAGGTAGAAACACCAATCGTCGCCAGAGACTTTCGTATAAGGTTCCAATTGGCGGAGTTGAATGCATTCCTCACATCCTGGGTGACCATCACACAATATTTGCTGGTAAAACCCCTTCCGTGAATTGCATTTTCGGCCAAGCCAGTAACCATTTTGATGGCATCAATGGTTGATCTAGCTTTGCGGAACTCATACTGCCTATCTGAAAGGCCCCCTTGGCTCTCGACGAGTGTGAGTAGTCTATTATAAATAACCCGCTCCAACATTTTCCCCATAGTGTCTAGAAGACATATGGGTCTATAAGAGGACGGTTCCCCGGGTGGTTTACCCCTGGCAGCAGTACCAGCTTCTGCCGCTTCCACGGTGCAGGGAAGATACCCTCGGATATGTCTGTACGTCTGCCTGTCTGTCTGCCTGTTACACCCGATTTATTCGGAAACGGCTTGAGTGATTTTCACGAAAATTGGTAGGAGCATGCGATCTGTCCCTTTACATGCAGCACGTGGCGCCATTTTCTGTTCCCCATATATGTGAATGGAGGGCGCAACATTTTTTTCATAAAATGTAGTCATGTGGGGTAATGGGCTCAATTATTAGGTTGTTTCCCATGAAATGGCCGATTTAGTACTAAAACTTGAAAGGACTGCAAAGTTTACAAAAACTTATTTTATTAATCAAAATAGGTGCCAGTCGATTCAAAACACGTCTCCCGGCGAGATGCAAGAGCCAGTTTCGTAGAAGTCCAATTTTCGGGTGTTGATAAACTCGTCGAAGGCAATTTTGATGGCCTCTTTATTCCTAAATTGCTTTTCCGCAAAAAAAAGATCCAAATGCCTTAAAAAGTGGTATTCGGTTGGCGAAAGGTCCGGTGAATATGGTGGATGAGGAAGAGTCTCATACAATTCGTTCAACTTTTAAAGCGTTGTTCTGGAAATATGAGGTCTTGTCGTGAAAAAGTATCACTCCATCTCTGTTGACTAATCTCGGCCGTTGAATACTCAATTTTTGGTGCATTTCCACTAGTTGGGCACAGTGTTTCTGTGCATTTATCGTTTCTCCAGGTGCCAAAAATAGTGGATAACACCAGCTGTAGACCACCAAATAGTCTCCATTACCTCCTTTGGGTGGAGGCTCGGTTTCGACATATGTTTCGGTGGCTCATCAGCATCTAGCCATTGTGCTGATCGGGGACGATTGTCGTATAAAATCCACTTTTCATCACATGTCACAAGGGATCGATTCTGTTGCGGGAGAGTAAAGAACTGCAAATTTCCATTCAAAGCGTTATGTTTTGCTCCGTAAGGGCATGCGGAAACCATTTGTCGAGCTTTTCTACCTTTCCAAGTTGTTGCAAGTGCAGGGAAACCTTCACAGACTGACGTGTGTCGGATTCGAGTAGCAAACGCAACTCGTCGTTGTCAATCGATGGTATCCAGAACCATCCACGTGGCTCACTTTGAACGTTTACGTCGTCTGACCGGAGCTCCAATTGCGCTGTTAATGTTCCTGGTCGCCTCCGCTGCTTTATGACCGAGTTTGAACTCATACAAAAAAAGTATACGTTCTTGGCTCCTTTCCTCCCCTTTAACGGTTTGTTTGCAAAACAAAACCTTATTAAAATCGGTTCAATGTCTGTCTGTCCCACGCACTTTTCTCAGAAACGGCTATACCGATTGACACGAAATTTCCTTCTACGTTGAGATTTAGGGGGGGCTCGATACGTGAAAAAGGGGGTGTAAATATTTTTTTCATCAAGTATAGTCATGTGGGGTATCAAATCAAATGTTAGTACTTTACGAAGCTGGTCTTAGTTTGAGATTTGTTAGAAAGGCGGGGAGCGGGACGGGTGGAAAGTGATGATTTTTTAACGGACCCATTTTCAGAAACTACGCAACCGAAAAATCGGAAAAAAATCATGAAGCTTCCTCTATATGGTGCCCAGGCCTCAAAATGCGATCCATACCGATACCTGTTCAAATTAAGTTAATAATGGTATATTACCACATTTTTGGGAAAATTGAGTAAAACCTCCCTTAAGTGTATCTCAGAGTTATAAAGGTGGGTAGTAGTATAACAAAAAATAGTGTCCGGATAACTGAGTGGTTAGAGCACAAGGCTGTTGTACGGAAGGTCGCGGTTTAAATCTCACTGGTGGCAGCGGAGTTTGTTTCGGGATTTGACGTTGGATATCAGTCGACTCAGCTGTGAATGATTGAGTCAAATCAGAGTAATAATCTCGGGCATGTGCAATGCTGACTCCTACAGTATACTGTAGTGTACCGTTAGTATAAAATATAATACGAAGCATATTATCCCCAAGTTTGATCAAAATGATACTATTAGTAACAGTACAGTAGCTCAAAGTTGTCTTTACCGTGTAAATTTACAACCCGAGGTACTAAATCTGACATGCTAAATGCATATACTCACAGAAGCAGCAAACAAAACCTTCCAATCTGTTTAGCCCTGCTTCCGGTTTCCCGACTTGTTTCCTTTTTATTCACTGTTATCACAACGGCGGTCATAACTGAGATGACTCCTTGATTAAATGTAGGAGTATTTAAACTTCATTATCCGACACCAATAACGTCAACTGGTGGTGGTTTGATACAGCAAAATCACAACTAACTTCACTTGATTGCCAAATCGGCCATTTCATGTGCAATCTAATATCACTTTTCGAAACTGGTTCCATATTTGATATCGGGTGAAAAATAGCTCGTAACAGGTTTCGTTCTCTCTCTCTTTCTTCTCTCTCTCAATCAAAATCTGAAAAAAATCACAATGGCGCATCTCTACGAAATGAAGGCCTCAAAATACATCCGGTTCCAGTATCTGAACAAATAAAATTAACAATAGAAATTTACCCGGTAACCCCCCTGATGTCCAAGTACAAAATTTAGGGTGAGGATAACATCTATGGCTGTAGTATGTACGTATATTTTGTAGTTTGGGAAAGAATGAATGAATGAATGAAGAAATATGTTGAATTTGTAACTATATACGGGTAGAAAAATGTGCGTTGAAGTTTCTTACATAAGATGAACACAAAATCTTTATATCCGAAACGCGAGCTTCCGGTATTTCGGCTTGTTTATCCTAGATAGGCAACATTATCAACAGTCTTAAGGTGTATTTTCCTATATTTATTATTCTCAGTTGACCAGGGCTTCCCATTATGTTAATTTCTTCAGCCCCGTGGTTTGGTGGACTTGAAGAGCATCGTGCTCTTACGCTTATATCAACACCACGCATTACTTTTTTCGAGCGCAACTTAAAAAGGATCGTTGGTAAAAGGCCTGCAGGTTGATCCTGTTGCTTATATCTAGCCTCGAACATTTAGTCGGGATACCGAATCCTCTCATAACCATCGGCAATTTCGTTTTCGTACCTTCTTTCTCGGTGTCATTCCTCGAAAATCCAGCATGAACTTGGATCCCCTTTAACTACCAGCACCTCCTATTCGAATATTAGGGAAACGTAGATTAGAAATCGCGTAATTTCAGCAATTTTCTTCTTGTCGTTTGCTAGTGTAAACTTGGCACATCTTCGGCCTGTCTAAGAAGCTTCTGCGAATCTAACCTTCACTAGAATGGAAGCCATTGAACGTTCGCTTGACGTGGAATGATGTTTTGAACAGAGTTTATCCTGTGAGGCAGCTAATTAGGAGATGTTTCGGTTGACTTTACAGTCGATGAATTCAGTTTTGTTTGGTGGTTTCTATTAAGTTCGAACCGTATTGTGAGCGGCTCCTATAGTCCGTAGCTGATTTCTGATTAGATGGTAAACACTAAAGAATTCTATCACTTCAGAGATGTGTTCTCTAAAAATGTGAGGCGATGACGGTTTTACGGTTTCTTACCAGGGCAGAGGCAAAACATCAGACGCTCCCTCACCTCTGCCCTGGGAGCAGCGTGACCGAAGGTTCTCGCAGATGTTAAGTGCTCCTTTATATAATTAGCAAAACACGACAGGACTACGAATTATATTGAACGCAAATCCGCCTTATTGACCAGAGCTTGGCCAGAGCTGAAAATATTTTTTTTTGAGAACGGGTCCGTGGCCTAAAAAGGAAGGAGTAAGTTGCTCCCCATTTGGTTCGGTGCAGCATTAAGTTGATGCCGACTTAGGACCCCATCATTCTCAAAAAAAAAAATATGTGTTCTCTGTTTTGTCCGATTTTGCAGTATGAACTCTACTAATCACCGAAGATGCATGCTCCCATTTAACCACCTCCTTGCGATTTTTCGACATGTATACCAGTATGTCTATCTCTCCGACTATCCGTCTGTTTGTTTGACTTACTTGGAAGCGGCTGAATCTATTGCCACGAAATTTGGTAAGAACATTTGTCCTGTAGGCCCCTTTACTTGCAAAGAGTGGCACCATTTTGCGTTACGCGAAAAGGGGGACTCTCCGCCCAAGTGCTCGGTTAGTAACTTTCGAAACTTCTCTGATATTTGCTAAACGTAGGGGAGCTAGGGCCCAAAATGTGTACACCAAGGAGAAGAGCATGTGCCGTTCTCAAAACGTATTCAACCGATAAATCTAGAAAAAATCGCAATAGTGTATCTATGTGACGTTTAGCTCTCAAAATATATTCCATTTCGATATCTGATCAACTAAAGTTAATAATGGAATATTACGATATTTTAGAAATTTACCCGAAAACCCCCTTAAGCTCAACTTAGAAGTATAAAAGTTACCAGATACTTAAAAAGCTTGAAGAAGAATTAAGTATTATTAACAAAGTTATTAAAGGTAAAATTTTGTATTTCGTGATATAAACTGAACTGAGCGGCGGGCGCATGGGAACATCTTAGGTTTCCTTTTGTAGTCCTTTTTATTCTTTCGTTCATCAGTATTATTTACTCGAATTCAGATGAATTTGCTTATATTGTATATGCGGCCATTAAAGAACATGTGGTACCAGAATTAGATTTGCCTATATGCATGTGTGCTTTTATGCAGGAATATCGGAAATATTCAAATTTCGAGATCAATTTAAATGTGTGCATATAGATGTATGCATCAATATGCGGTAATAGAGAATGCTCGTTTGATAAACACAAAATCTTTATACCCGAAGCGTCCAGCTTCCTATATTGTTTTCATCTGTAGAAAGTGCCAGTGATCTCAAAAACGCTTTCAGTGCCGCCAAAGGAGCCAATACCAGGCTGAAATACACTCCATTGAATTGAAGCGGATAGAAGTAATTAGCCCAAGGTGCTGGGATAGCAGAATACGTTATGCAAATGTTGGATTTCATGATTGCCTTTCATGAATCTATGCCAGAAGGGTGTAAAAAAGTTTATAACTGCTTGGGTTGATTGAGGGATGATAACATATAAATCATAGAGTCCCTTTGTGCGCAAATTCGGAGTCGGAGGTCACGTCTTCTTGATATAGGTTGATTTGTCATAAGTTGGCTGATGAATATGCCTCGTTCCTCTCTACTATCAAACCTCTGAGACTTGTGTGTGGGTAAACGAAATGTTTGCAGTGATTTACAGTTATTCGCCTCTTCTATAATGAATGCGCCTATTTGATTTATCGGTTCTTGATTTCTTACTTTTCCGTTCAAAAACTAACAAATTTAGGGATGGATTTTGAATTTTTTAGATTTACGGAATTGGACTTCGACCCTTCTCTATATGTATAGTAGGTATAGTCCAGAATTGACTTTTTGGGAAGATTCAAAAATCTTCGCTTTCCTGACCTTTATAAAGGGAGATTCCCTTTTACATTTTTTCATCAAAGGGTATCAACCAATGCAGATATACATTTCTCTAGAATTTTTAATTGAAATTGAGTAGCTTTCTGTCACTAGCCTTTAGAAAACTTGTTATTCAATCCTTCTACTATTAACTCTAATCACTGCCAAAATAAATCAATCCTTTCTGATTTGATTGATGTCAGGTTGATGCTTAAGTTAATAATATGTTTAAGTTATCTGCACAACGTTTATGCAGTTCTTCATTTCCATTTGCCGTTCCGATATCGGAGCATAGAGAGAATAACCCCTACTAGATATTGGTTTGGAACTATTTACATTTATTCACGGATTTCTACTTCTTTATTCCTCGGTTCCTTCCTTCCTTCTTTCTTCCTGAATTTTTAAACATCCGCTCAGAAGCTAATTGAGGTTGCTTTATGAGAAATGTGTTTCTCTGGCAATCGAGTTTTTCTTTAAGAAGGGGCGGAATCCGTTTGAATTCAGATAATGGATGTAGAAGGAGAGAATTTGTATGTGATGTTTTGTATTTGAGCTCCATGGTGGGTATCCAGATGGACATATTTTGTCCCTTAATCTTATGTGCTTTTGTTGCCTGAGTGGTGATTGAACAATTTTACTAATCGCTAGTGCTAGAGGTGAAACCACATTACAAGGCTTATTTTCAAGTACATTTTTGGGATTTCATTTTAGTTGGAAAAATTAATTGTAAGTTGATCAAATTGGAACATTAACAGGTGGGCTGAGAAGTTATATATATATGATATTTGCCTTCGAGGGCTATATAGCCGTTAGAGTGGCCATACAATTTTTCGATACCATTTTTATAGTACAATTTGTCTTTAGTCTCAAAATAAGCCGCAGTTTCGGTGCTAACCTTTTCATGAGGTCTAAGAGCAAGAAAAAATCGCTGGGGCCAAATCTAGAAAATACGGTAGATGAGGAAGCAATTTGAATCCCAATGGAAATTTCCCATCGTTTTCATAGATTTCGGACACGGTGCATTGTATTGATGAAACAGCACTTCCTTCTTCTTCAAATGGGGTCGTTTTTCTGTGATTTCATCCATCAAACGCTAAAACAACGCAGTATAATAGTCACGGTTAATGGTTTTTGCCTTCTCAAGATAGTCGATGAATGCTATACCATGCACATCCCAAAATACTGATGCCATGGCCTTGCCAGCCGATTGTTGCGTTTTTGCACACTAGAGTCCGTTCGCCATGTGCAGTTCACTCAGATGACGACGTTTTGATTCTGGTCTGAGATAATGGAGCCATGTTACGTCATTGTCACATATTGATGCATAAATGTGGGTCTTTATAGAGGAAGAGCTTCAAACACTGCCCAGAACCGTTAACTCGTTGATGTTTTTGATTGATTGTGAGCTCGCGTGGCACCCACTTTAAACAGAACTTTCGCATACCCAAACATTCTTCCACGATATGTAAAACACCTTCCTTTTATTTCTTTAAAGCCTCAGCTATTTCGATCTATTTCATTGTGTGGCCATCCAATATCATTTTGTGGACTTTTTTAAATTTTCATCGGTAACAGCCTCTTTGCGTGCGTTGTCACCTGTGTCATTTTGCCTCATTTAAGGTTAGGAAACCACTTCCAAATGGTTGGAAAAAGATGTAACTTTACATTATTATCTTTTCGTCTAGGAATTCGAACTTTAATTTAAGTAAGAATAATCAACATTAAACAGTTCGCAGTTGTTGAAAACAAATATTTCAATTTCAACACTTTTTTTGATCAATTATGTAAAAAATCATCATCATCAAGGGCGCAACAACCGGTATCCGGTCTAGGCCTGCCTTAATAAGGAACTCTGGACATCCCGATTTTGCGCCGATGTCCACCAATTCGATATCCCTAAAAGCTGTCTGGCATCCTGGCCTACGCCATCATCGCAACCGTGCGGGGATTACATCATCGTAGCTGTTATCGGTTGTGATTTTCGACCCTAGATAGTAGAAATTGCCAACGGTCTTAAAGTTGTTGATAGATTGGTTTTCGGTGCTGACGTTGCCACAATACACTTTCTCTTGCCTTCATTGATGTGCAGCCCAAGATCTCGCGCCGCCTGCTCGATCTGGATGAAGGCAGTTTGTACGTCTCGGGTGGTTCTTCCCATGAGATATCGTCAGCATAGGCCAGTAGTTGGGTGGACTTAAAGAGGATCGTACCTCTTGCATTTATCTCGGCATCACGGATCACTTTCTCGAGGGCCAGGTTAAAGAGGACCCATGATAGGGCATCCAATTGTCGTAGACCGTTGTTGATGTCGAATGGTCTTGAGAGTGATCCTGCTGCTTTTATCTGGCTGCTTTTATGGCCGTGTACAGTTTTACCCTGGCTATGCTATCATAGGCGGCCTTAAAGTCGATGAATAGATGTAAAAAATAGACACCCTTAAAAGTATGTCATCAATCCGAATATTGATTTCTATTCTAGGTAATTTTATAATGGATCATACCTCGAAAATCCATAATGATAGGTTTATTATTGTTCGGATTAAAATCCTCGCAAATACAGAAAAGGTCATTTTGAAGCAACGTGCTTGAACATTTTTTTTAAAAGTTGCTTTTCGGAATCGTAGACATTTCTCAGCATTAGTTGCAAATAAAATATAGTTACAATAAATATGAATGCATTCGTAGAAGCGAGTGATTGACAGGATTGCGTAAGGATATAGAGTGGCTATATCCTGGGCGCCCCAGCATGAACCTGTGCCCACATAAAATCTTAAGGAATACGAATGTCGCTTTGAAATTTTCGGAGCGTATTCTGGGATAATTAGGCTATCGATTTATCTGATGAAAAGAAAATCGATTAAGTTCGGACGGACACAAACACTACAAAAAGGAACAAGTTGATGTATGCTAACTTAAATAAATATGTCAATGTATTTTCAGTTTACTGGTATAATGCAATGCAACGGTTTGACAAAAAAAAACGGTACCCTGAATAAATTGCCTTTCCTATCTTAAGCCCTTTTATGGACAACGGAGGTTATTTTTTTTCATAGGGAAAATCTTCGAAAATCTCTCTTTAAGGTTTTGTGTAAAGCCCCTTTTAAGTTTATGGTCGAATCATCACACTATCAAATTTTGTTGAAATCACACTATTGCTAACAGAGTTATAAAAGGTCGAATTTATCTATTTTGCAAATTTATTGCACTTTGCTTTGAATTCCAGTATCATACTAAAGTGAATCGTCTGAGAAACTGAATGCATAAACATCAGCAGATAGATAGAAATGGGGCAAATACCCACCGAAATATGCTTATATAAGCAATACAAAAATCCTTTCAACAAGAAGCGTTTACCTTCTGGTTCCTCTACTTATTTTTCTAGTGGTTACTTTAACTTTATAAGGCATACTATACTACACCATGCCATAAGTCCTCAATTCTTTGTGGATTCATTCAAGCTTGTCATAAGCGAAACCTAAACGTATTATATATTCACTCTATTTAGTTGGGTTCATAAGGCCCTATTTATAATTATAAATTTTCTGTTTGCCAACTCCACTCAACATTACTGCTAACAGTAGCCAAGAATATAAATTCGCATTAAATATATGTTCGAAGCACAGACTGAATCAACCCGCTTGGGGATTATAACAACGTAGCTAGGTAAAGTTCATTGACAACAAGGATACTCCCCCGACTTGGCTCGTTATTGCAGTGAGTAAACGTGTGAAAAATTATAACACAGGTGCCTACTCAATTCTTATTCAAGAATTTTTTTGTCTTCGGAACTTTGATATGAAAGATAAAATATATTTTCTTTTAAGAGCTTAGTGTCTTCTTACATTTCTGGTCATGAGGAAAATAAGAAGGGATCAGCTTTTTCTTACAAATAAAGAAATATTTCCTTAGAAAGATAATTTTACCTTTATCTAAATATACTCTGTTATTCTATACAGCTTTGTTTCCCTTGGAACCAGATAAGCACCAGAAAAGAATAAATAAGTTGCTAGGTATTTGCTTGTTGTACATATTTGGATGAATATTTAAAAAGAAAAACTTTGATCAACACTTTACTTTTCTTATATCAAATTTCATTAAATCTTAAATCTTTCGAGTTGCCAAAATCTCGACAGAATCCACATAATACTTGCACCAAGTGCCAAGCATTTAGGCTAGGACGATCGTACCTACTTAAATTATGAATAAAGGGGCACTAGTGGTAGCGTGTGAGAATCCGCCGAGAACTCCTCGCAACATCGAGAACGTATGGAGAATGGTGTACTCCTGCATTGGTTTGGACCAGACTGTAAGAGAGTCCCAGGACATCAAGGGAAGCCGTGAGGGATTTAGGTATAATACTTGTAGCTGATAATATTATAGGAACTACAACCCCCCGCTCGAGATGCCAGCTTTCTTTGAATTCACGAACCAGTGGCTTATAGTTCACCTTCTTCACCACGTATTTCTATTCGTTGTTGCATTTATGGGGGACAGCAGCATCAATAATATACGCGGAGCGAACCGCCTTGTCAACGGAATATGGGGTTCAGTCAGAACTTGCCGGTCCCAAGTACTGCTTGCGGCTCATATCGATAAACCGGACATGTTCCCGTGATCAGCCCATGCTTATATGCAAGGTTTTTATGGATAACCTTACATATAGCATTATGCCTGGTGATGTATTGCATCGATGCCATAACAGTACAACCACAAATGATATGGTCCAAAGTCTCTAGCGCCGAACCACACATTTTGCGTTGGTCGTTCTCTACGCGTTCTTTCATGATGAGCTTTTTATAAGCTTGGATGGCGACCACGCCGTCCTGAATGGCACATATGAACCCCTCTGTTTCAGCAAAGAGCTCCCCAGCACACAGCCATCTGTACGACAAATACAAATCGACAAAAGACTGCAAAAGACAATTCACGTGTTTACCTTGCATTGCCTTCGACTTCCATTCAGTGATCTGCTCTTGGTCCGACTTCATCCCACTCAGAAGATTGAGAGATCAACGAAAGGTGGCGGCGTTCGATCAACATGTGGTCAATTTGATTGAAAATTGTCCCGTCTGGGAAGGCCCACGTTCGTTTGTTGACTGCTTCTTCATCCTTCTCCGTCTGCAGCTTTTCGTTAAGAAAGAGCTCCCAGCGGTGACCACGTGGAGGTGGAGATAGGGTTTAGTAGCTGTTGGTGTTAGCTTAGCAAGCATTTCCCAGGTTTTATGTCCCATTGTGGGTACCAATCGACGCTTCGCCCTGGGACCTTACTACCCTTTGACCACCGAAAGATCGATCCTTGGTAAATGGAGTTAGTTCACAGTCGGCCTTATAGACGCATGCAAGGGACTCGCCTGCCCTTTGCTGTAAAAATAAGCGCGCAATGAGTAGACCTGGTGATGGTGTTGTGCCACCACGGCAATCACGCCCCTAACTCCAATTTTACCGCAGGGTTTGGAAGATACATTAGGAATTAGGACATAGTTGTCCGTATCCGCCGCTGGACATTTTTCCGATCGATCTTCGATGAGTTCCTTGCAGAACTCCTTTCCGGATGGCCTGAATTCGACACTTGGCTAATCCAAATTCTGTGCAAATATCACGGTTAAACATGTTACCAGCATACAGTTCCATGCAAAACCGACGGAGACTCATCGAATCCTCCTCGAAGATTCCTCTTCGTATACGGATGCACTCTGAGGTATTAGCACCCTTCGATGGACGCGCTGTGGTGCTACTGTCGCCAAAAACTTTATTAGTTTCGGATCGATAGAGATGTAGGACATCGATTAGTCAGGTATGCGGTACGCTATCGAAAGTCTTCGCATAATCGATATAACAACTAAAGAGTTTGCTTAGGTTGCTAGTTGGTTATCCTACAACTACCGAGTCGGTAATGAGTTGTTCTTTCAACTCCTTAACCCAATTCGGCAGCCCTTCTGCTCCTCGGACAGAATGTTGTTGGTTTCCAGGTGCCAATTGACCCTTCCACTAATAATAGGCGTTACGAATTTATAGAGGGTTGATAAGTAAGTAATCGGTCTTGTGTCTGCGGGATTCAATAGCGTATCCTTTTTAGGCACAAGGTAGGCAGTTTCGCCTATGAGGAACTAATAAACTCTTTTATGCTACGTGCCAACTGACAATGTATACTGATGAATTTTATATACCAGAAATTCCGCACCCGATCCAGACCAGAGCCCCTCCAATTGTTCGAGCTTTCTATGCTCGTTAAACTTCCTCTTCGGTAACATCCGCAAAATTCATGCTAGGATGTTGGCCTGGCGGGTGCCTTTGACGGTGATACATTCAGTATGCTCTGCGAGTAACCCCCAAAGTACACCCAATATTTTTTCGCTTCCGTCACCGGAGACCACACGGTGCTCAGAAGCGGCGGTAAGGAAGATGGGGCGGCAACCCTATCGGCCAAACCAAAATCAAGTGGCCGAGGAGAACCTCCATAGTGGTGGCACTGGGAGACGCTGTAATCACTTTGGTTTGCCGGCCGTGATTTAGTAAGCGAATGCTCCAAAGGCCTAATTAGGGCGATCAGACCTGAGTCTGCACATGGACTCATCTGAAGTGGCAAATTGGTCACGAAACCTTACCAGGGGTATACTGGTACCATGGGAACCGGGAAAGCCCCTGGACTCACATACTTCGGGTGAGCTCCTGTTGTATGTGAGGACAGCTCGGTTATTTGCGGTTGGCCCCCCTAGTGGCAGTTTCATTGTGGTTGTGGTTGTGCTGAAGCGAGAAGAGACCTTCAGACCTCGACGTGGTGTTGCGTATCAACACGGGTGCCATACTCCATATTTCGGTAGAGATTTAGGTAATTCTTGCATCCACCAGTATGAATGTTAAGCCATGCACTTGGTATAGACTGGTACCGTTGTTGCTTGTCTCAGCGGGGCTCTGATTGTGGTCACAAAATCAATCCGCATCTGAAGAGGACCGTAGGATTAAGTCTCACGACAGGTGCCTACGTAAAACACTATGGGCTTCACCGGAGACCGGACTGTCTGGCCGCTCTGTTGGGATTCGTTGTGTGATCTAAAAGAACTCCGCTCTTTGCTCGCGTAAGTTAAGATTTGGGCACGTCTGGAGTGACTTTCCCCATACCGTCGTAAACGACTGCATACTGCAGAAAATTTCTGCTTTAGTATGTGAGGAATTTCAACTACGGGTGTTGCACTGGGGACGGTATATTTTTTGTAAACCCTCTGAGAGCTGATCTGAATCAGTCTAGCAATGTCCTGCCTTTGTGAGTCCCACTGACGTTCCCGACGAATTTTCCATGGTGGATCTCTTCAGTTACTCAAACCAATAACGCGAAAGTTATTCTGCTGACAGCCGTAACGGCACCACAGATAATTGTAGTTGCAATAGCGCCCCATGATTAACAATTTCGACGTCGCGCTGTCCATTACAGAAGCCCGACCCAGCGATCAAGTCAGACAACTCCCACCGGTTATCCATACCGGACCATAAAATTCTCCTTCTCCTCATTTTCGGTGGTGCATGTTATCCCTAACTGCCAGATTTAATGATAGTTTCCTCAGTGAGTAATCTGCAAGACTGCAAAGTTCCTGCACTTTCCTCACCCACAGACTGAAGTTAACTATCCCTCCTCCTTTCATAACCAGGTTTGGGACCGGCTACGGCGGATAATTAATTATTATTAATTGACGCTGCTGGGAATCTTGAGTCCGCGTTCACTTGATGACGGACCGGACCACTTGGGAAACAACTTACTTTTTCTCTTGTGCTCCACGGACTCCTCTTTATTAGGTTTTTCAAAAAAGCGACTATTAATTATAAATTAATTATGCGTGAGGAGTCCCTTATTTCTTCGGGCTGGTATCGTCTTGAACTGACATCAAAAAACAGTTTTCGTTGTCAATTATAATATTTTTTTTCGAGGTCGTAGCCACTCGATTCGCACTTGCTCGAGTTCGACACCCAAATTGTTCAATTTATATTCTCTATAAGAAGACGCTTTATGTTTCTTTTGTGAGCATGCGCTAATCTTAATTTCCTTCTCTTTTTTTAGTGAAACAAATGCCAGATTTGGAAGTTTTCGATTTTATATTTGCACTCCGAATTCTTCCAGGATTCACCTTTTTTAGTAAATATTTTATATTGGGGAGGATTCCCAAGTGTGACACAACTTCTAATTCTATTTGAAATACTACAGTTGAATAGATGTTAATTGCATGATAATCTTTTTCAAATTAATTATTTAAATTATAACTATTGACCATTTTTCTTTCAGCGAACGCAGTAAACATGAGGAAGAAGAAACTGATATCGAAGACGAGGCTCTCCTAAATCGTGCTCTACGTTCTGATGAGGAGGCGCTCGGATTTGTAATAGCTGAAAAATTATGGCAATTCATTCGTTCAAGAACAGTTCGATACAGAATTCATAACTCTGCCGAAATCGTGTTGGCTACGGAGCCACGAGGAAACTTTAATATCGGGATCTCGATAAGCCCATTCAGATCCTATGAAGAAGGTCGAGGTAAAATGAAACACATGGGGCCGATTTTGGCCGCCATTGCTACCAAAATGGGAATCATCGGAGCATTATTTATAAAGGGATTGCTTCTCTTAGCTGGAAAAGCATTGATTGTATCAAAAATCGCATTGCTGCTAGCGGTGCTTATTGGACTTAAGAAGCTCCTCGACAAAAAACATGTAACATACGAAGTTGTGCCGCATCACCATCCACACGACCCTCATGTAGGACAAGATAGTTACAGCAATGGATGGGCGAGGGCGTTGGATGGTTTTATTGATGGTCTCACCAATGTACCTGCGAAAATAATAGATGCACAGGAGATGGCATATGCTACCCAGAAGAAATCATGACATCATGGATTGCATTTGCTTAAACTGTTCCGACTTTCTCCTTATGGTGCGAAGTTTTAATTTTTATGTATTTTATAGATAATCATAATAATAACTAACATGAGACATGTAAAACGTACCTTTTAACATAATATAATTTTATTTCAAAGTCTTTACAAATAAATAAATAAATAAATAACACCAACTCTGGAGAATTATTTTACGAAAATGATTCACGTCTGACGGTATACATGGACAGGGTTGTGCGGAACGACGTATCTGTAAACTACGGGCCTTCTTGTTACACCTGAAAATATAGAGATAAATACGGTCGTTAATTATATAATACACTTTATTCAAAAATATTTTACGCTTATAGTAGCTTAGATTAAGTATTAGAAAATTTGGTTCGTAATATAAAAGTTAAAAGGATTTCCTAAACCCTGACGCAACTTTGCTAAGATTTTCTAAAATATCCGCATACCCGTAACTAGTGCCAGTAATAGTTTCAAATCTTACACATCTAGGATGAAATTAAGGGGGGCGAATAAATTTCTGAAATATAGTAATATGATATCATTAATTTTATTTGAGCAGAAATCGGAATGTGATGTATTTTGAGGCCTACAGAGAACGAGTCCTGTTCCACTTTCTGGGGCACGTATTTTGAACCTCCAATCCCCTATGTTTCACCCGATATAAGAAATAAGATCAGTTCCAAAAGTACTTATCGAGCCCCTTCATTTGATACCACAGATGACCATATTCTGTGAAAAATACCCCTTCGCATGTGTGGGGAGCCCCCCTTCAAACTTAACCCAAAATGGCGCCAATTGCTTTATGTAAAGGGATTTACGCCTTCTCCCGAATTTCGTCACAAATTTCGCTTCTGAGTAAACTAGGTGTGACAGTCGGACAAACAGACTGACAGACAAACATTGAATAGGTTTTAACAAAGTTTTGTTTCACACAAAACCTTAAAAACCATTTTATAGGATATAGGCGAAAAACCCTGTCTAGATTAACGTAGTGCTGATAGACAGAAATAACTTTGCATTACTAGAAGTTGACTTAACAACTAGAAAGAGGGAGTAGAATGTTAAGTAGACAGTTTACTCCCAGGATGAATTTTAACCAATTGGAACACTGCCTCTATAAAAGTCACAAGTGGATACACACACAAATTAGACAAAACAAACTCAAAAGAAAATCTTTACCCTTTCCAGTAATAAATTAGGGAGGTTATCATAAATAACATCAAAATAATAATGGAAGGAGTGAAAATAACTTCCAAATAAAATACTTTAAGAGAATCCCTTACATTAAAGACGAAAAACGGTATTTATTTTCACATTAATATTCAGCATTTTCTCCTTCTTTTAATGCAATCAAAATATATACATAAACAATTTGGGAAACCGGAAGCTTGACGCTTCAGGTATAAAAGGTTTTGTGTTTCCTTATATGAGGAGCATAACGCAGTTTTCCGTTGGCCGAGAGCATTGACTCGAGATATTTAAATCGCTCAGTTCTGTCAGCGGCAGTGACCTGCCCAAAACTAAGCGATTTAAATATCTCGGGTCAATGCTATCAGCCAATGGAGAACTGCGTAATGAAACGGATTCACGTATTAACGCAATCTGAATGAAGTGGCATTCCACAACCGTTCTTTGTGATCGTCGTACCTCTATACTTCTGAGTGTTGGCCTACTATAAAAGACAATGAACGGCGTTTTGCGGTAATGGGGATTAAGATCTTCTATTGGACTAGTGGCGTGACACGTTTTGATCACATCTGAAATGAGGATATCCGCGGTCGATATGGAGTTGCACAGATCGTGGAAAAACTGCGAGAGACGTTTTCGATGGTGTGGTTGCGTAATTCCCACTAACGAGAATTCACTCACCAATATTGGTCTGAACATCGAAGTCAATAGTAAGTGACCAAAAGGCCGGCCGAAACAACGGTGGCTTGACACACTGGATGGGGATTTAAAAGTCTCGCGATTACATCTAGATCAAATATTTAATAAAATAAAATGGCGAAGCCGATCTCGATGAGCTCCACTTGTGAAAGCCACAACGGCTGAAGGAATCGAAGAAGATATGAGGAGTGACGAGCCATACGCTCCGTGTCACATAGTTAAAAATCTCTATTTTTTAGAAAGCTATTTAAATAAATCTTTTGATGGAAAGCTTTGTATTGATAATAGTCAACCTCATACGCTTCATACTCTGAGTTTAATATTATTAGCAAATGCGAAGAATTTAACTAACATCAGATATAAAAAGGGCTAGGGAGAATTAGATTCTTCTTGAATGGAATTTTAATATTTCACTCGAATGTCAATTATTATCCTTAATTATGACGTCATCATATCATTTGTATGGCTTAGGATGCTGTTAATTCGCACGAAATTGACAAGTTTGAACTGCTATAACTTTGGCACTAATAGTTGGATTTTCATGAAGCTTGGCGCGCGTATGTACGATACTGCCCTCTATGCCGGTACAAAATTTAGTATTCCTAGGATTAACTTATGGGGTGTTTTTTAGTCAATTTCTAAAAGTTGGTAATATACTATTAGTAAGTTTATTTGAGCAGATACCCGAATGGGACATATTTTGAGGCCTAGATTTCATCTAAGTGCGCTACGTCGATTTTCAGATTGTTAGGCTTGGTAGTTTCCGACAATGAGTCCTGTCTCACTTTAAGTGCGTACATTTTGATTCCTTACTCACGCGCTTTGCAATCTATGCCAAAAATAATGTCAATTTCGGAAAGTACATGGGGACCTTTGATTTGATACCCGAGACGACTATATCCGATGAAAGAAATGTTTGAATCCCCCCTTGTATGGAGAGCCCCCTTGAAACTCCACCAAAATTAATGACACCCGCTGTATGTGTGAGATTTCATAGTTTCCATCTGTCCACCAAATTTTTTGAGAAAAGTGCGTGTGACAGGCAGACAGACATTGAATCGATTTTAATAAGGTTTTGTTTTACACAAAACCTTAAAAAAGGCTGGGGAGAAGTAGATTCTTTATGAATGCAATTTTAATATTTTACACGAGTGTCAATTATTCTCGTTAATTATGACGTCAGCATCTTATTTATATGGCTTAGGATGCTGTTAATTCGGACGGAATTGATAAGTTTGAACTGCTACAACTTTGACACTAATAGACCTAGATTTCATCTAAGCGCACTTTTCTGATTTTTTTTTCGGATTTTTGGGTTGGGTAGTTTCCAAAAATGAGTCCTGTCTTACTTGAAGTGCATACATTGTCACTCCTTACTCACGAACTTTGCAATTTACGACAAAACTAATGCTAGTTTCGGAAAATACTAATCGAGACCTTTCGTTTGATACTCTGCGCGAATATATCCGATGAAAAAATTTTTTGAATCCCCTCTTTGCATGTATGGGGAGCCCCCCTTTAAACTCCATCTAAATTTATATCACTCGCTGTATGCGTGGGAATTCATAGTTTCCATCAGTCCACAAGATTTCATTCGGATCGGGCAGCCGTGTTGGAGAAAAGTGTGACTGACAGACAGACAGGCAGTGAATCGATTTTAGTAAGGTTTTGTTTTACACAAAACCTTAAAAAACAAAGAAAAATAAGGGAAAATTGTTCCTCTGGTTAGTGAGTTATTTATTACCCCATCTGCGCATTTCAGTAGCAATTCCCTACCTTCATCAGTGGGTTATTATTTAGAGTGGTCACAATCTCGGTAGATGGTGGATTTCGCCTTCTTCTTTACGTAATTACGTTCAATGTCGCTGCTATGGGGGATAGCAACATCAATAACACACGCGAAGTGACCCGTCTTCTCAACTAGCAGTACGTCAGGCTAGTTGTGTGGTATGTCGCGATCAGTTAGAACTTGCCGGTCCCAATACGTGCTGCAAAGAGAACTATCAAGTACTGCATGCGGCTCATATCGGTAAACCAGACCTGTTCCCGTGATCAGCCCATGCTTATACGCAAGGTTTCGATAGACCAACTTGCATACAGTATTATGAATATATTATAATTATATTACTATAGTGGGTTACTGATGAAGATAGGAAGTTACTACTAAAACATGAGAACATGAACATGAGAAACATTTTTTCTCTCTTTTAAAAAAATTTAAATAATAAATTAAAATTATAAGAAATAATAAATATAAGAATCTTACCGAAGAGGAAGTTTGACGAGTCATAAACAGCTCGAAGAACTAAAAGGGTTGTCTGGATCAGGTGGAGAATTTCTGGTCTAAGAAATTTACCACTATACACAGTCGGTTTTTGTCGGCAGTCATGGAAGGGTGGCATACCACCTTATCAGTGCGTACATCTGAGGGTGCTATACCTCAGAGCCCATGCCCGGAGAGGTATTTTCCGAGGGGATTTTTTGTGTCCCCTTTGGTTTTGCATGGAACTGAACCCTTTTTATGGTTACGTTGCCGCAAAATGTCGTGATTCTAAGATCGACTGAAAAGGGGGGGGGGGGGGGTTCACACAATTATGTGACTAGAAGTTTGCATTAGAATGACATACATAGGCATGGTATTTTTACCCAAAGCAAAAAATTTAAAAACACGATATTACATTATCACAGTCTTCCCCAGCACTAAGGCAAATTGGAATTTTGAAGAAATTGATTTTTCTGTTTTTGCATTTTTCTACTCTTTAAAAATAAGATGCTAAAATTTCCGCAATAACTCCAGTCAACAGAGATCCTGGAGATGAAGCATCAAGTAATGATCTTCCTAAAGGATGCAGGCACGTCCGGAGACCTATCACGAACTCCCGCGACCGGAGAAGCAATTTCACAGATGGAAAAAGGAAGCCTGGGAGAACAAACAAGGCTGCAAGCTCCGAATGTACAGAGAGCAACCGCACTAGACGCGGAAGTTTTACCAACAAGTCAGCGGGATGAAGCCTCACAGAGACAAAGAAGGAAATCTAATTTCCGACAAAATGAGCATAGTGGAGTGATGGGTTGAGTATTTTGATGAATTACTCAACAGCGAGAACATCGCCGAGTTGGAGGTCTCGTCAGCTGAAGACTACGCACAAATACTGCCACCACCAAGTGTAGAAGAAAAAGTCCGTGCAATTACACAAAACCGTTCATCAACTTATGCTCCAGGTGTCGGACTGCGACTGGCAACGAGGCATTATATGCCCTATACATGAGAAGGCAGCAAAAGATAAGATTTTCTCTGTGCGGCAAGCGATGGAGAAACTGTTGGAATATGGGCATCAATTGTACCATCTTTTCATCGCCTTTAAAGCCTTCACCTAGATCGAGCAGGTGACACGAGATCTTGGGCTGCAACTTCAGCACCAAAAATCAGCCAACCAGCAAGATCAGACCGCACTGGTCAAATGGGAAGAATAAAGATGGGAAACTACAATTTTGACACCGTTGGTAATTTCCCTTATCTAGGGTCGAAAATCACAACCGATAATAGCTGTGAGATGAAATCTGCGCACGGTTGTTGGCAGCCAACAGAGCCTATTTTAGGTTATAAAAACTGTTCCGCTCGAAACGTCTCACCATAGGGTCAAAGCTCTAATATACAAGACAAAGATCTTGCCAATCCTTATGTTTTCCTCGGAGACTTGGGTTCTTAGCAAGAAAAATTGTGAACTCTTGGCTGCGTTCGGGAGAAGAATCCTCCGATCCTACATGAGGGTGGACGATTCCGTAGCCTACATAACGATGAAATCTATGAGCAAGACCATGACCGTCAGCTTGTGGATCAAATGCGGTGCAATAGGTTGCGGTGGGCACTTAATAGATGAGGATGATTCAGCCCGAAAAATCTATGGGGATAATGTCTATGGTGGAAAAAGAAGACGAGGCAGAGCCTGCCAGAGATGGAATGATGACGTAGGGCAGGACAGCAGGCAGCTTTTAACGATATCGAATTCGTGGACGTCGGGACAAAACTGGGATGTCTGAAGCGCCTTATGAAGGCAGGCCTAGACCGGCTACCGGTTGTTGCACCGTTGATGACGATAATGATACTAAAATTTCAAGTGCATATCTTAGATAGGAAGAGCAGTTGCACATCGGCTGTGCTTCAGTTATTGTTTGGGCTCCTTGAACGAGGGTCGATCAGCTCGATGAAAGGTTGCAGTGTCCCTGATGGATCGTCTATATCTGAAGACAAAGTAGTATTCCCCGCTGACATTAGATTTAAGTTTTGAGCACTTCAGTCAATACCGTAACGGTGCACTACAGGAATATGATACCATCAAGGAGGCAATGTGCTCAGCATCACGCTTGCCCGTGATTCTTAGTCTGATTTCACTCAAGAAATTATTCAGAGCTAGGCCGACTGGTAAGCGATATCCAGTTAGACACAAATCTCTCTGCTACCAAGGAGATTTGAACCATGGCCTTCTGCTACGACGGCCTATCGCTCTAACCAGTAAAACATTCGGACACAATCCAAGGATTATGGACAGTAATTGATAATATTCGTCTAAATTAAATCTAACTCCCGAATTTAACCCAATATACACTTCTTGCTACAATAGAGAAGTCGATTAAAATGGCAAATACAATTGGAATTAAACTACACGAAAGTACTTTACCAATTTCATCTATCATACAAGTCGTGCAAGTCGACTAATAATTTACTATTTCTTTTTGTCTGAGAAATCTAGGACTGAATTCCAGGTGAAATCTTGTAAAACAGTGGCTGATAATTTTGCAGTTGAAATTCGAATTTCTTTTTGTCTCTCAACCGCAGAGTGAGTATTATAAAATCGCTATTCCAGCCGGGTTTCCAGGCATTTTCTAAGAAACAGCGTAATATACTCTTATTAATGTATGTAATGTGGGTGTTACAGTGCCTGCATAGTGGCAGTTTTGTGATTTTTTGTAAATTTTTCGATTGAGTAGGAAATTATCAATTTCCAGTCACTGCATTTCCCCCTTTTGCATCAAATGTCAACGTTGAAAAACTTTGGAAAGTACTAATCTAGGCCTTTGATTTGATATGCAACATGCTTATATTCGGTGAAAAAAATGTTGCACCTCACCACCTTAAATTCAAAGTAGAAGAAGGTTACTCACAGCATGCGTGTTGGTTTACAATTTCCAGCTTGTCACCAAATTTCATATTAATAGGAGTGACCATTTCTAATAAAAGTATGCGTGACAAACAGACAGCCAGCGGGATAGCAGGGATGATCCTCATTTTAATAGAACAATTGCTAGGGATTGATCTATCCCAAACCACTTATGCCACCAATGTCTCCAATGGTAATATTTTTCACTGGCTGCACTTTTTTAAGGCTTTACGGAAACAAAAAGTTAGCTCGTTATCTGTTAGATGCATTTTTCCCAGAAATGATTACACCCATTGACTGAAAATTCGGCGGAAATGTTGAATTGGTGAGCCCGCCAGCGATGCAGGGAGTCGCATCCCTTTGAGGTGAGTTTGAAATTTCAATTTTTTCTTCACCCAATATAGCAACGTGAGATATCAAATGAAAAGGCTTCGTGCTCCTTCCTTTCTCGATCCGCTTCGATGATTCACCCAGATCTTGTTAGGCTTACAAAATGCTCATCAATATTATCATGCGAGTTACTCAGGGTACACGTCGTTTAATCACAAAAATGACTCCTCCACTCTCCCACGAACGACAGGATCATTTAAATGGTTGATATTGAGCTTGTGGGATCACAGCTCTCCTACCCTTAGTGAGGCGGCGGACGCAGCTTGCAAGCAAAGATAAGAGATCAGATGGTGATCCCTTTCAAAGCCGACGTCAGCGAGTTTTTTAATACGGATATTCAGAAAACGACTCCTAAACCCACTGCTGATCGTAGAGTAGTCAAGTGATTATTCGTACGGTGTCGGTCACTTGAAACCCCACTGACCTTATGGCAGGCCTGTGTTCGACCAATGTGTCACCAATGAAGATGCGGGGTGAGCTGCAAGTATCCACAAATCTCTTACTATTATGATTAAGGTCACCAAGTTCGCATTCAGATAATCCATTACGATCACAATGTCACTTATGGGAAAAGTCTATAGGAAGCCTTTCTTGAACTGCGTGTGATTACTAGTAGAAAGCATTCTTGTCCACCTATATCGTAAGTCTAGGCTGCATAGTACTGTGCAACTGTGATGCTCCGTAATCTGTACCGGAATCTGGGGGTGAGATGCCTCTCAGAAACCGAGTCGTAGGTCAAGCGAGCGCGTCTTGTGGTAACCATTAGTATCAACCTGACACCAAATTCACGTCTGACTTTTCAAAGAACAAAAGCGCATTCTCATTAGTGTGGGTAGAGGGAGAGGAGTACTCTCCAGAGTACCACCATTTTACTTCGCTTTTACTTATCAAACTTATATAGTTGGAATTTTCGCTCCAGTTGGAGAAGGCGATTATTCTTGGGACCCTCGATATGGCACATTTCAGAAACCAATCATAGTCCGTTTTCGAATGCGAAAGCTCTTGGACATGATGTCACTCCCTATCCGAGGTGTTGTTCACGTTTTGGTAACAGTAAAGTTTATGAATTTGTAGGTTGCTAGCCTACCAAAAGAATCGTCTTTTACGACAAGCAGAAAATACGTATTCTTAAGCCTCAACTGAGGTCATCAAAGGGTATCCAATAAAGCTTAGTCAATGAACACACTATCGTCTAAATCACCAAGTTCAGGAATTGATAGATATCATAAGCCTGTCGAGACAACTTAAAAGAATTAACTCGAATAGGACAAGAGCTTTTGAGGAACAGCCATAGTAAAGTCAAAGAAAGGTGCTGGAGTTGCTCAAAGGATTTCTCCCCTTCAAATGCGAAATTCAAATATAAAAAGGAGGAGGAATATCCATGTCGTAGGTTATTAAGAAGGGTGATTTATTGCTAATAACCGTGAACATATAGACCAGAAAATCTGCAAGAAACCATATATCTTTGGCTTGGATTTTAACGCGCACTCTTAAAAATGGGCAAATTATTATCAACAAACTATTGGCGGGTTTTTATCCCAATACTTTTAAGACCATTTCACACCTTTTCATCTAGTTGTTGAACAGAATGTTTATGAAGGCCCATCAAGAAGAAATGCATTAGATAGTTCCCTGAGTAAACCATGAAAATATCACCAGTGTATTTTGAAAATTGTGTCCAAAACTTCTGCACTTTAGTGCGAAAGTTGCTAAAACTTTTTCTTCAATCGTCGTTGGTCTCCTAAATATAATTTATTCCATGTTTTCTGGATTTCTTACACCCACTTTACAGATTTCCTAAAATGACGTATCTAAATAAACGAAAACTAAGTAACGGATGACAAACTAAAAAAACGTGCGCATCAGTATGCGTGGTTTAGCGGTTAGGGTATTAAATCTTCTCAAGGAAAGTTCACAGTTCAGATCTCCGTAGTGGCTGAGGGATTTGTATTCTGGTTGGATATAGGATATAAGTCAATACAGCTTATTACCTCGGGCGAGTGCAATGCAGAATACATACTACTGCGACCTCGATTAATATATAATACCGTTTTTAGATTAAAAACTAATTTAACTTCTCGGATTGAGCTGTGTGCACTAATCGGAGTTTTGAGACTGAAAGTGTACCTCAAAATTCCCTGCATTTCCACCTTTAATTTTTCATTTTCTTACTTGATCTTTCTTGCTAGCTTTTCAGTAGCTGTCACTAGCTATGCTAGTAAGTTCCTAAAATCGTTCCACTAGTATAAGTATATTACTCAAAGAATATAAAAATAGTAACTTGGAATCCTCTCTTGGGTGCAGCTCATTTACCTGATTACAGAGTCGATCAAGCAACCACTAAATGGAAGGGTAGGTAATCCTATATTGAAGAGGGAAGTGCAAAAATCCTTGGACTCACCTGCCCACTCTGTGTCATCTCTCTTCACTTTATACGCACCTCCAGCCAACGCGACTTGGGGTGAAGTGCCATTTGGATGTTCGATTGCGTGCGACAAAGAACTTTCTGCCACCATTTGTCCAATTGCGGAAGAAGTCATTTCATGTGGATTCGCTACGTGTATTGAATATAGGTCATCATGGCTAACATGAGCAACATCTGCGGCAGCAATCGGATGAGAAGGCAATGCATATTCCATATTATATGGCATTAAATAAGGGTGGTGTTCTGGGTGATGATCGAGATATGGAGGAAGCATCATTCTGAAAATTTCGATGATAAGACAAGAAATTTCTAAGCCAGATTATTCATTATACTTTTCGCTTGCTTTCTCCATCAGTCGTTTTACTATGATTCCGGTAGCTACTAACAGTGCCAGCTTTGACATGAGCAAAGCCTTCACTGTGAGTACTCCAACAGCTTTAACAGCAAATAAAGTCCATCCCACCGCATTTGCTGCTAGGAACATTGGAATCATAAGTTGGAGCTGCTTCTTCTCCTTGTGCGACACGCGCTTTCTTCCACGACCTTGAAAGGACACAGTTAAAACAATTTCAGTTAAGAATTCAGTTTTTTCCGGTATTATTTTACCCTGCTCAGCAACACTTTTCAGCAAGGCAACTTCAAGGTAATCACTATCTTGTTCCGACTGTTGAACACTAAACACCATGGGACCCATAGGGATTCGGATAGCGTTTCCACTTAGAAATTCTAAAAATTTGTTTGAGCGACCCTGCACAGGGCTGTGCTGGGCGGGATTTATGCTGAAAAGCCCAAAGTCGATTGGCTCCCGCCTGTCGAAGCGACTAATTACGCTTAAAGCGATTCCATTCACGCAACTGGCATTGTTTGCGCACTCCCAAGACAAACCGTTGAGGATGGAATCCTCCGAATCTTTCCGAAATTGAGCACTTCCAACCGCGGTAAATGTTAAAATTGCAATAAGAATCAGCTTCATATCGAAACACATATTGAGGTCCGTAATCGATTCTAGTGCACTCCGAACAAATAATGCAACTAATAGGTAAAGGAGAGATGCTTCTATTTTTATGTATTAGGTGTTGAGCATGCAGATCAACCCCTCCAGAGAAGGTTTACGCAGTCATATATCGTTCTCGTGTAAGCCACTGAAGATATGATGCACACGATCTTCGAAGATGCTGATTGACTGACTCTAGATCTGCAACACGATATTCTCGGTTTCAAATACTTAACGCATGCAACGAGCAAACCAAAGATAGATTTCAATTTGGGCGCTGTAATTAGACCTCAGCCTAACAATTTTTTCGCGGGCGAATCAGTAGCGCATGCATCCACCTGCAGTCGCTTCTTGGCATTCCGAGTGCTTCCTCGACCATGATGTTTTGTTTTCACTCGTTTTGATCCAATTTTAATAGTTGGGAGTGCGCAAATGCAACAGTGTAATAAAACGCTAATTATTCAGAAACATCACGATCTTCGTGTATTCGAAATTTCATAGTAATTGATTTCCATTTTGTCTGGAAAAATTAAAAGAAGGGTTGGGACGCATACCTCGCGTCTCTTCGAATCGAGCCTATTACAAGTTATTTCCCACCTAACTCCATTAGTGGTTACGTGTGTTTTTATTCAGTGAATGAGTTTCCATTTATGGACTTGCATAAATACATTACACGAAAGCAAATCGAATTCAAGATGATTTACGCCTACAACAAGTATTATATTGTATCTTTTATGTTTTTATAGTTTAAAGATACTAAAAAAGTACTTTTTGTCTTCCAGAGTTTGACTATGCCCGTTTGACTATGACCGTTCAGATTTTTTCTGCAAAAAGTTTTAACAAGAAGCCGCAGAAAGTGCTGTTTCTGGTTGTGATCAATTTTTTTAGCTGTTGACCAGGAGTAGAAGGAGAAGTAGTTTCGATCTTTTTATTTCAAATAAATATGGGAATTAAGACCTGGTCAGCATCAGGCTCCGCAACTACCTGTTAGCGCGCTTTCAACACGGATGGAATGTGCATCAGTACTGGCCATAATAACGTTTTAACAACTTGACAGTTAAAATAAAGCTTGCGGTTTTCGCGCACTACTGCATTAGCAAAAAAGCATTCAACAGTCCAAAAGATTCAGTTTATGCGGGTAGTCAGATTAGGTATTGCCTGATCACTAAATCTGGCAAGATGTGTAATTGGTATGACAATGTATTTATACATATATACGGTCGGTCAATAGTATAATAAATAAATGTTATGAAGTGCCGATGAGCGCTTCACCCTGGTGGTTAAAGCCACCCCTTCTCCGAGGGGCGCAAAATTTATTATTCAAAATAGGTAATAAATAGCCGTAGTTGATCCTTCGCCCGGTTCTGGAAGGAGAATAGATAAATAGCGTCATTTTGAATGGTGTATGCCACCATAGCGTCTCAAGGGGTAGATAAAGAAAGTGCTCGGAGTAAAATATAAAATGAAAAAAGGTACTGAATGAAATGGACTAAGGATATGAACCTCTTTATCGTCCACTAGTACCAGTAAATAACGGTAGGGGTAGGGGCAACCCCTTACCGCCCTTTGTTGCACCAGTGTTTCGTGTAGCACCTCCGCAAATATGCGCATGTGACTGTGCAACGGGTCGCAGACAAGTACAGATTCATTACTCGCGGCGACACAATCCCGCTCGTCATAAGGGAACGTGCTCGGCTTGACATCATCGCTGAAACTGGTGGCCAAGAATCGATCAGACGGTATCAATAACACCACGCAGTCTCCGCTGAGCTCCGGGACGAATTCCAAAAGATGCGCATAGAATTCTCGGAAATGAATCTTTTGCATAGACCAGGTATCCCCGTGTCTCTGCGTCTCCAGCAAACTCTGAGGTTTCTATCTTTAATCAATGATGAGATTTCATCTCGGCTGTGTCCTGATTTGTCGTGCGGATTGCACGCCTAGCAGATTCGCTTTCGTGGTATTGGTTTTAGTAACTGAAGAAATTCACCATGGATAATTCGTCTGGAAAGTCGGTGGGGGACTTACTAAGTCAGGAGAATGTAAGGCTGATTCATATCAACACTGGCAATGCCAGCAGATGGGTGAAGAATAAATAGAATAAACAGAAGGTTTACCGGAACTATGCCATTCTAAGTAAGACACCCGCAGTTGCAATTTTGGACACACTAGGGCAGAAACTTTCTGTCGGCTGCAACGGTATGACGAAAGTCACTGCAGACGTGCCCAGAATACCACATACGCGAAGAACCAGGGGAGCCTTTTCATATCACCCAACGAATCCCAACAGAGCGTCGAGACAGTACAGTTTTGGTAGCGGAAGCAAAGAAGAATTCAGGTGAGCTACCCGCACAGCATGCTGAGAGGAGTAACCCCGAAGATACTTGCCATGCCGCTTTTACTGGCATGAATTTTGCGGAAATGATCGATGAGCCATAAACGCCCGGGTCTAGATCCGATTCATAATTTCTGGTACGAAAAGTTTACCGATGTACACAGTCGGCTGCCACATAAGATAACTCAGGTCATCGGTCGACCAGAGGAATTTCCATAATTCCGCACTGCGGAGATTACTTACCTTAACGCTAAGAAGGACACGGTGCAGGACCCCGCACACACAAGACGTTACTTGCTTACCAATCTACTATAAATTTACAACGTCCATTGTTAGAGGAATGGTCAATGGGCGCCTCGGGACCAATAACATTCTGTCCAAGGAGCAGAAGGGTGCCGAGTCGGGTCAAGGGGTTTCAAGGAGCCACTCATTATCGACTCGTTAGTTGTAGGATAAGCAACTAAGGGCCAAAAAGATCTCTTTGAATGCTATATCGATTATACCAAGTCTGGCGGTTTGGTACCAAAAGCTGCAACATAGAATGAAAACGCGGGGAAAATAGTTATAAACTTCTCTATTTTGGTAGTCCACACACTCAATGCGGTGTTGACATTCCCATCTCAGTGGGTTTCCGTGATGCCATTAAAAAAGTCGGGCGACTTTATGATTGGCTGATGAAGCTCACCATTATCTCAGCTGGTCGCACTATTCGCTTCTTCACCGCATACGCACTACAGACAGGTCGACCTGATCCCGAGAAGGATGCCTTCTGGCAACTTCTCGATGAAAAGACTTGCCACGTGCCTGCTGACGACTATATCATCATTGCCGGCGACCTAAATGGTCACGTGGGTGAAAAGGCAGAAGGTAACAGGTGACCATGGGGGAAAAGGGTTTGGAGCGTGCAAGGGGGTGGCGACCCCATGACCTTATACTTATGAACTTATACTTCATCAAACGATTGTCTTGTTATTCAACATTTTATAATGGGAGTAGTAAAATCAACTATATTCTCATAGGACGCCGACATTTCACCACTGTGACTGGTTGCAAAGTCGCTTCTTGTGAGATCATCGCACCTCAATATCTTGCGTTATTTGTCGTCCTGCGAATCAAGCTACCGATAAAACGGCGTGAGGAATGTACTGACCCGCCGTGCATTAAATGGTGTCGATTACGATTTCATTACGAATGTGGAAGAATCGTAGAGCCAAATTAAAGACATGATCCACAAAGCGGCCTCTGCAACCCTCGGTGTCATCTAGCCATCAAGGGGTACCTTAACCGAGATACTTGGCTTTGAAATGACGATGACCAAATGAAGATCCGTGAAAAGAAACGCCTCTATCGTAAGTTTCTCGACGATAAACACTTGCAAGCTGGAAAATTTACAAGAATGCCAACCAGAAAGCAAAGAAAGCTATCATTATCACCTGATCCGCCCATTACAAAAATCTTTACGATAAACTGGACAGTTGGGATGGCGAGAGAGATCTGTAGCGACTTGCCAAAAGCAGAAATGAGAGCACACAGGATATGGAACACTTTTGTTGCGTTAATAACAAGAACGGCATCTAACTTACCGACCATCGATCAGCGACGGATAGATGGCGAGAATACTTCGAACAGATTTCAACTGGAGTGCTTCTTCATCCTGCACTTCCACAATCATTTTCGACATTTCGATTTGTCAGCGCAACCGAAGTCGAGGAAGTAATAAGACGAATGAAATCAAGGAAAACCACAGGACCTAACGACATCGCATCAGAGCCCTGGAAAACGAAGAACTGGGACTCAGCACTGTGACTCAGTGAATTCTTTAATCGGGTTATTGAGGAAGGTAGAACACCATCTGACTAGCAAAAGTACCATGCTCCAGCATGAAAAAAGAAAGGTAGTCTCTGTTGAAATTACCAGCCGATCCGATAATTTTCCCATACCATGAAGATGTTTAAACACATTCTCTACAACCGTATTCGCGAAATTATTCGAATCACCATCAATCAATAATAATTTGTAAAGAACTGCGGAACTACTGACGCAATACACGCTACGCTGTTACTCATGGAGAAACACCTTGAGAAGTATAGCCCTCTTTACATTGCATTTCTGCGTCTGGAAAAAGCGTTTGATCGTGTGCCACATCTGGTATGTCCTACGATAACACTTGGTGCCAGAAGAATTCATGCGCTGGGTTCAATTGCTCTACCACGATCCGAAAAGTAAAGGTGGAAGTATGGCGGGTGCATCAAAACCGCTTCGTGTCTCAGTTGGTGTTCATCAAGGAAGCGACCTCTCACCACTCCTCTTTGTTCTTGTTATGGACGCTGTCACACGGGATATCCAACGTTCAGCGCCATATATACTGCTTTATGCAGATGATTTTTTGCTAATGTCCAATAGCAAAAATGATCTCGAACAACTTGCCCAAAAATGAAATGATTGCCTCATGCAACACGATTTCAGATTGAAACTGAATAAAACAAATTTTTAGACCACAGACATGTTTAAGGTTTTGTGTTTTGTGTAACCGAAAAATTTGAAAAAAAATCAGGAGGCTACCACTATATGGTGCCTGGGCTTCGAAATACCTTCCACATCAATATTTGTTTAAATGAAGTTAATAATAGTATATTACTATAATTTTTAGTAATTGGCTGCAAACGCCCCACTAAATTGCACTTGCACTTGCTTACACCACGCATTGGGATCGGCAAGTTCTAATTGATCGCCACATACCGCACAATAAGCGTGACGTGTTGTTAGTTGACAATAAGGTCGTTCCGTGTATATTTTTGTGTATCGGTTACACAATTTCATTTTATCATAGGCCCGATCTGGATGTACAGGGTGCGGCAGCATAACTTTCTTTTTTCAAAACACAATAAAAACTATTGTATGCATCGGAAAATATTTATTTATTTTTTATAATGTAGGCACATGTCTAAAGTTTTTATTTGCATTGTTTTGACGATCAAATCTGTTAGGTGACGTCCCCCATTCTCCATACATTGCGTAAACCGATTTCTGGCGTTTGTCATGACTCTTGTTAGCATAGCAGGTGTTATGTTGGCAATTTCCTCTTGGATGTTGGTCTTCAAATCTTGTAGGGTTCTTGGACGGTTCACATAAACACGGGATTTAAAAAAACCCCTTAGAAAAAAATCGCAAGGGGACAGATCCGGAGAGCGTGCCGGCCATTACAAATCGCCTCTAATTGAGATAAGGCGCTCTGGAAAGTGTTCCCTCAAAACAGCCATCGATGCTCTTGAAGTGTGTGCTGTTGCACCGTCTTGTTGGAACCAAGTGTCCCCCAAATCCAAATTTTCTAGCCATGGGAAAAAAAAAAATCTGTAGCATGTTTACATACCGGTCCGAATTCACTGTCACTGTAACCTCATTTTCCTCAAAAAACCAGGGACCAATAATTCCAGCTACGGAAATTGCACACCACACTGTGACTTTGGGTGAATGCAAAGGCTTTTGATGCAATTCTCGAGGGTTGGTGTCAGCCCAGTAGCGCATGTTTTGTTTGTTAACCGACCCACACAAATGAAAATGGGCTTCATCGCTAAAAAAAACAATAGCACCCTCGGGAACGACATCAAGAAGAAGCTCATACGCGTTCATCCGAGAATTGAAGTCACGTTCTGAAAGTTGCTGCACTATCGCCATCTTATAGGGATGAAAATGAAGATCATCACGAAGAATTCTTCTCACAGAACGATCGGATAGTCCAAGGGCAGATGCGTGTTTGCGCGCAGAACGCCGTGGCGATCGCAACATTGACGCTCTCACTGCTTCAATGTTCTCAGGTGATCTAACGGACCGAGGGACTCCAGTTCTTTCTTTTGTCGCACTTGCAGTTTGTCTGAATGTAGTAAGCCATGTAACAATTGATTTGCGGCCTGGGACGGGAGCCAACGGGAGCCAACGGGGCTAAATTAAAGCGATTCCGAAATGCACGCTGTGTTGCAATAACCGAACATCCGCTTGAAAAGTAAACCTCAACGGCAAAGGCACGCTCCTCACTATTCCAACGAATGATGGCGATTGAACCGTGTCGGGACAAAACTTTACAGTATCCCCTCTTGAACGAGACCACTAGCACTCCGCTATGACATCAACTAACTGAGTGGCGCGCATTTTAAAAAAGGAAGTTATGCTCCCGCACCCTGTAGTTGTGAGACTTTTAAATCACCATCCACGGTTGTTTCTTCTTCTTCGTCTCCATTACCGCAATATGCCATTCATTGCCTTTTATAGTCGGCCAATACTCAGAATCATGAACGATGACAGGGCGGTCGAAAACGCGCTCAAAATCCTTGATGGTATCGACCACCAACCGGATCGGACGCTAATTTTAACTGTGGAACTATGCTACTTTCTTGCCAGATGGTGTTCTACTTTCCTCACTCCTGGAAGATGAAGAAATTCTTCAGTTGAAAACAGATTTTTGTCCGAAGTGACCAGTTTATCGTAAAATTTTCGTCAATTTACCAATTTATGCGCTTTTTTTACGTCGAGAAACTTGTGTTAGAGGCATTTATTTTCACGGACCTTTATTTCGACATTGTCATTCGAAGCCTAGCCGTCTCGGTTGGTGAGCCGTTTAACTAGCTTGGTGAGTGCGAGGGTTACAGTGTTTAATTTGGTTTCACGATTCTCCCATATTCGTAATGGTAGGTAATCGCATAAGTGAAATCATTTTTTCTTTCTTATCACCAAATCACCATCCTTTAATCAGTGCGGGTCCGAGGGTCCCTGACGCTATCTTATCGGTGGCTTGATTCGCAAGTCGGATCTAAATCTGAACTCATTGTAAAATGTAGGAAGATGAGACAATCGTTTGATGAACTATGTATTTTTAATTACAATATCAAAGATGTCCACGAAGTCGACTATACGCTCGCCATCCTCATTGTGCGCTCCAAACCCTTTTCTCCCATGTCACTTGTTGCCGTATCCCTTTTCATTCACGTGGTCATTGAGGTCACCGGCAATGATGATATAGTCGTCAGCAGGCACGTTACAGGTTTTTGCGTCGAGAAGTTACCAGAAGGCATCCTTCTCGCGATCAGGTCGACCAGTCTGTAGTGCGTATCCGATGAAAGAGGGAATAGTGCGATCAGCTGATATAATGGTGAGCTTCATCAGCCAATCATAAAGTCGCTCGACTTCTTTAATGGCATCACGGAAACCCTTTGAGATGGCAATGCCGACATCATATTGAGTTTATGGGCTAACAATATATGGATAAGTTTATAGATATTTTTACCACATTCGTGTCCTGTGTCGCAACTTTTGACACCAGAATATGGGGTTTCCTGTAGAGCACAGATATCAGTGCGCCTTTTCCGAACCGCTCTGGCGAGTTCCTCAATCTTAACTGCGATGGTGCCAATATTTAGCGTGCAGATAAGTACTTTTTTTCCTCGGACAAATTTACTCGCGTCCTGATGCCGTCGACTGAGGTGGACTCCCCAGCAATTTGCCGAGGTTCAGGACTCAACCCCGGAGTTTCCCCCATAATAGCAACTATAATGGCCAAAAGAGATTAGTTGTGATTTTAGGACCCTCCCGGGGAGGTCGAAACGACCAAAGGGGAGGCACTCCGATGCCGCAGGTGCCATTATATCAAAATGAACATGTTTTTTCCGATACGTGAAAATCACAAATTGGGAGATTCGCGAGACCCTATCGAAATAACATCACGGAAGCAAAACCTGAAAAATAAATATAAACAAGTCGGAATACCGAAAAATTCTACTTCGGGTATAAAGGTTTTGCTTTCATCTTATGTAAGAAACTCCTACGAACATTTTTCTATCCGAATATAGCTACAAATCCAACATATTCCTTCATATTTTGCCAAACTACGTAATGCAACCATAGATATTATCCTCACCCTAAACAACAAACTGCCTATTTCCGAGTACTGTACATATCCATGCATATATAAATATTTTCCTAGAGATGCACGACTGTGATTTTTTTTTCAGATTTTTCGTTTGGGTATGTTCTGAGAACGAGACTTGTTACACTTTTTGAGGGTCATATTTTGAGTCCTCAGTCCCCTATGTTTCTCTCGATATCAAATATGGAACCAGTTTCGAAAAGTACTAATTGAGCGCTTTCATTTGACATGACCACATTTTATCAAAAAAACTGTTGCACCCTCCAATCAAATGTGTGGGGAGCCCTCTTAAACTTAATACCAATGGCACTACTTGCTGTATGTAAAGGGAACAACACATCACATGCTCTCACCAATTTTCGTTACAATTGGTCTAGCTGTTTCCGAATAAATCAGGTGTGACAGACAAATAGACAGATAGACAGACAGACAAACATCGACTCGATTCTAATAGGGTATTGTTTCACACAAAATCTTAAAAATACGGCACGTTCGCGCGCGTGTAGCTGTAAAACTCCTGACCCAGGTGCTATGATCGAAAGGGAAGATCCACAATGGATCACATCCTCGATCAATGTTCCTCTAGCCTCAAAGGTATGCCATCCTCAAATTATTCTATTGGAGGATGTCCTTTTCAGTGAGTGCTTCGTGAGATCAAAGAAGAGAAGGATGAACAAATAAGTCCTCAAATCAAAGAGGATTTAGTTGACATTCATTTGCATAATTTGCATAAGCAAAATCTAATATAATTTATTGAATACCGAAAGTTAATATAAATTTTCGAAAGATAACGGAATGGCAAAATGAAGTTAAAAGAAATGAAAAAATAATTCTACGTCGAATTTAAGGGGGGTGTTTAGAATAGAATAAGTCTTTAGGATAAGAAATACAACTTATTGTAATCTATTTAAGGGTATCTATACCGAGAGTATAATGTTAACCCGCAGTAATTTGTATGCAGCGTATTAGGCTCGCTTTGTAAACCGACGATGGTAATGAACTCGCGGCGAAATGTGTTTCGGAAATTCGAGATAAAACTGAACATAATCAGCTCAAATTCAGGTGTAGCATAAATACAATGACCCAAGGTTGACTTAGCGCTGTTCTTTGTACTTGCCTTTCTTTTCTTTGTACTTTAGAATGAACTTAAAGTGAGTTTGGCAGTCAATTACTGAAAATTATGGTAATATACTATAATTACCTTTATTTTAACAGATATTGGTAAGGGGGGTTTTCGAAGCCTAAGAATCGCGTAGGGGCAACCCTCTCATTTGTAAGGTTTTGTGTGAAACAAAACCTTACTAGAATCGATTCGATCTCTGTCTGTCCGTCTGTCTGTCTCTCTGTCTATGTATCTGGCTGTCTGCCTGTCACACCCGAGCATGAGGTCTGATGTTGCCTTCACATATAGCAAGTGGCGACATTTTGTGTTAAGTTTAAGGGGGCTCCCCATACATGTGAATGGAGGGTGCAATTTTTTTTTCACAGAATGGAGTCATCTGGGGAATCAAAGGGCTCAATTAGTACTTTTCGAAACTGGCCCTGAAACTGATATCGGGTGAAACGTAGGGGAGTTAGGGCTCAAAATATGACCCCCAAAAAGTGTAACAAGTCTCGTTCTCAGAGCCTATCCAACCGAAAAACTTGGAAAATTAGAGTGGTGTATCTAAATGAAATCTAGGCTTCAAAATACATCCGGTTCCGATATCTGCACAAATAAATTTAATTATAGTATATTAGCATATTGTAGAAATTTAGCCGGGGACCCCCTTAAGTTCATGCTACAACTACAAAAGTGTATAAAGGACTACATATGGAACAATTTTGAAAGTTTGAAGAAAATTAAATTGTTATTAACAAAGTTATAGAGGGTGAAACTTTGCCACTTGTTGTGAATTTTGTACATTCTACAACGAGTATGACGTCATCATCCCATATCAATTCGTCAATACCACAACAAAGTGAGTTCGCATGAATGGGTGGTTACAAAGAAACATTTTGTTTAAAGTTTAGGGGTCATTTGTATATCAGTATCAATTACTCCAGACAGACATATATGCGTGCTAATGAAGCTTGCGGGTAGTTAATTCAGACAAATATATTTGTACATTAAACCAGCGGTATTGTGCATGAAGTAAACCGGAAATATATCAATTTATATTGCGTGGATATGTACAGCATTCGGTAATAGGTAGTTTGTTTGTTTAGGGTGAGAATAATATTTATGTCTGTAATATGTACGCATATCTTGTAGTTTGGAAAAATATGAAGGAATATGTTGGATTTGTAGTTATATACGGAAATTTGGGAAAATGTGCGCAGAAGTTTCTTACATAAGATGAATACAAATCCTTTATACCCGAAACGCCAGCTTCCGATATTCCGACCTTTTTCAGATTCGGTTGGGTAGTTGCGCAGAATGGGTCCATGAAAGAAATGATCACGTTCGACCCCAAACCCCCTCTACACCCGACTCGACAATATTAGTTAGGAATAGAGAAAAATTCTTAAGAAAAAAAACGAATTTTTCCATCGGAGCTAGTACCTTATAGCCCAGAATCGTCACTAAGGAATTCTAAAGTACTCACGTAGGTATATTATTCCAATAATCACTTTTTTTTCCATGATCAAACTATATCGCACTATTCTCATCTCCACATGCCAATTTCTCTTTTTCTGTCCAGATTTTCACACTCACTTCCCAAAAATTTACAACAACTAATGCCCTTTCCAGATATTTCCACTCACTTCTCAGCAGCCTTGCAACCACCTTTTCTGTTAGAAAAAATCTTAACACCGATCCTCAGAGCGATTTCAAATTAATCTCCCTTTCCCAAAGACGACAGGGAACTGCCGTGGTGCATCGCGCTGTAACGACTGTAAAGCTTACAAAAATTTATGTAATTAATCAAAATAGGTGGCAGTCGATTCAAAATACTTCTTCCAGTGAGATGCAAGAGCATGTATGCTAGTTTCGTAGAAGTCCAATTTTCAGGGGTTGATAAACTCGTCGAAGCGAATTTTGATGACTTCTTCATTCCTCAATTGTTATTCCGCCAAAAAATGATCCAAATGCTTAAAAAAGTGGTAGTCGATTGGCGAAATGTCCGGTGAATATAGCGGATGAGGCAGAGTCTCATACTACAATTCCTTCAACTTTTGAACCGTTGTTCTGGATTCATGAGGTCATGCATTGTTGTGAAGGAGTATCACATCATCTCTGTTGACTAATCTCGGCCGTTGAATACTCAATTTTTGGTGCATTTCCTCCAGTTTTGCACATTAGCGTCTGACGATTTGCCTCTGCCCTGGTAAGAAACCGTAAAGCCGTCGTCGCTTGACTTTTTTTTACTATTTCTGTGCACTTCGAAGCGCCATGTTTTGCTCGATAAGAACTTGCGGAGCCCATTTGTCGAGCTTTTTCACCTTTCCAAGTTGTTGCAAGTGCCGGGAAACTGCCAAGTAGTATACGCCCAGTTTCTCTGCAATGTCCCTCACAGACTGACGTGTGTCGGAAACGACTAGCAAACGCAGCTCGTCGTTATCACTCGATGGTCCTGGATGTCGACGTGGCTCACTTTGATGGTTTACGTCATCTGACCGGAATTTTTCGAACCACTGCCGTGTGGTTCGTTCGCTTGCCATATCAGCTCCAAATGCGCCGTTAATGTTTCTGGTCGCCTCCGCTGCTTTATGGCCGAGTTTGAACTCATATAGAAAAAGTATACGTTCTTGGTTCATTTCCATCCTTTTTTCCTTTCTATTCACTGTTATCACAACGATGGTCAAAACTCAAATAACTCAGTTACGTCATCCTCATCCATCCGCCTACACATGTCGGCATCGTCAAAGAACGATGCCTAAATAAATACTCACTAGCGAGTAAGTTAGTTTTATTGCACTAGACCTAAGTAAATACATACTTGTTAGGAAGTAAGAATAAGGAAAAGATGTGTATTTTATTGCTTGCATTGTGGCCCTTTAAAAGGACATGTAACTGCAAGCAAAGGGTGCACTCTTATTCAAGCCATTAAAGTGTAGAGTTAAATTTGAACTTATTTGTTTTGCAAAGGCGGATCAAGGTCGGAAACTCGTGATCATAATTACTCCTTGATTAAATGTACGAATATTTATACTTCATTATCCGGCACCAACAGCGCCAACTGGTGGTGGTTTGAAACAGCAATATCGCAACTAACTTCACTTGATTGCCAAATCGGCCATTTTATATGCAACAACCTAATAAAATTTGGAATTTTTCAAGTGATATGAAGTTCTTAAGTTTAGGGGGAAGTGAACAATTAATTAGGTTTTTTTTGAAAACAAGTAGAATTATTTTTTTTTAAATCTTAGATTTTGAATAAATGAATGTCGGGATGGAAATTATGAAATTAGGAGGGGTAATTGAGAAAGTTATGGAGTATAAAAATTGGGTAAAAATAAGGAATATTATACATTATTGAATTCATTCTCTTGCCGGCTTGCCTTTAGAAAAGGCGAATGAAATACCCTCCATGTTGCAAAGCCGTAGACCCTACACAACATTGAACGGAAATACGTAGATAAGAAGGTGGACTATGTGTCATGATACATAATATAATGATCTACAAATAACAAACTTATTACGAAATTATGAATTCCCAATACAATTGTAAAAGTAAAATGTACTATAGTGATGCACAATGGCCTCTGTACTTGCAAGTAATGTCGCCGATCCAACAGTTTGTAAGTTAGGAATAAGAAATTAGCCAGGTGGGAAATGGCCACATAAGTATTTTCATATTGTATTTAAGGCCCAGAATCTCGAAATAAAAATCATTCTTTATCCAAATGAGCCACAACAGTTTCATTGTTTCTTTTTGGAACCTTTCTTTAGTAAATAGTAACAAAAGTCTGTGCACCATGAATCGGTAGGGGACCAATTTATGCTGATGTAAGTGGTTAGACGTCCTGACAATGGTACGTTGTGTACTCGATTGTTTCTTCTATATATTGAATTCGGGGATACTACCGTTTGATTTCTCTTCCATCGTGAATTTTATATTAGGGTGCCACTTGTTGATTTGATCCCGTATATCTTGCTTATCCTACTCTTTTACAATTGCCCAACTTCATCCACATAGCGTAACCAAATTCTAGGCTTGGTCATCTGTTGTTTCATTTTCTTTTCTAAGCCAGCCATGAAAACTTCACTTAATAGTGGGGATAAGGCGTTACCCTTCCTGGCCCTTTGGTCATCTTATAACCTTTATTTCGAAAAGTAAAATAATTTTCTGCAATGCATGTTCCCACTAGTTTAGTATATAGTTTGCCTTTCTTTTACTCTCCGGAGTATATCGAGTAAAACAGTGGGAACGCCAGGTTATTAAAAAAGACATAGGTAACTTATATTCCATGCTTAACAAAATCACGTCAATAGCATACAATGCCCACGTATCCATGACAAAAAAACTGGTGGACCTGTTAAGATCCCAGCCCCCCCCCGATTAAACGAAGGCACTGAAGGAGTGTAAATCAATTATACCAAACATGGCACATTCTAGAATGTCTAACTCGACCTTTCCGCGAGTTAGGAGCCAACCAAAAATTCACAAAGAAGCGAAGAAGTGAGGGAGGTAATGGCAGATACGAACTCCCCAACGTAGAACAAGAATGTCGGTTATCGGAAATCGACTAAGAAGCGAAGGTTCGAGGGAGTCCTGCTCCTCCAGTACCAGAAGGCCATGCATATTCTCAGCAAGATTGCTAAAAACACGGAAGCCGGTGTTGTCGACGAGCGGGATGAAAAGAACTTTCCTAAATATCAGGCGGGGTAAACAAGTAGAAGGCGAAGCCCACCGCTCTCAAGCGCAACCGATTTCAAGACGAGATCGACGAACAACATCACAAGCGGATCAGAGTGCGCAAGGGCTCGGACGCTAAGAAACATCTGGAGAAAAGTACGCAGCGGCACTGGAAAAGATAGACTATAAACTGCCGTCCGGAGTCAGGAACGCAAAGGTGAAAGTGTTCCCATCTGCAAAACCGAACGATGACCTGGATCTAATCGACGCCGCCAATGAGCTGTTGGAGGAGATGAGGATCGTCGGTGTGACGAGGTAACGCAGATAAATCTGCAACACTGGAAGCACCTCGGCTAATCTGCTTGTCTTCTTTCTAGAGGACGACATCGATATCGGACTATTACAGGAACGTTGGGTTGGAGGCGACCGAACCATCAAAGGACTCCCAAGCAAATATTACAATTTATTCCACAGCACAGGCGACAATCATCAGGATGGACCTAGAGTATGTATCCTCGCGACGAAGAGCCTGCATGCTTTTCTGAAGCAGACGGGGGTAAAGAACGTATATATTTCCTAAGTTGACATGACTTACGATTAACAGCAGCAAGAAGGCCAACCTGCGATGCCAATGCAAGGCATACGCTTTGGGGCAGCTCGGAAATCGACGACAGAGTTGAGTCATTCTTTGATTTTATTATTAATACAAATCTAAAGCAGTGTAACAAGGGCAGTACATATAACGCTTATAACAAAACTGAATCAGAAGGGCTTCTGTGCCAGACGCGTGCAAATGCATACAAAATAACGGCGGTCTCCACGGGTCACTGGCCCATAGGGGACCATACCGCCAGGCTTGGCATACTCTAAAATTCGCATTGCCAGAAGTTGCGGTACTTCTTCTGTGATTGCCCCGCTCTAGTTAGAGTCAAGCGACGGAAACTGGGTAAACTATTCTTTTTGGACTTCAAAGAGATTTTTTGAATACTACGGGTTGACTCTGAAGATATGAACTCCCTGCTATTATAACAGCAATCACGGCCTTAAGAGTTTGTGGCATCGAATTGGGCGCAACCCAGCGCTAATTGAGCTTCTAGGAGCCCCCACTGATACCAACCTACCTACTCACTTCAAGATAAGATCTTCTTTGGAAAATACCATTCAAGACATCAGTGGCAAGCTGGAGAGGTGGGAGGTGGTGTTAAAAGAAACGCACTTAAATCTCAGAAGCTGAAAAAATCATGGTGATGCACTTATGTGAAGTGGTATTAAACAATCGCCGCGTGGGCTGATGTGAAATGGGGCACTCTGCAAGATGAAATGTAGTTATTCAAGAGCCGATATGTAACACTGCAAGAGTTAGACCTTCTGGGTACTACACAAACCCTGTCCATTGAAAAGTGTGCTGTCAGGAATAACTGTGTGGGTGGAGTTTTTACCCAATAAAACTACTCGTGACAAACCCATGAACTGCAGAAACACCATAAAGAATTACATCACGTGGCGGAAATAGTGCACTCTCGCCTGCCTTCTTTTTACTATACGAGGACTTCTAACTGAGCTTTTCTGGTCTTTTCGTAATTTATATTGGATATATCTGATCTCGAAGTTGATCCGCATCCAAACCTTCCTGGCTTATTAACAGTTTCTGCGTAAGATTTTCTGGCATTCGCACTTCAATCGACTTTTCTCTAAATTTATGTATTTCATAGTCTACTAATCTGGGTCAGAAAAAGAAATTTGGATCATCCGGGACCCCATCGTTGTTTGGACAATCGGATGAAATACTCAGTTTCAGCCTCAATTCCTGTGAGAAAAAGTAGTTGACATTATAATTGATATCCACATACATGCTTTCCAACCACTTCTCGATGGCGGGAATCACCTTGTGTATTCTCTAAACTTTTTTCAAGTGTCCCCCTTGTTGTTGGTATCTATCTGTCACAGAGAAGAGGTAGATTTCACGTCATGAGTTTTACTAATATATACTAGTTGCCTTTCTTGACTGCATTGGGTTTGTATGGGTTATGTAGAAAATACATCGCAACTTTTGCTTTCAATCAGGTCTGATGCTTATAGCGCGTACTACGGCGGGTAAGGTAGAATGAGTTAGAACCATAATCCATGAGGTCTGAGAAGCTTTTAAACCACATGATTATCCCTACAACACCCGACATGGATTCTGATGGAAGGCTGAGGGTTAAGAAAAGCTGCTCACAGCGTAGCTGGATAACTCATCCTTGGATCCTATCAACTATAAGTACAAAATCGCGTTGCGTGCGTTACTGGAGAAGCCGAAAAAGGATACTTCGAGAGATGCATCTGAGGAAGTTCAATGCGGACATCAAAGGAAGGGGAGGGCTGCAAAATCCTGGGGAGTAAGCTATTAGAGGTATCAACAAACAAATGCACACTGAGTGAGTAGTATCGTAGCAGACAAATTTTTCAGCTAACTAATATTTATATAAGAATACAACAAAATCTTCATCATCATCTTCAACGGCAACAACCGGTATCTGGTCTAGGCCTGCATTAATAAGGAACTCCAGACATCCCGGTTTTGCGCCGAGGTCCACCAATTCGATATCCATAAACGCTGTCTGGCGTCCTGACCTACGTCATCGCTCCATCTTAGGCAGGGTCTGCCTCGTCTTCTTTTTCTACCATAGATATTGCCCTTATAGACTTTCCGGGTGGGATCATTCTCATCCATACGGATTAAATGACCCGCCCACCATAACCTATTGAGCCGGATTTTATCCACAACCGGACGGTCATGGTATCGCTCATAGATTTCGTCATTGTGTAGAATACGGAATCGTCCATCCTCATGAAGGGGGCCAAAAATTCTTCAGAGGATTCTTCTCACGGACGCGGCCAAGAGTTCGCTATTTTTCTTGCTAGAACCCAAGTTTCCGAGGAATACATGAGGACTGGCAAGATCATTGTCTTGTACAGTAAGAGCTTTGACCCTATGGTGAGACGTTTCGAGCGGAACAGTCTTTGTAAGCTGAAACAGACTCTGTTGGCTGACAACAACCGTGCGCGGATTTCATCATTGTAGCTGTTATCGGTTGTGATTTTCGACCCTAGATAGGAGAAATTGTCAACGGTCTCAAAGTTATATTCTCATATCCTTCTTCTTATTCGTGTTTGCCCAGTGCGGTTTGATGTTGTTGGTTGATTCGTCTTCTTGCCTTCATTGATGTGCAGCCCAAGATCTCGCGCCAATCACCGCCTGCTCGATCTGGATGAAGGCAGTTTGTACGTCTCGGGTGGTTCTTCCCATGATGTCGATATCGTCAGCATAGCCCAGTAGTTGGATGGACTTGAAAAGGATCGTACCTCTCGCATTTACCTCAGCATAATGGATCACTTTCTCGAGGGCCAGGTTAAAGAGGACGCATGATAGGGCATCCCCTTGTCGTAGACCGTTGTTGATGTCGAATGGTCGTGAGAGTGATCTTGCGGCTTTTATCTAGCCTCACACATTGGTCAGGGTCAGCTTAGTCAGTCTTATTAATTTCGTCGGGATACCGAATTTTCTCATGGCCGTGTACAGTTTTACCCTGGCTATGCTATCATAGGCGGCTTCAAAGTCGATGAATAGATGATGCAATGGTTGTCCATATTCCAACAGTTTTTCCATCGCTTGCCGCAGAGAGAAAATCTGATCTGTTGCTGAGTTGCCTGGAGTGAAGGCTCTTTGGTATGGGCCAATGATGTTCTGGGCGTATGGGGCTACCCGGCCTAGCAAGATCGTGGAAAATATCTTATAGATAGATATAGTATAACAAAATCTTATTAGAATCTATTCCATGTCTATGTGTCCGTCTGTCTATCTTTAACCGCTAACTCCTGTGAGAGACTGCGTGAGATCCTAGGTGGCCTTTCTATAAACCAGTTGACCCAATTGGCGCTGTGTGCCACTCTAGATATATGTAGTCTACAAGTGCATCGCGCGCCCCCCACATTTGCCATCATCCTTCCCAGGGCCATGCTAGTGTGGCGCAGCTGGATTCGCGGCATTCGAAATTTATTTCGAATGTTGCGAATGCGAGCGGGCAGATGGCTCCACGCTTTTTAGAACTCTCCACTGGAGTGGAGAGCTAGCGGTGAGAAAGTGCCTTAATGCTTGCTGCTGGTTGAAATTCAGCCTCGTATCTATCATCAATCCAAAGTATTTAATTGCTGAAGTGATGATATGCTTCCCCATTTTCACGTGAATAGGAGGTCGCAGGGAAATATTTCGTTTTAGTTTTTTAATCATTTATAAGCAATATTAATTATTCCAGGTAGACACTGTATGTATTTTCCATGTATATGTAAATGAACCTTTGGGGTAGTGCCTAATCCAGATGAATATATTTGTACATTGAACAAGCAGTATTCAATATACTTACTGCAAGAACGTTTAGAACGGGGCCTATAATGTCAGCGCTCTCGATATATAAAGGACGAATCCTTGCATTAATTTGTGATAGGGTGCGCGAAAATTGATGGTGCTCATCCGTCACTCAGGTCTGAGAAGACCCCAAGTGAGCACAATTTTAACGGTAAATATGTTGAAATAGTTGCCATCCGGGTCTAAGAAAACCACAAGTGAGACCATTATTGAACTGTATTTAAAGCTAGAGGCCGTTGCTTTTGTAAAGTTTTTAGGTTAGGTTATGAATTTAAAGCAGGTGATTATAAACGACACTTTTTATTAGATTTGTTTTAAATATTTGTTAAAATTGAAATTACACAGCAAAACTGAACACTACCAATCTCAGTGAGCAATACTTTGAGACATACTGCTCAAAGAACAGAATCTATACTAAATACACTGGTGTCCCAGTGTTGGTTTTGTCCGAAGGCTTACAAGACATCGAGTGAGGGTTGCGTCGCAGCTTGACTTCAAGAGTAATGACAGCACAATACTTGCTAGTGCCCCCCCTCCCGTGTATCGCATTTTCGACTAAGCCAGTGACCAATTTGATGGCGTCGGCGGTTGATCTGGCTGCCCGGAAGACGAATTGTCGGTCTGATAAGCTTCCCAGACTTTCTACAGCCCGCAATAATCTGTAGTAGATTATTCGCTCCAACGTTTTCCTCACAGTATCCAATAGACTAATAGGTCTATAGGGAGATGGTTCATCAGGAGGCTTACTAGGTTTAAGCAACAATACTAGCCTTTATCTTTTCCATATTTCGGGAAAGATTTTATCCGCCAAGCATGCTTCAAACAACTCTACGTCTATATCTGGTCTCAACTTAACGGCCAGCTTAAGGGCTTTGTATGATACTCGGTCGCAAATTTCCAGTATTTCCTTTGTCATTACTGGGGGTGTTGCACTCATAACTTAAGATGTCTGTAGACTGTAACCGCTTGTGCTCGTTGCGATATACTCCGTGATATGGAGGGTTCATTGCGAGGGTATACCTGGTATTGTGTCCTGGTCTAATCACACATTTATGATTATTTACTCGTCAGTTGCTCTTACAGACCAACCTGACCATTTTCTCATTCTTGAACGAATAGATTTCCAACCGCTTGAATTGCTTTTCAGGTCAAGGCTATATCCAGGTGATCACTGTGAGTGTAGTGTTCGCTGATGTTCCAGGAGACATTGTGAGCTAGTCAAGGGCAAAGGTCACACCCATAACCAAATAGGAGCATCCTTTCCCGTAAGTATTAACCTGACCGTCGTTAGCCAATATGATATATAAATGCACGAAAGCCTCCAAGAGAACTTACCCACTCTAAGGTCCATGCATTGAAGTTACCGGCGACGACTTCTGGTTTCCATTCTTTTCATCCAAGACCAATTTATCCAACATGCCTTCGAATTCAGCTAACGTCAGGCTTAGAGGAGCATATCAGCTGTGGACGTATATACCGTATATTTTTGCCCATACGAACACACTTGCGGACTGCTTCATACATTCCTGTATGGCTTGGTTCCCGCAAGCCCATAAGACTGCTTCACCTGTAAGATCGGCTACCCATATATTATTGTTAGGGTTTCTATAGGGTTCACTTATTATAGCAACTTGAACCTGCAACCTTGAACTGCGAGAGCAGATCTTCAGCGAGCCTATAGTGATTGATGTTGATTTGGACCAACGTCATTTGGGCCTTACATTCAGCGTCTTTTTGCCGCTTCCAACAATACGCCCGCTGTCCAGCCCTCCTTTTCATAACGCAACATGCATTTGGGATTCTTTTAACAATCCCGAGCAATGTGATCTGTTCCTTTGCAACATCTGGATCGGTCAAACCGATCAACCCCACTTAAGCATACTCTCGCCAGATGTTACGGACATCTAGAGACATATTTTTGACGAGATTTGCTTTCTAATGCGACAGACTACCCATTCAATGCGTACCTTCCCGACAGCTAGCAGCCTGCGTGCTGCTTCTGCTGGTAGCCTTTCTAAGGCTGACAATGAATGCCTCCTGCAAGTCGTGCAGCTTGAAGTGCCCCGCTAAGGCAGTGCAGATTTCCGCCAAATAAGTAATCTCAGTGAGGTCCTTGCACTGTATTGCGATCTCATGCTATTGAGCATGCCCGGCAATACTTCCTTCAAGTGTATTTTTGCTTTGCGGAAGCCTTCGGGTCTACTCTCCACGAACCTTTCAGTTCATGAGATCTCCCTTTTCGTTCCACCAGATCCGGCTTACATTTTTCTCCAAGTCTTCGACATCATGATCAGCTTTCACTCTTCTTAGTATGCCTGCGTAGGACATACTCCCGGGTTTGAAATGTTGATCGCCTCGGGAAGGATCCTTATTCTCTCCTTTTCCTCTTTTGGTTTTTTTCGCCTAACCTCAGTCCAACCAAATCTTTGAAACATCTGCTCCTTTCCTGATGTTTTGGGCGCTATTTTCCCGAAATAATAAAAAAACCTGTTGTTTCTTTTTCGTTAGTGCGAATATTTATGGGCAAACTTTTAGCACTGATGAAGGGAACAAGTCGTTCCCGAAATATCGGGATTTGCAAGAATAAATACAACAACAAGTAATCGTTGGAAACACCGCATAATTGCATTCAGCTATTTTCCCGCCTATCGCGGTTTCAGCCCCTTTCCTCTCTTTTGTCTTCCTATTTATGGGTATACGGCTGGGTGCCACCTAGATTGACTGCATCACTGTCGGAAAGTAATTTTAAGGCTCTCCATGGAATCTTTCGCATTTTCCCGCGATTTGTTATATTCTGTGGTGGCTCTGAAGATATGCTTGATTGCTTGATGCAAATTAAGTTTATCTTGCATGAATTCCAACAACTCAACAATTTTCATTCTAAGCAGAATCAAGCATGACTCTCCCAAGTCGGGATTCTCAGATCTTTGTGTAAAACAAAACCTTATTAAAATCGATTCAATGTCTGTCTGTCTGTCACACGCACTTTTCTCCAAAACGGCTAAACCGATCCGAACGCAATTTGGTGGACAGATGGGAAATCCCACGCATACAGTGAGTGGCATAAATTTAGGTGGAGTTTAAAGGGGGGCTCCCCACACATGCAAAGGGGGGATTCAAAATTTTTTTCACCGGATATAGTTGTGTAGGGTATTAAATGAAAGGTCTCGGTTTGTACTTTCCGAAACTGATATTAGTTTTGGCATAAATTGCAAAGTGCGTGAGTAAGGAGTCAAAATGCACGCATTTGAAGTGAGACAGGACTCATTTTCGGAAACTACCCAACCCAAAAATCCGAAAAAAATCAGGGTGGTGCGCCTAGATGAAATCTAGGCCCCAAAATATGTCCCATTCCGATATCTGCTCAAATAAACTTACTAATAGTATATTACTACCTTTTAGAAATTTACTGAAAAACCCCCCTTAAATTCATGCTAGGACTTCCGGATTCTGTACCAGCATAGAGGACAATATTTTGTGTATATGCGCTAAATTTCATAGAAATCAGGCAATTAACGCCAAAGTTATAGCAGTTCAAACTTAGCAATTTCGTGCGAGTTCACTGCTTCCAAAGCCATGCAAATCGGATGCTGACGTCATAATTACCCGGAATAATTGACATTCGCGTGGAATATTAAAGTCACATTTATGAAGAATCTATTTATCTGCAGCACTTTTTAAGGTTTTGTGTAAAACACTTATGTGAAATCTAATCTTCGAGAGATGTCCTACTCCGGTATCTGCTCAAACAATTTACTAATAGTACATTATCAACTTTTAGAAATTGACTAAAAAACTCTGCTTAAGTTCATCCTAAGTGTACTAAATTTTGCACCGACATAGAGGACAGCCTCGTGTATACGCATGCCAAGTTTCATGAAAATCCAACTATTATTGGGAAAGTTATAGCAGTTCAAACTTATCAATTTCATGCTAATTAATAGCATCCTAAGCCATACAAATAAGATGCTGACGTCATAATTAACGAGAATAATTGAAATTCGAGTGAAATATTAAAATTCCATTTAAGAAGAATCTAATTCTCCCTAGCCCTTTTTTATATTTGATGTTGGTTAAATTGTTGGCATTTGCTAATAATATTAAACTCAGAGTGTGAAGCGTATGAGGTTGACTATTTCAATACAGGGCTTTCCATCAAATTTTCTTCTTCTTTTTCTTCAGCCTTTGTCCCGTTCACAAGCGGGGTCGGCTCGTCGTAATCGGCTTCGCCATTTGGCTCTATCGAATGCCTGATCTGGGTGCAATCCCGAGGCTTTCAAATCCCCATCCAGCGTATCAAGCCACCGTTGCTTAGGTCTGCCTTTTGGTCGTTTACCATCGACTTCGATGTTCAGACCAATCTTGGCAAGTGAATTCTCGTTTGCACGAACTGCGTGACCATACCATCGAAGACGCCTCTCTCGCAACTTTTCCACGATCGGTGCATAACGATCGCGGATATCGTCATTTCGGATCTAAACGTGTGACGCGACTAGTCCAACGTAGCATCTTCGTCTCCATTACCGCAAGACGCCGTTCATTGTCTTTTATGGTCGACCAACACTCAGAACCATAGACAGCGACTGGACGGGCTTTCCATCAAATGATTTATTTAAATTACTTTCTAAAAAATAGATGCCAATAGAATTTTTAACTATGTTAGACGGAACTGCCAGGCTCACCGCTCCTCACATCTTCTTTTTCTTCAGATTTCAGTTCACAAGCGGGGTCGGCTCGTCGTGATCGGTTTCGTCATTTTATTTTATTAAATGCCTGATCAGGATGTAATCGCGAGACCTTCAAATCCCGATCCAGTGTTTCATGCGACGATTGTTTTGGCCGGCCTCTTTGGCTGCTTACGATTCACTTCGATGTTCTGACCAATACTGGTTGTTGAATTCTCGTCAGCGTGAATTACGTGACCACACCATCGAAAACGCCTCTCTTGCAGTTTTTCCACGATCGTTGCAAACCCATATCGACCGCGGATATTCTCATTTCAGACGTAATCAAAACGTGTCACGCCACCAGTGCAATGCAACATCTTCGCCCCCATTACCGTAAGATGCCGTTCATTGTCCTTTATAGTCAACACTCAAACTATAGAGAGCGACAGACGGACGACATTTCAGTAAATTTTAGATTTGGGACGTGCGCTGATACGTCGATCACAAAGAACACCAGTTGGGGAATGCCACTTTATCCAGGTGGCGTTAATGCTTGAAACATTTCATTACGCAGTTCTCCATTGGCTGGTAGCATTGACTCGAGATATTTAAATCGCTCAGTTCTTTCAATGGCAGTAATTTGCCCCTCCAGATATTTAAATCGCTGAGTTCTGGCAATGGTGGTAACCTGTCCAGAACTGAGCGATTTAAATATCTCGGGTCAATGCTATAAGCCAATGGAGAACTACGTTATGCTCCTCACACAGGGAAACACAAAACCTTTTATACCTGAAGCGTCAAGCTTCCGGTTTCCCGACTTGCTGGATATTGGGGGAGATCTCATAATCGCATTCCACCACCCAGCTCCCCATAGATGTGAAAAGGGGTGTAGTTTTTTTTTCGCAAAATATGGTCGTCTGGGGTACGAGATGAAACGTCTCAATTAGTGCTTTTCGAAACTAGTAATATTTTTGATAACGGGTAAAACATAGGGGAGTGAGGACTAAAAATGTATGCCCCGAAAAGTGTAACAGGTCTCCTACTCAGAGCCTATCCAAATGAAACACCTGAAAAAAATCACAATGGTGCATCCTTAGGAAATTTAGATCTCAAAATACATCTGAGTCCTGTATCCGCTCAAATAAAGTTAATAATAGCATATTACCATATTTTAGAAATTTGCCATGAAAATCCCCTTAACTTCTTTCTAGAAGTACAAAATTTGGAACCGTTTTAAGCAATAATGTAATACACGATTTTGGAAAGACTGAAAAAAATTCCAACCATTTTTAACGACTTAACTGTGGACTAGTACCTGAGCAGAGTATCACGTTGTTGAGTTCCATTCCGGGATCTTGCTAGGCCGGATAGCCCCATATGCCTAGAACATCATTGGCCATACCAAAGAGGATTCACTCCAGGCAAATCAGCAACAGATCAGATTTTCTCTCTGCGGCAAGTGATGGAAAAACTGTTGGAATATGGACATCAGTTGTACCATATTTTCACCGTCTTTAAAGCCACCTATGACTGCATAGCCAGGGTACAACTTTAACGGCCATGAGAGAATTCGGTATCCCGAGGAAATTTATAAGACCGACTCGGTTGATCCTGACCCACGTGCGAGGCCCGATAAAAGCAGCAGAATCACTCTCACGGCCATTCAACATCAACAACGGTCTAAGACAAGGGGATGCCCTATCATGCATCCTCTTTAACCTGCCCCTCGAAAACGTAATCCGTGATGCTGAGGTAAATTCAAGAGGTACGATCTTCTTTAAGTCCACCCAACTACTGGCCTATGCTGACGATATCGACATCATGGAAAGAATGACCCGAGACATACACACTGCTTTCATCCAGATCGAGCAGGCGACGTTGGGCGCGAGATCTTGGGCTGCACATCAATGAAGGCAAGACAAAATATATGGTCGCAATGTCAGCACCGAAAATCAACTAGCCAATAACATCAAACCGCACTGGCCAAACGAGAAGAATAAAGATGGTAGACTACAGCGTTGAAACCGTTGAAAATTTCTCCTATCTAGAGTTGAAAATCACAACCAATCCTCGCACGGTTGTTGGCAGCCAACAGAGCCTATTTCAGCTTCCAAAAACTTGTTCGCTCGAAACGTCTCACCATAGGGTCAAAGCTCTTACTGTACAAGACAATTGAGTTGGGTTCTTAGCAAGAAAAACTGCGAACTCTTGATCGCGCTCGAGAGAAGAATCCTTGGAAGAATTTCTGGCCCCCTAAGTGAGGATGGACGCAGCCTGCATAGCGACAAATTCTATGAGCGATACCATAACCGTAAGGTTGCGGATAAAATCCGGCTCAATAAGCTACGGTAGGTGGGTCACTCAATCCGTATGGGTGGAGATGATCCAGCGCGGAAAGTCTATAAGGGCAATATCTATGGTAGTAAAAGGAGACGAGGCAGACCCTGCCTGAAATGGAGCGATTGGGTAGGTCAGGATGCCAGACAGCTTTACAGATATTATATTGGTGGACCTCGGCGCAAAACCGGGATGTCCGGAGTTCCTTATTAAAGCAGGCCTAGACCGGATACCGGTTGTTGCACCGTTGATGATGATGATGAAATGAGGGTTATAATCTCGGGCGAGCGTAATGTTGACCACATTGTCCCCTACAGGCTGCCGTAATTCTGTGATGTACTTTTACGGTCTTTCATGGCACCGCTCATAGATTTCCGTCTCCGAGGAATAGGAAGATCATTGCCTTGTTCAATAAGAGCTCTGAAATAGGCCATGTTGGCAGCCAACAACCATGCGTAGATTTCATCGTCATAGCTTTTACCTGTTGCGATTTTCGACCTTAGATAGAAGAAATTATCAACGGTCTCAAAGTTGTAGTCTCCTATCTTTATTCGTCCCGTTTGACCAGTGCAGTTTGATGTTGTTGGTTGGTTGGCTTTTGGCGTTGACGTTGCTACCATGTATTTTGCCTTGTCTTCATTTATGTGCAGCCTATGATCCCGGGCGCCTGCTCAATCTGGATGAGAAAATGTGCAAATCGTTATTCTCCTGTCGTTACCGGACCGTCTTTGTGTAGTCAGCCCAGTCCGAGGTTGCCTTTATGGCTTTGTAACAGGTTCTTTCAACCTGGGGGACCAGTTGGTACAATTTGTCCTGTTTTCAGGAGCGGGAGACTCGCCTTCATGCTTCTCTGTCTATAGCTTTTCGTTAAGAAAGAGTTCCCAGCAGTCACCACGTTGAGGTGGAGATAGGGTTTGGAAGTAGAGCTGTTGATGTTGGTTCAGCAGGCGTTTCCCAGGTTTTATGCTCCATCGTGGGTACTAATGCACGTTTCGCCCTGTACCTTTTGACCACCTAGCAAGATATCGGAGAATGTCTTATAGATGGTAGTTAGCAACGTGATACCTCCATAATTGCTGCACTGTGTGATATCTCCCTTTTTATATATGAGACAGATAATGCCGCGTTGTCAATCGTCAGGCATTGATTCACTGTCCCATACCTTGAGCACAAGTTGATAAACCACTTGGCGTAATTGGTCGCCTCCATATTTAACCAATTCGGCTGTAATTCCATCGGATCCTGCGACTTATGATTTTTAAATCGATGAATTGCACGGACTGTTTCTTCTATAGTTGGTAATGGCAGGATTTGAACGTCGTCTTCAGTTGGTGGGAGTTCGAACTCGCTGATGTTCCGGTTGGTCAGCGGTTCATCAAATTGATCAACTCTTTGCTACAATATGTCCATTCCGTCGGAAATCAGATTTTCCTCTTTGTCTCTCGCAGGAAGAGCATCGAGGTGTGTACGGCTTCATCCTGCTGACTTGTTGGTAAAACTTCCGTCGGCGAAGACGTTTCTCCGCTCGACGGAGTTCGTGTTAATTGTCCGCGGATGCCCGCGTCCTTTGAGCATGCAACATTACTTGGTATGCAGCATTCTTTCGTTCTATTGCCAGCTTGCATTAATCGTCGAATCAGCCGTTCCGACTCTTTTACGGCTGGGGCCAAATATGTTTTTGGACGTATTTACGTTAATGTTCTTCAGGTAATTATGAAGATCATTTCTTAATGCTTCATCTCCAGGATCTTTGCTGACTAGGGTTATTACGGCATCCATCTCCCCCATATAGGTCTTATAGGTGTTACGGAGGGCTGATCAGATAAACTAGTTTTGCACGAACATTAAGCGTAATTTTTTTTCATTAAGGTTCAGGTTTTAAACAATGTTTACTTGGTGTCCGGATAGCTGAGTGGCAAGGCTGTCGTACGGAAGGTCGCGGTTCAAATCTCACTGGTGACAGTAAAATTTGTATCGTGATTTGACGTCGGATACCAGTCGACTCAGCTGTGAATGAGTACCTTCGTCAAATCAGGGTAATAATCTCGGACGAGCGCAATTCTGACCACATTGCCTTGTAGTGTACCGTTACGGTCTTGAATGAAGTGCTCTCACACACTTCAAGGCCCTGATCAAACATGGATTGTTGCGCCAACGATTATTATTATTATATTACTTGGTTTCCCTTTTCTTCCTTTATTTTTTTGCTTCTATTTTTACATTCTTTTCATTTTCTGGCATCAATTATATCTAGATATAGTGTAGAATATATGGGCAAAGTGATTTTTTGATATTCGGAGTCGTTCGGAAATTATAGTGTTAAAACGTGATAAGCCGCATGCCAGATTTATGTCGATCGCCGTAATAAAACGCATATTTATCGGTCCGAATGAAGTTTGCATGACTTCACTAAAAGGACGAGAATTGAAGCCAAGACTGTACATGTGTTTCTTCAAGAAACTTAAGGTTTATGGACTAGGTATAGCAGATTAATGATTTAAATGCGTTTTTCTCGAAACTGCATATTGAAAAGCGGCTGCCACCATAGCCCAAAATCTATCCCACCAAATTCTTTGAAATTTTCACGGCTTATTCAAATTTCATATTTCTACGGTCCGAAAGAAAAACAGCCTTCACACGGGATGACCCCTTTAAGCGACATCCTTCATTTTTATGGCCCAGAGATGCCAAGACAGTGGAAATCCTAAAAACTGCGCGTCTTTGAAGATCTGAGACGAAAAGCATAGATTGAGAAAGTTATATTATTTTAAAACTCCACGCTCGCAGCCCAACCTTTATTTTTGTTATTTCCCACTTTCAGCTCGCGCGATAACCTTTAGTTTTGTGTCTCAGATTCCGCAATCTACATCGATTGAAGGGCACGTGAAGTTTTGTACAATCACACGTGAGTTATTGAATTGTTCAAAAGAACCCTCATTACTTCCCCGAGCGCGGCAAGCACTGCGACTTGCGGTCAATTTCGCCAAATTTTTAGGTTTTTAGGATAGACCTCCGCGATTTTTCGATATGTGACGGCAGGATATTGTCGTGGATGCTGGTGTTTGTTGTAAACCCATCATTTGGAGAATATTGTATGATGAAAATGAGTCAGAGCACCCTTCGATTGAAAATAAAATTGAGGAAAATAACCATAAGGAGGAAAAGAATGCGTGTTTGGGTGCCCTAAAAGAGGAGAGAACAAAAGACATGGTGATTATGAGTGTATGTTTATGATGGATTTCCTCTATGAAAAGATGATAGCCAGAGGAAAAATGGCCCCAATTTTGAAAAAAAATTAAAATCCCCATAGTCGGCAGGACTACGACTTTGCAGATTCTTGTCACCTTCACCACACCATTTGCATTCATTTTCACTACTGTATTTTTCTAAATGTATCTCACCCATTGAAATATAATTTCAGCGGTTTAAGTGAAAAACTGAACCGACAAAAAGTACCAAAGCATACATTTAGTTTGAATCGAGAACGCACACATAATGTGGAATTAAGAACATAAAATTCTGTTTTTACCAGAGGGTACGAAGCATGAAGGAAAGCTGACTTGATTTCCATCTCATAATCAGTTGCCGGCGAAAATCCAGATCTTTTCACATTGTATCTATTGCAATGCCGTTAAGAATATTCTTATTGATTCGCTTTAAATTCATGAAACATGTTAGTTGATTGTTTATTAATAATAGAAACTGGCTTTGCATAGCTGGAACCTAAATTATGAATGGGTATTGTAAGTGTCGTCTCGTAGAATGGTTTCTGCTAATGCTCGCCAAAAAATGTAAATATTATTGTCTTCAATGGACAAGTTGGAAACCTTCACCGGACCGACTATATTCGGACATACTTCTCAGAACCATAGAAACGTTTCCAGCTAGGGTAGGCATCGGCCCCGCGGCGTCGAAGCCGAAAGTGTTGAAAGTGCTCTTGAAATACTCGCATTTATGCCCGTGCACAACGGCAATTATTAATCTATAATTAGTAAAAGTACTTTTTTTCTAAGTGCGCTGAAATTGGACTTTCTTTTCACTTGTATCTGAAAATATGTATTTTTCGAACAATTGGCTTAAATAGATGTCATTTTTTAGTGCTTTTGCATAGCTAATATGCGAAAGCGACGTGGGTATAGCCTCTTTCGAGCAGGCTTTCAGGCGTGCACCTGGATTCCGTAATATCTGCTACAATAGAAGCAAGTCACTGCTGAACGCTTTGCAACTCGAAAACGGAATGCAAATGGATTTTTCAAATATTGTTCATAAAAATTGAGAGAAGTCTATGGTTTTTCTTGCTCCATTAATCAGGTTCAAGCACCTGGTACCAAGTTCAATGCCGCTCGCTCAGCCGAGTTACGCATTCAAGTAGAATAGCGGCAGTTGTAGTATGTATTGTAGTTTGGTAAAAATATGGCACAGAAATTAACTCAGCATTCAATTACTAATAACTACTTTAGTGATTTTCAATGGTCTAATTTTCCGGTGTATAAATTGGAAGTCATTGTTTCTGGGGAGCACATTTGTGTTTCCATTTCTGACCGCGTCGTTCAGCTTCTATCTGTCCTGAGCCCACACTAATCATGGTTTCCATTAGAGTTTGTGCGCTTTTAGTTTTGGCCCTGGCCATTCTTGTAGTACCATCAAAATCGGAAAATGGTTGCGCTGGTAGTCCAGAACTCTGTCAAGAGAGCCGGTTCATGCGCTTCATCACAGATAGTGTTCATAGGTTTAACGAGAACAACGCATCTTTGGAGATCATCCCTGGTCTAGAAATAGTGAAGTCAACGCAGCAGGTCGACGAGGATGGAAGGTCCAATGACATTGAAGGAGGATCGATACTTTCGGAGGTCAGCAGATATATGAACAACCATGAAGTGAAAATTAAGTTCAAGGAGTTGTTTGGACGGGCCAATATCAAAGCAGCGAAGAACTATTACAACTATTTGATTGAAGACGAGCCGGTTGAAGGTAACTATGAACTTTTTGTGGTATATAAAGCTTTTCATAATGATTCAAGGCAAATATACTCCTCCTCGATATAGTGTTCTAAGTGGTAGCATAAAAATTATTTCCGTTTTGTAAAAAGGCAAATTTCCAAGGAACAAACATGTGTTGTGCGCCTGTAGATTTTATTCACCTTACTTGATGCAACCATCAATTATTTGATGGAAGACGAGATAATATTCTGGAATAACTCGATTTCATCTATTATGATATTAGTCGAATATTAGACTACTGAGGGTTCAACATTATTTGTAGAGATGAAGGAAATTCACCTTTTTGCCAAGTTGAAAGATAATTAACATTTCATTACCACCAATTAGAACCTTTCCTGGGACATGTCTAGATTGGATAGATCTTTTCACTGTGGGTGCCGACCATATTGAACAAGTTCTTGAAATATTATATTGGCGACACGTCACGTTAGTATATATACATAAATGACATTGGTTAATGCCATCCGCCCCTAACTGTTTTTCCCTCTTTGTCGCCGTAGTACAGCTAAACTATCATTTCATTTTTGTTCCTCGGCAGCAATCATAGTCAAGGCATCTACAAAACTGACTGAAACAAAGAAGGAGGATATTCACATTACACAGAAAGGATTTAACTGCGTCTATTATCCTTTCGGAAGCTCAAATATCGATCAGTTATGCCAAGCAACTGGAGATACCCGTTCCCATCCATTGAATTGAAGGCATTTGTGATGACTAAATATATAACGGCACAATATGCCCTCCTTTAGAATCCCCTTTTTGTCTGCAGAAGACAGATCCTGCGATACGATGTTAGACCTCCAAGCTGCTTATTATATCCCCCATCATGTGTATCGAGTAAACGACACGAACTAGATGCAATCGCGTATTCTTCTTCAGGTTCGAAAGGTTTGTTCATCGAGCCCTGCAAATGCATCAATTGACGGGAAAATCTTAGAGTAGACCGCCTACCCCGGCGAATTTTCATTTTTAATATTAACTTTTTTATGTCAACATTTTATGGATCTAATGACAAAATTGTAGATATTCAACTTACCTATGTTGACAGCGATTTGTACCTGACTAAATTGGCGAAAGAATGCTGATTGCAATCTACTTTCCCTTTAAATGTGACATTTTGGTCGTTATAACTCCTTACTCGGGCACGTAATGGAAAGGCGTGATCTTGATGACTGTAACAATAATGATGAAAGGTTTTTACAATTCTGCAACTTTCACCACCCCGTCATCAGCGAAATAACTCCCGAGCGCGGATGCTGTTTCACGGTCAGATGAATTTGGAACGACTATCAATGAACGTCTAATCAGATCGGCTACATTGTGGTCAGCAATACATTGAGGAATTGTCTTTTGAATGTGCCTTCAAAGTTCCTGACAACAGTTTTCGTTGGGGAGGAAAATAGAAGCTGGGAAAAATAGTAACAATTAAAAATAAAACCAACCAGGAACGCATCAAAAACACCTCATAATCTTGATCGCAGAGAGTAGGCTGGCCTTTACTCTGGATCCACTTCTGTCTTTCAACCATTGTGGAGCTTTTCCTCGGTTTCTAAAAAGCTTTCGACAGCTTAAACAGTAAGTTCATCTGGAATGCTTTCCACAGGATAACCCGAAAACTACATTGAATTTTATCATTTCGTTACATTTTGTCCTTAATCGTTTTCCTTTCGCTATTGGTGGCGACTTTTATGCCGTTTTGGCTGAAAAACGTAGCAGCGTTCAATGAGCAAGGTAATTTTTCCTCAAACATCTTGACTACCTTCGTGACAGTTGCTTGCGCTCTCATAGAATCATGAACCTTGGTTAAATGGCTCTGGATTTTTGCAAGGAGGCAAACAAAGAAGCATCTTGCTGTAGACAGTTTTGAACTTTCCACAAGTTCGTTCCTTGCTCTTTCTTGAAAGAATTTCACATTATCACACTTGATCCCAGTACCAAACTTCCCCTCAATAAGTCTTTTAATTTGTTCCTACTAAAAATTAAATAGCACATCGTAATTTTCTTCAAGAGTCTCCAAGCCTTTAAAAAGGTCCTATTGACCTTACTCGTCTTGAGAACTACCAATATCTTGTTCTTTTCTTTTTGCTTCAATATCCATGTAAGATGTATTGACGAATGATTGACCGGCTGCTTTAGCCTTTAACCTCATAACAAAAAACATGGCTTTCTAATACATGATTTCGATGATTTTGGCCTTGTTTTAGTTTACTCTTGACTTCTGTGAATGTGGTGCCCAAATATGCTAAATTGGGCAGCAAATGCTAGCTTAACTCTCGGAACGCATTTGAAAACGAAGCGGCCCCTGGTGTTTCTAATTTCATTATTATGTGGATTATGATGGTTGCGATTTGGGGGTTTTGATTTCTTCTGTCCGCAGTTGGGACACTCAGCATTTTCTCATATTGTGCCGCCTTGTTAAAGTATGTGAACTTTAGATGCAAAAATAAAGTGTTTTATTCCTGATGAATTCGACTTTGCTGGATCACTTGATTTCCGCGTGCCCATCTTGATTTTTAAGATTTAGTTGAAAACAAAACCTTATTAAACTCTATCTGTCTGTCATACGAACTTTTCTCAGAAACGACAATACCGATTCATTCCTCCAGGCATATGGTAGGGTGGTCCTCGTATACCTAAAAGAGGGGCGCAAAATTGGTTTTTACCGTATATGAGAAACAGTTCTACTGCACTTATTTGTCTTCAAGATTTTCAGTTTCTTTTTTAATGTTTTCAATATTTTCCCTATATTTTCCTGTTATGGCTAATTCATCTCCATAGAGTTCATGTAAAGTGCAATGCAGGGTCCGGGAAAGCTATTAACAGTGATGATAATCTTCCATCATCCCAGTGAAAGAATTAGTAATAATCCGAATGCAGCTCTCTCTCTCCCTTTTGAGACATTTCTGTAGTTTTTCGATGAAGTCTCCAGCAGTGATCATTAATCATGTTTCCATTCCAATGGCCTTGAAACATTTTTTTCATTTTCTTCATAATGTACAAAGATTTTCGGAAAAAAATGGGCGGACATTTAAGAATGGACCTCGAAGCTCGAGGTTTCGAAATTTTTTGTGAACTAAATTTTTATATCCAGGTCGTCTATTGATGTCAAGTACGCTCAAGATTTCCTGTTATCATCCAATCCAAATAAGGACATTTTAGTATATGGGTATCAATATCCTTTAGGTGGGACAAAACGTGTCCATCACGTTTACGTGCTGTAGTTGCTGTTGCGCAGAAATGTGCTCTCGCAGCTCTCTTCACGTGTTTTTTAAAAGCCTGCACTTCTCCTATTATCTCCTAATCCATGCATTTCCAGGACGACACACTCGTCAACCACTCTGAGATAGCGAATTTCAGTGCATGACGTAGCCAATAATTGCGCTTATGGTAGGGCCCATACACTATCAAACAAATTGCGCAACGCAGGCTGTTGCGCAATAATTTGCTAATGTATAGGCGCGTTTGACGCGCAAATGTTTGACGGATTTCAAACATTTTTGAAATCGTTTGCGCAACGCGATGTGTTGTGTATGGGCATATTGTGCTTCGTTCGGCAATATTTTTCAGACGACCGCTGAAATATAATTTCCATAGAGGTAGAATTTCAACCTCATCCCCGTAGGGGATGGAAAGTAGGAATAGGAACTCGATGCGCCCATCCCCTTACAAAGTTATGGCGATTCAAAGTGGGGTTCCTTTTACATCAGCATGACCCAGTTGAATTTTCAAGGTTAACCCGCCAGGAGGACGGAATGGGGAGAAAGGCTTTCTTTTTATAACCTCGTTAAAGGACAGCGGCAGGCATCATCCCTTTAAACGATAAGGTTTAATTTTGAACCCTATTTCTGCTGTGATAAAGGATGTCCTCTCTCTCAAATTCCCTCCATCTAATGGGGGGTATTTTGATATTATCATGGTAAAGTTGAGTTTGCCAACCATATCCCCGGACAATAAGAGTGTAAAGAGGATATATAGAAGGAAAAAAATATTCCTCCTTTCTATTTCTCTTAAAGTTACAGCACCTCGAAAAAGGGCTAGTTTCGAATCATAAATAAGCTGTTAGAGTAATTATCGCCCCAATGTGTAAGGGAGGCTAGAGACGACTCAACCCCCGTACCCTCCTACTCCTCCCGATAACTATACAGGTAGTTACAATACCCTTTTGACGGCATGTTACTCATACCGTTTCCAACTTGTAACTAATTTTTAAAAAAATTTCACCAAGTGTATGGGAAATTGCACAACGCAACGTTGCGCTTCGTCCCGTTGCGCAATTTGTTTGACAGTGTATGGGCCCTGTTAGAGTGTTGTATATCCACTGCCACTTTCTGTCTTCTAATAAATATCCTGAAAATCAGATCCAATTGTTAGCAGTGGTTTAATAAATTATTTTAAGGGGGTCATCCCATGTGAAGGCCGAACTGGATAAAGATACAAATACGAATTTTTCACTATATATTTATTAATATCTTGGGCGTGTATAATAATTTTTCCAGCACGATAGCGTCATGCGTTATTGAAATACACAGCAGCTACACCCATCTCCAAAAAAAAAGTGTTTTTCTGCTGCCACGCTAGAGGGTGCTGTGCTCATCCTGAAGAAAAAATGTAAACGGCATTCTGTGCGCAAATTAGGATTATTAAGAAATATTAAAAGCTAAATTTTTGGTGCGGTGTTAAACTTTTTTTTTGTGAAGTTGGGCGTTTTCTTAAGGCTTCTTTAATGAATAAAAAAAACTACTGAATGAATCGCAATTATCCTAGTTTGCGGACCGTAGAAACATGTTCTGAATAAGTCGTGAAAATTTCAAAGAATGTCGTTGGATAGATTTTGGGCTATGGTGGCAGCCGATTTGCAATACATATGTACAGCCTTGGCTTGAATTCTTACCCTTTTAGCGAAGTCATTCGAAAGTTATTCGGGCCGATAAATACGAGCTTTATTACGGCGATCGTCATAAATCTGGCATATGACTTATTAAGTGTTTAACACTATAATTTCCGAACGTGTCCAAATATCAAAAAATCATCGCCCATATATTCTACACTATATGTAAATACAATTAATACCAAAAAAAATTCGATTCCGTGGATCTGACACACGGGATGACCGCCTTAAGGGACTCAATTTTATGTGAAGAAGGAATATCAGTATTTTTTGGGGACCAAACAAAGTTGTTAGACAAATGTTCTTGATCCCAGGCTCCAGGTTTTTTCCTGTTGGCTATCCTTTTCTTGTCCAGTGCTCATCTCACGCCCTACTTTCCTTTCAATAATGAAGCAGGGCAATTTTGGGAATTAACATTGTTGAGTGACTTTCCTGAAACCTAAATAATGCACTTCTGATCGGAAAGTGGGATCTTCTGTCAAACAATCAGAAAGATCTCCTATCTTACTTTAAGGTAGACAGTACCGCTCATTGTGCAACAGAACTGCTTTCGGACTCTATTTAGATAAATCTACGCAAAGATGTCAACCATCTTTCTGCATTTGATCCAAAATTCTTCTATTAAGCCGGGTGTATTAAAACAGAACAGTAGTTCAAATTCTTGTTAAAGACGAAAGAATTTCTGGGCTTTCCCATCGGGGAAATGTTGTAGAAACCAATAACTACTTTGAATGGGGAAGTAAGAATTTCTGATTTTTCCTTGGTAGGGATACAAGATTATTTTATATTTATATTTTGGTTCAACAGTTACGGTTTGCTTCTTTCAACGATACAGTCAAGCTCTCAAACAGACACTTCGCGTTTCGTACTACTGTTGGAACCACCACAAAATTTCCATTGATTCTATTGTACCTTGAGCGAGAATAACTACCTTATAAAGAGCCGCAAGTTTTGACTTTGAGTGTTTTTTGTACCTCCCATATCATAATAATGCCCTAACTAGTGTTTAAAATTAAACCAAAGTAAGCGAAGTACATCTTTCTCATTAATTCAATTATATTTCTTGGATGTTTTCTTATTGCAAATCTTTTACAATTATAGTGAGATATGTTAAGATTATTGACGTTGCTCCAATGTGCTCACAAAGCAGATTGCGAACAAGGAAGAAGGTACGACTTTTGTGTTTCCGCCCCATTGTTCCAGTGTCGCTCATTCGGTTTCCCTACAACTATCATAAAATAGGAACTACCAAACTTTAGTCTGGTTCCCTAAAAACATGTCATTTGATCTAAATATAAACAACAAAAGGAAGTCATAAAACAAAATGTTCAAATATATGTAAACCTGTAATCATAAAAGTCTGACTGAAAATTAAGAAAAAAATGCAAAAAAAGAACAATAACCGCAGAGCAGCTATGTACTGTACAAGAGGGTGAACAGGAAACATACAAGACTCCGCAACTTTTAGCCTAAGATATTATCAGAAGGCGCTTATGATGTGACTTCTAAACTTTCAAACGGCGTCCTCATTCTAAATTGAAAACAATTTCCTTAAAATTAGATCGAATTGAAGGAAGTAAAGCGACCATAGTGATCTTGGATCACCTTGGCTTTAATGAGGTTGGTACTTTTCAAAAAGAATAGTTTTGAAATCTCCAAATGGAAAGCTTTGAAGTCCCAACAATTTCTGTATACCTTGCGCTTTTTTCGATCTCGTTTTCAAGAGCAGAACTTGTAAGATGATGGTTCAATTTTGTAAGAAAATTGAACGATGTTTGGATATAGAATCCTCGGTGAGAAACGCCTATGAATCTTCATGCACTCCATCTTCAGTTGTTTAATTTCTAGATTATTTCTTTCTGCAGTATAGTGCGTTGCTTCAAGAGATCGCAATTACCTCGAATATTTCGGGAATGCCATCTATCATCTTGGAGCCATAACTCTGCAATCAGCCATAATATGAAACAGTATATTGAAAAGTTTTTTGGAAATCGGACTGTTGTCAACAAAGTTATAATAGATTAAAGTTCTTACTTTCGTGTGAAATTACCGTGTCCAGAGACATAGATTGTTAGTAGTACATTGAAGTGCACAGTCTAACAATTGTACTATTATCCACCCAAATATTCTCACATAAAAATCCGTAAAACTTCTTTTTATCTGAAACACGAAGTTTTCACTTTCTGATTAGGTTAAAAATTTGAGGGTACTGAATCTTTTTCACAACTGGCGTCTTCAGAACATTCACTGAACAGTTCGAACAGCACAAGATATACATCTTGGCCAACACTATTTTAAAAGTGGAAAACGTTGGAAATGCGAGAATCCGGCATAGATTTTCTCATCCACAGGAGTTCAGAACACCATAGACTTCAAACCAATCAACAAAAGAATTAATGCGCCTTGAATAAACACTGCATATATTTTTTAGCATTTGGCTTATCAACAAATACGCTCCAATCGAAAACAAAGATGCCTTTGTAAAAAATAAATTCTGTAGTCCCTTTAAGTCAATATTTGATTCACTGCTCTCAAATGACTAAAGATACTCAGCGACTTAAACGCAAAGATCGAAGACAAGCTGGTTGACCATGGAACTCCTGGAGGCCATGGTCGCCGTAACATAATTAACGAAAACGAAAGCAGACTCACAGCATTTGCTTGCGACAATTCCATCAACTTTTTTCCCTTATGAAGGATCCACAAGAGAATATAGGCTCCTCCAGATGGTACGACGTTCAACCGGATAGATCATGTCCTCATGGGGAAACGAGCCGCATCTAATATTCTTGGCGTACCCTTACACCGTGGGCAAACTGCGACAGCAACCATTCGTTATGGCAAGATATCGATGACGGATATCAAATAATGGAACCAGCAGGATCACACCAACTATCAGCTCCAGAACGACGAATTGACATCGAAATATGGTGGCACGCTGGAAGAACAAATGCTGAAGGCATTTCAAAGCTGCTGTAGAGCAAACCAAAGGACGCGCTTGGTACATCGTGGAGAATGGAACCAAAGAATTCGGAAAGCCAAAGGCTGACATAGACCTATAGTGCCATGGAAGAACAACAAGAAACCATTTTCTTTCATAGATAAAGAGCATTGGAATATATGGTCTCACGTTAATAGATCGGCGTCCTAACAGTAAATTGTATATAATCCAAATTTACTACTAAGCCGTGAATACTGTAAATGGGGTCGTGTTGAATGCGATCTCGTCTGTATTTGTTACAAAAAATAACCCATTCTCAGCTGAAGACTGAGGAACTTTAGTTATTTTCCTTATAGTAAAGCGTTATTAAGTCAATAACATTAATTACTTCTCGCTTTGAGATTGGATTATAAATTCTGGCTTCAATACGTTCCTTTCCTATTAGCCGTCGGATTGCCTATTAGGTATTTGACATCGTAGACCTCAGGACAATAAGTCCGTTCATTGTAGCTTATGAGGCTGATAAGGCTGGCTAGGCTGATCCTGATCAATGTGCGAGGCGAGATAAAAGCAGCAGGATCACTCTCAAGACCATTCGATATCAACAACGGTCTACGACAAGGGGATGCCCTATCATGCGTCCTCTTTAACCTGACCCACGAGAAAGTGACTCGTGATGCTGACGTAAATGCAAGAGGTACGATCCTGTTTAAGTCCACCCAACTACTGGCCTATGCTGACGATATCGACATCATGGGAAGAACCACTCGAGACATACAAACTGCCTTCATCCAGATCGCGCAGGCGGCGCGAGATCTTGGTCCGCACTTCAATGAAGGCAAGACAAAAAATATGGTGGCAACGTCATTGACGAAAATCAACCAATCAACAACATCAAACCGCACTGGTCAAACGGAAAGAATAAAGAAAGGAGACTACAATTTTCAGACCGTTGATAATTTATCCTATGTACGGTCGAAAATTACAACCGATAGTAGCTACGATGATGAAATCCGCGTACGGTTGTTGTCAATCAACAGAGCCTATTTCAGCTTACAAAAACTATTCCGCTCGAAACGTCTTACCATAGGGTCAAAGTTCTTACTGTACAAGACAATGATCTTGTCAGTCCTCATGTATTCATCGGGGGTTTGGATTCTTAGCGAGAAAAATTGTGAACTCTTGGCCGCGTTCGAGAGAAAAATCTTCCGAAGAATTTTCGGCCCCTTACATGAGATGGGCGATTCTGTAGCCTACACAATGACGAAATCTATGAGCGATACCATGATCGTCCGGTTGTGGATAAAATCCGGCTCAATAGGTTACGGTAGGCGGGTCACTTAATCCGTATGGATGAGGATGATCCAGCCCGGAAAGTCTATAAGTGAAAAGAAGAAGAAAAAGAAGGCAAGGCAGATCCTGCCTGAGATGGAACGATGGCGTAGGTCAGGACGCCAGACAGGTTTTAGGGATATCGAAGTGGTGGACCTCGGCGCAGAACCGGAATGTCTGGAGTTCCCAGGCCTAGACCGAATACTGGTTGTTGCGCCGTTGATGATGTCAAGTAGAAATAAAGTATAGCACGGGGTTGCTTTGGGGTGTTTCTGCTGGTTAATGGTATTCCCGATGCACCTAATTTTATACTTTACACGGAATTTTCTTTGATAAGGAACGATTTGTTATCTTGTCAACTTTTTCACTTTATATGCTATGTCTTCGTACCACGCCTTGTAGAATTCCTGGACGATATAGAGAAATTCTGTGGATTTACTCAATAGTACCAGGTTCTTCAGGAAACCTGGGCTGATGGTTGATATTGCTTTCAAATACGAACGGCAATATTTTCTTTGAGAGAATAGGGAAAAGACTTATTGATATATGGAAATGTAGGTTGGTCTTGTATGAAGTTTTCAGCGCAAAACCGAAGCCGCAGTAGTGCATTGAAAATGACAATCGAACAAATTTTTCTTTTGAGGGGGTAGAAGACTTGGACAAGGTCATGGGACTTCCTATGCATTGACATAATTTGATTACATGGATGAGCTTTTGGAAGGAGTATATATTTAAGCTATTCGAGAAGCAACTCTTGGAAGACGGATATTTGTTTGCTATGGATGCTGCAAAGGCCTCATTATTTTCGACATCACTTCTGCTCTTTTGGTGCTCGGCGTAGTAGCTTTTGGATACCGTGATACCACTACGTCATTGAAAAACTTTTTCGAAATTCGGACTAGCTCCCTAATTTGATCGTTATCCTCCTTTCCATTGTATTCGGCCAGGAAATTTCTTTTAGGGATGTTTTTCAGGCAATTTGCAGATTGGCTGTTCGAGCAATTCTTTGTTGTTTAAAGTGGTCCACGTATAATTGAATAATTTTTTATTGAAGCCTCGTATTGAGCCTAGTAAAATTGGCTGCATCGACCAACATGTGATAATCGGGAGGATCTGTATGGTTACAGTCGGTGGAATAGCACAGTTTTGTTTTAATGCAAATTTAACTTGTTGTATCGAGTTACCAATGCTAGTCACTTTGCCTTAGTAGATTGATTCAAATTTACTTAATAGACCGTTTCTAGTCCCACCTTAAACAGTCATGTTCTATCTGGTGGTAACAATACCTTCTTGCATTTTAGTGTTTCCTAGTTGTACCATTTTTCATCCCTTGTTGCCTTAGGTAAAAAAATGTGTTTTGTATTTGAAAAATTAGTTAGAGATGAAATGAAATGGTTTTCGGAAATTGAATTCAATCAATCTGAGAACAATTATCAGTATTGCTTGCTAAGTTGCTTATTTAAAGCAATCGTAGGAAGAAGATAACTATAAAGTAGCGAAAGTAGCACTTTCCACTTGGGTACTATATGTGGCAATCCTCTGTACTTCATTCGTAATTCGTATTACTCAATTTTCAGCTATGGACGTGAAAGTGAAGAGCCACTACCCTCATTATATGTATGTGATGGTATATTGTGAGTCCTCGGTTAGGCTTATAGCCGAAGGTATTGTGAGGCAACTCCGCAATTATTGAAAAAGTTCCAGTAGGTCAATTTTAATTTTCGATGTTAAATTACTTCGCTCTGAAACATCGTAGAATAGAAGTAATGCGTTAAAGTGGACGGAACGACACAAAAAATTGTAGGCAGTGGCATTTCTGGGTTCGTACACATCCGAAACGGAAAATCTTTCATGCGTGAAATTTCTAGCTTGCTATCTTCAACTTGTTTGTTTTGCCGGCAAATTACATTTTTACCATCGAAGTAGAAAATTGCATTGATAGCAGTAATTTGTCGCATTCCAAGAAACCTTACAAATATCTGCAGAAGTCCCCAATTGATAAATTTTGCCATTCAAGCTGAGTCTTTTTTATGGAGCAGAGTACATATGGAAACTACTCTTATTGGAAAAGAGTCGAAGCAACTTTTGGCGCTCAAAATGTAGTTTGAATTAGGGATGTTAACTCGGGTAATTCTCTCTCTTCAATGGGATTCACGCAAATAAATCTGTAAGCTAAAACTGTTGGGTGAGTTGGGAAAAAGTGATGGTTGTGGAACGATTTCTTGAAAAACTTTAATGGGGACGATACGGGAAAAATCCAAATTTTGTCATCATTCTTTTAATGAAATTGGACTGGACGATTCGGCATTGCCATGAATGTCCCTGGTGATAGCGTTAAAACTTCTCTACTGAGATTGATGCTATTACCCTCTAAGTGCGGTATACCAGGTCAATCAGAATTATATACTATTGTTGTTGGTTCTTTGAAATGCGTTTCAGTTTTCAAGGTGTCCCTTGATGCGTTTCTAGATAATTTTAGTTATTATCTTTGTAGCAGAATGAAGGACGCAAATATCCCTGAAGTTATCACATTCATCACGAAATCGCAATTACCATCAGTGAAAATAATATCGCAACTCCCCAGAGACTGCATAAGTTGTAGAGATCAGGCTTAGAAGAATACAATCAAATAGTCTAGGAGGAGAAAGATTTGTGCTACCCAAAGTGGTGCTTTTTCACGTTTGGGTTCCGGAATTAAATTTTTTTTAAGGTCGTCATCCCGTGTGAAGGCCGTTTTTTTTGCCTTTTTTGAAAAATTATTTTGGAGGACTGGATAAAGATAGAAACATGATTTTGATATCTCTAGTATATGTGATAAATTTTTCAGCTTGATATCGTAGCTAGTTTTCGAAATACGTGTCAATTTATGCACCCATCTCCAAAAAAAAGTGTTTTTCTGCTGCCACGCTGGAGGGCGCTGTGTGCATCAGAGAAAAAAAACTAAACGGCATTTTAATGTGGACATTATTCCACGGTCCGCGAACTAGGATAATTAGAAAATATTAAAAGGTGAATTTTTGATGGGCTTTTAAACAAAATTTTTTGGATTTTGGTGTCTTTTTACGGTTTCTTTTATGAATAAAAAAAAGACCCTTCCTGTTGCAATTATCCTAGTTTGCAGACCGTAGAAATATGTATTAAAGAAGTCGTGAAAATTTCAATGAATTTGGTTGGATAGATTTTGAGCTATGGTGGCAGCCGATTTTCAAGATGCAGTTTCGAGAAAAACGCGTTTGAAAATTTAAATGTGATTATCAAGAGTAAAATTTTAACTCACCATTAATCTGCTACACCTGGTCCATAGAGAGCACCCTCCGTAAAGTCCTGTAAGGCCGATTGTTGCTCTCTGCTTTCAATTCTGACTCTTTTACCGAGGTCAGTCGATCGTCGTTCGGACCGCCAAATTCACGCTTCATTACGGCCATCGGCATAAACCTGACATATGTGACCAACTTAACATACCATTGATGCGATTTTGAGAATGCCATTGAATCCTTCATTGAAAATAATGACAGCCAGAAAAGTGGCTATTTCTACGACCTTGGCCCCAGAATGAAGGTGTTTAGGAGCGAAAGTTCAGATCAATGCATTTAACGACTCATTGTTATTCTGGGTCTCTGCTCCTAAACATCTGTTCAAGAGATCATCTCGTGACAAATCTTCGTAGATTGGTTTGATGACTGTTTGAACTTCTTCAGTCAAAGGTGCCTTCTGGTGGTGGAAACTATCCAGTTCTCCTTTAGCTTCCACTTTCCGTCATTTGCACCAACTGTCTTCGCCTGCTGGACAATTTTGATGCTGAGGATTTTCGTCTGTAGAACTTTTATGGAAGAAAGTTACTCAAATTTCTTGCTTCATTCCTTCCATCGAATTTGTGTGTCGACGAATAGCTAGCCCAAAAAATGTAGTGAGGTCGTTAATAACCTTATCAGTAAGTTTTCCAGCCCCTTTTCCACCATTGCCTTTGTGATTCTTCTTTGCATTTCTAAGTCGCGTTCCCATTCTTTTTTCGACATGTCCTACGTATTCCTTTTTTACTACTACGTATATTTTATTATTTGCAGAAATACCAGAGAAAACTCCAGCAAAATCCAATATACAATATACAAAATTTGTCGTAATTGGAACATACATGTTCATGCTTGCCATGAAAACGATTCCTCCAACCCGACATACGGGATCACCCCTTTAAAATAGCTCCTTTGTTTTTGCCAGTATCACATCACAACGCATTCCAAAAATAAACTCTCGACTTCCAGTTTCAACAACACTATCATTAGGTCCAGAAATTTAGGTTGTCCAATGTTTCTTATGCCAGACCACGTATTCTGCACTGATCAGCCTCCATCCGCCTTTTATACTTAGCGCAAGCACTGAGTAGTAATAATAATAATCGTTGGCCCAGGAATCCATATTGGATCAGGGCCTTGACGTGTGTTAGATCACTTCATTCAAGCCGGTAACTCTATACTACAGTACACTGTAAAAGGCAATGTGGTCAGCATTGCGCTGGTATTCGGCATCTAGTCACGATAACAAATCCCTCTGCTACCAATGAGATTTGAAATGCGACCTTCCACTACGATAGCCCAGCGCTTTAACCGCTTGAGCCATCCGGACACTGAATAGCGGAAAAAATGTGAAATCGGAAAACATCTGTCAGATATTTCACGTGTTTATCGCGTATTGCTGTCAGTTTCCAATCATCGGCCCGCTCCTGGTCCGACATGATCCCACTCCGAGCATGTAAAGTTCGATTCAAATTGAGTGGGCTTAGTCCGTAATTTGCTTAACAATTATACGTATGCAAGGGAGCTCTTACTGTACAAGACTATGATCTTGCCAGCCCTCATGTATTCCTCGGAAACTTGGGTTCTTAGCAAGAAAAATTGCAAACTCTTGGCCGCGTTCGAGAGAAGAATCCTCCGAAGAATTTTCGGTCCCCTACATGAGGATGGACGATTCGCTACACTGACGAAATCTATGAGCGATACCATGACCGCCCGGTTGCGGACAAAATCCGGCTCAATAGGTTACGGTGGACGGGTCACTTAATCCGTATGGATGAGGATGATCCCACCCGGAAAGTCAATAAGGGCCATATCTATGGTAGAAAAAGAAGACGAGGCAGACCCTGCCTAAGATGGAGCGATGGCGTAGGCCAGGACGTCAGACAGCTTTTGGGGATATCGTATTGGTGGACCTCGGCGCAAAACCGGGATGTCTGAAGTTCCTTATTAAGGCAGGCCTAGATCGGATACCGGTTGTTGCGCCGTTGATGATGATGATGAAAAGACTCCTATCTTCTTGGCTGCAGTCGTAAGTTCGTGGCGAGTTGACTTGATAGTGATGTTCTATTCTATCCTGTATCATTCTCCTGTCTTCTATATTACGGAACAAACTTATTCGCTCCACGAAAGAATTCCAGTGAATTTGGTCAAAGTAGTCTGCATCCACTGCTGGACATTTTTTAAATCGATTTTCTTTAACGGCAATATCCCCGATTTGTATCTTAGTGAAGCATAGCAAACGCATTTAGTACTCTTAGGCCCTAGCTATGTTGGACTTAAATGATCTTAAAGTTTCTCCCACTGTATGGGAATGTACCGAATAAACTATGTTCGACTTTCGCTCAGTGCTTTGCCTTTCGCTCAATTTTTAGTTCTCGGCTCCGGATGGTGGAATCTTAATGAAAGTCCAGTTTGGTTGATTTGTCATTTGGAATAGTACTGTCAGCGGGTATAATTCGTTATTAATAATGGAGTGTTCAGGAATTTTAATCTTGTCGAGTTGATGGAAGTGGTGGGTGAATTGAAAAAAACTGTAGAAAGACGGAGATCGCATAGCGTCCGTAAATTAAATCGCGGTTGGAAAACTAATGGTTATTGTGGCATTTTTAAAAATGGAGATTGTGATCCTGTGGAACTTTTTACGAACTATCGAATGAATGTTCAACTTTATGAAAACACACAACTCACAACTGTCAGAACACTAATTTGAAAACAAACCAGAGCCATCCATGGACGTTAGTGAAAACTTCTTACGTTTGTTCAGTTAACGCAGGTGCCTGTCAAGTTTTGACAGTGAATTTAACCATCTTAAGACAAATGAGCGACAACTTTGCAGGTATCCAATATAGTTAGGGCTTTGCTTTACTCTTGCCCGAAGGGAATATAATTTCAATGCCAGCTTTGTAGGTCACTGAAATTCCGAGAAAATTTTTCAAATCATCAATCCGAGCATACGTTTCTTGCCCAATTCTTCTGTCTTGTCTATTTTGGTCCCATCGGAGATTAACGGATGACCAATGCTTTGTATGCACTGCGGGTTATGGTAACGCAGAAGGCTTCACTTCGATTTTTGACTAAACCAAATTCCAAGCGAATATGACAACCAAAATATTTTAACTATTCGCCGCAGACTCTTGAGATCATCGGTGCCAGCTTCATTCAGTAGTCATTCGGTCCGGAAAATATCTCTCAGCATACAGATGGACTCTCGGGTGTTCCCATGGCAGCTGGTCGCATACGGCAGAAAATTTCTGTGAGAGCTTGCCTAGAATTTCTACTAAATAAGTTTCACTGAAGATGACATAGCTTTGATAAACCCTCGAGAAATGAAGGAAAAATTATGCGTAGTTGAAAAGTGGATATAGATTCTGAACTAGCGATCGTGAAATAGATGAAACCATTAAATGAAGGTGACGTAAGTAGAAATGCATTTACTTGTCAAGAACTACATACAATGCCGCTTATAGAAGAGAACACGTGACTTTATGCAATGTTGTAATATATAAGATTCTATAGAACCATAGAATCGTAATTGTTTTCATTAGCTTTGTACTGATGAAGAGAGTAAGTTGCTCCCGAAATATATATACATAATAAAATAAAATTGTAGTTGGGATTAAGCTAATGGTCTATTAATTTTGGACTTAACTACAAACAGAAGGCGATATCTAACATGTTGTAATATATGTTTGACAGAAATCGCGAGTTAAACATGTCTACCTCCCATTGCTGTCAGCTCCCGACTTCAGCATTCCACATGACTATTCGAGGAGCATGTAGTTTTCCTCTACCGTTCCGCGCCATGTATTGCTAAGGTCGCCTTCGTTAAAAATACGGGGTAGCCATCCCTTCTCCATGCCATAGCCCGCAATAGAGTAATTGTTCTTTTTCGAATGATGAGTATCGAACAAGCCCTGTCCTCGAACAGTGCACCGGCAATGAAGAGATGGTGAAAGCTGCTTAAATCTGTAAATTTTCCATCCTTGTTTCGGTGACCAAAATTATGCTTCCTCATCATATGCCTGATCATCTCATAGTCAGGGTTTACCTCTTAAATTTGGACTGGAATTTCGAAGTTCGAATCCGATCAGAAACCGATTACCAGTAGAACACTAAGTTTTCGAGGCTACAGAATTAGCTTGCCGCAAGAGGGAGGGGAGTACTTTTCAGAGTCTCAAACCTCATGATATTATAATGAGTTCGTCAATTAAAACACATAAGAAGAGTTTGCGACTTACCGAATAATACTATGAACTTCTAACTAGAGGTTAGGAACAACTCAATAACTTTTCAAGAAAATACTATCACAGCTTCATATCGTTAACGATGAAGAGAAGGATGAAAGCGTTGAAGCAGCGTTTAAGACTAATCAAGGAGGCAAGGAGCAGTAAAGACCTTAACCCTCACATAATTAAAGTTAGCAAAAATGAGTGTACTGAGATTCTGTACCTTTTCTTTAAAATAGTCTCTGAAAAGAAAAATTTTCTGCAGAATGGAAAAGTGAAACCGCTGTTACCGAATATAGCGTCGCGTCACACAGGATACATGCGATCGATCCTTACAGGTCGCCCATGTGTGTATTGTTGCCTACAAAATCGTATAAAGAATATTTTGCACGCAGAGCAACCGCCTCGCGTACCGTATATGCGATTATACCTTAATAGTTATCTGATACAGATTCTGCGTACTCCATCATATAATGTGAGTTTAAGTGCACACAAGGGTGGACTCCTGAATATAGAACGGTTCGAAAAATAATAGCTAAAGAAAGCTAAGAAATCTAGATTGCCCAGGCGAAAGCTTTGTACCTTTTTTACATGTGAGTAATCAATTAGGCTGGGTTACATACCCCAACAGGTCGAATAATTTATTTTAACAGAGTGGCATTAGTGCAAAACAGCAGAAACTTATATTGGTTATTCATAACAAGTGGCATTTAGCACACATATCCTAGATTTTTTACAAGACAACTGCGGTCACTCAACAAGAGGATTCGTAACATCCAAAGCATAAACTTAAATCAAAACTGAAATTCAAATGGTTTAAGTCTTTTTATGGTAATCTTAGATCTTACGTCAACCACTTTCAATGGGAAAAAATGTAGAAAGGCACGCTCAGGATTCCTGAAATTAATACAACCTTTTCTGGACCAAAACCCAGTCATATTCAAATGAAACTGAGGGGCGTCGTTAAGTACATCAATGATTTCCAAAATGAAGACAGAAAACAGAAAGTAATTTGCCCATAGATGATATATGAGATTCGGTTTGAAGCTTGAAAATTCGGTAGGGCCTGTCATCCTGCAACCCTTAAAAATAACTCCCATGAATTTGAAAGCGAACTAAAACAAATTCGTAAATATAACTATGAGAATGTGTAAAGGATTACTTCTTATATTTCAGAGGGCAAAGGCAAGAAGGACAAAGGAGCCGGCATGGTCATGATGATGGGCTTATTGATGGGCAAGATGATGGCGACGTTAGGTCTGGGCGGTATTGCAGCACTTGCTATGAAAGCATTGGGTGTCTCGTCTCTTGCCTTATTGCTGGCAGGAATGCTCGGTCTCAAAAAGCTTACCGAAGGCGGTCAAGGGGATGGAGGACACCACGTTGAATATGTAAGCTCGCACGGATCACACCACCGAAAGAGGAGGGACGCCAACGAGGGATCTGATCTTCCTTACCGCGGATGGACTGCAGAAGCTTTAAATTGAAACGAATCTAAGACGTACAGTACGTGAGTTGAAAAATTCAGATTGAATGCGTGTGTGAAAACTTGTTCAAATTTAACTTATTGTAAAATTAACTTATTGCAATGGAAATAAATTATTATAATTATAACAACCGTGCGAAAAGTTTCAGTGGTAGGAACCCTATCAACTTTCACCGCAACTAACCAGCATGAACAGCTGCCGCTGGCTGGTGCCAAGTTCAGCAACGTCCACCGCTTGTGCCTCTGTGCCATGAATGGATCCGCTCTGCACGCGCTCTTGAATTTATAGGAAGGCCAAGACCAGAGCCCGTGCTAGGCAATAGGCTAGTTGCCTAGCACGGCGTAAGGTCGCAGATATTTTCCATCTCAGGCGGACATTAAAGCTCGTTTGTATCTTGTTTATTCAAATAAGTTGTCGGTCCAGTCTTCAGCAGCATCCGGCGAGCAAGTAGCTGCTGGAGAAAGTCCGCGGCAAAACAAGTTTGCCGTGTTTTCATTTCATGGAAATCGCGCTTGCAGCGGTGCCGTACTATGCACTGTGCAAGTGGAGTAGTAGGTCGGTGATCGAAAGATTTCTCAGGTAAACTAAACACTCGCTGCATTCACGCTTTCACTTTCTTTGCGGATCTCAGACTACACAAACAAAATGATTGGCGAGAAAACTAGTTGCCGACCTGAAAGGTAGCGACGGATCGCACCTTTTGAGGCGTTGGCCGGGTAAAATAATTCTTCTTTGAATCAGAATGATTCGTTATATAAAGGTGATATCTAGCTGCGAAGTTGGTAGGTTCTCGAGCGTCGGAGGAAGTAGAAACATGCAATTTTGGACAAATGGTGGAAAAGCTCCATTATAAGAAGTGTCTGATTTGAAGCAGAGAAGCATAGTTTTCGATGAAATTGGTACCCAAAAGGCAAATCATTGTTCCCTTTGAGACTGTCTCTTGGAAAAGAAAAATGAAAGTATTTCCTCTTGTGAAAATTCTCAGAAGTAATTTGAAAACACTCGAATTAAAATTTCTACGATAGGCCGGAATAATTTGGAGAATGCAACTACCATTGTATTTCGATTGATTCAAAAAATACTATTATGAATTATAATCTTAATATAGAGTGGGTTTCAGGCTTAATTAGGAATAATTTATGAAATTGAAATAGTCACTTTTCATGGGACATTAGTTCGGTAGCGTCGAACATTTCTCTTCCCAACATAAGAAACAAAAGAAAAAGATGCATTTAAAAGAATCGAGACAAAAGAAATTCATTTAGGCGGAATAAGTGTAAAAGAAAAATGTTCATTTTATCTTAAATTTTTTAAAACCATTATTTAAGCAAATATTGGACATAACGTGAGCATTCTTCCCGTCATGCTGCAAAATTGCTATTATTCTACCAAGAAGTGGAAATCAAGAAACAGAAACCTTGCCCTTCAGGCATGAAAAGTTTTTTTTCACACGCAAAAATATTTCTATGCGCGGGGTTCCACTTAAATGTTTCATTATCATCACACTTGATGTTGCGCCAGTGATATGCTAACAGCAGCAAGACGGGTACAATTAATTCTCATAAAAGAAGCGTATTTGACCCATTATGATTTTGTTAAGAACAGCAGGATTTTCACCAAACATTCCAGTTTTATATACTTTGGTATGGCTTACATTACTAGGATAAACTTGGAGCGTATTTCCGTAATATATTATTATTAGCTTTCCTTGAGAAGATATCCTAAGCTTGAATTTTATTCAGCGGCACCGTGATTTTTTCAGATTTCCCCGGTGGGTAATTTCTAAAAATCAGACCCGTCTCATTTCAAGTTTGTATTTCGTAACCCTTTACCTTCCTAATTCAGAACTAATATTAAATCTAACTTTCATAAACTAATAATTGAGACCTCTGATATCCCATATTGGTGTACGCGGAGAAAAATGTGCTTGTAGGGAGCCCCTTTAAACATCGTAGAAAATTATTTCTCTTACTGCATATTTGAATGCCATTTCTTGCAAATGCTAAATCAGCATCTGGAGAACGTCGTTAAAGAAAAGTAAGGTCAGGTAAAGTATGCGAACAAAAGTGCTGTGGTGCCAATATTAACAGACTGAACAATAATTTTGAGATTTATAATTTAAAATTTACTTACGGCGATATTAAACTCCATTCTTTCTGGTTTTATGGTCACAGTGATACTGGTATTCTAACAAAGTTTCAGTGAATTTCCGAAAAAACTTTCACCCACTGTAACTTTGTTAACAATAATACGAGTTTTACACAACTTCCCAGAATTATACTCCATGCTTGTGTCTTTGTGCATGAACTTAAGGGGATTCAACCGAATGACTCTGTGGGCAGAAAACTAGGTTCGCGGTTGAAATCTCCCTGCGGAACGAGGGATTTGTATCGTGATTGGATGTCGGATACAAGTTGACTCAACTGTGCATGGGGACTTAAGTCAAATTAGGGTAATAATCATGAGTGAGCGCAATGCTGGACGCATTGCCTCCAAACAGTGTAGTACAGTGCCATAGTGTACCAACACTATCTTGAATGAAGTGCTCTAACACACCTGATCCAATAGGATTATTGCGCCAACGATTATTATCATTATTATTAGGAGGGTTTTCCGAGAAGTCGATTTCCTGTTTTAAAAGTGGAAACCACATTAGCAAGTTTCCAGAATCAATTTTTTTTATTGGATAGATTGTTAACTTAGCTGTCCAAGACGCCTTGTAACACAATGTAGATTCCTTCATATATTTCCAAATTTTCACCCTAAACAAACTAACTTGTGTATTACCACACAATGATGCATACATATATATGCACATACATATCTAAATTGATCGCATGCATAAGAATATTTTTGCTTTAGTGCATGAAATTGGTTTTGCAAGTGTGATTCAGAATTTTCCAAACCGAATTACGAATTTTTCAACCTAATCTTAGACCTTTCCAAACTATCATAAATTCACACTATTGCAAATCAACTTCTGATTTGCAATCACCCTGCATTTCTACTGTTTTTTTCATGACTTCTAGATATAAAATCCTGCATTTATGACTGCAATCCCCTATGTCGTGTTGAACCTGATTACTGTCCGTTGACTATCGAGAGGACTTCCTAAATATTAAGAAGTTTGAATTGTCGTCTCCTCTAATTACTGTCAGACACTTACCAGAAGTCGGGAGCCACCTCAACTGCTTTCATTTTTTTATTTTCCACTAAAGTTGTCTTTCCTCTAAAAGTTGCCTAACTGCTCAATTAAGAGGGACATACGACTACGGAGGCGGCTGCAATTTTAGGATTGAATCCGAAAAAGGCAAAAGGGGTCATCTATGTTTGCAGAAGTCAATGCAGACGTTGGATGAAATATGGTAAACGTTTAAGTAAATTGACCATTTAGAAAATGGTGTGACCAATTCGTTAAAAACCGTAATGGTATAATACAAGACTACTGTATGTTGTAAGAGGCAATGTGGCTCGCCAGTGATTACTAAGCTGATTTGAACCAAGTACTCATGGATAGTCCAGTCCACTGGGATCCGACATCCAATTCCGATGGAAATCACTATGCATCAGCCATGGAAAGTACTAATCGAGCCCTTTCGTTCGGTACCACGTGGTCGCATTCTGTGAAAAAAGATTGTACAAAGAAAGCGCTGAGAATACCTCATTTGTTCTGCAATTAAATGAATAATATTCGTAAAATCCTCATCATTTTTACGTCTTCGAAGTGACAGTGACAGTGCAATTGAAAAAATATCCATTTAGATGAAATTTTAATTTCCAAAAATTGAGTCAAATTTCAGATTAAATTTGGGATTAAATGAAAGATGGAAAATTGCGATTTTGTTGGGCAGGTCAGGCACGAAAAAGCTATGACTCTGTAATGGTCAAAGGCTGGCTATTTCAGGCAAGAATTTTCCTCAAACGACCGGCGCTATTAAAAGTTTTGCGATCGTAAACGGGACACCCTTTATTCCCCGGGTGAATTTATACTTCGGTTTACAACTCGGAAGCGATAAATCCCGCATTTTCTAACGCATACTGATGTCAACTGATGTCAACGGCGCAACAACTGGTATCCGCTCTAGGCTTCAGACATCCCGGTTTGGCGTCGACGTCCACCAATTCGATATCCCTAAAGTTGCCTGGAGTCCTGACCTACGCCAATGTTCCATCTCAGGCAGGGTCTGCCTCGTCTTCTTTTTCTACAATAGATATTACCCTTATTGACTTTCCTCATCCATACGGATTAAATAGCTCGTCGACCGCAAACTATTGAGCCGGATTTTAACCACAAGCGGACGCTCATGGTATCGCTCATAGATTTCTGCGTTATGTAAGCTCCTCATGTAGGGGACAAAAATCCTTCGGAGGATTCTTCTTTCGAGCGCGACCAAGAGTTCGCAATTTTTCCTGGCAAGAAATCAAGCCTCCGAGGAATACATAAGGACTGGCAAGATCATAGTCTTCTACAGTAGGAGATTTGACTCTATGGTGAGACATTTCGAGCGGAACAGTTTTTATAAGCTGAGAGAGGCTCTGTTGGCTGCCAGCAACCGTGCGTGGAATTCATCATCGTAGCGGTTATCGGTTGTGATTTTCGATCCTAGATAGGAGAAATTATCAACGGTCTGAAAGTTGTAGTCTCATATCTTTAGTCTTCCCTTTTGACCAGTGCGATTTGATGTTGTTGGTTGGTTGGTTTTCGGTGCTGACGTTGCCACCATATACTTTGTCTTGCCTTCATTGATGTGCAGCCCGAGATCTCGCGGCAATTGCCATTCTTCGCATGATGCCGATATCGTCAGCATAGGCCAGTAGTTGGGTGGACTTAAAGAGGATCGTACCTTTTGCATTTACCTCAGCATCACGGATCACTTTCTCGAGGGGCAGCTTAAAGAGGACGCATGATAGGGCATTCCCGTGTCGTAAACCGTTTCCATTTTGCTGCATGTTCCAAAACATCTGTGCAGTAGGGGTCAAAAAATGGAAACAAAAATTTTTACACCCTCCTTTTACATGCATGGGGACCCGCCCTAAATCTCAACGTAGAAGGATATTCCTCCCTGCATGTTTGGGCGTTCACAGTTCCTACCTTCTCACCAAATTTCGTGTCAATCGGTATAGCCGTTTCTGAGAAAAGTGCGTGTGGCAGATAGACAGACTGACAGAGAGACAGACAAACAGACGAACAGACAGACGGACGGACGGACAGACGAACAGACGGACAGACGGACAGACAAAAAAATGGCGATTTCAGTCTTTCGCAAATGAAATTCCTACAGCTGAATTTAAACCATTGTCAGGCAGCTCAGGAGCTACTTTCTCAAACCGTGGTAGAACATGAAATTGACGTTGCCATTATATGCGAATATTAGAATGACTTCCACAGTGGTGTCTTTGTATCAGACAGAAGCGGCAAAGCGGCAATCTGGACTTGCGGAAACCGAGCGATCAAAAATACGACCAATAGGATAGAAGACGGATTCACACGAGCTAAGGTAGGCGGCATTCACGTATTCAGCTGCTACGCTGCGCCAAGCCTCACGCTAGATGAGTTCACATTGATGTTGGAAAAATTAGCTTCCGAAGCAAGCCGCCATGACCCAGTAATAATAGCTGGCGATTTTAACGCTTCGACCGAAGATTAGGGAAGTCGCGAAACAAATGCTTGAGGCCGCATATTGTTCGAAGTATTTTCACATTTGAACGTTGTCCTGGCAAATACTGGCGTTGTTAGCGACTCATTATCTAAGGATCTGCAATGGCAGGTGAGCGAGGAATATACGCACAGTGACCATCAGGCTATCATCTTCTAGATAGAGCGTACGACAGGAACAAAGCTAATCAGGAACACTGCAGTATTGGGTTGGACATCCAAAAAACTTGATGAAGAAATGTTCGAGGAAATACTTCTGCAGGATGGCGCACGTCCGTAAAAAGTTACAAAAAGCTTGTGACGCTTCCGTGCCTCGCCGCATGGCACTGAAAAAACGAATGCCCAATTTCTGGTGGAATGCCGAAATCGAAGAACTTCGTAAAGTGTGGCTTAAAGCCAGAAGACACAGCCAACGTAGCAGAAACCGGTCTGAGTCTGAAGAGTTGCACAACCAATATAAGAAGGCTAGGGAAGAATTGCAAGCAGCCATCTCTAGAAGTAAAACTGAACACTTCAGAGGTTATGCAAGGAAGCGGGCTTCGACCCATGGGGAGGTGCATACAAGGCAGTTATGGCAACAATCAAGGGAAAGCGCTCACCGCCGATCACCAACTCTGATTTGCTGCGGGAAATCATTAGTACTTTCTTCCAATACGTTTCAAGTGAGTCGAACCTATCCACAGTCCAGGTAGATCCCGGTGAAATTCCCGGGGTAACCGCAAGAGAAGTCCTGGAAGCGGCATTCCGAATAAAGCACTGACAGTGGTCGTCGAGACAGTTCGAAGGTGGTTTGCTGAAACATTTACGACGTGCCTCATAGATGGGATTTTCCCGGAAGGGTGGCGGAAACAGAAGCTTGTGCTAATCCCGAAGCCAAATAAAACTTTGGGTGACCCTCCGTCTTATAGACCTGTATGCCTGCTAAACGGCATCGGCAAACTTTTCGAACGGATCATCTTCAATAGGCTTGTACCAGTCACAGGATGGGAGGGTTGTCTCTCAAACAGGCAGTTCGGATTCCGAAAGATCTACTGTCAATGCCATCAGCACGGTGACGGAAATTGCGGAAAACGCAATGGTGGTCAATAAATCTTGCGCGGTAGTTACTCTCGACGTGAAGAATGCCTCTAATACGGCAAAATGGAAGAAAATAATTGCGGCTTTAACCAAATTGGGCGCTCCTAAATATCTGGTGCACATAGTCGTGCAATTTCTCCAGGAGAGGATATTATGTTACGATTCGGACGATGCACCTAAGACGTATACAACAACCTGCAGGGTTCCACAAGGATCAGTCCTCGGTCCTCTCCTGTGGATAATAATGTATGACGGAATTTTAAAGTTGCAACTACCCAAAGGAGTGACAATCATTGGCTTCGCAGACGATATCGGAGTAACTATCGTCGCACAAGACATTGATGAGATCGAGGTACTCATAAAAGAGGCAATTTTTGAAATCAGGTCTTGGCTAGAGGAAGCTGGTCTGACACTTGCGGAGCATAAAACCGAGGTATTTTTGACTACCAAGCGAAGGAAGCAGACGGCGATAAAGATCAGGATTGGAGAACACATAATACAGTCGCAGCCAACGCTTAAATACCTAGGAGTCATGGTTGACCAAAAACTGAAATTCAAGTCTCATCTTGAAAATTTAGCAACCAAGGCTTCCGGAGTGGGTACATTATTGGCAAGAATATTGCCAAATATAGGTGGTCCTAGACAAAGCCGTCGGCTCCTGATCTCGAGAGTTGTTAGCTCCATCTTGCTTTATGCAGCCCCAGTATGGGCATCGTCTTTGAACGTGGAAGCAAACAAAAGAAAAATCGCATCCCCATACCGATTGAGCGCATTACGTACGTCAAGCGCTTACCGTACAGCTTCGGATGAAGGAGCTTGTGTGATAGCCGGCATGATCCCCATCGACAAATTGGCGAACGAGGGTCGACGCCTCTATGACCCATCATATGCAATCGGTGAGTCTTATACCAATCGTCTGCAATTAGCACGAAGTGATTCTATTTTGGAATGGCAGAAAAGGTGGGATGATTCACCTAAAGGACGCTGGACACACAGGATTATTCCAGATGTCTCTAAATGGATCAAGCGAAGGCACGGTGCGGTTAGTTACCACCTAACTCAATTCCTAAGCGGACACGGAGGGTACCGTGCATACCTTTATCGCTTCGGGCGTGACGACCCCCCATATTGTCCGACATGCGTGATGATTCCGGAAGATGCGGAGCATGTTGTTTTTAATTGCCCGCGGTTCGCTGCACACAGAGCGGAGGCGGAAATTGACGCCGAGGCACGGTTAACACGCGAGAATATCGTGAACCACATGCTAGCCTTTGAAACATCTTAGAGGGCGATGGAAAAATTAATGAAGGCGACCCACAATCTGCTAAGGAGGGAGGAGCTTCGGAGGAAAGTTACAAATAACGACAGAAGCCACAGTTCATAACTGATCCTGCCCCACTATGTAATTCCGATATGGCAGTCCCGCAGGGTAAGCGAAGAAGAAGGAGGTGGTTTTAGTGAATAAAAGTCTCACATAACCGTATGGCAGAAGCCAGCGGTAGGTTTTGAACCTTTCCACCTTCCAACGTATAAAAAAAAAACAAAAAGACGGACAGACGGACAGGCGGACAGACAAACAGACGGACAGGCGGACAAACAGACCGCAGTGCCTCGGTGGTGGACAACTTGGTCACCTTGGATATAATCTTACAAGTGATTTGGATCTGGAGAAGGAGGTATTCAAGCGAGGTACGACCTTACCTAGAATACCAGTAGCAAGACCAAACAAAGATGACCTGAAGGCAGATCGTTGGGCGACAAAAACTGTGATAACAGCCACCACATATGTTTAAGATGCGCGACAGCAGGAGGTGCTCTAGAAACAAGAAAGGGATCCATTCAAAAAAAGCTCGTCAACTTTGAGATCCCCAACAATGCTCAAGACGGCGAAGGATAAAGTACAGGCAAGATCAATAAAAGCCAAAAGTGAAGCAGCGTATAAAAGGAGTAAGCCTATCGGTGCTTATAGGGAGCAGAGTCCCGAAATTACCCTTTATCCAACTTAGGGCAAAAATAGTTGAGCTGTCCGAGTTCGTCAAGGACAAGCACAACGTGCACCAAGCCATAAAGAATATGGTGAGGGCTATTAGAGTCCTCTATAATAGATGGCAGATGGAGAAAAAGAATACTAAGGATACGCCGAACCGCGCTGTACCAACAGTGTCACAAGCGATCCAAGTGACACCTAACCATACAACCATCGAATCACGGCGAAATAAATGTAGTATGTGAAAAAGAGGGGGATCCTTTAAATAATCAGCAGGCGCCTAAGAGAAAAAAAGGCGGACAGGAAACTCTGAAAACCACCACTAATAGCTCTGAAGGAGGAAAGCATACAGCCAATGTAGGAAACTCGACCAGCGTTGCGAAGCCCGAGACGAACGGAAACGATGGAGGAACTAATGTTACGAGCAAAAAAGCGAAAGGAAAAGCAAAAGTGCGAATCCATCCAGATACGATTGTTATCTCCAGTAAGGGCAATCTGTCCTACGCGGAGATACTCAGAAAGATCGAAGTAAATCCCGACCTAAAAGATCTGAGCGGGAATGTGAACCGAATCTGAAGAACCCAGAAAGGGGATCTCATGTTCGAGCTGAAAAGATCCAGCGTAGGCAAAACTGATGACTTTCGCACTCAAGTGAAAAACTCAGTTGGGGAGAATGCCGCAGTGCGTGCCCAAAAACATGAGATCTATATACAATGTAAGGATCTCGATGAAGTGTCAGGAGAAATTCGTACTGCACTGAAGGAGCAATTCAAGTGGGAAGAACTTGCCGAGGAGTCTGTTGTGAGTTCACGAAAAGCCTATGGCGGTACTCAAACGGACACAATATGAGTACCAGCGGAGGCAGCGCAGAAGTTGTTGGCAACCAGAAAAGTTCAGATTGGATGGGTTATCTGCCGTTTAAGAGAACAGACTTCACTAAAGAGGTGCTTTAAATGCCTGATGTTTGGGCACTTTGCAAAGGTATGCAACAACGGCATTGATCAATCTGATCGATGCAGAAGGTGTGAGGAGAAAGGCTATATTACAAAGGAATGCAATAGGGACCCGAAATGCATTTTGTGCGAAGAAAAGGAGGAGGGAGTAGTAAATGTCTGCAATTTAGGAAGGCGCTCACTGCAATGAAAAAATGAGGTTTATTCAAATAAACCTGAATCATTACAGGGTCACTCAGGATTTACTTGAGCAGACCACCTGCGAATCTGAGATGGAAATCACCATCATAATTGAGCCGTACAGAAACCGTCACGGTGGCATAGGTCACAGATTCGACTGGTGGAGCGGCGATATGGACTTGCGGTCGACAGGCCATACAATGTACTGCAAGTCAGGCAGCCAGTGGCTTTGTGGGGGCAAAAATAAGTGGTGTATATGTATACAGCTTCTACGCCCCACCAAGTTTGACGCAAGAAGACGAAGTCCAAAGGTGATTGCTGGTGATTTCAATGCTTGGGCCCTTGAGTGAGGCAGCAGAGAATCAAATGCTAGGGGCGCAGTTTATTAGAAGCTTACGCGAAAGCTGGACATAGTTTTGGCTAACGAAGGTGCTGTGAAAACCTTTGAGAAAAGGGACTCAGGTTCGGTTGTAGACCTGACCCATCATACCCGAAACCGAGAAAGATTTCAGGCTGGTGTGCAAATTCTTTGGATGAGGTGTGGTTAGATCAACCTGATAAAGCAGGCACCTCTACGGAAAGAGCCGTCCATCTGGCTCAATGCATCGCCAAAGCATGTGACGCGTCCATGCCTAGGAGGTGCTCATTCCCCAGCAGGAGACCAAACTACTAGTAGAATCATGAAATGGCTGGTCTTCGATCAGCCTACCAGAAGAGCGGCTCAGAGGGCGGTAAATAGAGTCGATCAGGGGGGCAAAAAGGGCGCGCCTATTGGGCAGCCCGCAAAACCCTCAAGGGAAATGCTTTAAGGAGCTCTGCTCAGAAGCCTGCAGAATCGTGATGGGCGATTCAGTGGCCGTTCCTCTCCGCAGATCACGTGTCCCACCCTCTTACTGAAAATCATCCAGGGATTATATACCCCCAGCAAGAGGAGAGCACCGACACATTCCAATCACCTCTGAATGTGACGGCAATCCTGCCAATCACCAAAGACGAGCTGCTGGAGATCTGCGGTAGAATAGGAGACAATAAAGCGCTGGGCCTGGACGGAGTACCGAATAAGGCCCTTAAGCTTGCCGTCAAATCCAGACCGGACATGTTCGCTGAGTTGTTCGAAGCGTGCGTATCCGAGGGGATATTTCCAGCGGGATGCAAGTGGCAGAAGTTGGTGCTTCTGCCTAAGCCTGGTAAACCTCGAGGTGAACCAACCTCATAAAGACCCATATGTCTTTTGGATACTGTGGGGAAAATGTTAGAGCGGGTAATCTATAATAGATTACTCCCGGTTGTTGAGAGCCAAGGCGGCGTTTCAGATCGACAGTATGGGTTTATTTAATCTTCTTCTTCCGAGGGAAGCCACAGTGATGGATTACGCTGACTACATAGCGCTGGTTGCGGTCGCAAAGCATGTCGAAGATGCTGCGTTACACTCAAGCGAGGCAATCAGTGCTGTTAAAAGTTGGCTAAAGAGCTCTGGTCTGACACCTGCGGAGTAAAAAACAGAAGCGGTTTTCATCACGAAACTTCGGAAGAGAAATTACGCCTTCATTAGAATCGGGAATCATATCATCACTTCCAAGCCGCCCATCAAATACTTGGGGGTGGTGATGGACAGGAAGCTTAGCTATATGCAACATGTGCAGTATGTTTGCGACAAATTATCAACTGCAAATGTGGCCCTGGCAAGGATGATGCCGAACGTGGGAGGACCACGGTATACCTCTAGGGTGCTTATAGCGAGGGTGGTGACCTCAATCATGCTCTATGCAGCCCCAGTTTGGAGGGAGCCGTTACGGATATTAGGGAACGCTACCAAATTGAGTGCACTCTACCGCAGGAGAGCCCTGAGGGTATGCTCTGCCTTCAGGACTGTCTCAGATGATGCAGCATCCGTCATCCCTGGAATGATGGCCATTGACATCTTGGCAGATGAGATGCCGAACATATGCAATTCGCAGCCCACCTGCTCCTCGTCGCGGATGAAGAAGACTAAGAGGGAGAGATCCATAAATAGATGGCAAGGGTGTTTGGAACGCTCGGGAAAGGGTCGGTGGACTCACAGGCTCATTCCTACCATCAAGTGGTTGGCGAGACGACACGTTGAGATTAATTGTAATCTCGCCCCGTTTAAATTGTTTAAATTGAAGGGTTAAATTGTAGGTTTAAATTGAAGACCTGCCTCACAGTGTTTGAGATTGGTTTGTATCAATTTCAGTTGCCTGTGCGATTCAGCTCCCTCCTATATCCCGGACATATGCTGCTTCCCGCAATATGCCGGTCATCCACGCCCTCTTTCCCACTACATAGCATACACCGTGGATCTCCGGTGCAATCTTTGATGAGGTGGCCCTCTTCCCCACACTTCCTGTAACTCCTCGACCTATCATACTGGCTAGTGCATGCCGCCGCAAAATGGCCGAAATCGAGGCATCTGAAGCATCTCTTTAGAGATATTTGCTCCCTGAGCCTGCACACGACCCAACCTACTCTTACCTGCCCGCGGTAATAAACTTAATAGCTGATTCCGCCGGCAAACTAATAATAGCGGTCTGTGTGCCGCCATATGCCTTCTTCATCCTTTTTACGGCACTCTGGTCTATATCACTAAGGTTGAACTGTTGCTTTAGCGCAGCACAGATGTCCTGCCGTGAGGTGACCTCATCTAGGTCCTTGCATTCAACCACTATCTCCTGTTTCCGAGCTCTAACCTTAGCTTCCTCTCATAGTACACTTTCCACCTTCCCGCGGAAGTTATCAGCCGACTTGCCGGCGGATCTACTTAACTCCAGCATCAGATCCCCTCTCTGTGTTCACCTGATATGGCTTACACTATCCCCCAAATTCTTCAGTTCCGGGTCTGACTTCACCTTTCGGAGGATGTCGGCATAGGACATATTTCCCTTCTTGGAAATAATTATTATTTCCGGGCGAAGCTTCTTTTTGTCCTTTTTCCTCTTGTTGCTCACCTTAGTCCATTGTTCGGGCCTCCGGGCGTTGGTTTCTTCCACTTTTCCAGGTGTTGTGGCTGCAATCGTGAGATTGCCGACTTTCGCGGGTACTCTCGCCGGCTCCGCCTTTCAGAGCGGCAATATGGGTTTCGGCGAACCCGTTCTACGGTCGATGCAGTAGCAAAGGTCGTGGAATTGGCTCGAAATGCAATGGCCATGGGCAAATGCTGTGCTCTGGTGATGCTGGACGTTAAAAATGCTTTTAACTCAGCCAACTGGGGCTGGATTAAGGGCGCTTTGGCCAAACTGGGTGTTCCTAGCTACTTGGCTCTGCTCATCGAGAGTTACTTTTCAGACAGACTTCTCTGGTACGAGACGGACGACGGGCCGAAGGAGTACATTGTGACAGCAGGTGTGCCTCAAGGTTCTGTATTGAGACCGCTGCGGTGGAACATAATGTACGACGGAGTGCTTGGCCTTCGCGTGCCGGAGGAGACTACGCTGATTGGTTTTGCGGACGACCTGGCGGTAGTTGCAATTGCAAAGCATCCCGAGGACGTGGAGTTTAATGCAAATGAAGCCATTCATACCATCAAGTCATGATTACGAATGGTCAAGCTGGACCTGGCGGACGAAAAGACGGAGGCGGTCCTCATTATCAACCGTAGGAAGAACAACACGGTTACCATCCGGATTGGTAATCGTGAGGTCGTCTCAAAATCGGTTGTCAAATACCTGGGGGTGATGATCGATGCCAAGCTGAGTTTCAAGGGACACTTGGATTATGCGCGAGAGAAGGCAGCAAATGCCAGAGCATCCCTTGCAAGGATGATGCCTAACGTGGGAGGGCCGAAGTATAGTCGCAGGCTACTCATGGTGGGAGTGATGAAGTCGATCCTGCTATACGCGGCCCCTGTCTGGGCGGGAGCGTTGAACTACGCTGTCAACCGGAGGAATATAAGTTCGGCATACCGGCCAATTGCGCTAAGGGTGCCAAGCGCATTTAGGATGGCGTCGACGGAGGCAGTGTGCGTCATCGCAGGAATGATCCCTGTAGATCTTTTAGCGGGCGAGGCACACTGGCTCTACGAAAAACGGAAGGCAAATCCAGCCGAGGTGAATGCGGATTTCCGAAAAGCCATCAGGAGAGAGTTGTGTGGCAAGTGGCAACAACGGTGGGATAACTCCGACAAGGGCCGGTGGACCCATACATTGATCCCGTGTATCGAGAAATGGGTCGACCGAAAGCACGGAGAATTGAATTACCACCTGACACAGTTCCTTACGGGACACGGTGGCTATAGGAAGTACTTGCGTCGCTTCGAGTTGGACGAGTCTCCCAACTGTCTTGAAAGCGGTGCTACACTCGAGGACCCGGAGCACGTTATGTTCCATTGTCCCAGATTTCTGCAGCAGAAAAGGAGGTTGAACAGCATCTCAGGGGCGGATATCGAGCCCTCCAACCTGGTGGAAGAGATGTTGAAGTCGGAGGAAAGCTGGATGGCGGTAAATGAGGCAGTAGCCGTGGTGCAGACAAAACTCCTGGAGTTGGATCGAGCTCGGAAGGCGGCGCGACGGAGACGCGATATGGACGAGCTGGTATAGCGAACCAGAGCCTCCCCCGCGAAGTAATACTTCACGGTGGTCCCGCGGGGAGGGGCGGAAGAGTGGGGGTGGTTTTAGTGGATGTGAATCCCACACACTGCTGCAACCTGGCGCAGCAGCGTCTTTCTAAGATTTCCACCTCCATCCATAAAAAAAAAAAAAATTATATTATATTATATTATATTATATTATATTATATTATATTATATTATATTATATTATATTATATTATATTATATTATATTATATTATATTATATTATATTATATTATATTATATTATATTATATTATATTATATTATATTATATTATATTATATTATATTATATTATATTATATTATATTATATTATATTATATTATATTATATTATATTATATTATATTATATTATATTATATTATATTATATTATATTATATTATATTATATTATATTATATTATATTATATTATATTATATTATATTATATTATATTATATTATATTATATTATATTATATTATATTATATTATATTATATTATATTATATTATATTATATTATATTATATTATATTATATTATATTATATTATATTATATTATATTATATTATATTATATTATATTATATTATATTATATTATATTATATTATATTATATTATATTATATTATATTATATTATTGATCGGTCGTCAAAAATTCAGTTTTATTCAGATTCAAGCT